>NC_138184.1:54039272-55239272 GCF_964194105.1 Spermophilus citellus | reverse complement strand
CCCACTTTGTATGGATACCAGAGTTGCCAGATTAGGTGCTCATATGATTCCAGTAACACTTTGTATTAACTCATTTTATCTTTCATACCTCTATTTATTCTAATAAGGTCCCTTTCTAGGGTTCTGGGTACTGGGCATTTGGGCTTTAAGCCATGCATATAGGAAAGGGAGGTCAAATTCAATCTCGACCAAGGAGGTAGTAAATTTTAAATTTTATTTTATTTGCACACATCTGGCTAACATGTGGTCTCTTTCACTGTGTTCTCTGACCACGGTTTGGTCGGTTCCAGGCTTGGTGGCAAGCTCCATGCACAGAAGGATTTCTACCACCAGCTACCCAGGGAGGAAGCTCAAATTCAGGGAGGAAAGTACCTGTACTTCATTCAAGGTCCAAAAGCCTGTAAGTGACAAGCTCAGAGTCAGGATGTGATTCCCAGTAGGTCTTTTTTGACTCCAAAGACTATATGAAGCTGCTCCACCCATTAGCTCTGTCCTTTGCAATTTAACTCTAAAAGTGCCCTGGGACACACGATAATCACAAGGTTGACTACACTGCGTAGCTATTTCTTATAGGAAGACAATTCATCACTCAGATATTAATTGCTGTCATACGGATTAATTACTTGCTATTGTAGTTTTGAGTCTCAACAATGTAACAATAATTATCTCTTAAACATTACCTGTAGAAGTAATAAAATACAGCAGATCAAGTTTGCAGAGCATTTAGACACTAAAGTGAGTGCTTGATATAGACCTTTTAACAATTCTCAACAGTTACCATTGTTACCCTGGTTTGACAGATGTGCTGAGGCTTTCAAAGGTTAGGCAATTTGCTCCAGGTCACAGAGCAAGTGACTGGTCCATCTCATCTAGGATCCAAATTCACATTGGTTGGGTTTGCCCAGGGGAAGAATAAAAAAAAACCCTCTCTCCCAGGGCCTCTCTGCCATTTGATTTCGGACAACTTATACATATGCTTACAAACCAACAAATTAATGAAAAATGCAACATGACAGGATTATTTCACAGCTTCCAGAGGGAACTGGTAAAGAGTCCAACCTGTTTCACACTGGGAACAACAACAACATTGGATTCCCCTGCCCCCTCATCTTCCACAATATACACAAAGACACTGAATGTGTTCCTTGAAGACACTTCTGGGAAGACAGTTTTAGCACAAGTCATAGCTTTGCATGAAAGTTTAAGGATAAAGAATGTGATTTTAAAAGCAACGTCAAGGGTTTTCAAGAGGAAAATTGAAAAGTTATTTCAGGTCCCTGGATAATAAGATCAATAGACAATTTCCCAGCGGAGACATCTGCCTCTGACTGCCTAAAGCAGCAGTCACTACTGTTTGCCCCAAGAGGCAAAGGAGAGTTTAATCATCCTCACTGTGAGGCTGTTGGTCCTCCTCTGGAGCCTAGAATGCTTTCTTTCAAATTTCAGCATGGTAACCACGAGCTGCTCTTTCAAATACTACTTCAGTGTACTTGCACCCACTAAAACAATTGAATATTTCACTCACAAGTCTCCTACCAGTGCCTTTGAAATCACAAATACTGTAAAAACACTAGGAAGAATGGGAAACAAGTGCCATCGACAAGACCTTTCAACTGCTGTGGAGAGTGTGACACAATGAAAACGAACAGAATGACAAAATGAATGAATGAATTTCATTTTATTCACCAACATCCATATAAGAAATGGATATTGGATATTGGTGACAGACTCTGTAATAAAATCAAGAACAACAAAATAAGCCAATGCAGCCTCATCTCATCCTAGTAAATGGAGCCAATAAGTCTTCCAACTATGGGACGTGATGGCACATGCCTGTAATACCCAGAGGCTCAGGAGACTGAGGCAGAAGGATCACAGGTTCAAATCCAACCTCAGCAACTTAGCAAGGCTGTAAGCAACCTAGTGAGACCCTGTATAAAAATAAAAAATAAAAAGGGCTAGGGATATAACTCGGTGGTTTAAGTGTCCCTAGGTTAAATCCCTGGTGCCCAATAAATAAATAAATAAGATCTTCCAGCTACTGCAATTATTTCATGTAGGTATCCCTAAATGATGCAACCATTTTATGTCTATTTATAGTTACAAGATAAAACAGCTCTCAAAACTACAGTTGTTAGAGCAAACAGAATACAGATACCCAACTAAATCTAAAGTTCAGATCAGATCATTTTTTTAGTATGTCCCACTCAGTATTTGTGATAGCTTATACACAAAGTTATTTGTCCTTTACCTGTGATTCAAATTTAACTGAGCATATCTATATCTTAGCTGGTAAGCCTGACATATCATTTGGTCAAAAGGAAATGTGAAATAGAGATTTTTACTCCCAGAGCTGGATGCATTAATAACCACAGGCAAATCAGCTCATAAATCATCCGGTTTACAGCGTGGGAGAGGGACACAGGAGAACCTGGGTCACTACATGGTTCCATGACAGCTGCTCTGAGTGGCAACCCCCAGTGATGTACAAAACACCCACCCTGAGTGAACAAAAAAAAAAAAAAAAAAAAAAAGAAAGAAAGAAAGAAAGAAAAGGAAGGGATAACCGAAGTTTTCTTTGTGAGACTGCACTTTCTAGTTGTATTTGATAAATACACTTACAGGAACCAGAGCTGTGTTGAAAAGGGCAAGAGAAAATCAGACTGTATTCCAGTGGGCTCTCAGACTCTCGAACCCTATGCCACATTTAGTACCAAACAGTCAAGGTCGGCCCCCTGCTTCTGCAAACATCCCTCAGGAAGGCCACACGTGGAGGATGGTGAATCCCCTGCAACACATATATATTGAACCAGCAATGCTTGGCTCAAGTCCTTATTCTGGACTGTCAATGCCACCAATATCCTCAAGGGAAGATGGTGCAGATCTACATTCACTACATGGGTCATCGTTTATATCAAGGACTAGTGAAGAAAGCTGAACCAAGCCAACTGACTTACATATATGCAAGACGTTTCAAAAATGCTATAGTGGAGGCTTCTACTGCTATGAGAAAAATCTGTTTTTTTCCTTCCTATGACAAAGATGAAGTAAGTAGGGCTGGTGATCTAACTCCGTGGTAGAACACTTGCCCAGCATGCAGTAGGCCCAGGTCTGGGTTCAAGGGCCAGAAACACACACACACACAGTTTCCCAAACTCCTTCACTGCAGTTAAGGTGTGGATGGCAAAAGTGTTTTAGGACAATGGAATTTTGGCACGTGCAATAGGCACTACTTCTGGACCTGACCCATATAATGTTCTGAAGCTAAATAGGGACACCAGAGCTACAGAACTATAGCCCAGATAGGACCTGAGCCCCTAAATGACAACCTGAAGGGAGTCTGGTGAACAGACACACTTGTAATAAACTTTGCATGAATTAGAAACAAACTTCTACTGTGTTGAACCATCAAGATCTGAGAAGCTATTCCAGCCACTGACATTATCAACCTATGCTTAAGACGTTGCAAAGCAAATGAAGACTCAAATTATATTTCATAAATCGACTTGCATCTCTTTTAGAACTGGATCACACCAGCCTGATACTATAATGCTTCCCACTTTATAGGAAAAGTCTCTGTTTCTTTGTTTCGTTTTGTTTTTTGGTTGTTGTTGTTTTTCCTTTTCTTTCCTGATTTTGTTTTTGCTTTTTGGCAGAACTGAAGATCAAATGCAGGGGCATACTACCAGTAAGCTACATCCCAAGTCCACTGAGCAGGGCCTTCCTAAGCTTGAGCAAGGCAATGCTAAGTTGCACAGACTGGCCTTCAACTCCTGACCCTCTTTTCAGCCACCCAAAACAATGGGATTACAGGTATGCACCACCACACAACACCAAACCTAGCAAAAAGTCTCTTCTTTATGGCTTTCACACTGATTCATTTTGCAAAGAAAAGCCAGTTTGACTGCATATGTCGATTTAAATTTTGATGAGCTACATGACCACCAATATCTGGAAATATGTAAGTTAGGTCTACAGCTCATAGGAAGCAGGAACCATCAGAAAAAAAAGTTGATTAATCAAATGTAAATATTAATGTTTTTATTACAAGAAAAAACATACTCTAAAGCTCATATCTGAAGAAGCATGGTATTGCCAAAAGAAACCACTAAAAAAGCTAGGCACCACCTCATACAACTGTAATCCCAGCTACTCAGGAGGCTGGCACAGGAAGTTGGCAAGTTCAAGGCCAGACTCAGCAATTTAGCAACACCTAATAAATAAATAAATTTATCAGGTTTAAAAAACCTAATAAATAAAGGGCTAGTGATACAGAGAAACCCAAGTTCAACCCCCAGGATCACATACACATACAGAAACAGATTCATGTATAAATGAAAAATGAGAGAAAGATGAATGAATATAAGAGAAAACTTACCCCTCAGGGAATATGTTGATAGGGAAAATTAATTAAAAAGTTTTGGTAAAAAAGTGGCATTTTAGCTGACTCAGCATTTATGTCAGGTATTTTAATAATTTTGGCAGTTCTCAGATTCTCCAGTCCTTTCCAAATCCAGGAGGTAAATCTCTGGGGTAATTTCCCTTCTCCTTTTTTATTACCATACCCCAAATGTTTATTCTATCAGCAAGATTCCATTGACCAGAAAGGGTTTTTCATTTACAACTCTGAAATCTTAGCTCAAATCTTTCTCGGACACAGCTACAGTAAAACGATTATTCTCCAGTGGTGATAGTTGACACCTGGTATGCACAGCAAAAAAAAACCTCTTAAACATTAGATGTTTCTTCAAAATAAAAGTTTTCCAAGTTATCAATTCCATGCACCGAAAATACTGCAAAACTTAGATAATTAAAACAACAATGTAGTTTCTGTTTACATCAAGAGCTTAGGAAATTCATATTCTATGGAAGGAATAGCTTTCCAAACTCTCCATGTAGTCATAACTTGAATAAGCAAGGCAAGAGGCCTGATGACCTCTCATTTTCATTTTATGCCAACTTCATTAAAGTCTAATTTGCCTAAGGTAAAATCTATTAATTTTCATTGCACAATTTGTTTATTTAGCAAAATAATAAAATTGTATAATCAGCATTAAAAGCAAGATATAGAATACTCCCATCACTCCTCCCCCACCAGGTTCCCTGATGCCATGAAATTGTAGTCAGTTTCTATGCCAACTTATACCTAGTTCCTGGAGATCACTCATCTGATTTTCCTTATCACAGTTTAATTTTTTTTTTTTTAGTTGTAGAATTTTGAATTAGTGAAATCACATAGTACATCATCTTTTATGTCTGGCTTGTTAGACAAAACATAATATGTTTGAGATTCACCTATTACCAGTTCCTTTCTGTTGCCAAGGTGGATTTCTGAGCATGGATGTACCACAAATGCTTATTCACCAGTTCATGGACACTCCAGTCTCTGCCAATTATGAACAATCATGTACAAGTTTTCTGTGGACCTCGTGATTTGGTTGCCTGGAGCCTTATGCAAAGTTTTCATATGGGATACGTTCGGTCACCAATTTTGTTCTTTTGCCAATTTGTTTTGGCTTGTCTACACCATCTGGATTTCTGACACATTTTGAGTCAGGTGGCCAAATTTCAGTTTTAAAAGTCCTGACATTTGGATTGGATTCACCAAGAATCTAGGCATCTAATTTTAAAAGGTTCTAATAGGTGCGTTCTCCTTCCATCCTAACCATCTCCTGCCTTTGACAGCCTTGGTACTGTGCATTTCAACAGAGCCCTGAAAGCACCAGGCTGGGATGGACCAAGGGAGGGCCTGGGCATCCAGAGGGCCACAGCCTTCTGATCTAGTTCCCAGCGGTGGGCCTCGCCTTCCACAGGACTCCTGACATGCCCCAGTCACACAGCTGCGGACTCTCACTTGCCTGGGAGTACATACTTCTTCCTTGGACCCGTAAAAACTACTGATTCCTTCCAGTTGCACCCCTAAAAGCAACCTTGTGCTCTGGCATCCTCTGCCTCCAGCACCCCAGGATAGCTTGTCAGGAAGATCATGTCTCCTAAGTCAAGTCCACACAGAGGTGGCCAGGAAGAAGACAGCTCTGTGAGCCCTCAATGCCAGAAATCTGTGGACATAGTGAGGGCCCCTGGCACATGCAAGGCTCTTTCTTTATTCACATGTTTGTCTTATACTTGAACAACTTAACCACCCCATAGCTTTCTCTTTTCTCCCTTACTTTTAGTTTATTTAGTAAATTGCCAATAGATGGAAGCCACAATGGTTCTTTTGTGGGGCCACTTCCTTAGCATGAAAATAATTCTTGGGGACAGCAGTGTGGGGGTGGAGGTGGCTAAGTTTAATCACATCTTGTTTGACCTGACAGAGAAAAGGATTCAATAAAAAGGCTTACAAAGACTCCACCTTGTACCTCAGGTTAGTTCAATGCCCCATTCGTCCCTGTAATGACTTTATACCTCCCGGACAAAGTCCCCCCCCCCCACACCCCACTCTACTTCTTAGAAAGAAACCTCACAACACTGAAAATCATTGAAAAGAAAGCAAAAGGATCTTAATTGTCTCTTCTCTACTGGAAGTCCTACCTTGAGCTCCTGTCTTTCCAACAATCATCTGACTTAGAGCGCCAAAAGGTTTTTCAAATACAATAACCCCTCCCGCAACTATAACATATAAAACAGTTACATATAAAACACCTCTTTGACATTTTTTTTGCTTAAAATTTTATAACAGTCATGCTTTTAAAATTGTTTCTGTACGTTGAACTGAGTAAAAAAAGTATAACTCCGCTACCTATATCATGTATACCTTGCATCCTGTCTGTTCAGATGCCCTCTTGCTCCCTCCAGAGTAAACTTCAAAACATAAAACACATCCCATCCCAATCATGCCCACAGAGAGGGTGACAGGTCACTCACAGATTCCTTGACAAATAAAGAAAGATTTTATTCCTAGAGTTCAGATTGGCATGACCCAGGCAAGGAAGTCTTACACAATTCACACTCTGACATCATTTGTAATGAAATCCAAATGATCCTCATTAGACACTCATTACCTGCCTATTAAATCACTACCTTTGAGAGGAAAGCTGCATTGTTTTTTTTTTAATTGTCATTGTTGCCCTAGAACAATATTTGCCCAGTTCTCAAGTCAGTGTGTAAGACTTTCATTTCATAGATCAGGATGGGTACCCACCTCTCACTATTTTACATGTTAAAGATTTGGTAACTAGAAGAATATAGATCAAAATGGGTTCTGGATATTTACATATAGAAATGATCCAAGAATATTCTTAAGAAAGTTACCTATATTTAGTCAAAAGAGTAAAAGCAATCAGGATGACTGACAGAAGCAAAATCCTATCAATTAAAACATAAATCACATAATGTGATCTCGCCATTGAAAGGGCCTAGACCTTCATACTACTAGGAAATTGCTTATGATCTCATATCAAGGGGGAAATGCAGACACATCTAAATCTATATGTGGATATAAACTGTAAGTGTAGACATAAATAAATGTGTGCTGTATTCCCTAAATTGTAAGACTCCATGAATTTTGAAATACACAGTCATTTTAATAGCAGCTTTTTTGGAAGAAAAAGAAATAGGACCACATAAAACCACGACAACTCCTGAGATGCAGTTGGATTACAAAATAAACCGAGTGTACAGGGGTTGTGAGTTTTATAATGAAGAAATTGCTGTGTGGGAAGGGGGAGGGGGGAAAATTGAGAGGGTGGGAGAACAGAACAGAAAGAAAAGGCACAAAACATCAAAAGTGGTTCTTTTTCCCCAATTTAATGAACTATTATTTCATTTCTCTAAAAATTTTGTTTTCTAACTTCTCTCTCTCCTGAGCACGTGTGGCCTCTATAATCTGAAAATCAATCGCATCAAAAATGTTTGAAAGCATTTTTCCCCCCAAAGAATGCAATATGGCTTTATAAGGTTGTACTGTTTTGTAAGGCAAATTCCTGCCTTTGTAGTTCAAGCCCCAACTCTGTGAAGGCTGGGTTAAGGCATGTCATTCAGGCTGTGGCTCTTAGAGCTGGTCCTTCCTAGAAGTTTTTCCTGGCAGCCAGAGAACATTGACTGTTTGACTTTGGTTTGTTTTTGCATTTGTCTTCCTTGCTGATCTGGGACTTTCTGGAGCAGCTGGACATATTTTTAAAGAAACAAAACCACAGAACATTCTCTTGTGCCTACTGCTCTCCATGCATCTAAAATAACATTTGTTCTACAAAGGCCAAACTCATATCTATCTGATAGATAGTATTCAGGTGTACTCAACTCAAGAGCTATGTAAACATATTTCACACATCAAATGAACTTCTCTTGCCACCAATAAAAAATAGTTTATTCAAAAATGTCTTTTCTCAGCAACATTTCTTACTTTAAAGCACAGAAATGAAAGGTTATCCATTATCTTCAAGAAGGGATATGTTGGTTTTCGATTTGCTTACAACATTAAAAATTCTCTGTTAATAGCATATAAATCAGAAACTCACACATTTCTCTCAATCCTTACTGAATTCATAAAGCTTTGGTTTTTC
The DNA here is from genome assembly GCF_964194105.1 of Spermophilus citellus. Classification (NCBI taxonomy): domain Eukaryota; kingdom Metazoa; phylum Chordata; class Mammalia; order Rodentia; family Sciuridae; genus Spermophilus; species Spermophilus citellus. Next base: position 55,230,768 of record NC_138184.1, on the reverse strand, counting down.
CAGACATTTTAATTAATATCTGCTAACTTCACACTATTGTTCACATAAAGACCAGCCCATTCAAACATGAAAAGCTTAGATTTTATATAGCTCCTTTTAAAATGCAAACTCTCAGAATTCTGGAAACAAAGACACTAATAACATGCTATCAATTTTATTTACAGAAACACAAGACAAGAACTAATTCCAAATGACAGTTGTATCAGGAGAAAACAAATGAAGAAGAAAATGCTCAGGAAGAGTGGTGAGGACACTCAGTGCCCCCCCACCTCTCTCTCTGGTCCAGTCATTTAACATAGGATATTCTGGTGATTTGAGATAAAATTTTATCACCTATACTTCTTAAGTTTTTCTAACTTGATCTTTAGTTCAAAAGGTCTAGGACAACAGATTGAAAGCATCCCTTATTTAAGACATCAGACTTATATACAGGATTTGAAGCCATAAACCACTCTGTTGAATTTTTTAAAAGAAAAGCCTGGTTTAATCACCATGTGGGTCAGAACATCACACTGCAGGTTCTGTTCATTCACTTCAGGCCAGCCATCTACAGAGAGTTAAATTTACTGAGTCTAGCACATCGAAATCTCCAAGGCATGCTGAAACTTATTAATTCAAAGTTAAATTTGACAATCTGATTTTGCAATTACATCCAAAAGGCATTTTTCAAAAGGATTAAAGGAAAAATAAAAGCATGTACATCCATTTATTTTTAGTGGCCTGAATCTATAGTCAGTCCCAACTTCTAGGATCCATCATTTCATGTCAAAAATAACTCTGGGACTGAGCTCAGACAGGCAGCCCAACAGCAAAACTTCTCAAGAGTTTCTTAGGTAATAAGTATGGAATAATCATTCTGGTACCTTCATCCTTTGTCATAGAAACCTTGCTTTTTCTTGGCCCAGTTCTACCCTATCTGGTCACGGGTTTCACTTCCCCAGACCCTAACATCAATCTATGGATGCTCTTTGATTTACCATGAGACTAGGTCAAAATTGGAAGTGCAGTTTTCACTGAATGCTTATCACTTTTGCACCACAGTAAAGTTTGTGAAATCCTAAATCTAACCATTTAAGTCAGAAACCATCTGTATTTTGAGATATGGTTTTTAAAGAGGTAATTTAAGTTTAATAAGGTCATAAGGGTAGAGCCTGAGTCAGAAAGGACAGATGTCTCCATAAAAGGAGAAAAAAGAAAAAAGACCAAATGAGGACAAAGTAAGAAAGTAGTTGTTTGCAAGCCAAGAAAGGGGCCTCAGGGGAGACCAAACCTGCCAACACCTTGATCTTGAATTTCCAGCCTTCTGAAATAAATTCCTGCTCTTTAAATCACCCAGTTTGTGGTACTTTGTCATAGCTGCTCTAGGAGATGAATATACCTGATATCAATATTTTCACTTGTTTTTCTTTTGGTACAGGGATTGGACCGAGGGGCACTTTACCACTGAGCCACATCCCCAGCCCCCTTTTCTTCTTCTTCTTTTTTTGTATTTTAATATTTTATTCAGAGACAGGGTCTCATTAAGTTGCTGAGGCTGACTTTGAACTCACGATCCTCCTGCCTGAGCCTCCCAAGCTGCTGGGATTACAGGTGTGTGCCACCAAACCCAGCCTTCATTTATTTTTGACAATCCATACACTGAAAATCTAAGGCCAAACTCAAACTCTCCTCTGATCTGGAAGATGTCCCTGCCCTTCCGGATTGATGACTTCCTTTCAGACTGCAAGTCTGTACTCAGCCACTGACAGTCTGGTACCCTGAGCAACCCTGGTATTCTGCAAGATGCGGGCAAATGGGAACCCTCTTGTGAGTCACACTTTGTGTTGTCTTCCACTGTTTCACATTTCAGGAGGTTTTCCTGGGTAACTGTCAAAACCTCAAGGTCTAAATAAAGGCAAAGACACCTGAATTCACACTGCACATCGCCTACGTACAAACTGCACCATATTGAGCACGTTATTCATCCTGCACCTCTGTTTCTTCAACTACAAAGCGATGGCAATAGATATCTGATATCTTTCATGTCAAAACTGGATTTCAGCAATGTCTTAGAGGCATTAAGCAATGTGTGTAAGATAGCAGAGCACAGTGAATGAGGTGAGGGGCTTGTTCAGGAATGGAGCATCCTTGTACACTAATACCATGGCCCCGAATGGAATGACCTTGAAAATATTCAGGACAACCATGTCCAAACCTGTGAAATGTGCTACACACTCAGGAAGCAAGGAGAAAGGGGAGGAAAGCCCACTCCCCAGAGGTCAAGGGCAAGTATATGAAACACACAAGAGATACACTCTATGATAAACAAAGACCAATGGTTTGGAAAGGAGAGAAGAGACCGTAAAGGTGAAGACCCGCCAGTGGTTCCCACAAACAGTTCCCAGAGCATGGACCAGGCTCAATGCTCGAGTCACCCAAAGATTAACTTACAACAGGGCCCAGGTGCATGTGTGTGTTTTGTTTTGTTTTTTAACATATGCTCAACGTCATCTTGGTGGCAGGGCAGGCTCAAGAACCACTGATGTTGACTTGAGGTTACAAACAAGGTTGATCATCAAGAACATGGATGGTGGTAATGCCACGATCTGATTAAGGAAGAATACTGATTTCCCCATTTATGGAAAAGCCCAGAGCAGAGAAGGTAAACACAAGAGGTAGAAGGATAACCAGAAGCAGATGCAAGCCTGGCTGCCCATTTCTCCCGAGAACTGAGAGGCAGAGAGTCACAACAAGGAGCTAAAGCAAGGCAGAAGGCCTATCTCCCAGAACAAGAGACACCGGGAACCCTCCACACTTGACAGCATCATTTGGACTACAAATACAAATCATCTCTCAAATGCCCTGACATTTATGCTGCCCGATCTCGGGTGTATTTAGATTTTACTTCTACGTTTAGCCGAATTAAAGATGGAATGCAAAGTTAAAGATTGTAAATATGAAACAAATCCAATAACATAATAATAACAAGCCCACAAAAGCAAACCTTTATGGGCTTGGATTGACAAGCTAGCTGAAATAAAACCCAACTGTCTAAATCCTGAGCCCCAGATTTCTGATATGTCCACATTAAAAGGCATTCAGTATGAAAACCAAAATTCACACCTCACATCAGAACCAGATTTTTAAATAAATTAAGCTCAACAGTGAAGACAGTTCTGTACTGTAAATTGCCCACCTACCAAGAGAATATCTTTGAGAGAAAAATCATCTTAAGGCCAAAAAAAAAAAAAAAAAAAGATCATACTTGACTTGACAGTATAAATATTCCAGATGATTCCAAGACGGATTTTTATCAAAGCTTCATCTAACACTGTAACTGCAGGAGATTTTTTTTTGTGGAGAAACAACTCCAGAGAGGCAACATGTCAAAAGAAGATGCTATAACAAATAATTTCTTTTCAAGGCAGATGTCTTCTTAGACAAATAACCTCAAAGAAAGAAAATAGGAACAATCGACCTATGATGTTTACTTCCCAAGAAAAGGACCTCCTAAAGTTCTAAAGCTGTCCTCTGCGTTATTAATCCTATCAAGTTACTGCGCTGTGACTAATTGAAGAGTAATGCAGAGGAGAAGAAAGAAAACCCATAACCTTATGGATAAGAATGTCTAACATTTGGACAGAGCGCTCCACGTTGAGCGATCCTGAAAAACACTTCAATGCTGAAGGAATGAGCTGTAGAGAACTGGGAGAGAAATGGCAAAGGTTAAAGGAATTCCCCAGGGTAGGACATGAGTGTTCAGGATGTCCTTGCAGGGACCAATGGGACTAGCACTGCCACAAACACTGGCCCAAGCATAAAATCTAAATTTCTGAAATAAACTCGATTAAACCAGTAAAAGCTCTTGAGATTTCTTCCACTAGCTTTTAAGCAGATTTGCTATATCAAAAATAGGCATGCTTAACTTGACAGATGTACCAAATTGCCCCCACAAAATTGAAGGCATTAAAGTATACATTCTATAGAATTTGGAGAAGCCACAAAAAAACTTTCAATCAAGAGACTCTGCCCACACATCCAGCCCACTCTATTCCACTGGCCCAGGAAAAAGCTTCAGGTGCAACTGGGGTGTGACTCAGTGGCAGAGTGCTTGCCTAGCACGTGTGAGACTCCGAGTTCAATTTTCAACACTGCAAAAATAAAAATAATAAATATAAAAAGAAGCAGGTACATACGAAGAACACCCACTCTTTTTATTTTTTATTTATATTTTTTAAATTTTTTTGGTCCCAGAGATTCTGAGTCTTGGATTTTCTTATCCCTAAAATAAAGAAAATAATACCCACCTTACAGGATGCAGAGGGAAATGGGTGAGAAAAATGACATGAGGGCCAGAGACCCCCTCCACAAAACACCACTGAGCTCAGCTGTAGGAGTGCAGTCTCTTCTCAGCTGTGTGACCCTGGACCAAATGTGCACCCTCTGTCTGAAGACTCCTTTGCAAGATTCTAACGTACCTATCTCCTAGGGTGGCAATGAACATTAAATGAATTAGTACAGGCAAAGGGTTTAAGCGGTGCCTGGCAACTAATAATGCTTTTTTTAAATTTTTTAATGCTATTATTTTAGGCAGCAAATTCAACATTCCAAACTTCATTTCCAAATCCAATCATTTGAAAGCAGGGCTTCTATCACCATGTCAAAACCAAAAGCACAGCTGTGGAGAGAATATGCCCATTACAGCTAAATGGAAATGTGAATTCATTTGCATGGAATTGTGCATGCAAAGCACCTCCTCCTCCTTGTTGACTGAACAACATGATTACACGTATTTTGGCAGATATAATTTCTTGATTGACTCTTTCTGGGATATTTATAAGATACAAATGTATAAATCGGTGTATAAATATAATCCCTCATCTAGAAACATTATAGAAATATTAAATTATTTTTAAAAAAACATACCACCTAGAATAGTTATGATCGAAGACCAACAAGTCATTTTCCTGGTCTTCTCATTTGAAGTCATTAGAAACTTTGATCACATCAATATCTGTGGTGTGTGTGCGTGGATATATGTACCTTTGGGTTTAGCTATTTATCTAGACACCCAATAATTCTTACTCAAAATGATCTCTTTTTTTTTTATTTCCAGTGGGAAATCAAAACCATCCTTTCCCATAAGAAGAAGAGGTTAAAAAATAACCAAAATTTGGTAGAGTTTTGGCTCTGTTCAAATGATCACTGGCTTTCTCCCAGATCATCCATTCCTAAAATTCCTAAGTTATGAAGGCACAGAAACAACTGTCACCTGGATTCATACAATGAGAAGATAAGAGATGGATGCCGTCCAGGACCCAAAAGGAACACTGGCTTGAGTTTCATTTCATTTCCACCTGGATTAAGTATCAAGCAAGGGAAGAAATAAGAGGTCTAAAAAAAAGTGTGTGTGGGGGTATGTCACATAAAATTTAAAAAATGGAACAAAAGACTGTTTCTGTGTATATTTACAATATGCAAAAATTACTCCCAATGATTATATATGTTACATGACATAAAATTGTTCACTGTTTCAATTCTTAAGAGTGAATTCCTTCTTTTACCATAAACGCATATTATGTTCCCTCTCAAAAGTTGTGAGACAGATGTTTATATGTATAAATAATATATTTCGGTGGAAACGTCTGCACCTTCAGGTAGGAGCATCTTGGGTTAATGCCTGAATTTGATCCTTCCATAGAACTAGGATAGATACACATAAAGGCCTTAGCTCAGAGAGATGAAGAATGCACGTGATTGAAGGAAAATACAGCTAAATGTTCATCAAACCCCTGATGTTCTTCAAATACTTAGTATCAAGCTACGGCACTGAGTGTTGAACCCGCAATAGTCTCACTACATCTTTAACAAAATTAAAGATGCCAATGCGTGAAAATGAAGTACAAACTTCACTTTAACTCCATGCATTATGATGAAACCCTGATCAAGAGAACTATCACCAGTTGAAGATGAAGAAAAGACTGTCAATAAACCTGTCAAGCGTCAGCAAACCTGGGAAGGAGGAAAGAAGGGGAAGAAAAGAAGGGAGGGGAGGACATGGGGTGGGAGAGAAGAGGAAGGAGGGGAAGGAGATTTCTTTCTGATTTTGAAAGAAAGGAATTTCTTTTTTTTTATTTTAATGGTAGAATTCAATCACTCATTTAAATTAAACATTTTTAAGCTGAAAAATGATAGCATTCTTTATTATAGGACGGTAACATCATTCACACCAGACAATTCCAAAGCATAAGAGTCTCAAAATTCACACAGTCAAGTTTCCAAAAATATGGCAATTCTGATTTGCTACCCAGGTTTCTAGAACTGGCATAAGTCCCAGGGTTGTGCCAGATGACATCACAGCCTTTCTGAGAGCTGGCTTTTAAATGCATTTTTAAGTGAATAAATTTGACCAGCATCTGATATAAATCTAACTTTTAAGGACAACTACTCAGTGTGGAAAAGATGCCATCTTCACACTGCAGTGTTTAAATCATCAGAACTAAACCCTCTCCTTCCTCCTTTCCAGGAGCTGTGCCCCAGGGAACCTGATGGCATTCTTTAAAAATAAAATAAAAAACCCCATGGATTCTCTTCAGGTCCATGCAAATCTGAGAGCCCTTAGAGATTTGAAGTAGTCAACTTCCCCCACAACACGCACAGGCATTTCTGTTCTTTCATCCCACGTTCAGAACCATGATACACCAAAAAGCACTGCTAAGTGATATTTCTGAAGTGTCTGTCTCTTACTTCAAGGACAATAGAAGATATCATAAATAAATAAACAAACAAATAAAGCTATGGCATATGACAACAAAATGGACCAAATCCTACAAGTAGCATCAATATTGGAAATAGACTTTTCTGATGGAGAAATACGCTAATTCACTTTCCCTGTCCACAATGTCAAGGGTCTTGACGGAAACTCTACTGGGGGCTGAGGCCGTGGGTCAGTGGTAGCGCGCTCGCCTAGCATGTGTGAAACACTAGGTTCGATCCTCAGCACCACATAAAAATAAATTAAAAAAATAGGTATTGTGTCCATTTACCAAAAAAAAAAAAAAACTTGCAAGGTTGGTGTGTGGATGAGAGAGAAGGAGAGGAAGAGAGAGAGTGAGGTGCTCACAGCAGGAAGGGAGGGTCAGTATTTGCTTTGGAGTATTTAACCCCTGAAGGCCTTCCCCTGGCCTGATCCCTTAAGCTGGGCATTTCCATGGTGGCATCCTTTAAGGCAGTGATCCCACTAAGTGAGGCATGATAAATGGCCCCCAGCCTGCACCGGTGTCCACAGAGGCCTGTTTGGCCCTGGCCGTGGAAACAGAAAGGTCATTCATTACCCAATGTGAACAAACAGAATGCACATCTGTGATAAATAACGGTCATTATTGAACGACAGTGCTCTCTGGGAATTCCTCAACACTTCCTTGACATTAATGCACTATTTGTGGAGGGCTCCGCAAGGCTCTCTCAATATTATTTAGTGCTTTGTGTTTTATGTGGGACACCATCGACATTTACTTCTCCTTTGTGGGGATACATGAGTCACAACAAATACTGAATACCTCCTTTCCCGTGGCACACTAAGTCCAGTCGACCCCCGTCACACGTGTGCACGCATGCCACAGGTAAAGAACACAGATCTGCACATGACACAAGCAGAGGCCAGCAAAACACACACTCTACACAACACAGATGGGGTCTGTAGTTGGCTGTGACCTCTTCTGGCAACTGTCAGTCACAGGTAACTATCTTTCACTCTTGACCAAGAAGAACTAACAGAGCAATAGAAATGATATTGGTCCAAATAAACAGATGCCTCAGGGAAATGAAAACTACACTGTACCTATTTCCACATGATCCTTGCCATGGTGCCTTTGCACAAGCTGTCCCCAGTCCCAAGTTATACACCAAGCCCAATGCCACTTGCTAGGGTCCCAAACCTCCCAAGCTGCATCCTTTCCAATGCATCACATTCAGCTTGGCGCAGTCCCTCCATCCCTGGGTTCACCCAGAACCTCCTGCAGAATCCAGATGAAGCACTTGGTGGTGGTGCTAGGTAGCTGTAGGTACCAGATCCACACACCAGCTTCCTAGCTATTTGGTGTTAATCATGTGCCAGCCGTGCAAACAAGGGGACAGGTCCTGCACAAAATTGATCTGTCTACCTTGTTCTGGTCTACAGGCGTCCTTTTAATTTGTATGTATTTAGATGTTTCTGAGGACACTCGGTACAGGGTAGTTGCATAATACAAAGAAGTTAAAGGATAGACACAGGTATAGACTGATACTATCTTCCATACTGTCACACAGGTTCGACGGCAAATGAGAAAGTAACTTCTCCCTTTGTCTCCTCAATATTTTAAACCTTTAAAATGTGATGACACTTATATAATCTCCTAGCAAGGCTTGGAACACAGAATACATGTAAAAATACCTTTATATTCTGAGAAGCAAAGGCAAAGAAAAATGTAGCTGCAACTCATGACTAACAGCAAAACAACATGGAATATAAATCAATAATGAATAATTGACTTGATCTAACAATCATCAGTTGATTGAAGGAAATGACTAAAGAAAACACATTTTCATGTTAAGGAAAGCACTTCAAATTTACCAATAAACAGAAGACACTTCACTTTAAGTAGTACGTATAAAGTAACATGATATTATGTCTTATTATAAACATTTTAAGGTACTAGAATATGAGCACAGCAGGCACTCTATTCTTGAAATAATTTTATAAAGTGGATAATATCTTACGTCCTTAGATGTCTAAACTAGCTATGTAAGGATAGAGCCAGCAATTGTGATCTGTATATTAGAAGAGGGGGAAAAATGTATTTTATCTACCTGACATTAATATTATGTCATTTTGATACTTATACAATGTAATGAAGTTAAAAATTGGGAAGGCTATACATGCCCAACTAGATAGATAATTGGTTGATTGATAGATAGAGATTTCTCATATTAAGCTGTGATTAAAGCCAGTACCAACTTCTCACTTCCTTATCTCTTCTCCCAAATGAACTTGGCCATCTTGGAGGTGGACAGAGAGAGAAGATAGAGCATGAGGAGGCACAAGAGAAACAGTGGGAACTGGGGACTGAAACCCTTTTCCAAAACCATAATAAATTATATGAAAGACTAAACATAAAAGTCTTCTTTTGGCCTCAAGATTTCTGGAGTGAATCAGATTATGTGGCCAAAACAAACAGTCATCCAGAACAGAAACTTGCACCAATATGGTGCGTTTTCTTCTTCATGCTCCAAATGAACCATTTGGAAGATGAGGCTCAATGTTTCCATCAGGTCCCCAGGCCAGGGAAGCTCCCCTTCAAGTTTCCCTATCTGCAGAGAAAAGAAAAGTCTTCACAACCAAAGCACACCATCCGGCTTCAAGCTCCCACCTAAAGGTAATAGCACTCTTTATACTCGCTTGAATTCCATTTCTCTTAAGCTAGGGTGACAGGCAAGCCAAAATAGGAGAGATAGCAAGTTCAAGGCTACCACAGGAGTGGAAGTGGAGAGTCAAATATCTCTTGAAATATAGTGACTACTGCTCAGATCACCAATGATTTTGGGACACACTAGGTTTGGGGGGTAAAATGGGGGTGGTGGTGGGGTCCATTTTTTAATAATTTTTTTTTAATTTTTTTTTTTAGTTGTTGATAGACCCTTATTTATTTATATATGGTGCTGAGAATCGAACCCAGTGCCTCACATATGCCAGGCAGTTGCGCTACCACTGAGCCCCAGCCCCAGAATGCTTTTTACCGGGCCACACCGTCTCACGAGCTCTAGACCTGTAGTGCTTAACAGATGAGGAACAGAGGAGTCAATCATCTTTGCTTATGAAAAGAGGTTTTATAGGAGATGTGCAATGGAGGTGGTTGAGGAGAAGCAATTTGCATAATCATCAAGAAATCCACACCTAGGGCTGGTGGTAGAGCTCAGTGGTAGAGTACTTGCCTGGCACATTGGAAGATCTACAATCTAGCTCAAGGAAGGGAAGGGAAGAGAACTATAATAGGAAAACCGAAAGAAGATGATCATACCTAGATCCAGGCTGCCACTAACACAAACATTAAGCCATTCTTACATATTTAACAAAGCAGCAATCACCGAAAGTATAGACATTCCATTTTTAAGTTCTGGAAGATGTGGAGAAATGGCCAGGGTGACCCCAAGCTTCCTGTCAAGCACTTTTATGGGGGTGGGAGGGTCAGGTGAAAGGACAAATGCACTTCCCAATGATTCTCCAGTGACCTGGATTAATCAGCAGTAACCTCCATGACAACCTCCATGTCATTACCATGTCAGATCCACTTAGCATCACCGTGGGCCAGTCCCCCGTGCTCCCAGGACTTCTGCAGATCTGCATTGATATTCTGTACATGCAAAGCACCATGGGAGACAGTAGACCCTTTGACAGAGGGGATCAACGTCTTTAGCAAATACAAACTAAATTTCCAGAAGGGAAACAAAGAAGCTTTCCCCCAGCTAAATCATGCAAAGTCAATAAAAAATAAACTTTAAAAAAAAGAGTTTTATTTCAGATATTTATTACATCATTTCAAACCATGGGGATAGTTTTTAATTCTAACTACGGTTAAAGATTTCTGAGCATTCACTATATGCCAACCCCATTGCATGCATGATTTCTGTGACTGTTACAAAATTCTTATTATTAGCTTCATTTTATTACCAAGATCATGGAATTAGCAAGTGATAGATCTGAGATCAAATATTGGTCTTACACTAGGCTCATGATGTTTCTTTAAATACCCTTTAAATACCCCGTCTCCTATTTCATACCTAGAATCTAATAACCGACACCCAATGTAGCTTTTTTCAATACTATGGTACACATTACAAAATTACCAAAACGATAGGTATGCAACACTTACATTTCTATTTTTACCCTGCATATATTCTAGTCTTTACTGGGACGTCACCAAAAACAAACTGATCTCTTAGATTATAAATCCCCATCTGCATTTTTCAATATTTTTACTATTCGGTGTGCAATATGAACAGTCTCAACACCTGAAGCATTGACCTTACCAACCTTTAAAATAAAAGCTAGGAGAATGATAAGCCTATTTGATTTGTCTTCATTGGTGATTCCAAAAAGCACTGAGATATATTGATGTACTGCAGTTTAAGCCAATTCAGACCAATAACTTGGAACGTGTGTCCAGCCTGAGGTACGTTGACTGGCATGTCTTCGCCATCCTGGCCTTTCTCACCAATTCACCCTCATAGCAGACACAGGAATCAGGGTTAAAAGCAGCTTCCCTGTTCTCTGCAAGGATGCTACCCATTCTGCCCCACCCACATCCAAAGGATGATTCTGGACCTCATGTGGCTAAACCAACAGGTGCTGGCTTGGATGGGTTGTTAAACCTAAGGAATCCAGTTGGACCTTGAATGGTTTTATCAACATGGCAAGCAGGTAGTTAAGGGTTGTGGTTAAACTCATGTATCATGGTTTCTTGGCTGTGGAGAAATTACATTCCATGAGACTACAAATCTTTACGTGGAATCAGCTTGTAGCTATGGTTTTTCCTGCTGCAAGGAGAGCCATCTTCAATGTAAATTTTAGTTTTCCCCCACATAATTCCCTACTTGAGCAAGCCCATGGTAGAAACCTCGGTGGAGTTTATGGGTAAAGGCTGCCTACTCTTTCATGAAGCAAAATCTTAACACCCACAGAAGTAAACGAATAAAAATGCAACCTGGTTTCTCAGGCAGAATTAACAAGTTCATCTATAAATATGACAAGTCTTTTCTGCAAAAAAAGCCTGGAAAATGTCTTAAACTAACTCAACAGGAGACTGGTTTGCAAAAATTATTCAAGGTCTCTGAATCAAATCTCATAATTAGCAACCAATTTTTCTCCATCATTGTATCACTGATATTTATCATTGGGGCATTTGCTGGACAGATAGTTCAAAAAAACATAAATGTTTCTCTGTTATCAATTCCTCTATACATTGTGAATCTACATACACTCTACCTGCACAAAGAACAGGTACTTTACCTTAAGAGCTAACCCTACCAAATAAAAATACTACAAATAGCCATAATAATCTCTCAAAAGTTTTCTCTCGCTTGTGTTAAGATAAAATTAATTTCATTTTTTAAAATTACAGACATCATACACCAAATATTCCTGCCATTCTACTCGTTCCTCTGCACTGGAAAAAATAATTTCACTCACCAAAAACTCCTCTGCAACTGATTCATGAACTCTGCCCTCATCAATTTCCCAACGCAACCAACTTTGGGATAAAAAGTACATGTAAAGTGCATGCCTATAATCCCAGCTCCTTGGGAGGCTAAGGCAGGAGGGTGGCAGGTTTGAGGTTGGCCTCAGCAACTTAACAAGACCTTGTCTCAAAAATAAATAAAGAAAGAAAGAACTGGGGCTGTAACTCAGTGGTAGAATGTCCCTGGGTTCAACCCCCAGTACCGGGGGCGGGGGGGGGGGGGGTAAACAAAAGCCATATAATGGGTTGGGGTGGATGGTGGTAAATACCCTTAGAGACTGAAAGCTCTCAGGAATTCTTAACTAGGGATTGTTGCACAAGGACTAAGGGATGCTATCCCGAACAGCATCAGAGAATGGACGGCTCCCTTCCCCTTCACTGTCCACAGAAGCAAAAACATATTCTCAAGCACCCTTATGTTGAGAGCCACAGCCAAAGGGGCCCCAGCAAACTTCCAGCTGCCAGCAAACTTCCAGCTGCCAGCTGATGATTGGCTCACAGCAGCCCCAGCAACATCTAGCTGATTGGCTCTTCTGCGGTGATGTTCATTGGGCTGTTTCCCCGCCCTTTAGACTGCCAGCTGATGATTGGTTCACAGCGGCCCCAGCAACATCTAGCTGATTGGCTCCTCTGCAGTGATGTTCATTGGGCTGTTTCCCTGCCCTTCAGACTGCCAGGTGATGATTGGCTCACAGAGGCCCCAGCAACATCTAGCTGATTGGCTCCTCCACGGAGCTGCTCATTGGGGGACTTCTTTGGCTCCACCCACGCAACCCAGCCAATTGGCCTCAAGAACAGGAGGATTGTGGGAGGTGCTGAGGGTTGTGTGGGGGTGAGAGGCTTGTGGGAAGCCTGTGGTGGCAGCTGGGCTCTGAGGGTTTTTTCCTGAGGAGCTGTTTTGTTTGGCGATTGTAGTTCTAAAAATAAAGTTAGTTTCTTTTGACAAGTGGCTCCTGAATTGTGCCCAGCCAGACTGTGGCACCCTTAGCCTTGGAAAATTCCATCTAAAACGAATATTCCTTTCCTGTGACTCCTTCTATGGGGAAGGTCTGAAGAGGCTGTGACTGAGAAAAGTCTCCTTCTGTGTGTGGCTGGAAGAGCAATACATCTGACTCAAAGGGTAAAAAGGTTGCTACACTAAGGAGCAGCAACTACTTTTGCACCAAAAATATCCTGTTCATGGCCATGTGAAAATAGTCTCACACTGGAAAATTCCTCTTTGCTTCAGTTGGCAAGGAAATCTCTGGACGATGAGAATATTCACGAATATAATGCTCTTAAAGATGTCCCTCCTTTCCTTCAAGTCTCTGATTTATTTTTCTTGTCCATTTGGTTTTTCCAAACAAGAAGGATCCCTGCGAAGACAGAATTTCTTTTTTTTTTTTTCTTTTCCCCTTCCCCTTTTCTACAGAAGATTGGTGTTCTGCATTCACAACCAGGACTGGCTCTGGATGCTTCCACTAGTGAGCTATTGTAAAGAAAGTTCAGGGGCAATGCTGACTTGTGAGTCTTCCTTAATGAAAAAGTGAAATCTAAACTCAGGGATGAGAAAGAAAATAATTCTCTTAACATCAAACTGAGGTTTCTCTGGGGCCAGAATTATCTTCAGGCCAGAATTATCTTCAGGCCGGCTTCTACTTTTTCCAATTATAACATGAAAGCCAATCTCTCTATTTCACATTTGGGAATGTGGGAGGAAAGACAAGAGGTGAAACAATAAGAAACAGGCCACGAAGTCAAAGAAACAGAACTGAAGGGACAAGAATTTGGCCTTGCAGAAGCTGTTCCACAAACAAAAGTCAGTGAGCAAAGTCATAATGTTTCCAGAAAGAACATAAGAGATTCCCTTCTTGGCTCTGCCTCTCCATTTTAAGTACTTAGGCAAGTTGCTTCACCTCTCTGGACCACAGTTACCTAAACCCACGGAGATGAAGGAGTAAGACACAGACTAAGGTATGTTCCAGAGGCAGTCCAATTACAGGGTCACAGCCCTGCACTGACTAGGTAGCACCTGCCCAGTTCAACTTACAAAATCTCCAGGTGACTGTTTACTCCTCTGGACAATGTAGAAACTCTCAGCCCGATTTTCCAGAAGAATGTTTGCTGTCGCTATCATGGTTAAATGTGTCATAGCTCATACAGCTGTTCATGAATCTCCCTCACAGCTCATGACTTACTGCTCTTCATACCTCCTTAACCTATCTATCCTTCTCCTAACCTTTCTCCTCTTTATTGTACCCTTCCGGTCATCCTAGCTTTCCCTCATTGCCTTTATAATTCATAGCATGTCACTTATCATTTTAGCCCCAGTTTTCTGGCATGCAACTGGGAAGCAAAAAGCCTACCCATGATCCAGGATGACATCATGTAAAACAATTCTTCTGTCAACCTAGGAAGGTCATACAGACAAGAACTGGTCACAGTGAGTATGATTTTTGTTGTTGTTGCTATTATTTACTGTCAGAAATGTTGACAAAGTAGCAGCTACCAATAGTTAGAACAAATGGACACTGAAATGAAGATTACATACATACAGTTATGGTGGTGCATACCTGTAATCCTAGTGGCTATGGATGCCGAGACAGGAGGATCTCGAGTTCAAAGCCAGCCTCAGCAATGTCAAGGTGGTAAGCAACTCAGAGAAACCCTGTCTCTAAATAAAATACAAAATAGAACTGGGGATGTGGTGCAGTGGTCGAGTACCCCTGAGTTCAATCCCTGGTACCCAAAATTAAAATTAAATTTAAAAGCCTGATTAAGGATAGCAGTATTTGAAATACTTGGTATAGGGAACAGAATAATCCCATAAATATTCCCAGAGAATCAAAGCATACCAAGTTTAACAAAGGTGTTAGAGGTAACAAGTACTTAAGTTCTCTAGAGTGTCCAAGCGACCCCAAGAAATTCCACTCATATACACTTTTCCATCACAATAACAGATAATGCAAAAAAAAAAAAAAACAGTTCCACTGAAGATGAATATCAAGCCTGTTATCTGAACAATCCCCAGTGGTCAGGAGCCTCACTACTGAACTGTAAAATCTGATTTTCCATTTTGATGACCACAGTGATTCAAGACCAATAAATAAGTGTTTGATCACTTATAGCCCCAAGGACCAAAGGAACACAGGAATGAAAAATAAAAATGGAGTGTTTTCTACCAGGATGGGTGATTTTATATGTCAACTTGACTGGGCCCTGGGGTACCCAGGTATTTGGTTTAAACAGTGTGTGTCAAGGTGTTTCTGGATGAGATAGCATTTGAACTGGTGGCTGAATAAAGCAAATGTAGGTAGGCATTGTCCGATTTCCTAATGTCCAGAATTAAACAAAAAGGTAGAGAAAGGAAACATTCACCTTCTCTCTACCTGAGTGAACTGAGACATTGGTCTTCTTGGGACTTCAAATTCAGATAAGAACTTACAACTGGCTCTCCGATAAGTTCACTTTGAGGATGGCAGATTGTGGGACTTCTCAGCCTCCATAATCACATGAGACAATTTCCTACAGACCTAGTATCCCTTAGCCAAATTGTGTGGGAACAGATGTGTTTAAGATTTTTGAATTTTTTTCTTTTTCAAACTCCGGAATATTTGCAAGTACATAATTAGGTATCTTAGGGATGAAACCCAAGTCCTAACATAGAATCCATTTCTGCTTTATCGGGACCTTGCACACATAGCCTGAAGGTAATTTTATGTAATATCCTTAATAATTATCTTACATAAAGCAATATCATGGTGTGGAATTTTCCACTTGGGCAGGATATAAAATCAACATGCATATATCAACATGCATATATAAAAGTGGCAGGATATAAAATCAACATGCATAAATCAAAGACATTTCTGTATATCAGCGACAAAACTTCTGAAATGGAAATGAGGAAAAACACTCCATTCACAATATCCTAAAAAAAAAAATAAAATACTTGGGAATCAACCTAACAAAAGAGGTGAAAGATTTATACAATGAAAACTACAGAACCCTAAAGAGAGAAGTAGAAGAAGATCTTAGAAGATGGAAAAATATACCCTGTTCATGGATAGGCAGAACTAACATCATCAAAATGGCGATATTACCAAAAGTTCTATATAGGTTTAATGCAATGCCAATCAAAATCCCAACGGCATTTCTTGTAGAAATAGATAAAGCAATCATGAAATTCATATGGAAAAATAAAAGACCCAGAATAGCAAAAGCAATTCTAAGCAGGAAGTGTGAATCAGGCGGTACAGCAATACCAGATTTCAAACTATATTACAGAGCAATAGTGACAAAAACAGCATGGTACTGGTACCAAAACAGGCGGGTGGACCAATGGTATAGAATACAGGACACAGAGACTAATCCACAAAGTTACAACTATCTTATATTTGATAAAGGGGCTAAAAGCACGCAATGGAGGAAGGATAGCATCTTCAACAAATGGTGTTGGGAAAACTGGAAATCCATATGCAACAAAATGAAACTGAATCCCTTTCTCTCGCCATGCACAAAAGTTAACTCAAAATGGATCAAGGAGCTTGATATCAAATCAGAGACTCTGTGACTGATAGAAGAAAAAGTTGGCTCCGATCTACATATTGTGGGGTCGGGCTCCAAATTCCTTAATAGGACACCCATAGCACAAGAGTTAATAACAAGAATCAACAAATGGGACTTACTTGAACTGAAAAGTTTTTTCTCAGCAAGAGAAACAATAAGAGAGGTAAATAGGGAGCCTACATCCTGGGAACAAATTTTTACTCCTCACACTTCAGATAGAGTCCTAATATCCAGAGTATACAAAGAACTCAAAAAATTAGACAATAAGATAACAAATAACCCAATCAACAAATGGGCCAAGGACCTGAACAGACACTTCTCAGAGGAGGATATACAATCAATCAACAAGTACATGAAAAAATGCTCACCATCTCTTACAGTCAGAGAAATGCAAATCAAAACCACCCTAAGATACCATCTCACTCCAGTAAGATTGGCAGCCACTATGAAGTCAAACAACAACAAGTGCTAGCGAGGATGTGGAGAAAAGGGTACACTTGTACATTGCTGGTGGGACTGCAAATTGGTGCGGCCAATTTGGAAAGCAGTTTGGAGATTCCTGGGAAAGATGGGAATGGAACCACCATTTGACCCTGCTATTGCCCTTCTCGGACTATTCCCTGAAGACCTTAAAAGAGCATGCTACAGGGATACTGCCACATCGATGTTCATAGCAGCACAATTCACAATAGCTAGACTGGGGAACCAACCCAGATGCCCTTCAATAGATGAATGGATAAAAAAAAATGTGGCATCTATACACAATGGAGTACTATGCAGCAATAAAAAATGACAAAATCATAGAATTTGCAGGGAAATGGATGGCACTAGAGCAGATTATGCTTAGTGAAGCTAGCCAATCCCTAAAAAACAAATACCAAATGTCTTCTTTGATATAATGAGAGCAACTATGAACAGAGCAGGGAGGAAGAGTAGGAAGAAAAGAGTAACATTAAACAGAGACATGAGATGGGAGGGAAAGGGAGAGAAAAGGGAAATTGCATGGAAATGAAGGGAGACCCTCATTGCTATACAAAATTACATATAAGAGATTGTGAGGGGAATGGGAAAATTAACAAGGAGAGAAATGAATTACAGTAGATGGGGTAGAGAGAGAAGATGGGAGGGGAGGGGAGGGGGGATAGTAGGGGATAGGAAAGGTAGCAGAATACAACAATTACTAATAGGGCATTTTGTAAAATTGTGGATGTGTAACCGACGTGATTCTGCAATCTGCATTTGGGGTAAAATTGGGGGTTCATAACCCACTTCAATCTAATGTATGAAATATGATATGTCAAGAGCTTTGTAATGTTGTGAACAATAAAAAAAAAAAACAAAAACACAAGTGACAAAAGGATAAAATAGATAGATTGGAATTTATCAAAATTTTGTGCTTCAAAGGATATAATCAAGAAAAAGAAAAGAAAGCCTACAGAATGGGAGATAATATTTGCAAAATTGTGTATTTAATAAGAACTTGTATCCATTAAATCTGTGTATTTAATATGAACCTGTATCTAGAGTTGACAAAGAACTCTTACAAGTCAGTAGTAAAAAGATAAACTTAATTAGATAAAAAAAATATTCATGCATGATGATAAATCGATGTGTTCTTCAATCTCTTAACCCCAAAGTCCCCTTTTTATCTTCTTATACCCCTGTTGTTTTGTGAAGCTTCCCATGTTCAGGATTTTGCCAGTTTGCTTAATTGCCTGCCCATCCTATCAAGAAACATGTTACCATTTTATTTTCTGTTAATTGGTAAGATTCAGAAGCTGGATCAGACCATGCACATTTTGTTGGCAGAACTATTTAACAGATAATGTTGAAGATTTCTATCAGGAAATATGTAAGATCCATATATATTTCCCTAGTGGTGACACTAGTGACTCTTAATGATTTTCGCCATAATAGTTACAAAACTATGTAGCTTTCAGTGCTACCTCTCCCCAGTTCACTGAAAAGTCCATGATGATTAGCTGCTACTAATCCCTAAAAAACTCACATGGAGGGGCTGGGGCTTAGAGGTAGAGCATGTGCCTAGCATGTGTGAAGCACTGGGTTTGATCCTCAGCACCACATAAAAATAAGTAAAACAAAGGTGTTATATCCATCTACAACTAAAAAAAATATATGTATATTTAAAATAAATTAACATAGAAATAAAATTTCTTGATTGCTGGTATATTCATAATCACCTGCCTTATTTATATTGCAGATCAGCTTGGACCATTATGAAATTCATGCCCATATTTTCGTCCTTGCTCATCCTAAATTGATATTGCATTGTTCTTGTTTTTTGGGGTATTACAACACTGTCAAAAAAATTCATCAGAATTCAGTTTCCTTTCCTGATAAATAGTCTTTTTTCCCATGATGCTCAGAGGATTTGCTTGTTTTTGCCTTTTGTTAATGATCCATCCCTCCACTATACTGTCTCAGAAGTGATATGAGATGATTTTCTGAGGAATACAATAAACCTTTCCATGTAGATTTCAAGGACTTTTATTTCAGCTGGGTACAGTAATCCCAGTGACTCAGGAGGCTGAGGTAGGAGGATTTGAAGTTCTAGGCCAGTCTTAGCAACTTATCAAGAACCTAAACAACTTAGTGAAACTCTATCTCAAAATAAAAAATAAAAAGGGCTAGGTACCCTGATAGTGCCAACTATCTTGTGGGGCTATCAGTGGTTTAGCACCCTTGGGTTCAAACCCCACTCCCAGAAAAAGACTTTTATGCCAATCAGGTTTTCTTAGGGTATTATTATTATTATTTCCTGTTTATTTTCAAGTTTTTTCTTTTGAATAGTCTGATTGCGTCTATTTTCTCTTTGATTATTAAAATAATCCATCATAATTGGGTGTGGTGGCATAGACCTATAGGGCACTCACCTAGCACATGTGAGGTACTGGGTTCACTCTTCAGCACTCCATAAAAAATAGTAAATAAAAATGTTAGTAAAAAAGAATAAAAATAAAATGGTTGGGATGTAGCTCACTTATGTAGTGTATATACCATCAAAATTAGAGAGACAGGGAGAGGAAACAGAAAAAGGAAATTATATCTGTTAGCTCTACTGTTCTTTTCTTTTTCGGGGGTATGGGGTGCAGACTGAACCCAGGGGTGGTCTACCCCTGGGCAACATTCCAGACCTTTTAGTTTTTTGAGACAGGGTCTTACCAAGTTGCTGAGGCTGGTCTCAGATTCTCTCCTGCCTCAGCCTCCTGAGTCACAGAGACTACAGATATAAGCTACTGAACCAGTTCCTTGACTTTTCTTGTAGTAGTGCTACTGTTGGAATCTAAATTGTCCCCAATAGGCCCATGTATTAAAGACCCGGCCCCCATCTTGACACTATCAGGAGGCGGTGAGGCCTTAGAACATCTGGAGGCTCATCCTCAAAGACAATAATGAGACCCCAACCCCTTCCTATCTCCTTGTTTCAGTTCAGGCCAGCACAAAATGAGAAGTTTGCCCCACTAAAGTGGGCTCTACCACAGGCCCCCAAACAATGAAGCCAACAACCCACAGACCGAACCTCCAAAACTGTGCACCAGAATGCACCACGCCTCTTTATATGCTGATTATCTCAAGTATTTTTTAATATTTTTTAGTTGTAGTTGGACACAATACCTTTTTATTTTACTTATCTATTAATAATTTATATGTGGTGCTGATGGAACCCACAATACCTTTTTACTTATCTATCTATCTATCTATCTATCTATCTATCTATCTATTTATTTGTACTGCTGAGGATCGAACCCAGGGCCTCTCCCATGCTAGGTGAAGCTCCATGGCTGAATCACAACCTCCAGCCCCCAATCTCAAGTATTTTATTATTGTAATGGAAAAATTACTAATGCAATTACCACTTGTGTTTACTTCCTTTTGTGATTTTTTTTTCAAGTTTACTCTTCACTTTCTAAAATTGTTTTCTTTTATTTCTCTGCCTTGCCTGAATTCGAACTTTTTTTTTTTTTTGGTCTCTTCACTTCTCTAAGACTAATATATCAGGGAACGTAGTTTTCAACTCTAAGAGACTGTTTCTTTATAGGAGCTTTGTTGGGGGTCCAATTAGAATCCCTTTCTTTTGTTCAAGGTAATGTAAAACAAACATTGCAAAACAACTGCTGAACATGCAAACATCTACATCTGCATTTTCATTATTTTCACAAAATGATCCTAACACCTGTGACCTGCTTTCACAAATGTCTCAACACCCTTCTTGACAGAACCATCCCTTCCCTGGACCCTGAGCCTCCATCTAAAGGTTCAGTTGGGCTTCAACTCCCAATAGTTCCTACTGGGTGGGGTGTTTTGCCTTAGAAGGGAAATTCAGTTTGTTAGTTTAGAAATGGGGAAAGCCTGGCATCAGCAAACCTTGCTGTATACCACAGACAGTCTCCTTGCCCTGATCCAGGAACTTAGCATCCTGTGGAACCATTCCCAGTCTCAGAGGAACATTCCATATGGGCACACCACACTTTCCCATGGGTGCCTGTAATCTGCAGCTGATCTGGGGGTGCAGGTCTTCTGTCTCTTCCCTCCAGGGATAATTCCACACAGTCCCATAGCTGTCTGTGATTTATCCCTTCCACATGTACTGTGAGATGAACAGAGATACCTCATAACCCAGATTTTAAAAAAATTTTAAATATGTCTTTAGTTGTTGATGGACCTTTATTTTATTTATTTATATGTGGTGCTGAGAATCGAACCCAGTGCCTCACACTTGCTAGGCAAGTGCTCTCCCATTGACCCACCACCCCATCCCCTCATGACCTAGTTGTATTGCAGATATGTTTGTGATTTTATAATTTAGCTTCCCTAGTTGTTTCAATTTTTTTTTTTTAATGGAGGAATTTGAGATTGAAAAACTGTCACCAGGGCTGTTCTCTTTTCAGAAAACACTGACAACTCAAATTATAATGTTTCTCAAGACAAAACAATCAATTAAACATTTCATTTTTCTTAGAAATATTTAAAGGTACATTAAAAAATGTCTCAACTGCCTCCAAAAGGCAAAAAAAAAAAAAAAAAAAAAAAACACCACCTACCAATGTTTTCTGTGAAATTGTTCAAGAGCTTATTCCATGGGAAAAAAAAAAAAAAAGTTAGTGATTGAAATAAAAGCATTACTTTTATTTCACATTATCAATAGCTGTTTGTAAGTATATCCCCAAATAGACACATAAGGAAATTGATCACTGAAAACACTAACTACAACAAGCTTCTTACCATTAAATTTAAATATCTCTACTCCAAAAGCTGCATTTCAATGAGAATTTACAAGTGAATCTGTTCTTCCAGCACCACCACCCAAACTTCAAATCTGGTCACTTGTCCCCTCATCCTCAACCTGTCATCATCTCTCATTAGAATTACCAAAGAAACAACCCTCCACATCCCTCTTCAAACCATCTTCAAAAACTGTATAAGCAATCTGAATATATGAATTCATGGGGCAATTTCTGTGGGGAGAAGTTTTCCAAGGAGTTGTTGGCCCTCAAAACCTTCAGAACCGGGAAAGCTCAAATGTTCAGTAAATGACCAACGGAGTCTGCCATTTGTTCTGCATTGTGGATTCTGCTCAGGAATGTCAACCTACCAAAGCAGCCTGTCAACCTTGCTTCTCTGAACAGAGTAGCCTTGTTATTTAAACGTGACCTCAATGTGCTCTCCACACAGATGTGGAAACTTGGTAAAGATGATCTTGAAGTCACCTTAGAGACTTCACCAACAAGCTTAAAAGAGGTGTTCGGCCACCCACAAGGACACTCATGGGTTCTGCTCTTGACAGAATATCTTCAGGGGTTCCAGGTGGCCAGTCGTCATCTGGATCTTAGGACATAAAACAGCCTAACTTGAAATAAAAATGAATAGGATGAAAAGGCCCCTGTACAATTTCCAAAGACTAATTAGGCTTCTATAACAAATCACGATCCTGACCAGCTTTGTTCACTCCTGTATCTCCAGTGCCTATACCAGTGCCCAGCATGGACCGGCAGGAGCTTTATAAATATGTATTGGATGGCTGCATGGACCTCCTTTAACCTAATAAATTGTTACTGTATCTTTCATCTTGCTCAGTAATAACTGCAACCACAGAGCAATATGGTTCTCCATAAGCACTTGCAATAAAGAATGGATAAACTACTTTTGCTCAGTAAAACAAGGAAGGCCCATGATCTGGGTCCCAACAATCTTGCCATGATATAAGCTCGTATTCTCTGATTAGCTCAAATGAGAGGTGACACAGGGAAATGGTTATCCCCATCATAATGTATTCCATCTCCAAGATTGTACTGGAAACAGGGTGGCAGCCGATAGAGACAGAAAAATGAAACAATGAGATTTCTTTTAATACTAAACAAAACTAAATCTGGGAAAGCAGTAGCCATTATCTGCCTAATGAGCAGGCGGGTCTTAGAACCGGAATCTGAGGCCGACCTGCAGAGGGGAAAATGGACCACATTGAAAGCCAGGCAGATGTGACTTTAAATCCTGTCTCTACCACTGGCTAGTCTAAGCCTCAGCGTCTTTATTTACATTATAAAACTATAAATTGCTAGTTCCCTAACAGAAGCCACCAGGGGTAAATGAGATCAGATATGCCAAGCACTCTTGTTATGTACCTGACAGAGAAGAGTCATGGAACAAAACGCATTTTCCCAAGCCCTTCCAGAAGAAAATTAATTTTCCCCTCACTCTAGACGAAACAAAAAGAAGAAGAAAGTGAGACACGGGTAGAAAGCAATAGACACACCCTATAGGGGCACCCACATTTTTCTATATACTTTTTCCATGTTGCTTATGGATGAGGCACCCCAGGTATCTAATCCAAACTTTCTAGAACTGTGAGCAACCTTCTCTGTGACTCACATTTCCCTGGGGTCTGAGGAGACCGCAATAGCAGTTCTGAAGTTACAAACAAAGAAAAACTCAAGTGGCGCTGGGGCTGAGGCTCAGTGGTAGAATGCTTGCCTAGCATGTGTGAGGCCTTGGGTTTGACCCTCAGCACTTCATATAAATCAATCAATCAATCAATCAATCAATCGCAAGCAGAAACTTTGTGTTTATTAGAGACACTGTACACCAGCAAGGTCATATACCAACAATGCAAATGACCATTACACTGAGGTCTCCTGGTAGATTTCATATAAGCTGTCTGGGGTGGAAGCAGTCAAAGCCCATCCCTCAGTTTGGTAATTTATTTACAAGTTTTATTGAACAGTTACTGAGCAGGTGCTCTTAACCAAGAAGATACGGGGTCTGGTTCAAATACTGCTCCTCCACTTTCAACAGGTCCTTAAACTTACTGCACTTGAATGCCATTGCTTTAAATATAGTATCTGATGTTTCTGTAAGAACTGAAGTAATACGGGCTGGGGCTGGAGCTCAGTGACAATGTGTGAGGCATTGGCTTTGATCCTCAGCACCACATACAAAAGTAAATAAAATAAAGGCATGCTGTCCATCTATAGCTATAAAATTTTTTTAAAAAAAGTAATACATGAAGAGGGCGTGTTACAGCAATATATAAATGGAACGTACAGAACCTTCCTTGGAACATGGACTTTGCTTCTTTTGCCACATGAGAAAAGTAATAACTGTTTCATCTTAGGTCTACTAGGCTAAATCAAACAAGATGTTCCATGGGAGGAACCAGGAACATACTACGCATTCAATAAATGCCTACTATTGGTGCTGGAAGTACAACCCAGTTAAATACTGTGTGATAAAAATGCATGCTCAGTATGTACAGAGCCCTGGGTTTGATTCTCAGCACCAAACCCCCTCCCCAAAATGAAATAAATAAATAGCTACTATTACTATGACTATAACTACCATGATTATAGGCATCCAGAACTCTTCATACCTGGATAGCTAAAAAACAAAACAAAACAAAACAAAAACCAACGTAAACCCCTCCACACATAGAAAAACACAAATAAGACTTTACTTCTTGGGCTGGGGTTGTGGCTCAGTGGTAGAGCGCTCGCCTATCATTTGTGAGGCCCTGGGTCTGATCCTCAGCACCACATATAAATAAATAAAGATATTGTGTCCAACTAAAAAATAAATATTAAAAAAAAAGATTTTTACTTCTTAAATTCCATAGTGTCTCTGTAGCCTCAGACCCTATCCTATCCCATACTAGAAAAAAAAATTCCCTATTTCACCTCACTCAACTGTCCAAGTACCTCCACACACTGGTCTTTGTTGAACAGTAATTGGCGGAAACCTGTCACCATAAATCACAGGGGCAGCTCTACAGATCCTACAGGCAATTATGCACATTTAAGTGAATCCAGGATCCTAAACCAGTAGGTCCACATTAAATATTCGTCAAACCAGCAAAACAGCTGTTCACAGCATCCTTGTCCACCTGGGTGTCCTCCAACACTTCCCACGCTCCTTGCACATCTTTGAAGGAACTCACAGATGAGCCAATATGGAGAGAGTGGGAATGAGGAAAACCTTGAGAGTGCTTGTACTTCTTTAAAAATTTGGATGCGGGCTGGTGATGAAGTTCAGTGGTAGGGCACTTGCCTTGCATGCAAGAGGCCCTCGGTTCTACCCCTAGTGTTTCAAAGAAAACAAACAAAACCCACAAAGACCCGGGAACATTTAGCCAATCTTGCCATCCCCTCAAAATCTCTACTTTGAAAAGAAGCTTGAACTATCTGAATCCTACGGAAATGTAATGACAAGTCTGAATTTAAATTGGTATACATAGGCACCCCATATCTATTCAGAAAGAGCCACAGGCTCCACTATGGAAAGCAACTAAGTTGGGCGCTAGGAGGCAACACGAAATTTAGTAACAAATCTGAGCTTCAACTCGTGAGTTTTCATTGTACTGCTAAAAGGTACATATCCGTTTTGAATAATCTTCAACCTGTGTAAAAGACTATTAGGTATAAAAGAAAAATTGGCCATGCCCTGAAAAGATGGAGAATAAATATTTGCTGAACGGCTGGCCGACGGATTGACAAAGGGTAGGAGATGCATGAGTGCCAGCAACTATTGCTCAATTACCCCCGAGACAATAAATCTAAAATCATGGTTTTGACGTGCTGAAAACAACCAACTGCAGCTACCAGAAAGAAGGTGCCAGAAAATCTATTCTTTGTAGCAAGGATGTGCTATATCAGGTAACAAGTATCTCTTCATTGGGCAAAACCACACATCTATCTGCAAACCTGTTATATCCTAGCAATTTTCCCTCCTGAGATGCTGAAGACAGGTCTGTGGTTCGCCGCCCCCCCCCCCGCCCCGCCATGTCCTCAAGCACATTTGGTAATAAAAGCCTTTTTTGAAGATGGGCTGACTAATAAATTAAATTATTTCTGTTATGCCACAACTAATGGAGAGAAAGCACAGAGCTCAAGATGAACAATAATCGAAACCGTTAGATCTGATTTGTAACCTAATGATATTCTCGTACTGGCACAGGAACAAAAACAAAACCCAAGCTATAATAACAGGCAAGGTGTGCTGTCAGCACTATTGAAGGAGTTTTTTATATTTAAGCTTGTGGGAATTTGGAAAAGGTCCATGGCACCATTTTCTCCCTTACCTGACTGACACGGCTGATTACACCTTTAAATTAACACTAATGATATATATTGCCTTTGTTAATCAGAATATGAAAGCACAAGTTGTGGTTTTATTTTAAAAGAAAAGAAGATGATCACTGAATACTAAGCACAGGCATGATTGACAATCAGTGGTGGTCCAGTGGAGGGTGGGCTCTGTGACCCTAGACACGATGGATTCATTTCTCACGTCACTGCCCATTCTGGCTCCTCTCCGTCTTCTGGCTGAAGAGCAGATAGAAGAGTCAGCTTGCCTGCTGTCTAGGTCAGATTTCTGCTGGGATAATGCAGTGTGGCCAAAATGAATGGGCAAAGAAAAAAACAACACTGGTAGTGGACAAAAAGAGACATTTATTTCTTGCTCGCTAGTATTTGGATACACTGGGGTGATTGACAGCTGTGCTACAGGCTAGGTCCTGGAAATTCCACACCTCTCTTATTCTGGGACCAGCAGCTACCAGGGACCCTAAGTCATGGTCTTCTCATGGCAGGTAGCAGAAGCAGAGAGGCTGAGTCAAGCCAAGAAAGCACGTTGGAGCTCTCTCTTCATATGCCTTCCACAACTTTCCACTGACTAAAGAGAATCACAGAACCCAGTCCAAGGTCAACAGGGCAGGAAAATGTCCTCAGTAGGCCCAGGTGAGAGGAATGGCACAGTCATCCAATAAGGGAATCATAATAGGATTATTCCTGAGTGTCAAATCTACCCACCAGGTTCAGCACACCTTGGCTTCCAAATTCCTTCTAACCTACCCTCCTCTAATACTCACCCATGCTTCACCACAGGTAGGCTAAGGAGGAGATGATTCTTGCAGATGATTCATGCAGGGGAGATGATTCTTTGGCGGGCAGGTGGCCAATCAGACACTCATTCTCCCTGCAGTGTCACCTTGATAGCGGAAAGTTAGTAAAGCCCAACAGCCGCCCTCTTTGCAGTATCTTCTTGCGGATGGAGATCTCCATTCGTCCTTGAATTTGCTTACATTAAATTATAAGAAATGCTTGGTTCGTCCTGTTTCGTTTCAGCTGGTCTCTGTTACTCTCTCATCAAAGGACCAGCGAAAGCAACTGAATTTCTGCTTGGAGAAGGAGACAGGAATGGGGGCAGGAAGTGGGGTGGGCAGCCAAACCCAAGAACCTGCCTTCTAGTGGCTTTGCATCATCTACAAACTGCTGCTTTTACTGAGATTACATTACTACAGAGGAGATGAAGAGATTTTTACGAATGTTCAATGAGGCACCCCTGGGTGTTGCTACTTCCGATAGAGAACCGAAAGGGAAATTATTTCCTTAGGCTTGTTATTCCTTTCTTATTCATTTTTCTATAATCTTTCCTTAGTTGGGATTTTGACAACCGTCCAAGTGAATGATAGTCAGAATAATACTTCCAGACCTGTGCTCTGCTCCTAAATTACTCCTACCTGTGGATCTCTTCCTCCACCATATCCGACCTGCACCTGAACTCACTGTGAGCCTACAAGCCAAAGGCCCCAGCCTCTCACACAGATGTCTTCCCTTCCTCCTCTCTGAGCCAATTGGATGGATTTTTTGATCTTCTGCAATCCCTGTAAAGTACACTCCCACATGTCTCTGGTTGCTTGGCCACAGCCAAGAGCCATATGAAGTGGAGACAGAGCTCATGACCAGCTACAGAGGCTCATCAGGATACTCCTTGGCATCCCTGTGCACCTATCAGATGAGCACGGATCCAATCCCAAGCAATACATCCCTGTTGGAAAGGAGGTGTGGGGGGAGAACATGGTCCCTTCTTGCTGTTCCCAGAGGATGTAACCTTGAAATCACCAGAGAGCAGAGTCTCATTGTCTACACACCCCATCTAAGAGCTTCCATGGATCTCAAGTCCTAATGAGTAAAATCTCAGTATTAAAATGTTTCCATTGCCTGGTCCACTCTTTTATTTCTAGTCCTATATCTTCTCTTCCCCATCATAGAAACAAAGAATAATGACATTAATGTCTTTTCAACCTTACAGTGTGCCAAATATCCTGCTGAGCACATCACATATGATATTCACCTGGTGCTTCTGCCCCTCGGGGGTCTTCATCATAACAACCATTTTTCAGAAATTTATAAGAAAAGACTAGTTTCTCTCCCCATCAAGCCCCATGTTTTTCCGCCATTGTTTGCAGGGTACTTTCTGTGTGTCAGATACTGTCACATCATATCATTTCCTCTTCCGGTTTCTTCCTCTAGTGGTCCCAGCTCCTTCCCCCTCTAACTTCAGCTTGAAAAGAAAGTCCTTCCTTGGGGGATGAATGTCTCCCCTGAAGAGTCAGCAAAAGGCCACCAGCAGTCACATCTCCTTTGGGGACAATGCAATCATTTTTCTGTTCTATTCTGAGGGCCTGTCATCCTGCCTACCAGCGCTAGGGTATATAATTCCACCTTATCCCAAATTTGACACTGCAAGACAATAGTTGCTGTCCATTTGCATTGTAACCTCCCAATCCCCCACCCAGGATGATAATGTGACACCACAGTTATGGAGCCTTTGCCAAATGGAAATAATGAGCTAACGCTTTACGCGTGCTTCCATTGATTCCTACAATAACTCTATGGATTCCACTGAACCCATTCAGCTCGTACAGAAACAAAGTGTGGCAAGGTTAAAGTCACCTGCTCCACGTCACACCCCTCCCTCATAGGAAGCAAACACAGATTCAAAGCCGACAGAACCAGGAGAGGGAATGGAACATTCTAAAATGGTATATTACACCTCGGTCTTCACCAACAAAGACACAAAAGGTCTAGACTTTAAAGCACTAGGATCAAGAGGCTCCATTAGGAGTGGACCCAAGTCTTAAAGCCCTTTTCACTACCAGATTTGAACAACAGGCTTGGTTTTAAGAATAGCCTTCACAGTGGTTCTCTTGCCAAGTTCCATGTGGGAGGGCAGGAAAGGGAGGACTTTAATTCAGTATTATCTAGGCCAGAGGATCTGTGCCCAATGTACTATATGTTCCAAAGACTTCAGGCCTCACTTGATATCTGTGTTTTGTAACAAGGATCGTCTGTCCTATATAATAAAATCTGCTGTAAGGGCCAATATTGCATCATAAAATTTAAATGGCTCAAGGAAATTGATTCCTACTTGGATGGCTTATGATGAGGTGGATAACCTATTTTAGGATTCCCAAAGTGGACCAAGGTCCCATGAGAATTATCTTTCTTAGTGGGTTTTGTGGATTGAACTCAGGGGTGCTCGACCACTGAGCCATATCCCCAGGCCTATTTTGTATTTTTTTAGATAGAGACAAGGTCTCACTGAGTTGCTTAGCACCTTGCTTTTGCCGAGACTGGCTCTGAACTCGTGATCCTCCTGCCTCAGCCTCCCAACACGCTGGGATTACAAGTGTGCACCACCACACCTGGCAAGAATTATCCTGATAGATGAAAAAAAGGTAGAGGTGTCCAAGTTGGAATAAAGGTAGAAGCCACTTACAAAGCTCCCCAGAGGTTTCTGGTGAGATGGAAGATTTGAGAACCAGTCCATTCCGGTTCATACCACACCTTAACAGTGAATCTAAAACACATCTATTTATAAAATAACCCCCCCCCAAAAAAAAACAACAACAATAACAAATCCAATAGAGATTCTCAGAATTTTTAGCTTCTGCATCCAAAACTACCACAGATTTAAGTGAAGTAGTTTATTTTTATTTGGATTGACATGAAATAATACTATGTATTTATTAGGTTCAATGATGCAATGTATATAACATGTAAGGATGAGATCAGGGTAATCAACATATTCAATTTATACCCTTATCATTTCTTTGCTGTAACAACATTCAAAATCCTCTCTTACACCTCTTTGAAATATACAATGCATTATTGTAAAGTTATCCTCCTGTGCACCAGAAACACAAGAGCTTGTTCTTCCTAACAGTGACGTTGTACCTGTTGGCCAATCTCTCTCCATCTCCCCAGCCTTGGGTAACCATTACTCTACACTTGACTTCTCTGAGATTAACACCACCAATTTTGAAAAAGCTGCAAACTGCGATTACTAGGTCACCTACATTACTTGGTCATACTGAAAGGTTGAGAGCTTTAGTCTGTTGAGAGCTCTGTTTGTTCAAAGCTATCAGGCCTGGGCCTGGAGAGGATGACACAAACTCTGGGAGCAGCAAGCACATTCTGAGGCAAGCAGCTTGCCCTTCAATAATCTGATAAACAGGCGTTAACAGCAGCAGCATAAGGACTGGATGCCTAAGCCTTCCAGACTTTGTTGAAGCAGATGTCAGAGTGCTCCTCGCTCTACACAAGATCAAAAATGTCATCTCCCAGATAAAGTCACTCTCTGAGCCTCTTTGCAGAAAGGAAGGAAAGAAAGGGTTCGCTTATAAGAAAAGCATCAATAGCCTCAAGACACGGTTCAGAGTTTGAAAGGATAAACCATCATCTGGACAAGATTCAATATATATGCACGCACACACACACACGTACACAAACACACACCAATCAATCACGATGCAAAATATGCAGTGGTGTGTGCATTTACAGGGTTTACGCACATGTATATAAGTGTATGCTACTAGGCATTTCCTGGAACTCAGATTACTTTAACCACTTTGTAGTTACAGGCTTAAAAAAAATTTTTTTTTAAATGAAGAAAAACACAATCTAGTTAACCACTGGGACTTCTATTGATCAACTTTGTGACACAGAATTGATTACAAATTTCTGTATGATGAAAGAGGAATGGGAATAGAATCGAAGAAAAACACACAGCTCTGGAGGTCAGATCCAAGTTCTGACAAGGTCACCTGCAAGCAAACACTCTGTCCCAGCGATAGTGTAGCAAACTGGAATAATGACAAGTAACTTTAATTGAGCTCTCCCTTTGCTTACAAGTCTGATGAATTTCAAAATGCACTGGTTTGCCAAGCCAGGGTCTCCCAGACTAGCAGTTCTCTCTTATTAGTCTTTGACAGACTTCCCATTTTCCCCCTGACCAATGGTATAACCTCTTTTGTCCCCAGGATATACAAGTCACCTCAGAAATTAGAAAGTGATGCACAGCCTGAGCGATTCATTTTTTAAAAATATTTTATTTAGAATAACTATTTTTTTTTTTTACTTTCTTGTGTGGGGCTGAGGATCAAACCCAGTGCCTCACACATGCTAAGCAAGTGCTCTACCACTAAGCCACAACCCCAGCCCAGCCCAGGCCGCAATTCATTTTAATAGAAATTCAAACAGCTTTTCTTTTCCTTTTTCTAAACTCAAGATTCTGAAGTGTTCTCCCTGCACCATATGATCAATAACGTGGGTGCAGAAAATGAAGAATTTTTAAATAGCAAGATAATAGGCAGGATCTCGTGTTCTCTGTTTATGAAGGGCCTGCTCTCTGAAGTGATAAAAGTTGGGGTCCTGCTGTGTTTTCACAGCAAAACTTGTATGACGTTCCACCAGAACTTAGGAAAGGGCACACCAGCCACTGAGCATGAAACCTCATGTTCACCTCCATTCATCTGATTTTCCTAAAATTACATCAACAGCAGAAATCAGATACATGGCAGCTCCTGGTTTTATCAGGACTTCTAAGAAGTAGAACTCTACTTTAGTATTTAAAGAATAATTACCACTCTGGTACTCAGCTTGTACCTACCTTCACGGGAACCTTGCTCTGTCACCCTGTGTTCCTTCACTAGCCCACAGATGTAATCGGCACAACTGACCCTACATTCTATCACATTTTTTAGTCAATTAAAGGAGGGGGGAATGATACTCATTAAGATGCCCTGTAAACCCAGAAGTGCATGTGCGCCAACACACATACACACAAAATCATAATATCCAAAATTCAGAAACCAAAGGGACTTAATAATTAAGTTCAATTTTCCACTCACTGTATCTAAAATGAACCACAGAGCAGGCAGGGCATGTGTATTTAGAACTTGGAAGAAGATGAAGGTGAAATGAAGTCTTTAACCCATCCATTACAAATATCCACTGAATTATTCCAGGGAGACTTCTCCTGGATGTGCTTGTGCTGACAGATGCACACGGGCTCACTACCTTTCAACACCCAACTTTTTTTCTCGCCAACACCGTTATTTCCCACAAAGTCCATTCTAAGATCAATCAAGTACGCCTGCAATAATTGGATTGCCTGACCCCTGCCCCCACAGCCACTGTAAAAGACCAGAATGATAATGCTCAAGATCATTTCAGTTTCCCCTGTCTCCTGAGATCAAGTTCTCGTAGAGATCTCAGCAAGCAAAATTCTGTTTA
This sequence comes from Spermophilus citellus, assembly GCF_964194105.1. Lineage (NCBI taxonomy): Eukaryota > Metazoa > Chordata > Mammalia > Rodentia > Sciuridae > Spermophilus > Spermophilus citellus. Next base: position 55,198,100 of record NC_138184.1, on the reverse strand, counting down.
ATTCATTTGATACTCATCAATTTCAAAGACATCCGCTCCAAAGGCCTGTTCTGAAACTTTAGCAATCATCCTACCAAAATTTGTCACCATGTACTAATATTTACAAAAAGGGATTTCTATTTATTTATCTGTCTGTTTATTTATCTAGTTATTTATTTATTTATTGTGGTGCTGGGGAATGAACCTAGAATCTCATAAATGCTAAGTAAGTGCTCTACCACTAAGCTACATCCCCAGCCCAAGGTTTTCTTTTCCTTAAATGGCAAAGAGAGAATATGATTGACAGCTTAATAGAAGACACAGTCTAAGGTATAAAAACTAAAGGTCACGTCATACTTTGCAAAGCACAATATTTGTAAATTCAATACCCACCTCCCTTCACTACCCAACATTTATCCTTCACAAGAAAGTACATAAGACTACAAAATATGAGTTGTGTTCTGGGCAAGAACGACTAAAGAGCAACCCTTTCTATCGAATCACAAAATAAAAGCAATATGAGATTTAACTGCAATTACACATCCCACGTCCTAATGAAGGGGTTTACCTGGGGGCTGAATCGGTGACAACCTTGAACACAGACTTTGCAACCTTTTAGTTTTAAGCTAAACCCCCTCTTCCGGAAATGCCACCATCTGGCAACCTGGGACCACTTGGATTTTTCTTTCCCATTTTCAGGAAGAGTAGACTTGAAATTTCTTTAAGAGGCAATTTTTTATGAATATACATGATGGCTCTTGACTTCATGGCACATTTTGAAGAGCAAAAGGAAGAAAAAAAAAAAGCCATATAAGCCACCACTTGATTCTAGAAAGCACTCCTGATAGTGGCATTTCATAACCTTGGCACTATTAACAACTTGGTGAAGATTATTCTCTGCTGGGAGGACAATACTCAACACTGAAGGATGTTTAGTGGCATCCTGAACCTTGGTCTAGTATACTGCTGGCTCCAGTCCAGTTATAATAACCAAAACTGTCTCCACACATTGCCAAATGTCCCCACGAGGGTAACAATCACTCCTAAGGCAATAAAGCACTGCTTTTGGACAAAGAAAATAGCCCCTTAAAAATGACTAAGTTTGGCCCTGATGATGTTATAAGAATGTTGCCAATCTGTCCTGCCTCTCTGGGTTTCTGTCACCTGTCTCCCCATCACTACCACCAACAAGAAATACAACAGACTTTTAAGAATCCATCAAACTCTTCATAATGTCTTAACATAAAACTTGAACCCCCAAGTGGAAAATGTGTGCGCTTGCAGAGGGGAAAGGAGAACTGGCATCTATACATCAGGAAAGGGGAAAATCTGGGCTTCAAACCCGCTGTTCTGGCAAATGTCTAATGCTATGAGACTTATTTTTAAAGGAGGGGTGGAGGGCAAAGAAATGGAAGAAATCAAAGTATGTTTATAATATCTTTTCATGGTTTTGACATATAAATGAAGGGTTTTTTTTGTGTGTGTGTCTTTCCTTTTCTTTGGGGGAGAGAGAAAAGGGGGGAAAAGTCAGTACATCCTGCAGTAAAAATAAAAAATGAGCATATGAACAAGTAAAGCTAACCATCAGCACTTTTATGCTATCCTTAAACAAAAAGACACTGATGAGACAGATTTATTTTAACCCCTCGGCAGGAGAGGTTGCCAAATACAGTCTATTGCAAAGTACCATTGGGATAAAGAGGGTTCCAATTCCATTTGGGAGATATAAAAGCAAACCAAGTCTGGCAGCTTTAAAGCTAAGACCTAAAATTACCTTCCCTTTCCTTAGAAATTGGACTACTCAGGTGACATAGCTCACATTCCAGGAAGAGGATATTAACTAGTTCTCACCCGTTACCCCAAGTTGTCCCTCAAGTGAGCACCTTTCCAATAAGAGAAGGAAATCCTGCACCTTATGTCTTTATTTATCAGCCTCAAATACCAATAGAGACCTGAGATTAATCCAAAAGAACATTTGGTAGTGAGTTGACCCTGTGCAATTAACACTGCTCCCTTACATGTCTGTGTGAGTTACTAGAAGACCCAAGGAAGGACAGCAAATAGGTAAACTTACAGAAAGCCTATAGTGGGAATTTCAACTTTTCCCTCCCCAGGGAAATTGGAATTTTCCTTCGCTTTGAACATGCATTTTCCAGTCCACGAAGGAACCTAGCATGGTTTGCACGAAGCATTTTTCCAGAATTTCCCACTGAACCGTAAATCAACTCCAAGGGAAAGATAGTGATTAATACAACAAATGGATCTTGCCGTGGTAGATTTTTCATACCTGACAGCTATGTCCTAGAGGAAGCACAAAAGACCCTGGCGCTGCAACTTTTAACTTTTCAAATGCTTGGTGATTATTCTAACAGGCCCAGAAGAGCCAAGACAAATAGGTAATTTTAAATCTCTTGAAGAAGAAACAAGTTGGAGCCCCAGAAATCTGGTATATGGAGGTTTGTCACCCAGTGGGAGAGGCGGGCCGATCTCCAGACACTCACAACCCAGCACTGGAGTGGGGTAAACCACCATCATTCCACAAGAATAAAAATAAAATTAAAAAAAGACATCATTTGGGAGAAAATTAATGTATGTAATAAAACACAAATAGGAGTTTAAAGCCAATAGAAGTTAAAGTAACTCAGAGTAATGATTCAGGCCCAATCTCTATAAACCACATTGTCCAACAGAGTGGGCTCCTCGCCACTGTGACCACTTAAACACTCAACCCGTGGCATAGTCAGAATTGAGATGTGTTTATTCTGGATTTTCAAACACTCCAGCAGGAAAAAGAGAACATACAACTTCTTGCCGATAGTTTCATTGATGGCAGGCTAGATTGATAATCAGGACATAATGGGTTGAAGAAAATACTACTTCATTTCACCTGTTTCTTTTCACTTCCTAAGTGTGACCTCTAGAAAATTTTTAAATACATTTGTGACTCACACTGATGGCTCAAAGAATGTAGCTATTAAAAAGCAATGTTCCAGAACAGGAGTCAGCAATCTCCTCTAAGCATCTGACAAAAAAACAAATTTTAGCCTCTGTCTGGAACTATGGTGCCAAAGCAGCCACGGATAAGGTGCCAATGAACGGGCGTGGCTGGTTTCCAATCATGGTTTATTTGCAAAAGGGATTGAAAGCTAAACTTGGCCTTTGTGTCCTCATTTGCTGACCTGGGGTCTACCAGCACTTTCCTACAAAGAGGAAGATGGACATACCAGGGATCCATGGTCTGAATGTGGCTGGCAACTACATGTTTGTATCCAGCTTGGGTTCTGGACAAATCTACATGAGAAAAGCCTTTGGACTGGGCATTAGTGTTTCTGGTCCCCAGAGTGCCTGTCACTCACAAAACTAACTGGTCTTCCAAGCAATGGCCGTGTGTGATGGTTCAAATCCAGATGGTCTGGGCTGGGGATGTGGCTCAAGAGGTAGCGCGCTCGTCTGGCATGCGTGTGGCCCGGGTTCGATCCTCGGCACCACATACAAACAAAGATGTTGTGCCTGCCAAGAACTAAAGAATAAATATTAAAAAAATTCTCTCTTTCTCTCTCTCTCTCTCTCTCTCTTTCTCTCTCTCTCTCTCTCTCTCTCACACACACACACACACACACACACACAGACACACTCTCTCTTTAAAAAAAAAAATCCAGATGGTCTGTCAAAGTTGGGTATTGACAGCTTGGTCCCCAAAGCAACAGTGTTTCAAGGTGGTCGTTTGGGGAAGCGATTAAATCAAAGGGGTTCTGACCTCATCAGTGGAAAGATTCATATTTGATGGTATTTGGAGAGAGAGAGAAAAATGGTAAATGGTGAAGAAAATAGATCACTGAGGTCATGCCCTTAGGGACAATGCCTTTTCTCCCCAGTATCTTTCTGTCTCTCTCTCTCCCTCTCTGCTTCCTGGCCACCATGAGGTGAGCAGCTTTGCTCTGTGGAACCCTTCTGTCATGATGTCTGCCTCATCCCTGGCCCAAAACAATGAAGTCAGCCAACCACGAAGTGAATACGCTGAAAACCATGAGCCCTAATAAATCTTTCCTCCTCCAAGTAATTTTTCTCAGGTATTTGTTCCAATGACAGAAAACTGAGTGATACACCCTGTGCCTGCCTTAGCATTTCTGCTGTAGAGCTGGTAGTACAGAAAGAGGCACCCCAAGGTGACAGGCAGTCGGGAAACCTGATCGTGGACATTCCTATCAGGGACTGAGAAAGATGTTGGCCAGACAGTTTATGCTCCAAAGGAAATCAAATTTGAGAAGAAAAGGAGGGGGCCTCATTAATGATTATAACTGGAGAACACACTTCAACAAGGATGAGTCCAATGATACTATTGATAAAAGAAATAAAATCTGCAATAAAGCTTCCCCAAAACACAGACATCAACAGTGAAGGAAACTGCAGATTATATTTTCTTTATAGCACACTAAATAAATACCAAAAAAAAAAAAAAACCCTTCCTCTAACATGTCCATCAGGGATGGACTCCCAAAACAACCAAGCAATAAACACCATGGTTACATTCCCAGCATTCATTTCACCTTCTCTTTCCTCATCTTTGGAAGCTTTATTTTAGCATCTCTGGGCCACAATCCTGATTTTAGTCTAGGCGGTCATACTTTCTTTGTCTGAATCATGGACTGATGATTAAAAGAAAAAAAAAAAAAGAGCCCAGGCTGGGGAAGGAGCACTGCGCATATTGGAGCGCCATGGCACCATAATGCCCTCTGACACACTGAGACCCCAAGGCTCCCAAGAAAGTTCTTCCTTCCAAACAAAACACAGCAACATGCACATCAGGAAGCAGAGCCAGAGTTAAAATGGTGTTTGTACTATGGATGGCAAAGTCCTGAACAGAAAGAAGACAGGGACCCTAACAGTCCTGGGGTGCTGAATCTTACCAAGAGGAAGACCAGGCCAAAGTTAAGTCTTTTGCTGTATTGTTGAAACCAACTGCACCTATTGCTGGTGTGGGACATTGATTATTCTAGAACCATCCCCCTCGTCTCCTAACTCCCCTTCCCTGTTCCACCCTTCAGCTCTCTATGTATATGTGTGAAAAAAAAAGTAAAATGATACACAAGCACACACTTCAGGGTCTCTATCTGGAAGGTATATGTGGATACCCTGCCTGTGTCCGTTATGGGTCCCTCAGTGTGTTTTATCGACCCCTGAGGGATAATCATGAAAATGTGTGTGTGCTTTTGAAGCAAAATTAAGCAGTCAGAAGCCATTTCCCTCCACAGGAGCGTTCCCCTGAGCTGCTGGGACATCTGTTTCCCAGAAGCATCTGGTTACACACTTTTCCCCTCACCAGGAAGTCACTTCCCAGAGGAAAGCTGGAGCAGGAGGGCCTGAGGCTGGGCCTCACCCCAGGAACACAGCAAACAAAGCTTTTCCCGTGGATTCTGCTTCCTAGCAGGCTTCTCCCTCCTAAAGGACCTGTGCACAGAGTTTGGTGGCCACTCCACTCACTCTTCTTCCTCCACTCCTGTTACCCTAGCAAAACTCAGCCTGAAACACTAATCCCAAGAGAGGAATAAGAACACCATCTAACTCACAGGGAACGTTAGGCCCTGGAGGCAACTCATGCAGAGCCAGCATCAACCTCTGAACCCACAAAGATATGCAGAAGCATCCTTAAGAATGTTCCTCCGTCCTTATAGCCACTAGTCTTCTAAGAGGAACTTTTTAATTTCTACCAGTGCTCAGGGCAGCTTTGACCCACAGCATCTTTTCTATTGGGAAATTGGTTCTGCAGCCACGTATCAGTGGTCTTTAACTCACTTGGAATACCCACCATCTTCTACAAAACTGGTTCAATCGGAAAACAAATTAATTGAGAACCAGTAGGACATCCACCCAAGCCGCACGCCAATTCACTTTGTTACATAAGCTCAATATTAATAAGCAGTTCTAATTTGATAGGGAGGGGCCTAAGCACAGTGCCATAGATTATTCCTAGACTATTATTTTACTGTTTACTATGTCTTTTTATTAGATCCCTATTAACAGAGGAGGAAACTGAGGCCCAGAGAGGTGAACTAACTTCTTGAGATAGATAGCTGGATAGGTTAAAATCTAATTTGGCTTCTGAAGCCACCCGTGCCACTCCAGCATGCCAGGTTCCACATTCAGGCTCTGTGAATTCAAAGCCAGCCTCAGCAACTTAGTGAGGCTCTAAGCAACTCAGTGAGAGCCTGTCTCTAAATATAGTAAAAAAAAAAAAAAAAAAAAAAGAGCTGGAGATGTGGCTCAGTGGTTAAGTTCCCCTGGGTTCAATCCCTAGTACAGGGGGAAAAAAAAAGTCCCTGAATGGCTAGAGGGGACCTAAGAAACCCTCAAAGTTGTTGGGCCTCACAGTGAAGGGAATGGAAGGCACCCATCAGTCAAAATCCCATGATGCTTCTGGTTTGGTCTGTGGATCACTTCACCCTCTAGTTGCTACTGAAACATTAAAGCAGATCATTTAATTCACTAGTCAAGTCTGTTCCTCAAACTCTCGAGTCATCTGACCAGATGTTTTGATCCAAGAACTATGGGAAGACCCTTAGAAATGAAAACACCTCCATCAGCCATCCCTGCCAAAGCAAAAGTAAAAAGAAAATGATTCAAATCATACAGAGATTTAAAAAGGAAAGGAGAAAAAAAGAAAACCAGCAGCTGAAATACCACTTGAATGCCCTAGTATGTTGGTAATAAACAGGCTTACTAAAGCCAAGTGACATTGAAAGAATTTATTTCATTCTGGGAAATGTTTTGTATACAAGTCTCAAAGAGCAATGAGTTGTAGACAATTTTGATGGACACGACACTGAAAAATTCATGCCTGATATTATTTTCAATATCCAAAGAGTCTTTCTTAATCTACCAAAAGAATTAACTAGATATCATTTTAGATCATATTTTACAACATTTTGCAGGGAGGGAGTGTATCTGGGGGATCAAATGTTGAGCTAGTATTTTAGTATTTCTGTTACACTTGTGTCCACTACCTTCCATAACCTTCTGCAGTGGAAGTGAAATTTTCTTTCCTACATCACAGCCAAAAAAAACTTTTTTGGGGGAAAAAAAACAAAAACCTACCATATGTGGGCATAGATAGTCTTTATGGGAAAAGTGTATTCCTGTAAGAGATAATTAATACAATTATCTCCATTAAAATGCAGACATGTATTCTAAGAAGGGACAAAATTATGTGCCCATAACTGTTCCAAGAGAATGACTGCGTGATAGGATTCAGTAGGAAGACTCAAAATCCCTGCTTTCCTTTATCTTATGCTGGGAAGGGAGTGCCACTGATTCTTTGTTCTGATAGCTCTCTCTCTTATTCTTTCTCCCTCCTTCCTTACATCCCTTCCTTCCTTTCCTCATTCTTCTCTTTTTAACACTAGAAATTGGAGCTAATGCCTAATAAATCCAGGAGTGGAATGTAAGGCATTCTCCTGCCTGCATCTTCCTCCAGATTTTTCTTTTTCTTATTCTTTTTTTCTTTTTTTCCCCCTGGTAAGGGTTATTATGCTGGGGATTGAACCCAGGGGCACTTTACAACTGAGCTACATCCTCAGTCCTTTTTATTTGGAGACAGGGATTTGCAAAGTGACCCAGGCTGGCCCCAAACCTGCAAATGTCCTGCCTCAGCCTGGCAAGATTACAGGTGTGCCTTGCCACGCCCCAAGGCACTATTGATCCTAACATGGGCCTACAACCTCAGTGCTTGGCAGCACGATCTTTCTGAATACCAGGCTCCAATAAGCAGCTGTCAATCAACAGCACCCGAAATGAAACCTATTTCCCTTGCCCGAAACCCAAAACCCTGATTTATAGAGGACACAGGGAGGTAAAATGACAAGAGGTTAGTGCCAGCCCTAGACCTGAAAGAGCCTCGCCTCAGGAACCAGGCCCGAGCTCCTCCTCCATGGGAAGGTGTCCTTCTTTCTCCGGGCAAGGTCTGCACCTACATTTTTTCTCCTTTATTCCAGAATAAAATGATAACATCTAGCCTCACCCATATCTCGCCTGCCACCATTACCTTATCTCAAGAATTCAGCCTTTGCCCCAAGTTCCATAATGTTTAAACATATGAAATATAAAACAATTCCTAAACATGATGAAATGAAAACTACCTTCTGGATTTCAAAGTATTAACCAAAAAAATCAGCAACAAGAAAATGTGCTCAATCCTTGAAGACTCCGAGGACACTGATGACCGAGGGAGCACCCTTTCTGTACTTCCAAGATGCGGGCCATCTTGGCCCCTGGGGGGAGGAAGATCTCTCACCTGCTCCCTGGGTCTAAGAACCTGACAGCACCAGGCAGTGTGTGACATGCAAGTTTTCATAGAGTCCCTCCATGGGCTTCTTCGAGCTGATCAAGTTGGATCCCAAAACTAACTCCTTACCCTGGGAGAAGAGAGATGTAGACAGTGGTTTCCTAACTACATATGGAATAAGATAGCAATTGATGTTCATGCTCTAAATGGTTTTGGGAACTAAGTTCCCCACCACCATCCACCATCCTGTCCTGGGTTATGCCCTAAGATGGACAAATGGGGGGGGGAGGGGAGGGGGAGAGGGAGGGGGAGGGGAGGGTGGAGGAGGAGGAGGAGGAGGAGGGGAGGGGAGGAGGAGGAGGAGGAGGAGGGGAGGGGAGGAGGAGGAGGAGGAGGAGGAGGAGGAGGAGGAGAAAGCAGAGGGAAGATGCTCACAGGGCCAAAAGATCTGGGCACAAAGTGCCAAGGAGCCATCCCCTGTTGCCCATACTGTCCTCTGGTTCTAGATCACCCTCTGGACCTGCACTAAGTGCTATGCAAGATTTCATCTCTTCCAGACAGCTTGGACCTCCAGGAACCAAGCTCTGCCATTCCAGACTCCTGCCTAGACAACTACCAGCTCCACTGTAGGCAAAATTCAAGGACGCCTATTTAATAACCCCAAGGTCAGAGTCATTATTTATCACAGTCCTCTTGTTCTGAGTCATGTAGAAGAAAAAGTGTCAGTGATCTTTGCTCTAGGATGGGTTTCTATCACCTTCTTTCTGCAGGGTACTCAGGAAACCTACCAGCAATTACCAAGTGTAGACTACAGGAAAGACACGCCTACCCTGGGCCTCCTGGGTCCTCTGTCCCTTTAATCTTGCTCAAGACTTAGCATTTGAGGAAGGCTCCTTTGTCTCCCACACACATTACTTCCTGCTTATAAGCTATGAGGATGTCCCCTCTAGTTATCAAATTTAATGTGGTGATTATTAAAGGGAATTTGCTAATATTAATGTCCACTTTCAACGTGAGGGCCTGAGCTACAAATTTCTCCTCATTTTGGCTGGTAGAGAAACGGGCTTAGGATGAAATCTGAATAAAGTGAAGGAGAGATCTGCTATTCTTCAATTATTTAATATATCATGTAAGACAGAGGTAGTGAAGCATTACCCGCCCAAAGATATGATTACACTCAACTTTGACTGTCCAGAGGCCCCCTCATAGCGGAGGCAAGGTAACAAACACCTAAAGTTCCATGGTGGAATAGTAATCGATAGCTTCAAAAATAACAGCAGCTGGTTATTTACTCACCATTTACCAGCCGGGGATGGGCATTCTGTCATTTAACCTCTCAACGTAGGTAGATGCAATTCCTGTCTGCATTTACAGCTGGAAATAACGAAGATGCATCGTCTTGATCTTCACAGCCTGGACTCTTACAAAGCCCTTCACCAGGGGCGATGAGCATGGACCATGGAGACTGCAGTCCCAACCCCATTACAAATGAGCCCTGTGGTCCTAGGAAAGCTGCTAACTACTCTGAGCCTCAATCCCCTCATCTGAAAAATGGGAACATCATAGGGATGGACACCCAGAGCTGAGAGAAAGTCTAGATAAGACATTGGGACAGGATCAGCAATAAATGCTAAGTGTTCAATTAATCTGTTCATTAATACCAGCTGAAAGTACAAACAAGGCTTGTTGTCGGAGAAAATGCCTGTTTATTGAGGAACAGCTCTGCATATTTATAGAGCCGGGGGTGGCTTGACAGTTATGACAGTTTAACGGTTGAAAGGTTTGACAGTTGGCATGGGGTGCTTTCTGATTGGTGGATAAGGATCATGTGAGCCAGCATGGCTAGTCTGATTGGTGGGTAAGGATCATGTGAGCCAGCAGGGCTCACCATTGGGTGGCTCTTCTGGGGGAGGGGGGATGAGGAAGTTAGTCTTTGGAGCCCATGACTCCCAACACACTGCTGCTATTGCTGCTACTAAGTGTGATGGGACATTCCTAGTCGACATTTCAATACCAACAATACCAAAATGATGGCCATGCCATTCCAAATGCCACCACTGACAAAATGTGAACTAGAAATTATGGGGTATAACTCACACACACACAGAGCCACTGCCTTCTCATTCTCATATACAAGGCAGAGTCTATTCCAAAGTAAAATCCCACCATTGGAAACCAATTCAGAACCAGGTGTGGTGGTGCACCCCTGTAATCCCAGCAACTCGGTAGGACTGAGGCAGGAGGATCAAGAGTTCAAAGCCAGCCTCAGCAGTTTAGTGAGGCCCTAAGCAACTCAGTGAGACCCTGTCTCTAAATAAAATACAAAATAGGGCTGGGGATGGGGCTCAAGTGGTAGCCCGCTCGCCTGGCGTGCGTGCGGCCCGGGTTTGATCCTCAGCACCACATACAAACAAAGATGTTGTGTCCGCCGAGAACTAAGAAAAAATAAATAAATATTAAAATAAATATTAAAATTCAAAAAAAAAGGGGGGGGCTGAGGATGTGGCTCAGTGGTTAAGTAACCTGGGTTCAATCCCTGGTACCAAAAAAAAAAAAATTAAAAATTAAATTCAGAGAATTAAAATGCCCATTTCTAGACATCTAGTGGCTCAACAAAAACCGTCACCTTAACCTGGAGCATTCACTCCATCTTCAGAGCACACAACCTGTAGATGATGGTTAAAATGCAAAAGGGAATGTTCCATGTTTTAAAGACGTTTGCATATTCCACTTGTAAGCAGCAATCTGGTCTGGTATAAGCAATGCATGCTATCACTGACGGCTTATATTTCAATTTTCTTTACACCAAAACAACAAAATATTGAAACAGTTAACATCTGCTCAAAGACCTAAGAGATGAAAGATTTCCGAAGGCATAGGCGGTGTGTTGACGGAGGAAAAAAAGTCAAATTACACAGGGGCCAGATTTCTAAAAGCCTGACCTATCGTGGCAGAAGAGGAGAGCCAAATGCCAGGAAATGTATGGAGGGAAAACTGCAACCGTAAACAATCTGAGAATATTTGAAAGAACAGATGGCAATGGGAAAATAAAGACAAGGAGGATTTTTTTTTTTAAATAATAGTCATCCTAACACATCCTTTAAAGGACACCCAAATACAGGCCATAATAACTAATCGTGATAAATGCTATTAGGATTTTTATAAAGCAAAATCGGGGGCGAGATGGGAAAACGGGAAAGTGGTGGAAAAGATGTGATTTAGATAAAAGCATCGATGCAAAAGGATCTTCGGGGCTGAAACGATGGGGCAGCTGAGCCAACTGAACAGAGAGGTGAGCCTCCAGCTACAGGCAGATTCACCAAACCTGTAGCCTCACCCACTAACAGGAATATCACCTCCTGCACAGCAAAATCAGTTTGCTCCAACAAGATCCGGTGGAAACAACCTCAACATGCCATGGAAAAACAGCAGCTTGGCTGGAACGGAATAACTGAGGCGGCGATATTTATTTCTGTGTGGCGGGGAGAAACAGAACAGCTGATCCCCCGTTTCTTTTTCACAACCTAACCAATCTTGGAATTAATTTTGCTCTTCATAGCTAAAAGAAGACAGGCAAGGGGTGGTAGGAGGAACCAGGGATTGGCGGGTGTGGTGGCATTGACTTCAAGCAGACAACATCCCTGAAGTCTGTATCCAGACTCCTGTTATTGTGTAGGTGAAGGCTTGAGTTAGTTAAGAGTGTTCTGTTTTTTGTATCAGCAGTATTTTGTACCCACTTCCCCAGGATATTACTTCTCTTTTGAGTAAAACATAAATCTATGTCAAAAGTATACAGAAGGGGGACTGAGTGAAATAAAAGTCCATCAACAACTAAAAAAATTTTTTAAAAAGTATACAGAAGGGAAAAAAATAATTGATCAATTTAAACATTTTAAGTGTTTAAAGTAAAAGGCTTCAGGTACAGCTGGTGTCACCATAGCTCAGGTCCCTTTTGTGCCTTTTTTAGGCTAATATGCTGCCTTCACAAAGCCAAACTCTTCTTTGGCTGAGAAATAAAATCTTTTAATAAATTTTAATAAATTTAATAAATAAATTTATTTAAATAAATAAATTCTTTAAATAAAATTTTTTATATTTTTTAGTTATAGATGGACACAATAACTTTATTTTATTTATTTATTTTTATGTGGTGCTGAAGATCAAACCCAGTGCCTTACACAAGGCTAGTATTCTACCACTAAGCCACCACCCCAGTCTGAGAAATAAATTCTTAAGAAGATACATGCTCTGTTTAAGGGGAGTAGCAAACTCAGAGAAGATACTCATTAGCCTTACCAAGGCACATGACCCGTCTTGAAACCATGCCTGTTACTCCAAAAAAACCCATGTTGAATACCCACTTGTGAGAGAACAGACGAGGCACGTGGTCGGCTCCTGTTCTGGTCACAATAATCGACAGCCCTCCCTGGGCTGTGGAGGGTGAGGACCAGCAAGGAACCTGAGAGGGTGTAGGAGGGCCCAACAAAGAAACGTCCTGACACGCTCAATATTCACAACCATGCGGTGGATCTTATACTTGCTGTGCAACCCCAAAGCACTTAAAGTTACAAAATCATTAACAAAACCTAAACCATGAGATGAGATTTATACAAAGAATCCGCAACACCTAAAATTCATTTTAACCAAGAATATTCTTGCTAACATACAATAGGTCAAAAAAATCTGAATGTACATATACTTTATCTTACTGATTTTCATAGATGTATCAATAAATCAACCAACTACCCATGACAGAAATGTATGACTTATTCAGACATATGTTCCTAGATAATTCATGAATAAAGAATACACCACACTTTTCCCCTATTTCATTAATAATTTAGCAACAAGCATGACAACCATTAATTATTGTGTTAGCCTAAAAGGCCCCCCCCCAAAAAAAAGATTGAGAGCCATGATGATACTAACTCAGCCCCTGGAGCCAGCTGTACCTGAAGCCTGATACTTTAAATACCTCTGAAAACAAAAGAATGCCTTTAAAAAATGTCACATTCAGCACAGAGATTTATAATGTACAGAACACTCATTCAGTATTAAAAATAATTTTGTTGCAAATAGAGCGGGCTTGGGAACCTAAAACTGTTACAAATACCTCACCAATCTTGACCTCAAACAGGGGATCTAAGTCACAGGATCATAGGATCCTTTCTGTTCCTAAAGTAACTTGGAGATGTGACATCAAAGGCTGGAACACCACGTCTCTGGGAACCCATCGTTGCAAATGGGAGATATTCCCCAGCCTCCATGGGAAATCTAAGAAACAACTCTTTCTAAATACTCAAGGCAAATGTTGATTCTGTCTTTCCTGAAAGCCCACTGAGAAACAATGGTTTCTGGCTTCCCAAACCTGTCCTCGAAGTTTTGAGATCTACCAGCTGAAGACCAATTATGTGTAAACATATGTGGAGAAGTCAAGTCAAATAAAAGAAAATGACACCACACTTCTCTGCTGTTCGTTAATAACTTAGGAACATGAAAACAATTGATTAGACTATCTTTTTAAATGGATGGCCAAAGTCTTATCTTAACACAGTAAAAGGAGAAAAATGAACTGATTTATAATTCATTTTATTTGAGTGTGGTGCTCGGGATCGAACCCAGGGCCTTGCATACACTAGGTAAGTGCTCTAGCATTGAGCTATGTCCCCTGGCCCTCTGATCCATTTTAACCAAGGATATCCTTGGTGATAAACAATAATTCAAAAAGTCTGATTTCACATATAATTTATCTTATTGATTTTTAAAGGTAGATCAACAAATCAATCACCAATCTATGAGAGAGTAAAATGACTGATTCAGATGTACTTTTCTAGATGAAATAATTAAATCATGATGTGAATACATAATGTTATGAAAAATTTATAGCCCCCCCCAAATATTCAAAAACCAAAGAATTTTAGAGATGAAAAGGGAGTGACTTTTTGCAACTGGCATGTGGGGTTTGGGTAATGTTATACTGTGAACCAAAGGCAAAGTAAATAGCTGTAAAGATTCTGCTCCAGCACTTTGGCGAGCATGTAAGGAAAGTTATAATCTTATATATAAACTTAGTTAAAAGCAAAAGAATGTGTTACCTATGAAGGTCAGCAAACTACCCACAGCAACAATGTCCTCCATGAAGGTTAGTTTTTGGTTTTGTTTGTTTGTTTGTACTGGGGACTGAACCCAGTGCTGCTTTATAAGTGAGCCACATCCTCAGCCCCTTTTGATTTTGAAACAGGGTCTTGCTAAATTGCTGAGGCTGGCCTCAAACTTCCAATCCTCCTGCCTCAGCCTCTAGGCCTGTACCACTTTACCCGGCTCATGATGGTTCTACAATTTAGCTCTACAAAGTTCTAAGAAATTCAATACTGATGTTTTCAATAAAACAGCACAGTTTCAGTTTTGTCACCAAGTTTGATTTTATTCCAAACCACTGGACTAAAACACTTTTTGTTCAACTGCAAATTTAGAATGAATAGGTGACTGAGACAGTTACGAAGACGAGATGGCTCTTCTGTGTACCTCATGCTTGATTAAGGAGGGGACAAAAAAGGGGAAGAAACAAAGGCAATGACCCCAAGAGTCCACCAGCAAGCAGTGTATCCAGAAACATTAGCAGGTAAGGATTTTCTAAATTATGAGAAATGCAATAAACGCATCACGAGCCAGAAAGCGCCAATCATGGGGAAAGGCATCATCTATTAGAAGAAGCAAGGAAACAAAACCCACTGGGCATGCTCACCCCGATGGTAGCTAGAAGCTGGAAATGAAATCTTTTATAATACAATATACAGGGCTCGACCAGGGTAGACATGCCAGATGCAAACACTCCCTCCAAGAACAAAATCTACTCCCCTGAGGTTAGAGGACTAGGATTTTGAGCATTATCTTTATCTCATCTACCTAACAATAGAAGCTTAAAATAAGGGTCAACTCATTTGAAAGAAAGGACATCCATGATTTTCTGCACATAAACTTGTATTATCATAATCTAAACAATGAGAATTTCTCAGCTTTTTGCCCATTCAAATAAAATACTTAACTCCAATATATACTCATAATGACCTTCAGGGGTACTGGGTCATAGAAAGAAACAAAGAAAAACACTTTTCTATAAAAAGTGTTGAATGCAAAGTACATGAGGGCATTTGGGGGGGGGGTCACCATTGTTTCAAAAACATTGTATGCTTAACTATTACAGCAATGATAATCTGTTTACCCACGCATTGCACTTCTATGTTGGTCCATACAACTAGTGTGAGGTTCTGCAAGGTGAGAGAATCAGTCATAGTCACCTTTGTATTCTAAGAAACCAGGCCTATGAGTACTCAAGTTATAAGTTTTTTTAAATTAAGTGTAATATCAAACTTGAGAGGCCTAAGCAGACTGAAAAAGAACATTGATTAAGGCCCCAAATGAGAATGTGCCAGTCAGGACATGGAATAAGCCTTGGCAAGAACAACCTTCACCTTACAAAGAGATCAGTCAACTATAGCCCATGGCCCAAGTCCAGCCCCGTGTCTGTGATTCTAAATAAAGTTTTATTAGAACCCGGCCTAAACCAATCAATTCAGAATTGCCTATGGCTGCTTTCATGGGGCAGAGTTTCAGAGATGCAGGAAACCAGAAATATTTGCCACCTTTCCCCTTTCCGAAAAAGTTTGTGCCTCCTGATCTAGAACAAACTGCAGTTAAAATTCCAGTGGTCTATGAACTTGCAATAAGAAAGAATTAGTCTTTATCTTCAACAAGACCTATTTGAGGTTATTGAAGATAAGGACTAATTTTCTTATGGCAATTAGTATTTCTTAAGATTATGAATGTAGAAACAGGCAAAGTACTACTACTAGCAGTACTTGAGAATTTGTCCTCATTTGACATTACTTTACAGTTACAACAGGAATCTCAAAATATCACAGGCGCTCATGATGACTTCAATGTGGGGCTACTTGTTAGACCGGCTAGTGAATCTTGTAATGTGTTAATAAAACATTTATGTATTGCCGGTCACAAACTTTAAATGTTTGGATAACAATCTCAATATAATTAGTTCCCTCTGTAATCCCATGTACTCTAGTTGATACAGTTAAAAAATATTTATAATGAATCTAAATAATCCTAAGGGCTTGGACTTCTTTCTGGTAGCTAGCAGTGAAGTGTATCTCCTTGCCTTGATACTCACAAGGCCCCAAGTGGAGCACGCTGAAGCTGGAAATTGCAAGTCTGAACCATCAGGGTAAATCACTGTGACAGCTGGGTGGGGACACAAGGTGACCAACATGCTAATCCTGAAGACAGAGGAAGAACCAAGGGACAGGCAGCTCTCAAACTTGGAGCCTCTGTCTTGGATCGTTTGCACATCAATCTTTTGCTCAAGATCAACTCACAATCTCCCTTAAATTGGGATGTATCTTCAAAAACAAAAGGACAGTCTGGAGACGCCTTTGTTAGGGAACAGGTGGCCCCATTTTGAGAATTTTAACGGAACATCACCAGGTAAAGAGGATGATCATGAAAGCCGTCGTGACCATGAGTGCCTGGCTAAGAAGGTAATTCTCTTAATGAAGGGAAACAGCTTCACAGCCCATCAAGTCAATAAATTGGACTTTTAAGAAGTTTCTAAGAACAAATTGACTTTAACAACTCCAGGGGAACTATTGAGATATAATGTTCGCCGTGCTGAAATTACAGGCTTTCAGGAAATCAGGAATGGACATTAAAGTGCAGAACGGGCAAAGAGGGATGTTGAAGGTCCAGGAGGTCAGTGATGGGAGTCAGAGGAGCCTTCTAGAAGGGCCTAATCAAGCAGATTGTGCTGATGGAGCACCTGTCTGTGCAGCTCAGGGGCTTCTGAGGTCACAGCCCACCAAAAAATGGAACAGGGATCCAACTTTTCAACACCCACACGATGATCCAGTCACCAAAACTAATCACGGGGAAGTTTTTCCAGCAGGGACAATGTAATTTTGACAAAGCTGCCTTAGATGCATTCAGAAAAAAGTCAGAAAAACAACTGAGAGAATAATTCAGTGATTCTAAGTATGGTGTTTTTCATTTTGCTGGACCCTTTCCAAAGTAATTTTCCTTAACTTTAACCATCCTTGGAAAACACAAATGAACACTAAGAGGCCACCAGGAATTATTCAATGCTATAATTCCTTCTTTCCCAATCACCTTATTGGGAGCGGGGGGGTGAGGGGACATGGGTGAGCTTAACTTATTTAAGTCCCAAGTTTTCTTTTTTTTTTAATATTTATTTTTTAGTCTTAAGTGGACACAACATCTTTATTTTACATTTATGTGGAGCTGAGGATTGAACTCAGTGCCTCAAGCATGCTAGGTGAGCACTCTACACTGAGCCACAACCCCACCCCACCCCCCGCCCGGTATTCAATTCCATGAATATTTCAAAGAAATTGACATGAATGGTTTAAAATAGGTTGGAAATCACAATCTAGAGGTTGTATTATTAATCTATCAATTAATATTTTATTATAATTTTGTGATTAATTAGCATACAATGTTAAATATTATATATTATGTTTAAGTTTTTAGTGTGTTTTGCCTCTGGGGTAATGGGAAAAAATGTGCTAAAAGGTCAACTCCACAAGGTATTTGTTTCTTAGGTTAAAGATCAATCTCTCCAGCTGGGCATGGTGGCACACGCCTGTTATCCCAGTGGCTAGGGAGGTGGGGGCAGGAGGTTTTGAGTTCAAAGTCAGCCTCAGCAATTTAGCAAGCTCCTAAGGAACCCAGCAAGAGACTGTCTCTAAATAAAATATGAAAAAGGGCTGAGCTCATGATTAAGCACCCCTGGGTTCAATCCCAGTAAAACTTCCCACCAAAATAAATATATATATATATATATATATATATATATATATATATATTCAATTAATCTTTCAAACAAAGGATCCAGATTGTTACAAAGGAAAATATTAGAGATTCTTTTAGCCTATTTTATAAAGCACACTTGAAGAAGCATATTAGATCACTATTTCCCCCTTGAAATAGTGGGCTATGTTAAAAATTCTAAGTGCACCTAGATTATCAGGGAGGCCAGCAGTGAGACATGAACAATCAAGGTATAATTCAGAAAGGATTCAAACACATCTGTTTTGTCCCTGTCTTTTAAGCACAGTTGCATTGAATATAGCTTCTATTCCCAGCGGGACATTTCAAAGACACAATGCTAATTTTCTTCAGTTTTTAGCATATTCTAAATCTACCTGATCTAATCAGACAGAGAATAATTATTTTAGAATATATTAGTCCCAAAACTTGATAGACATATGTCATCTCTGGTGTTTAAAAATAAAATCATGAGACATGAGAATAAAAATAGAAGGACACCAAAGGTAAAAGGGGGCCTTTTTTGTTCCCTCCCCAAAATAAGAAGCCTGCCTGTTCTTGACACTCCCAGTGACATGCATTCTGCTTTGGAATCTACTGCTTTCCTCCCTTCCTACCCTGTCTCTCCAACCACCCTTGAATTCCTACAATCATTATAATAACCAGCCTAGTTGGTTGAGAATTTCTCTCAAAGCCCTCTAAAGACAAAGAGCCATAAGTGTGACTGATAAGGAAAGACTTCTCTCTACAGCCCTTGGTACCATGTCAGCTCACAGCCAGGCAGTGGACTCAGATCTTTTAGCTGTGATCAAGCCATGCCATAAAGCAAACCCACACCATAATCTGTGTTCTTTTTTTCCCATTCAAAGATAGAAACAGTCAAGCCAAGGGGTGGTGGTGGGGGGGAGCAGAATGAAATTTTCAGGAGCTCAAATGAGAAGTGCCAATTGCCCAAGGCAAATCGTCTTTTCATTTCTGATACACCACCGTGACGCACACATCTGACACCACCTACTCCACCCGCCTCACATCATGGGGTACGATGTGGATTGCTTTAAAAATCCCACAGTGAAGGGTAAGGAAAAAGCCAGAGGCACATATGACTTTTAGAGAACTTACGTATGACATTTACTTAAGGTGGCATTTATTTATAATTTCAGTGGCTGTCACTTTCAGTTTTGAGGGGGCTATCCAAAAAGTCAGATTGGGGAGAAGGGTTGGTTACTTTCAGATCCCGGGAAAGGACAGGATTAAAGAAAGGGAAGGTATGGGGTGAAAGTGGCAATGCTTCCCTGAAGTATAGCCTATGTATACGTATATGAGTGTGTGTGTGTGTGTGTGTGTGTGTGTGTGTGTGTGTGTGTGTGTCTGTCCATCTGTCCATCTCTAAGGCAGACTGCTCATTGAAGTATTGTTCTCATGATCCTATGTATACGTTCAACCCGGTTTTCAAGGTTTCTTAAAAATTTATGGATCTAAAGACCCCATATTCTGAGATGAGTCCACAAGGACCTTCATGATGTCAGTTCAATATTCAATCTCTTATACTTCCCTTTTTTTTCCTCCCCTGAAGATATCTATTGATCAAACAGGCACTATCCGTTGAACCCAGGTCTACACCAGCAAAATAGAGCAAGAAGAATACAAATTATAAAGCTAATTTAACACCAAAAAATTGACTGCTACCAGAAACACATGGCTAATGAAGGTCTGCAGATGTGAGAAGGACTTTAATTAGCCTGAATTATCTGGATAATTACATTGATTTTTGCTAAAGTGGATCCATTCTTAATTGGTAAAGCTAATGATATAAACATATATCTCTTCCACAATATTCTAGATTTTTCGAATCAGAGTTTTCAGTTCAATTTTTTTTCCAGGTAAGCGCTACATTCCACGATTAATTTTACATTTGTATAAACAAACCCCTGATGTGGACCCGACCTGGGGAAAAAAAAAAATTAGTATATCTCCTGAATTGTCCTTCCTGTAATTGCAACCTTCTAAGACCAAATACACCAGAGGTTAATGTGCAGAACCCATACTTAATTCATAAACATGGGTTGGAAAAATGGTTCGTGGTTGGCGATGAGAAGCAGGGCCTTGGAAATTTCTTTAACATTCCTGCATGTAATTAGCCTCTTTTTTTCTCCCCTTAGCTATTTATAAATGCATAAATATACCTGCGCTCTACGTAACGATGACAGACAGTGACAACATATTGATATACAGTGCCACTTTGTAGTTGGAAATGAATATTTCATTAGCTGAGTTATCACGGCTGGGTGACGACCTTCAACTCTCTAATTTTAAATTCATCCGTTTTCAGACTATTAAGCTGTTCTTGAGCACACCACAGAAATTACAGATGTAGAGGTAAATTTGCAAGATGATTTTTAATTCCCAAAAAGGTCAAGGATATGCATACTAAATTCTCGAGAAGAATTGTATCGAGTAATGAGAGCAAATGGATCATTTTGGTTGTTAATGATATTTGCTTCTACACATGAAGATGGAAAAGCAAAAGACACAGATCATGGTCACTGAATGAAATTATCGGGCCCCTAATTACGTAGTACCATGCACAAGAAACTTAAAAGCCAACAACCACCTAGAAGTAGCACATGCCTCAGGAGGATTTAGAGAGAATCAGCTGCCAGCATCTAACTCAGCCTCAATGTCCCCAATCTCAGTACTGCTTCCAGGAACAAACCTCAGGATTCCCAAGGTTAAAAACAGGTCTCTACAGAATCAAAAATGTATTTACATATTATCATAGACATTAAGAAAAAAATTATCTTTTCAAAAAATATGGAAGAAAGAAAAAAAGTTTGTTGATTGACAGGTGCTTCTTGCCTGATCCAGCTCTGCCTAACCTTATCCCAGGCCCCATGGTGCAGTGCTGCTGGTCAGATCACCTGCTAGGAATGGAATGGGAGTGTGGCTTCACTCACCCCATCCACTAAAGTCCTATTTAAAACATCCAAGCCAGTTTGGGGCTCACCAGATACTCTTTTGACTTTACTGGATGCATTTCCCTGTCCCTAGATTTCCCTCAGTGAGTTCCTCTTGCCTGTTCAGCTCTTTAGTACCCAGGAGACCGCTTGGCACAAAGTGGATAAGTAATAAGTATATATACATTAAAAAATAAATTACAAAGGAAAATAAAACCATACTCATGCAATTATTACCTGGGAAGACAGAGCAGATGCTGAATAGACCCCTCAGTTTTAAAGATCACATCAGCCAAGAAAGATTAGAGGGTAACTAGGTTACATATTCCTCTTCATTCTTTCCTTTTGAGTTCATCTCATGGGATCATGCTGCCTGGCTTCACATCAATGTCTCCCTTCCTTAAGACTTTAGTTTCTGGCCCACTCAACACCCTCATTGAGCTGTTCACCAAAATTCTTCTTTGCACACCTCACACTTTTATGTCAACAAATGATGACAAGACTCACTTGGTTCTTGTCTTTCATACAAACTATGTTTTGCCACAGGTAGATTCATCAGACGGGCTTGACGATTCATATTCAATTTACGGACAGATTTAACACATGATTCAACCAATGAATAGAGCATTGTCTTCATCTATTATTAAATTAGCACTGATAGGTTCATCAAATTACCTCAGGGACACCCTGGAAAACTAAGAGCACCTAAGATTGAGGAGATGCTGAATGAGATAGGTTCATTTGAGTACCCTAACACAAGTTTGCATTTGTTGGGGAGGGTGGGACAGGGGGAAGGGGGATAGGGGTATTCTTGGGAACTGCTCTACCACCAAGCAACATCCCCAGCCCTTTTTTTATTTTGAGACAGGGTCTCACTAAGTTGCCCCAGCTGGCCTCAAACTTGCAGTCCTCTTGCCATAGTCTCTCAAGTTCCTGGGATTACAGACACATATTACCACACCAGGCTTAACACAAGCTTTAATGAAAGCCAAGGAAAGATGGAAATAAGAAGTAGCTCAGTTCTGAATTACACCGGAACTCTACAGTGGTGTTTCCTAATGTCATGCATGGTGAGCCAAAAAAAAAAAAAATACTTTGCTTAGGGCTGGGATGACGCTCATTCAGTGAGGTGCTGCTGACCATCATGGGCTCAGCAGAAGCTCTGACAAATTAAAATCATGTTTATTAAGAAATTGAGGAGGGCTGGGGTTGTGGCTCAGTGGTACATTGCTCATCTAGCCCGTGTGAGGCCTTGTATTCGATCCTCAGCACCACGGATGGATGGATGGATGGATGGACAGATAGACAGACAGATAGATAAATAGATAGTTAGAGGTGTTGTGTCCAACTATAACTAAAAAATAAATGTTAAAAAAAGAAATAGAGGAAAATGACTAATTACATAATGTACTCAGTTCATTCAGTAATCGACATAATAGTTGAACTGAAAATCAACTGTTATCTATAGTAGGAATTAGTGTTATGCTTGATAAGAAGCAATACAAGAATCATGAATGAAAATTTTGTTGAGCGGAGGACTCGCTCAGGATACATAAAGGGATGGAAACTATTTCAAAATCACCGATCTATACAACATAGAGTATTCCCCATGAGTTTCAAAAAAAAAATAGATTAGAAATA
Source organism: Spermophilus citellus (assembly GCF_964194105.1). Taxonomy (NCBI): domain Eukaryota; kingdom Metazoa; phylum Chordata; class Mammalia; order Rodentia; family Sciuridae; genus Spermophilus; species Spermophilus citellus. The sequence continues at coordinate 55,175,393 of NC_138184.1, read as the reverse complement.
ATCATCGATCAGACAGTCATCAAACTGGAGTTATAGTTTTTATCTATCATTAGAGTTTTAGAAAAATTGACTAAATGTTCATATCCCATCATCCTTCAATGTTTCATCTGCAGAGAGCATATAACTAAAATCATTTTATATGGAACAATTCGCGATTCATTAGCTCTTCTGCTGCTAAGGTTTATGAACTTGGTGAATAGGATGGGAGCTTAGGAATTCATACTGAATTCCACACCAGGTACAGTCATGGGGCACCCTTCCTCCTACGAGATCACCATGAGCCTTTCCTACCCAAATCCTTTTCAAATCCATGTGATCCCCTCAACATTTCGCCAGATACTCCACACCATCTGAAATTAGCTAACATAACTAAGGAGACCCAAGTCAGGCACTCTAAGAACTACATAATTATAAAACTTCCTCCCCATTCCCTTGGAGGGCACGTTCAGGGACAGCTCTAAGCTAATCCGTGTTTGGTTAACAAAATCCCATTAACTTCTAATATCACTTCATCAAGTAGACCACCCTCTACAATAAAAAGGATGGACATAGGCTCACATTTTAATTCCAAAGATCTTTTCTCTTCATATTTAAAGCTAATTGGCAGGAGTGCCTCAGAATTAAGTTTTTCAAAGAGTTAATGAACTGAAAACAAATTCTGAGATCACAGATGCAAATTCTACTGTCTCACGGGGCCAGGCAGATAGTATGAATGGCATACTTCAAAATATTCCTGAGCAGAAGGGACTGGGTAGGAGGAATTGAGGACATGCAGAAATGTACTCCCTGTTGTTCGACTGTGTGATTTTTATCTCCTTTATGAAAATGTGCACGGTGATTTTTGACACGAGATATTAATATTGAGCTTTTAAATTAACATTCCCAATTTTTTTAAATGTGGGAAACTAATTCTAAAACATGAAACACTCTCACACAAAATATTTGCAGAGCAAATGCAGCCCACAATTCAAGACAATTCCAGTTTACCGGTAGTGATTTAGTTCCATGCATAAATTCACAACAGCTTCCTTAAGCATTCCCAAAATTTTCACTGAGCTTCTGAGTATCCACCTGTCCCCAACCCAAGAGTCAAAATATTTTTCCACCTTCATAAAAGGATCCCGTCACAAAACAAAGGGTGATCATCATTACCTAGAGGTGCTGATTAAATGACTGATTTGAAGCCACTTGTCACCACTTGATTATACCTTGGCTGTCCTATTCAGAGAAACACACTTAGGCTTCACGTGTGACTTCCAAGGCTGTCAATAAAGCTTTGTGGACCATGAAGCTGTTGAATCAACTTTTCTTGAGGTAGAGCACCTTAGGCTCTACCTAAGGATTCCCCCCCAACAGGGTCTGAAACAAAGATTCAAGTACCAGTACCTGATTATGAGATGACCCAGAAAACAATAGGGGTGGGTTAGAGGAGGTAGGAGTTCCAGTCAACTTTTTTATCTCCGTGACCAACACACCAGACGAGAACAACTTAGAGGGAAAAGTTTATTTGGGCTCAAGGTTTCAGAGGACTCAGGGCATAGAGAACCCACTCCATTGCTCTGGGCACTGGTGAGACAGAACACCATGGTGGGAGGGGCCATCAGAGGAAGACTCTTCAGCTCATGGAAGAATGGGGAAGCAGAATGGTAACACAGGGAAGACACAGGGTTCTGGGGCACACCTCTAAGGGACCCACCTCCTCCAGCCATGCCCCACCCTCCTATCCTTACCATTTATATATTCAAACTAGGGTGAACGGATTAGATTAGAGCCCTCACCAATCCATCATCCTACCCCTGAACATTTCTGCATTAACACAAGAATTTTGGAGAGCACCTCTAATCCAATCCACAATAGTAGGCAAATGAGTGATTTCCAACTCTGATCAATTACTGGTTCAAAGTTGTTGTCCAAGGGACATGGATCTCCCCAGCCCTCCTAAACTAAAAAAGGTAGGTTCCTATTTTTTCCAGAAAACTCAAAGACAGAACAGATCAGCATGCACAAGAAAGATAGTGAAATGTAAAGATGGGTAAGGAAGTAACAGAATATATGCTATGTGGACTTTGGGTATACCCGAGTGACCCTGAGCAAGGGCTAAAAAAAGAGAAGTCCCCATGCCTAATGCCAGAAGGTTTGATGGGACGTCTCCTCTCGGAGCTGGATCGTGCATATGTACAAAAGAATACTTATATAACCTCCATTCCTCAATCTCTACCTACCTCTTCAATGGCCAAAGAGTTGCAAAAATAGACTCATCCTTGGGAGATATTTTAGTCTCAGCTCTCCTGGGGCAAGTAAACTATGATGTACAGTGCCAAGCATCAGGCCTCCAGCCCCCTACACTGGCAATGTGTAATTAGGAAGGGAATTAGGAGCAATCACACTCTTCTAGCAAATTACTGCCTCTCACAGGGAGGCTCACTCTTAAAATTAGACCTGGAGTCAAAACCTACTTGTGCAGCATTATCTCCTCCACTTTTGTCTTTCCAAGGATTCATCGGATGTTCCCCCCAGCATACTTAGCTTCAAGGACTCCCAGGAGTGTGTAGCACTCTGCAGTTTCCTAATGGATTTTAAACTATGGCCAAAATGAGGGTACCTCAAAATAGCAATGTGACTAACCCTAAGAAGTGGTCAGTAACTTCTCAGATGAAGTAGAACATTACAAACTTTCCTCCCTTAGAATGAGTTGGCCGTGTGTGCAAACATCCTTGATAGGAATGCAAACTCTGGTCCTTACCTTGAATAACTGTTTATCAACTTTGGAATTTTCTTCCCTCCAAGGTCCTCTGCAAGACCTAGGTCTTTCCTTCTTCCTCCTCTCCCTTCTCAGATATCATCTTCCACTATTCCCCTCTACTTCATCACACTTTAGCCTCCTTGGTCTTCGATCAAATGCTGGAACACATCATGTACTTTCCCCAAAAGTTTTAGCGATGGCCGCGGTGGTGGCAATTGTCAGATAAATATAGCTTTCTGGGGAAACCCTGAATAATTAATAGCATTTGGCTGAGAGTCACAGAACTGGGAAAGTCATGGACTTTGGAGTTCTGTCTTTTATAAGAGACTTTCTTCAGAACCAAGATGAGGAGAACAGGTCACTTAATTGCCACCTGCCATATTTCACAAACCTATAGCTAATGACCTCCCCCACCACGGCCAAAACTTAATACTTGCCATCCCCTCTGCCTGGAATTCTTTCCCCTTAATTGATCACGTGACTGTGGGTCATCATCTAAAACTAGTTCCCAGTGCTGCCACCTAACACAAACCCATTCGTTTCCTTTATGGCTAGAATACAGGAGTTTTATCCATTGATGCATTTGTTAGGGTTTAGATATGAGGTGTCCCCCAAAAGCTGACTTGAGTGAAAAGATTATATTTTGAGAGCTTCAGCCTTATCAGTGGATTAATCCACTCATCTGGATTAACTGAGTGGTAACTATACAAGCAGGCAGGGTGTAACTGAATAAGTCACTGGGTTTAGATGTTTGTACTGAGCTCAGGGTTTATAACTTTGTCCCTGGTGAGTGGAGCTCTCTTTCCTTCCTGGTGGCTATGGGCTGAGCCACTTTCCCCTCCATGCACTTCCACCATGATGCTCTGCCTCACCTTGGAGCAAGAACATTGGAGTCAGCCAACCATAGACTGAACCTCTGAAATTGTGAGCCAAAATAAACTTTTCCGTCTCTAAGTTGCTCTTGTCAGGTCTTTACGTCACAGTGACTCAAAGCTGACAGTGTTCCGATAGTTTCTTGCCTGACTGCCTCACTGAGATGTGTGTCATGTCAGCAGGGACCAAATGGGTCACATTCTCCAGTACAGCCGAGGTGCTAATGAGCAGGCCAGTAAGCATTTGCTATAGAAATAAGTAAATGAAAATTTCCTTTGTAAGTTGGATGTGACAGGTTTTGCACTAGACACTGGAGATCCAACTATAACTCTGCATATTTAAAAGTGTTTGGCTGAGGGTCAAACCCTGCACAAATAGGATTTTAGGTATTTGTACTGGGCAAAGTATTAGCAATTCAATGCTCTTTTACAGGAGACTTTCTTCCAAACAAACAGGTAACTGGATTGCTACTTGCCATGTTTCATAAACCTATAGCTAATGACTTTGCCACCATGGCCAGTAAACTGTATTTACTGTTCTCTGTGAAGACCTCCTTGACCTGTCCTGTCATGGCCTGAGTTCCAAGGTTTGCACCACAAAGAATCCTTGGCTTTAAACCAGTCTCTTCTATGTCTCCCAAACTGCCTGTCCATCCTGACAGCACTACATTTACTGTCCAACATTAAGGAGCGATAAAATCTTGGCAGTCCCTCTACAGTACTGTGAACATGTCTCCAGTTCTGGAATGAACCAATGCTTCTCAGTATCCCCAGGGCTTAGAAAATGGATTGCCACCTAACAAGTGCTTCATAAAGATTACTGAAATAAAGCAGGAAAAGATCAAGATCGAAAAAGCTTACTCCTCTGCCTTCACTAACACGGTAGCCACTAGCAGCACGTGGGTATTTAAAGTTAATTAAATGAAAGTAGATTCAGTTCCTCAGCTACACTAGCCATATTGAATGCGCTTGATGATTATACGTGCCCAGTGGCTACGGTGTTAGCATAGAATGGAACATTTCCTTCATGAAAGAGAATTCTATTGGACCAGTGTTGGTATGGATCTTTATACAATAAACCCACAAGTAAACACTTTATTAGTTATTGACTTAGAAGAGCTGTTATTTCTAACATTCCACAGAGATACTTAAAAATGTTTCAAACATATACTGAGGAACTTTTCTATGTGCGGCACCAGATTAGGCCCAGCAGAGATTCCAAGGAGTAAGAACTTGACCCTCAAGAATTTCACAAACCAGCTGGGTGTGGTGATACATGCTTGGATTCCCAGGGATTCAGGAGGCTGAGGCAGGAGGACTGCAAATTCCATACCATCGTTAGAAGCACAGAGATCCTGTCTTAAAAAATAAAAAGGACCAGGAATGTAGCTCCGTGGCTAAATGCCCCAGGTTCAATCCCCAGTATTTAAAAAAAAAGAATTTCTCAAACCTATATGCAAAGCACCATACACCAGTCAAAAGTCACCAACAATTCAGTACAAAACCAGTTCCTAAGCTATGAGGACAAGCAATTATTAAATCAAAATGGAGAATGGAGTCAAACTTAAAATTCTAGCAACATTCAGGCAAGGAAACAGTTTTTGAGATACTCCTTGAAGATAGGGAGGGTTTTAACAGAAAATAAGAAGCCATCCAAGATTCAAAAAGTCTATATAAGTTAAGAGTCAGCTGCAGGAAAAAGAAAAAAAATCAAGAATGTTCAGGAGACAAATATTTTTGGTCCTCAAGAATGAAGTACAAGAGAAACTGTGACAAAATATGAGGTTACAGTTCATTGCAACCAGGCAGTCTCCAACAGGCTCTGGTTAAAGGATAGAATTTCTTGTGCAGGAAACTGGGTACTGTATTACTTAGCTTTTTGTCACTGTGACCAAAATACCTAAAACAAGAACAACTGAGCAGAGGAAAAGTTTATTTGGGGTACACACTCACAGAGGTTCATTCCATGACTGGCCAACTTCATGGCTCTGGGCCCAAGGGGAGGAAGAGCATCTTGGCTGAGGGAAGTGGTGGAAAAAAAGCTTTCAGCTCCTGGCAGCCAGGCAACAGAAAATAGAATCCCCAAGACCATGCCACCAGTGACCTGCTTCCTCCAACCATGCCCCCGTCTGCCTATACTTACCACCCAGTAATGCACTCAAATCAGTCAATCAAATGGATTAATCCAATGATTAGATTACAGCTCTCATAATCTAATCCTTTCACCTCTAAGCACTTTTGCATTTCATAACATGAGCTTTTGGGGAGACATCTCACACCCAAACCATAACAGATACTAGCCTGTAAATTCCTAGGAGAGAAAGTATCTCCCTAGTTCACTATGGATCGTAACCTCTCCACTTAAATTTTCTGAGCCTGAGGAACTGGACTCTCAAAAAATTTAAGAGCAAGACACAAACTGATTCCTTCCATAAATATGAAGGGTTTCCTTTGGATTCCTGAATATGCCTGGCAATGAAGGGGAAAACACCTGAGTTGATAACGATCTGTTCAAGGAAATTAAATTGAAAATCCCAGTAATAATGAGAACTTGGGGTTAAAAAGTCATCCAACCTTTTAATGAAGTAAAATCCAGTTTGTGGCTCACATCCCTGCCAAGAAAGCACTGGCAGGACACTTTGGGGTTGGCCAGCAATACCAATCCCTGAGCAAATTGTGACCTTGAGGCTCCACATCACTCCCCATGATGCAGACTGGGGGATAAAAATCTGAAGATATGAAGTTGTCAGCCCAACCTAATCCACAGATGGTATCAGAACCTCGAATTCTCAGCCAATACCTTTAGTGTTTGCCATGGACAGCAATGAGCTATTAAGTGAAGCTATTTTTAAGATGGTTGAGCATTTGATAAGACTATTTTTACTATCCACTAAAGGATAAAAAGTGAGATTTCTATTCTGAGGAAAATATTTTTCAGGCAACATTATTTTAGCACTACTAAAGACACAAGACTCGTCATCAGCAGGGAAGGCAGGCCACGGGTGCTTTGCGAGGTTTGCTAGCATCTTGCAAGTTTGAAAATGTTGAAAGAACATTAAGAAATAAAATGTCACACAATCACAAACTAATCAACCATGTTAACTGGGTGTGGGGAATGCCATTCTTCTGCTGGCGTTGAAACGAGAAGGCCCAAGAAAGGGGTTTAATTTGGAATTGTACAGAGTGGACATTGACTAAAGAATAGATTCTCCATTTTGAGGATAAGTCTGACACTATGCAATCCCTGGGTCACTTGGCCACCCATTTTAACCTTGTTTCAACCAAAAACCCTTTTAGGGCTCTGTTTTCTTAATAAATTGAGAAGCAACTCAACAGCCACCTGAGGGTGGGGAGTGAGGCAGAGAAACCAGCCAGCAAGCATCCTGCACCTCCCTCTACCTGTGAGCACAGAGCCAGAGAACACATCTTTTATGCTGACTCTATTATAATTGACAACAATTTTAACACTGCCTAATTATGAAACAATGATTTTAACTTTGAATCTCCCAGGAGAGTAGTCAAGATACATCCAGCCTTATAATCGGAAAATAAGGCAGAAATGACCAGATTTGCATTGAATCCAGGCTGCCAGCATCCCAGAGCCTGACTGTCCTCAGGTGTCACTCTGGACTTCATAACCGATCTGGACTCTTATGCGATAGTTCCAGTCCTCGCTATCACATTACTTAGGTAGAAGCCAAATGTTTAAGTGCCAGTGAAGAAGCTCTAAATGGAGTATTAATAAAATCATCAGCAAAAGTGATTAGCCAAAGCACATAAACACTTAACCACACAACCTGAGCCCAGGTACACTTTCCTAACACACTGGCAAGATGAGCATGAATATCTCATACTTCAGGGATTCCTAGGAACCAAACTCATTTGCACTTGACCTTTGAGTTTTTTTGTTTTTTTAAACTTGGGATTGAAAGCCAGGGTACTCTATCACTGAGTCACATTCCCGGTCTTTTTTTTTTTTTTTAATATTTTATAGAGAGAAAGTTGCTCAGGGCCTCGCTAAGTTGCTGAGGCTGGCTTTGAACTTGAGAACCTCCTGCCTCGGCTTCCTGAGCTACTGGGATTACAGGCCTGTGCCACTGTGCCCAGCTCAAGTTATTTTTCTGGCTTTGGATTTTGCTTTTATAAAACCTTCCTTCTCAAACTAATTTTTTTCCCCCTAAGCACACACTATGTGCTAGGCCCTTCTAAATGCTCTCAGCCAAAGTAGCGATAGTTGGGCAGGTTTCTTAATTCTATGAGTCTTACTTTTCCACATCTTTGTCTTAAGAATGCCGGAAAATATTAAAAGACATTATTCACCTCAAACACATTTACACAAAGCCATAAATTATTTATCCAATAACTGTCCTTGATCCCAAAAGCCTCTCATTTTACTCAAATGGTATCGTATTTTTTCAAATCCACAGCATCCCTAGAACTTTCTACCACTTCCTCCCCCAGAGAGCTGGAGTCTTTTATTACCTTGCTTTCACTGTTCATGAGTTATATATTAATCTTTCCTCTTGCTCCCTCGTTTCCTTCAGTTCAAGTAAAAAAATGTTTTTCAAAAAGACAAACAACATATAAGACACGCAACAAACCAGAGGATCTCTTCCAATTCTCGAATTTTCTCTCTCGTAAAAACCCTATCTCCTATCTCTCTAGTTAATTAGTTAATTGTTACTACAGAGTCTTTGTCAGTTTCTTCTGAAAAATTTCCATGGCTGACTACATCTGCCAGATACCCTTCTGAAGATTTTATGGGGTACAACCAAGTCCCTCAAAGACAAACCTCCCAGCCCTCTAACCTATGTACACCAGCCCTCGATCCTCTTCTTTATAAGACACACACCTGTGTGTTTTGATTTTAAACTCGGCACACCAACATGTGATATTTAAAATGTTACCTCTGCCTATAAAAGTAATTCCTTCATGGTTGATCAATTCTCCCATTTTTAGTCTAATATTAGTTGTACCATTCATTCATTCCTCCCATTCTCTGATGGAGAAAATCATCAAATCTGAAAAGCCCAATACTGAATGGCAGGGGAGAAAGCAACACGTTTTAATGCAGGAATCTCATTTTGACCATTTCTCCATCAATGGCAATCAAACAAACAAACAATAAATAAATAAATAAAGTGTGTGAGAGTGCACACTGCAGCTTTGGAAATATCCAAGAATTATGTACAATTAAATGTCTATCAAGAGGAAATATTCAGAGTTATTTTTTTTTCAAAAGGATTGTTTTATGTATTGACTCAGATGACTACAGATTCTATGGATATGAGAATGATGCTATCAAAGAACAAATAGGAAGGAAGGAAGGAAGGAAGGAAGGAAGGAAGGAAGGAAGGAAGGAAGGAAGGGAGCGAGCAAGCATGCTCTGTGGTATGCATGAACCAAGATTAGAATGGCTATCCCAAGAAGGCAGGATGAGAGGAGGGGATGGCCAATTTCATCAACCATTATTCCACTGATTAATTCACTAAATGAAGCATGTTATTTACAAAATATAAAGAAATGTAAATCCAGCATCTCAGGAGACTAAGGCAGGAGGATTTCGAGTTCAAAGCCAGCCTCAGCAATGGCAAGACCCTAAGCAACTCAGTGAGACCCTGTCTCTAAATAAAATACAAAATAGGGTTGGAGATGGGGCTCAGTGGTCCAGTGCCCCCGAGTTCAATCCCTGGTACCCCCTCCCCCCAAAAAAAGGGGAAACATTAAAGATCCAAGAATCAGGCATTATGCAAAAGAAGTGATGTAATGCTGAAGCATATTTGTAATTCACTTTGATAATCCTATCACTAATGATGGGCAGCAACAAAACAGAAGCTTTCCCCAACTCCCACAAAACACTCCAGATGTGCTTCATGGATTCTGATGGAGGAAACACTTCTCTCCTCCCTACTTATCTCCCTCGCCCTCGTTCAATTGTGTAATCTTCAGGCAAATCCTGGTTCTGCCCTGATGGGTCCTGGTGAGAAGCTGGAAAGAGGGAACTTCAAGATGGTTCAGAGGCCATCACAACCCCCCACCTGCTCAAGCTGCCTCCAGTCTACTGGGGTTCAGAAGGAGAATTACTCTAAACAAAGACAGCGCACTGAAACCCATTAAACTGAGAGAGGAAATACGAGATGTAGAGGCATAATAATTATTTTTGGTATTGGCTGTATATCTCAACTCTGCAGCAATTAAACTGTAAAAACAAGTTATGAGGATGCCAAAGGATTCTAGTAATGAGCCTAAGCATGTTAATGATCTTTAAATGTGAGTTAACACATAGACAGAAGTCACATGGAATGCTCAGCTTGTACGGTCTAAAGGAAACTCAAAGAACTACTGAAATATAAAATTAATGCACATTTTTTACTCTTGTCAGAGATTTTTTTTAAAAAACGACAAAAATAAAAAGACCCAAAGAGAAAGCTCTCAAGTTTCTGCAGCCCCTTGTTTCTGTCCCATTAGAAGCCAGAATAAACATAAGCTGCACAAAGAGCAAGAGGTTTGGCAGATTTTTCTGACCTCAACTCCACATTACGGAAACTAAAAGCTTCGTTATGGGAAACTGCCAAAGCTTCATTATAATGCATTGTATTTTCTTTGTTCTTTTCCTTTTATTTTTAAAGGCATTGCTTAGTGTAAAACAGGTAAGAGTTCAATTTCTTTTCATTGAATTCAACTCTCCCCACCTGCCAAACTCTCCCAAATGAAAAATGTCCAGAAGAATCAGAAGCAACCATAGCAATGGCGAGATGGAGCCGAGCTAGGATACAATCTGGGGCCAGAGGAAGGCAGACTTTATCTGCACCAGAGGGAGAGAAAGGGAGAAAGCAGAAATTGTGCCAGACATCATTTTAGACCCAGCACACCAAAAAGATTCTAAGTAAAGATTGTTGACAAAGGGCACCCCTAGCCATGCCCAGGTGGGGAGGGGGTAGTACCCCTTGGCAGACAAAGAAGAGTTGGGGGGGGGGGGGAAGCTTTCCTTGTGCCCTGAAACAGCTAACTTTTGATTGCATTAAGATAGGAATTTGAGCCAGTCATGTTGGCCCATCCCTGTAATCCCAGCAGCTCAGGAGGGTGAGGCAGGAGAATCTGGAGTTCAAAGCCAGCCTCAGCGACTTGGTGAGGCTGGCAAGGCTGTAACAAACTCATTGAGACCCTGTCTCTTAAAAAAAATTACAAAAACAGGGCTGAGGATGTAGCTCAGTGTTTAAGTGCCCCTGGGTTCAATCCCCAGTACAAAAAAGAGAGAAAGAGAGAGATAAAAGAGATAGATAAGAATTTGAAAATAAATTTAAGAGCTCTTAAGTTATAATTCCAGATAAAATTCTAACCCAGACAAATGCAATTTCCATTTTTAAGAGTAAATCTCCAGTCACAGTTCATTTCCAGCTCTTTATGGAGAAGCCACTCCTCCCGATATTAGAGATGATCTGAAAGAAAACAGATTAAATGTGGGAGGCAGGGAACATTTATGCAAAATTAAGAAAATCATTCAACTAATAAGCCCCAATCTCCACAAAAAAAAATGTATGTATACACACACACACACACACACACACACACACACACACAGCTGGATATCATATACACACGTGTATATATACATGCATATTCTGCCGTCTAACATACTCAAATAGTTTTAAAAAACAGGATTGTAATGTTAATATCAATTATATTGTAATATTATATTGTAATATTAATTATATTGTGATATTAACTATATTGTGATATTAATTATATTGTAATATTAATATTAGATTTCTTCCATAAATGGAAAGAAATTCCGTCAACTACAATCCTGCTAACATAGTCAATGTCGAAAAACAAATCCACTCACTCATCCTACAATATTAAACTCAAACGATAATTACACAGACTGACACCTCTGACCTTAAAGTCATTTTCCATCTAAACTATAATCCACCTCACCCAAGCTTCCCAGGGCTTACATAGCACAAATTAAAGGGAAATAAAAACCAACCTACCTCATTTGCTGTGACAAATGATAAGAAAGGGTTAAAATTGGCCCACAATTGGCTTTTTACAATTATCTCCAAAAACTTGGGAGGTCAAACATCATGGCCACATTGACCAGTTAGAAATTCTACACTATCCTGTGTCATTGTTACCTCTTAGCATTTCATACCTGTGATTCTCCCCCAAGAGGGATTCTGCCCCTACCTCTCTGGGGGACATGGGGCAACAGACACACTTTTCCCAATGGAGGGAAGTGCTACTCTTCACAGTCACAAAGAATGAAAGGACAAATTAGAGAATCACATTACCGTATTCTTCCTCTATAAATAATCTGCAAGTCTATTTCTTCCCTAGGAAAATTAAATTTCCAAACTTAATCTTCCTTGGGACCCTCACCACTAAGAGCCAATCACACATGGTCTAGCTTCACTAAAGTCTTTAATTTCTTGTTATCAGAAATTCAACTGGGTGGGGGGGGTGAATTATTCCTTTCAGCTAGTCATTTGGGGCGATGATTTTATGATCCCCAAAATCAATATGAAATAAAACTCTCATACATCATCACTCTCTTAAGGAAGGGAATACATAAAAACATGTCCATAAATTTGAATATAGTCATTTCGAGTAAATGTTTTCATTTATAGTGATTTAAACACAGATTTTCATCACATTAAACTAAACAGCGTCCCATCCCCCAAGGAATTCTTTAATATACAAAAGTTCCATTTCAAACAAATAAAAGAGGAAAATATTTCTGATGTACACTGGCATAGTCTTGCCTATAGCTACTTTATGCTAAGTGTGGGAATCACTGGAAACTCATCTTTTCAGACTGAAATTTCCTGGTCACAAGGAAATTTCAAGGTCAAGGGTAGGACAATTTTGAGCTGTTGGGAATTCACTAATGAAAGCAGACATTGACCCAGCTCAGGAGAATCAACCTCTTACCTCCCACCTGCTGCACACTTGAACACACACACACACACACACACAACACACACATTTTCTTCTTTCTTTCCTTTTCTTTTTAATATTTTTTTAGTTGTCAATGGACCTTTATATTTTATTTATATGTGGTGCTGAGAATTGAACCCAGTGACACACACATGCTAGGCAAGCACTTTACCACTGAGCTACAACCCCAGCCCTCCTTTCTTTCTTAAAGGAATGTCTAAGTGCACAGTGAAGGAGAGCATCAAATTCTGTATGAGGAGTACAGATAAAGGCGCCAAGATGTCCTCCAATAAAGAAAGCAGCATTACTGTCTTTATTCAGCATTTCCCCATCTTCCTCGGTCACCAAACCTTCCTTCCATGAAAGGCCTATTAACAGCCAACTCCACTAATCTTTCAGGTGCAGACCTGGGGAAATCACCCTGAGCAACCAACCACCTGTACCCAGCTCCTTGCCAGAAACTTCCACATAGAATCAGTAGTGCAGGGCGGGTCATCAGAGAAGGACTCAATTCTGCACTAATGATATCTGTTTTGTATAGAGGACTCTCCTCCCAGAGACGAATGCCAAGAAACCAATGAAATTATTGAAATCTAGGTGGCTCCACAGTTAAAATGACTGTAAAAGTCTCCCAATGTCTGAAATTAATTCCTGTCGTAAATGTCCCTACCAAAAGAAGACATTCATCACACCTGTGAGTTGCAGAGATATAAATTCATGATCAGTTGTGATAAATGGTGAGACTGGTGGCTTTTTTGATGAATAACTCTCTGTCTCAATCAAATTCCAAGACCATAAACATGGATTCTAATAACTGTATTTATGGCTACTATTTTACAGACAAAAATCTAAACTCAATTAATATATTTCTAATTATTATATTGCCTGTCCTGACACATAAATCTATTCTTTTCTGTAATGAGAAGAGAAATAAAGTATCAAATATTCCTTTTTACTCCCATGTTAAGTATTCCACAATACACTAAAGTGTCTTTGAACAGTGAAAATGTGTGTGTGTTCCACTTTTTCTATCAAAGCTTTACCTAATTAAAAATAGAATACTTAAGTACCATGTAATTAATATTAAAGAACACTACAAATGCTCTTAATATTTTGTAAAGCATTCTACAAATGGCAGAACTCGTTGGAAGCCAACGTAAGGAAAATTATTTACATAGGAATCTTATACATTTTAGAATCATCAGTGTGAGGAGAATTTAAAAAAATAATTTAGTACAAGAAAATCACCATGTATTTAAATAAGCAAAAAGGAAATATGAGCAAAATAAAATAACATGAGATAGCTCTCAGACCACTAAAAAATTAACATTTAAGAAATGGGGTGTGGTGATTCTTTTTGCTCTGAAATAGCAAGCTTTAATAATCTTTGGCTATTTTATTAGCATTTAAATTAAGAAAATGTTTTAACATAATAATGGGGTTGAACACTACATCCTTGATAAGCAAGTGTTTTCCTCTTAGCGGAAGTGAAGGACAGTGCTGGGGATTGATACATGCTAGGCAAGAACTCATACATGCTAGGCAAGAACTCTACCACAGAGCCACAACCCCAGCCACCATCTTTCCTTTTGAAAATGCAGTCTTTATTTCTATCAGAGAAATGGGATATCCCAAACCTACCCCTTTTCTATATAGATGGAGACCTGGAAAATGCAGTATCAATCAGGGATGTTAGACTCACAATCTATAGGAGAAACTTAAAAGTAAATATGTCTCCAAAAAATGAAGTCTCTTTAACAGTATGGACTGCACAAACTAAATTGTCCCATAATTTTTGGATTGGGAAAAAATCCAGAGCAGGAGAAAGATGCATCTCCTATAACCTTCATCATCAATTTTCCAGATTTCAGCTTTTAACTGCAGGAACAGAGAGAGCTAGAATAACACATCTACATACAATTTAAGATGACCTGTCAATCCTTGGGTATGACACTATCCTTCCAATTAAGTGTGTGGGTGTGTGTGTGTGTGTGTGTGTGTGTGTGTGTGTGTTTATTTCTGGGTGGCCCTGGTATATGAATGATCTTATACATTGTCAAGCTCTTAGAAATAGATAGACCTATGGGTCTATCTGTTAACAGCATGATAAACATATTTGGTCTTGGTATGTTTGACCTTCAGTGGCTATCACTGATAATAAAATTTCAGTTTCAGAAGAAAAGAGACTCTGAGCTTCCCGGAACAGTGACCAGATGAATCCATCTTTAAAATCACACATGTACAAGAGGGCTGGCAATGACGACCAATCTGCGCTGTGGAAAGTTAAGGCACTAGAAAAGGAAGAGATAAACAGACTTGCCTTTAAACCCCAGCAAGATGCAATTTTGGTCTAACCTGGACACAATGTTGAAAACTTGATTTTGAGAGGAATCTGTGGCCATTACTACATTGATGGAACTCATCAAATATTAAGGTGGTGGCACATGACAAAAAAAAAATGATCTGTCAGTCACCATTCATAGTTCTATTTCCCTTTGCACCCCCTTTGTTAAAGATATCCTTTAAGAAGTGGCTATTCCTCACGCAGCCCTGAAGTGACTTGTCAAGGTTTACCACTGGATGACTATAAATTATCTCACGGTACTGCAACAACATGGCCAGCTGATTCTTCAGGGTCCTTCATGGTTAGTGATACTAAAATGGATATTATTTTCTAACAGCCTCTTAGATCAAAGAGTTGATACATGAGTAGTCATCAGGGATCTCAAAAATAACACAACAATGATAAAAGCAATCTCACCACTACCATCCTTTGTCACCTCCACATGACAGGAGATGAAGGATTCTCATGGTGATCAGAAGTGTGATTCATGCCATGATGGTTTCATGCAGTGACTTCTGCAATATTCAGCTTATCAACTTTCCATTTGGGGGGCTGGGGATGTGGCTCAAGTGGTAGCGTGCTTGCCTGGCATGCATGCGGCCCGGGTTCGATCCTCAGCACCACATACAAACAAAGATGTTGTGTCCGCCAAATACTAAAAAATAAATATTAAAATTCTCTCTCAAAAAAAAAAAAAAACAACTTTCCATTTGGATTCTCCATTCTCCAGAGACATGACTGAATCCCGGGCCACTCACTTGCTACTGTAATGTATCAGCCCTCCTGCACAATATAGTCTGCTCTGCTCTTGCCACACAACACTCACTCAAGGAAAAATCTGGGTCAATAACTGGTTAGTCAACGTTTAACTCTCACAACATCATGATGACCAAGTGCACAGAAGGGATGAATTCTGGTGAGCTTCTAGACCAGGATTCCTCAACCCTGGGACTCTAGGCATTTGAGACCACATAATTCTTTCGAATAAGGACCGTTCTATGAATCTCAAGATGCTGAATAGGATTTTGTGCCTCTACCACAAAATACCAGTTACCTACTCAGTCACCCCCAATTGTCACAACCAAAAAAAAAAAAAAAAAAACAATATTTTCAAGGGCCGGCCTCAATAAAGCATGACTGTAATTCCAGTAACTCAGGAGGCTTAGGCAGAAGGATTGCAAGTTCAAGTCATCCTCAGCAACTTGGTGAGACCCTGTATCAAAATGTAAAATATAAAGGACTGGCAGTGTATCTGTGTGGCAAGAGACCCCTGGGTTCAATCCCCAGTATGCACCCCCCACACACAAAAAAAAGTTTGTTACCAGAGGGGACAAAATAGTCCCTAATTGAGAACTACTTCTCCAGCACAAAAGAAAACTTTTTCCCCAAACTCCAGAGACAGAGGGTTCCAGAATGAGGCCTAACTAAACTTAAACAAATTGAAGTACATCATCATTTAATCTTTCCAAGGTCAGTGTCTGTCCCCCTTCCCTTAGCCTGGGATGCCCACCCCATGGGATGCAAAAGAGGGCTCAGTCCCTCATTACATTTAGGTCTTTGCTCTCATTAGAGAGATCTCTCCAGGTTACAGACTGGCCTCTGCCAGTCTCTATAGCATGACCTGACTTACTTCACGCACTATGTGAGGAGACTGCACATTAATTTTGTGTATTTTTCAATGTCCATCTCCACCAGGTAGAAATGGAATTCATGATATGTCTCTGTTGCCATCTCGTGTTTAGAACTCAGCTGGCCACCTGGCCAGTGCTTCATAATACTTTCTCAGTGAATGACTCAATGAATGAAGATGGGCCATCGCCCAAAACACCCTACTTACTGTTAAGTTGCTGATTTATTTAGCCCAAGATGGAGAACCTTGGTGAAAATGATGCATAGGAGCTATAATTTAGCCTCACTTCTTGAGTCCCACAAAGGGGGGTGGGGGGATCAACATGGGCCACCCTGATCTTAGAAGTTTGCATACTTGGGGCATTTTGCAAGCTTTTCGGGAAGATCACAAAGCAACATCTGGACCGCATGCTTTCCATTGAGGAGAATGTCCCACTCCCCAAATTCAGTCTTGGTGATTGGGAAGGTAGAGTGGACAGTTGGTGGGAAGTTTCTCACTTGCTCCCCAAGAAGCCACTTTCCCTTCCTCAAAAAGAGCACAGCTCTGGGGATTGATAGGAACATCAATTTAGACAGAGTGCCAAGGAGTGGTGACCCGTGCCTGAAGCCCCAGCTACTCACAAGGTTGTAGCAGAACAGACTGGACAACATAAAGAGAACCGTCTCAAAAAAGAAAAAACAAGAAACAGCACACCAGCCCAGTGCCTGGGACTGAGTCAGTGCTCAGTAACTGTTCACCTACTGGCTCCTCTGTAATTTCTACATCCTCTGAACGGCACTGTCCAACAGAACTTTCTGCAAGGATGAAAACATTCTACACCTGGGCTGGGCAGTCGGGTAGCCACTTGAAATGTGCCCAGTGTGACTGGGGAACTGGATTTTAAATTTCATTTCACTTTAATTAGTTTAAATTTCGATAGCAACCTATATGACCCCTGGCTACATAAGTAGACAGAGAAACTTGAATAGTATAAAGCACTCCAAATTCAGAGATTTACTACTTAAATTATTTGCGATGAGGAGGTCGGCCTTCTGAAATCAAATTTCTATTTCTAAAATAAACAAGCTTCTTTATTTATAACTTCCTTCATTCTGAAGCCCTGTTGGGTTGCCTAACCTTAAAGACCTGGAAAAGTTGCCAAGTGTGTCAGCAACCAAAGGGTATTTATCCAATAGCCATTTACTCTGACTTTGGAGTTAAGTCCTGACCAGCCTAAGCCAGTCATGCTAATCTCCTTCTTCTTGACAGAAACTGGTATAGTTAGCCTGAGCAGGTGATCTGGGTCTGGCCAATGGGTTGACTCCACAGGGGGCGTAGTGCTTATTACTTGCTTTTAAATTAAAACCAAGAAAGGGACACTTTTCTATCGCTGGACGTGATAAGTCACCTACTTAACTTCTAGAACTCCTAAAGCCAAGTGATCCTAAAGACCAAGCATATCTGCGAAAGCAGGGCCAAGTATCCAGAAGACGAAAGTGTACCTTACAGATGACAGAGTCAGGACAAAGAGGTGGCCCAGAGTTTCCTTGTGACACGTGAGATAACAAACAGCCTTGTTAAGCCATATCTGTCAGGGTTATTTTTTCAGAACCTGCTCTTGGAAATGACTTCTGTGAGATTTTAAGAGAAAAAAAAAAAAAGTCCTGGTCGCGTTGCGAGCGACAGTGTACTCAAGTGACAAAAGGGAAGTGGAACCTCCACTAGTTCTTTCTGGCACAGCAGGTGAGCGGCCCAATTGGCTGTGAGTGTGGAAACTTCCTCTTCACGCCCTAGTGGATGGTGAGAGCAAGGGCAATCTGTACATGAAGAGGCTGTTATAAGACAGCTCATTAGGAGGTGGTGTAAGAACATAAAAGCCACAGGACCTTCAAAAAGTGTCAAAACCACTCCCCAAGAGGAGAGTGGGGACTATGTACTTAACAACAGTGAGAAAAGAGTACCCCCCATTAGCACCGTGAGCTGCAGAAGCAGAAACAAGCCCCAAAATGGCTTTGCTCATCCTTAACAGATGTGAGTCGAGCAGCTCAGCAGAGGTTTGTGTTTCATTTCCCTGCTAAAAATTTCTCAATAGCCAATCGATACTGATTGTACTAATGGCACGTACACCCTGCTCAAAGGAAGAACAACGTCCTGACGTTTGGAACTACAGGAAAGGCTGGGACAGAGAGAAGTGCCAGCGATAACCAGCAGAGCTACTAAATGGTACCTTTGGGAGCAGCAAAGTTTCACACAGCTTCCAAAGGAGCTTATTTTTCCTCCCAGGGAATGGCCTGCAAACTGGGAGAATGTGAAGCAACATGTACAAGAAACCTGTATCCAGGGCCTGCCCAACTTCCTGGACAATCTCAAGCCCAGACGTGGAGGACAGGGTTGGAAACACATCCAGGACCCTCAACCTATTGCTCGCTGAAATTCCCTCCATCGTGACATGCAGAGAGGACATTTAAAACATTTGAGGAACCAGAGGTTTGGGATGGGTGGTGGGGATGCCTGTGGGGGTCCACTACAGGACCCTGAGGAGACCCCACCATAGAGGAAGCAGTTTTCTTGAGCAGTGGCAGAGCAGCAATTCAGAGGGGAGGGGTCACATGTAAACTGTTAAGATTTGTAACTATTCCCTATTTACACATACTAGAGCCAGTACTTACAATGAGCTGTGGTTTCTGAATCAGGACACTAAATATTTTCCTTAATTTGTAAACCGATTCGAGGAATCTCCATACCCTTTATATTTTTTTATATTGCAAACCAGTTTGATTGCATGGCAGGAAACAGGTGGCTTTTCCAAGTCCTTCCAGGATGCTGAGAAGACTTTCCACAGAAGAAAACCTCTGCCTACCCAACTGGAATACCAGCTGCACAACTGTTTAGATAAAAGTTGTCTTTAAAATGGCCCACTTTTAATAAAGTCTTAACTAGACTTTAATAGGAAACAGAGCACACCCAAAATGGAAAACTAGCAGGGCTTGCTAAATAGAAGGAGTACCAGGAAATGATACAATGCACATGGTCAACCTTTCACATACTCTCCCTGCTAAAGACTCTGAGCCAGTCCAATTGCTTTTTGGTGGAAAGAGCTATTAGCAAGTAATCACAAGGTGCTAAAGATGTATCCCTACCAGAGTTTCTCTTTGATTAAAAATCCATGCAAGAAGAAATGACTGTATCACATTTATTATGTCAAATCCTTGTAGCACAACAGTCACATCCAATGTTAAAGTTAGTGAAAATATATGGTAGAGAGGCATTAATGAAAAGTGAGTATTCCAAAAGTTACTACCAAGTATTTCACAAAAAGGGAAGATTCTAAACTACGTGCATACTACTGTGAGTTTTTTTTATCTATAGGTCTTTGTTACGTAATAGGAAATGGGGTTTAAAGTAAAAGAAACATTTCTGTTTAAACAGCATGAAAATTAACCCAAATACAAAAGTCTGAAGGCTGCTGATCTCAAATAGGTTTGGTCATAAAAGAGTACCACCGGATGAGAGGTAAAGGTGAGGATCATTTTAGAATCAGTCAACAAACCCCTGGAGCATAGCACTGTCACTCAAAGAAGACTCCAGGTGCTATGGTTTTGATCTTGAACACCCCCAAAGGCTGATGTATTAAAGGCTTGGTCACTGACCTGTGACATTGCTGTAAGCAGGTAAAACCTTTAAAAGGAGAAGGTCTAAGGGCTGGGAATACAGCTCCGTGGTAGAGTGCTTGCCTAGCAAATTTAAGGCCCTGGGTTTGATCATCACCAAAAGACAGATGGATGGATGGATGGATGGATGGATGGATGGATGGATGGATGGATGGATCTATTGGGAAGAAGCTGGGATCTATTGGGAAGAAGTTATCTCATTAAGGGAGTGCCAATGAAGGGAATACTAGACCCTCTCGATGGCTTCCCAGCTACTATGAGGTAAGCAACTTCCTTTACCACTCACCACCACCAAGATGCAATGTCTACTCATGGGCCCAGAACAAGAGAGGAATCTCTGAAACTATGCACCAAATTAACCTTTCTCCTTGTAAATTGATTGGCTTGGGCCTTTTGTCACAGTAACAGACAACTGACTAACTCAACAGATGAACAGACCATGTAAGACACATTTTTAATCCCAGCAACTTAACCTTGTGATTGAATTAGTTTCTGCATTGAAATAGAAGAAAAAAATTTATGCATACATTAGATGCTTAATCCAGCTACATTCTAGCAATATTAAAAGTTCACAATCCAGTAAAAAAGCTCCCCCATAATTTTACTTATTTTGTTTATTCGTGGCAGTACTAGGCAAGCACTAACCCTGAGCCACATTCTCAGGCCCCTTCCATTGTATTTTGAGACAAGGTCTCAATAAGTTGCTAAGGCTGGCCACAGACTTGTGAACCTACTATCTCAGCCTCCCAAGTTGCTGGGATTAAAAACGTGTGTCACTATGGCTGGCCCTCCCTTAACTTGTTACACTACCATCAAGACTACCTTGCCAAGAAAAGTAGGAAGACTTCAACTTAATAATTTCAACAAGGACCAACAAAGTGGTACCCAGCATGGCACATACCAATAATATTTTATTTGTCAAAAGAAAATTCTACAAAAGGTAGCTTAACAATATCTGGAGGGAAAGACAAAATTTTCATTTGTTGTATATCAGCAGAAAGTGGGTTTTGTGAACCAAATCAGATACAATAAATGAGTACATTTTGTCAGGTTACAAAGTAAGACCTGCAGCCTTTAAGGACATCACACAGCATTTGGGAATCTGTTAGGCACATAGTGGGCCAGGTATACTTTCCCTCCCAACATTTAAATTAATCACATCCTCCCCCCCGCCACACTTCCTCCAGGCCTCTCCCCAAGAACTCAGTTTCAAAGGTGAGAGAAAAATCATCATTTCAAATTTACAACCAGGAAAAAAAAAAGAAAGATGTTTGACTTTGATCCATCACAGATATGAAAAATATATACTTAGATATAACTCTCTGTGTGCCTTCTGTAGATCCACTAAACTTATAGATTAATGAATATAAGAATTTATGTAATGTCAAAGTAAATATTGACCTTATCTCTGCCTGGGTCAATATTTACTGCTTTGCCCAATAAATCTCCATGTTCATTTTCACACTGAGTCAATATCAGTTCATTAATTTCTGCATGGTTCGTATCAGCGTTTTATAAAATTTGAATTGCCGGTGAAAACATCCACCTTAAAAAAAAAAAAAAAAAAAAAAAAACTAGATACAGCCAATTAAAGAGAGAAAAAGGCTTTTGCTTTCCCTCTGGCTTCCCTCTTAAACTGGGCACAGTGGCGCACACCTGTAATCCCAGGGGCTTGGGAGGCAGAAGGACTGACAGTTCAAAGCTAGCCCTAAACCTAAGAAAGGCCCTCTGCAATTAAGTGAGATCCTTTTTCAAAATAAAAACATTTTAAAAGGCCTGGGGATGTGGCTCAGAAGATAAGTGCCTCTGGGTTCAATCCCTGGTACCCCCCCAAAAAAATTATATACATTTTACACACATACATACACACACACACACACACACACACACACACACACATATATATATATATATATATATATATATATATATATATATACACACACACACACACACAAACTATAAATACATGGGGGCTGGGGTTGTAGCTCAGTGGTAGAGTGCTTGCCTAGCATGTGTGAGGCACTGGATTCGATCCTCAACACCACATATAAATAAATAAATAAATGTTTTGTGTCCATGTACAACTAAAAATTTTTTCACTATAAATACATACTTTATTTTATATATTAATAAAATGAAATATATTATGTATTTTTTAAAATAATATATATAAGTTTCCATATTATGGATATATTGGTAATAAGAAACTTGATTCTTGATATACTTTCATAAAATATTGAACAATTTTAGAAATAAGAATGTAAAGATGCAATACATCTCACTTCTCAGTAATACCCCCACAATTAACTTTGGTGGCCAGTCTCCAAAATTCTCGACTGTATTCATGAACAGGACCATTTTACCCATATTATCTTAACTCCTCCTCTAGATCGACCTACTTTGTTTTGGTGGCTGTTAGGTAAGTGTTTCACCATAAGAATGTACTATAAATACCCAAATCCCTCCTGATGGTCATTTAGATTGCTCAACACAGTGCCACTTAGGGGACATGCACAAGTGTATCTAAAAGATAAGTCCCTAAAAGCAGAAGCGCTGGAGGAAAGACTATCAATATTTAATTTTTTCACAGATGTTACCAAAAAGCCCTCCAAAAAGGCTTCATTAAAATTCTCAGCCTTCCATTCGCTGGTGTTTCAAAAGCCCCATTACTGCTGCATCATCACGGACGCAAAGCACTTGATACCAACGCCACATTGGACAATAGTTCCTCCTCCTACCCATCAGCATCCGTGAACTTTACAAACGCTTATGAAACTAGCTCCAGGAGTAGCAAGGATTCAAATACAGCTCGGGAGAAGGAAGGGAAAAAATACCTGAGCTGAGAAAACAACTTCTTTCAAATGGTAAGAAAAAAAAAAAAGGCAAAGTGGCCCAGTACTGAGACAAGTTCAAGGTCCCCAAAGCCAATGTTGGCACATTTTTTTTCCCTTATATACTGAAAGCCCTGACGAATATGGGACCATGTAGTTTTTTTTGACTCATTCTTTTTATCCCTATTAACACAGATCGAACACAAAAGAAGAAGAATACCAACAGGAAGACAGTTTGTCCTACAATGTGTTCCCTAGTTTGAGGACCTCCTACCCCCAAAACATGGAGATAGGAACACGGATCGAGGAAGATTAATTACAGACAAAGGTACTACTCAAAGAACAACGAGACTCAAGAACACAGGATGGGCAGAACACTACAACGCATCTTAATTGGTTCAAGTCCAAACTGTACAACTATCCCACTCTCCTGTTTCCTTTCACTCATTTTAAATTAAATGCAGTACTATCTTCAGTCACCCTCAGGGATTAGGCTAGACAATTCCTTTTACTTTCTCTTCCACGTACAAGCAATAATAAATCCCCATGGAATATGATTAGTTCTCAACATTCTTCTTCTCACACTTTTCCTTCCTCCAACCAATCCTCAAACGGTGTTCATAACTTCCTAATACCTCTGGAAAGAAATTCTAGGTCCCTGGAATACTGCAACCCTCTTCATATCCCAAATCCAATATTCTGCATTAATCCCTGAACTTTCCTTGGCCTGCTACATGCTCTGGATATACTAAGCCACTTCCAGTTCCCTTGTCACCATCTGAGCGTTTCAGGTCTCAAAGGCCCGTGAGCCTCCTTATCCACCCTTAAAGGTAGAGATTTGGCAGAAGCAATTCTGCAAAGTAGCTGCTCTGGTACCTCTTGTGATAGCACACCTGGCAGAGAATAAGCAGTTAACAAGCATGACAAACAAGTAACTCTGACTTACAAAGTGTCATCGGATTAATATGGACGTGGAAAGAAGATGGAAAGTAAAATATAAAGGAGACTCGGGAAAGATGGATCAAGGAGGACCAAAATAGCTTTGGGGCTGGGATGGTCAAGAGTGAATGCAAGGCTGATCTCTACCCAGCGATGTGGCTCTATTGCAGCAGAGATGTCTACTGCAAAGAAGAGAAGCTCTCTAGGGAGTGATTCCCTTAAGAGACTTCGTAGGAGGCTTTAGGAGGGGTGCAAATAATCTGACAATATTAACATTAAACCTTGGGGACTCTGCCGTGCCTTCCATTCTTCTAATGACAAAGGCAGACATCTGCAGGCATGCATATTTTGATTTACCCTGCACAGACCTTCTTAAAAATAGGTATGGAAATGAAATTTTAAGGAATTTTAATTATATCTTTAAGTTCACCAGGGGAGCTTGTTACTGGAAGGAATCCAACAGGGAAAGCTTTTGAGAATCACCCTCTATTGTATCAGAAGCTCATGGCAGGACCTCCCACCCCCCCAGAGTGAGTGCCTCAGCACAGACTGTCAAGATCTTCATTTATCTGTCCATCCCTCTGTCCATTTGAAAACTGTGCCCCGAATATCCACAAAAGGAGATGTTCTGACACAGCAGGAGAAGCCAGGTATCCTAAACTATAACCATTGTCCTCAAAGATTCTACATTTAGCAGGAGCAATAACACACACATACTTGCATCTTGCTACAAAACAAGATGTTCACATGAACACATAGTGGGGTGGAATATAATTGATAGGCCGGGTGCAAACCAAAAATTATACCACGTGCTGGCATACATCAAATCCTCCAAGTCATCCCATCAAGTGTGTCCATTTATCTCCCGATGACAGCTGAGCAAGTCATCGACCATGCATGTCCCCTGGTTTAGGAAGGCATGCCTCTTAGGCCACTTGACCTTCATCTAACCCCAATGCCAGAACTTTTGCAAAGGTCAATACATGCTTCAATTTTGGATTCTTCTAATGATGACTTGATTAAGTTTCTATTTTATTTTATTTATTTTTATTTCTTGGTACTAGGGATTGAGCCGAGGGATACTCTACCCCTGAGATACATCCCCAGCCCTTTCTAATTTTTTTCTTTTTGAAACAGGAACTGGCTAAGTTACCAAGACTGGTCTCAAACACGCCTCAGCCTCCCAAGTTGCTGGGATTACAGGCCTGCACCACCACACCTGCCTGACTTTATAGTTCTTTAAACACAGAAGGAACATGAGATGTAGAGTATTAAAGATGTGGGGGGAAATGGGGTGGCGGAGACCACACCTGTTTTTCTCTAAGTATCTGAGGGAGAAAAGAGAAACTGCTTTATAAAAATGCCTTGAATTTCCAGTTGGCTTGTCCCAGATTTGTTTCTCATTCCTCTTTCCAGCAACAGTGACGTACCCAACATGTGTTACTTTTCGTGTAATAATTACAGAAGTTCTGGGAAAACTCCAAAAATTCATGAGCTGTCATCACTTCAAGTCACAGAGAAAAAGTATCTACATCTTAGCTGGGTAAAACAAACAGAAGAGAAATTGTTTTAATATTCCCATTGAGATATGTTTTTAAACTATTGTATTTTTTCCTGATGTCATTCTACATGAAATATATTAAAGGATCATTCCCTTTGATTCCCGCTCTGTGTCAGCATGTGAAAAGAGAAATCCAAGGACATATAAATCAATCTTGAAATTATACTCCTATTACTAAGAGTTAACAATAATATCTTCTTATCTACCTGATGGATGATTTTTTTCTCCCACTGAGCTGATATTATGATCCCTTTGTACAGGAGACTAAATTAAGAACCACAAAGGTGACCCATATAGATGACTATGACAGAACTGAACAGGTTCTGCCATCCAGAGTCCCCTCTGCTAAAGTTGCAGGTGTTCACAAAGGAATACTTGGATAAGACTATGAAAGCAAAGTTTTTTGACATTTCAAAGATAAGTAGATGTCTCCATTATCTAAAGTGACACAGGGGAAATGAAATAGCTAGGCTCGTCCTAAAACGAGAAGTGAAGTGTTATCCCAATATTAACGAACTATGGGTGATATGGAAGATGTCCCAAAACCAAGCCATACACGATCAGAACCTCATGCAATTATCTGTCAGGTCTGGGAGGGATGTCATCAGAATAACAGAGTCAATATCAATCAAGCTTCACTCCACACAAAGGTGACTTAAGGAGCAGAACACTGTAACCCAAACCAGGCAACACCACTGGTCACCTTGACCCAGTCCCCAAAACACCACCCTCTTCACTGGCCTTCCCTGCTCCCAAGTGCATCCCAACAGAAGGATCACCAGAATCCACTGAGAATGCTGTGGAAAAGGCTCAACACAAATGGGGAAACTGAGGCTGCAAGCAATTAGGTGTCCTTCCAAAATCCTAATTGATAAAAACTGAGATTCCCCAAATCCCAACTAGACAATTCTTATGAATAACAGCTGAATGAATCTTGGGTACTAGCTCTAAGTATTACCTAGTAATTGACCCACTGTCAATCACGACTGCCCAAAGAGAATTTGATGAACAACTTCAACAGCAGCCAAATCGTGTAACAGTGTCAGCAATAAGTACTTACTGATAATGTTAAACTCAACCCCACAACAACCCTATGAGGGAAGTCCTGTTAATCGTTCCCCATTTCACAGATGGGAAAACTGAGGCATCGAGCAACTACATGTACTTGCAGAATCTTAACTGATAAAACCGTGGTCTCTCTATATGACTACAAAATATATACTCTCAAGGCTGGGATATAGCTCAGTTGGAAGAACACTTGCCTACTATGGACAAAGCCCTGGATTCAATCCCCAGCATCACCAACCAACCAACCAACCAACCAGCCAATAAACCAAACCATACTCTCACACACCACACCCCCCAAAGCCACCCAAGACAGTATCGTAGGAGAAACCAAATGAAATCAGAGAATAAGACAGGAAAATAAAGTATGGACCATTAATCCAACCTTTCAGAATGGCCTGCTTCAGCTTAGCTAAATTTAAGAACATTTCCCCCAGCCAAGAGCCTGACTTCATTTGTCAGTCTTATTTGCCAAGCAACATTTATACCTTGAAATTCACATGTGCAACTACTAATCCTACATCAGGGTGTGCTATAGTTCTAAGTTGTTGAACTGCCAAAAAATAACAGGCTCCAACTCTTCCTGCCCTTTCTTTATTGGCCAAGTGTCTCTGATGGACCCCACATCTTCCTGATGTGGAAATCAGTACCACCATCACTTTGGCATGTGATAACTACTGGGACCGTGGAATTCTCAGCAAGCACCATCTCACCCATGATGATCGCATACAAGTTAAGCATCCCTGACTCAAAAATCTAAACATCTCCATGACCCAAAACTGAGAACAAACATGATGCAACAAGTAAAAATTCCATAATGACCTTGTGACATAGCCCAGTCAAAACACAGACACAGTAAAAATGTCCTATAAAATCAGCCTCAAGCTGTCTATATAAGGTTCATATGAAACAAATAAATTTCATGCTCAGTCCTGGCTCTCAATTCCAAGACATTTCATTTTATATATGCAAATATTGCAAAACCTGAAATCACCAGGCATGGTGGCGCTCTCCTGTAATCCCAGTAGTTTGGGAGGCTGAGGCAGGAGGATCGCGAATTCAAAGCGGGAGCTTCAGCAAAAGCGAGGTGCTAAGCAACTCAGCAGGACCCTGTCTCTAAATAAAATACAAAACTGGGCTGGGGATGTGGCTCAGTGGTTGAGTGCTGCTGACCTGGTAAACTGTCCCCCCACCAAAAAAACTCTGAAATACTCCCAAGCATTTTCGATAAGGATATATGGATATCAATCTGTACCATTATCTGATATCTGTCTCACTCTCCTTATTTTCTCTATTACACCTAACAAACCAGTTCATAGCCTCTGAAGGATTCCTCAAATCACTATCCTAATCTGAATTTCAGAGAGAAAATATCAATTAAAACAAGAGTTGACAAGCGGTGGGCCTGTGAACCCTATCTAACCAGAAACCTGTTTTTGCACAGCCTGTGAAGAAAGAATGCTTTATTGTAGTTTTAAATGGTTGGGTGGAAAAGTTGAAAGAACAGGACTTCCTGACACAGACAAATTCAACAAAACTCAAATTCATAAAGTTTTATCTGAACACAGCCCTGTACTCTCTGTGGCTGCTCCGACCCCATAACAGCCAATCTGAGTAGCTGAAACCGAGACCACGTGACCCGAAAAGTCCAAGATGTGTCTTTTCAGAAAAAGTGTGCCAGTGCCTCAACTTATGCCACTGGCAGACAAGGTACCCACATCCAGACACCGTGCATTCCACGGGGACCAAACAGAGGCTGTTTAAGCCCACCCAAAGAAGGACATCAATCATGCCTCCATCCCAAAGATAGCATCGCTTATGTCCATTCTTAACTGAATAAAGAGAGAAGTTTTAGGCCTTTCCTTTCTTTGCCTCAATGGCAATTGGAGATGCTGATAGGATATAACTTCCAATTTCCTGAGTAACAGCATTATCATTCTAAATTGACGAACTGTAAATAGCAGGCCACTTTACACTTCTTCCTGACTGATATCAGAGCCGAAAAGAACAAAATGATAAATTTTCTTTGGGTTTCTTGGCATGAAGCTATATAATATATATATATGTAATTTTGGCCTTCATCTCCCAATTTCCTTCATTTATCAGAAATGGTGACAAAAAGGCTCTAATTAGATAATTCTAATCACAGAGAACTGGATGTGATGGAAGACTTCAGAATCACTATCTGCTAGGAGCAAAACAAAACAGATAGGCTTTTCTCCCTGTAGGGGCAGGAGATTTATCAATAGACAAAAGGATGCAAAAAGCCAATAGATAAGGTGTAATTAAAGATCAGACCTATAAATTTTACACTGACACAAATTTAACAGGATTTGCAGGCGGAAATTCAGAATTTAAAACCAGAGCATTCACGATGAAAGGAGAGCTTTCGGCTCTATATGCAACAACATTGCATAATGCATAGATTTATTATTAAGACTAATACTCTATGACTTTCAGCTCCTTCATATAAGCAATCCGAATTTTTCAGTGTCAAAGTAATTTCCAAAGTGGTCTATCTTCCTCAAGTATTCTTTCTTAATTAGCTATAATCCATTTTCCATATATTTTTGAGCTTTGCAATCTCTTTATGAAATCACAATCCACCAGTCACATTTTGGTTAACTGTGGGGACCCTGTTGTAAAAATGTCTCCATATGGTATATCTCTATTCCTCCCAACTTAAAATGAAAGAAAATTATTTCCAATATAATTGTCAACACAGCTGTAGCAAGGATCTCTCATTTCACTGGCTCAAAGGCTAATAGTCAAAATATAAATAAAAACTACTGCAGTCTACGGAACTACAATAAATTCCACAAACAAGAGTGATTCGAAAATAAAGATAAAGCATAAAATAAAGCATGTCTCCGCTTAGTTTTAGATATCTAATGCTTTGTAATACTTAGCAGAAGTTTAAGCAGCTGAAGACCAGCCTTACAATTTGTGATCTCTGAAAAACATAGCCACCAAAGAAACAGAAAAGAAAATGGTGCATCTTCAGGAAAGTCACAAGTTAGGTACAATAACTCATGAATGAGTTCAGAAATAAATGCAAATTGAGGGAGAAAACAGGTGGGAAAGATTAACAACCTTGAGAAAAACAGGTTTGAAGATTTTCAACTTCACTAGTAGTGAACTATAAAAGGGTGCAATAAACAGAACTCAGGTGTGAACGTGATACAAGCAGGATTTTGAGCCAGACTTGACCAGATGCCTATAGTGCCAATCCCAACAGCGTGACTTACCAGAGTAGGCCCAGTATGGGTCCCCTGAAGCCTTGCGTCTGCGGATCTGCACTGAGCTGCCGTGTCTGCTGTCATGCAGGGTCCCGACGTAGCCTTCCGTCAACGCTGCAAGTGGGAGAGGAGACCCACAGTGAGACAAAGTCATCACCCCACCACATACACACAGGGGGTCTCATGAACAGATCTGAGAGACTTCAGAGAAGCAAAGACCTTGGAGAATCCACAGATTATCATGACTACTGCTCATATAATAACAGCTTACCATGAGCCCTTCACTTTGTAGCAAAAGCACAGGACATTAACTCCTTTGTATGCACTATTTTTTTTTTTTTTTTTTTTTTTTTTGGTCTGCAAAACACCACCCTGCAGTAGAACAAACAATGAGCCAACTGAAGTTTCAAGAAGTGGTTGTAACTGTCACAGGCCCAAGGTCAGATAAATAGTAAAACTGGAATTCTATGACTTTGGTTCTACTTACATCGATAAGCCCAGTTCCCCTGTCCTATGTGATCTTCACAGAGCTGGGGCTCATTCTACTTGTTTTATAAGTAGAGGAAAAAATTCAGAAACACATACTGGTCCCAGGACCCATAGGTAAGCATGGAGACCAGGGTATCATGGCCTATGCCACCCAAAGAAAGCACAGTGTGACACGAGAATGACTCCCGTGGTGCATACCCGTGTTCCACACCCTTGGGCCCACAAATAGTCACCTGCAGTACTGAGCCCCCGAAACAAGAAGCCCCCGCAACAATCTCAGAAAAGAAACACCACTTAATGATGTATTTTTTGGAAAACTCGAAATGAATCGGATCCGTCAAGCAAAAGCAAAAATATTCAACCCCATTATGAAGAGTTCCCATCTGCCTGCTCCTGTGTTCAAAGACCCTTCTCCCAGCCTCTTCATGGATGCAAATTTCTCTTGTTGTGAATCCACACCTGAATGCACTGATATATTAGATGAGAAATATCACAGGTGCCCGGAATCCAAAATGAAACAGAATTATACTCCAACAATACCCACCACCTGACGATGTTAATATTCAAATCCACCCAAACAAAATCAAGTGCTTTGCAAAAGTAAAAGAAAACGGGGAGAGGAACTGTATATTCAATTTAAGATGAAGAGAGCCACGGGAAAACACAATACATTTTCCATTCCAAATTCGTCAATAATAATAATATTATGATGTAGCTTTGATGAGGATGTGACAGGCTGGAACAGAAAAATCAGGAAAAAGAAGTACTTTGTGCTTCCACTTCAAGTGCACAGACAAGCTTTAACACAAGTAATGCCTGAGCAGAGAGATTCTGTAGAGTATGAGCCCTTTAGAGGAAAGGGGGAATCTGATTAACCCCAAAACATAACCAAACAGTAGACCTAGTATCCCCATATTTATTCACTGGTCCTGATTAAATTACTACCCATCCATAAACTACAATGAAGGCTTAGGTACCCATCATCCAATGTATCCTGCAATTCTCGAGATGTACCCTTCAGAGCCCCAGGAAGTTGGCCATTTTGAGCTTCTAGAGGTCAAAAGTTAAGTTTCTCACATTCTAGTCCCCTAATCCATTAACCCTCCACAAAATAAACTGAATTATTAATCATTAGGATTATTTGTGTTCTTTGCATATGGGAAACTTTTTTATTTGCCTATTTTCTCTGCTTTAAGTAAGTTCTGTCAATTAACTCTTCTTGTTGTGTCCACACAAAAGGAGTAAAAACGACTGATTATACAATGCTTTTTAAATGCCTGTAAAGAAATGACATTTTGTAAGTGGCCCTGGATTTAGACTGAGGCCAAGAGACCACACCTACATGTAAGTTTAACCACAGTAACTGAGCTTTGGCTGGGTGCAGAAGCACCTGCAGCCAATTAATATTAGATTGCAAACAATTAATGGGTAACCAGCCAACCAGGTGACTGACTAAGCTGTAGCCTGTTAAGTTGTTGTTTTTCCTCTGTCTCACCTTCATTTCCCTACAAATGCCGTCGGATCACATATTGGTTGGAGTTCTCAGAACCCACTCAATCCACAAATCATTTTTGGTTTTGTTCAAATAAACTCTGCTAAATTCAATTGACCTAAGGATGTTCCTTTTAACAACACAGTAGAAATTTACTACACAGTCTCCTCATTTGCAATAATAAACCTAAGTGGGTATTACAGATTGGACAGCCACTCCCTGTCATCCCCAATCTTGCCAGCTCTAGCGATAGACTTTGTTTGGTTTCAGCCTGTCAATCATTATATCATCTCCCTGTTCCCACTGATGCATCCTGGCCTAGGGATATCAGCCAATCAGAGATTCTTCTTTCCTTCTAGAGGTGTTATAACATTAGCCCAGAGCCTTGAGAGAGTGGCCAAGGATCAAGTAAGGTATCAACAGAGGAGATAAAAAATGGAACCAAGTCAGAGGAGGCAAACCTATAGATGAACACTCTTGATAATGTCTATGACCTGGACAAAGGCAATTTAAAGCCAGCCCTATCTGTGGCTTTATAGCTTCATGAACCAATTACCTGTTCAAGTGTCTTTTTCTCTTTCTCACATGCAAAAGATACCCCAGTGAGACCCACAGTGTCTTGTAAACAGTTGCTTCAACTTCTGATTGCCAATTTCTCCATTCATAAAGGGCCATTATTAGAATAGTGGTCTGAACTGCTTTTAACCAAAAAAGCCAGGTGTGGTGGCACACGCCTATAACCCCAGCAGCTTAGGAGGCTGAAACAGAAGGATCCCAGGTTCAACACCAGCCTCATCAAATTAGCAAGGTCCTAAGCAACTTAGCAAGACCCTGTATCAAATTTTTTAAAAATAATTTTTAAAAGGGCTGTGGATGCAACTCAGTGTTGAGTACTCCTGGGTTCAATCCCTTATATCAAAAGGGGAGAGGAAAAAACACAAAACTATACCCTGGAATTTGGATTTAAGTGGTCTGGGGTGGAGCTAAGACAGCAGTTTTGGGTGTTGCTATGTAGCTCAGGCTAACCCCAAACTCCTGCCTCAGTATTCTGGGTAGCTGGGGCTGTGGGAATGAAAAACTGCTTCTGCCTCAGTGTGATTCTACATTAAAGCCAGAGATAAAAACCAGCAAATGTCCCAAGGGAGCTGGGCCTAAGGTCGCCCTTATCTTTGACATTCCCAACTCTTGTCCTCAAGGTCTGTAACTTCACAGCCAAAGGCTTCACACTGTTGCAGGGTTGGCAGAGCACAGGGGGAGCTGGCCAGCTGCAGAACTGACCAAAACATGGCTCCAAACTGAGCAAGAACAGAGTTCTAACCTGAAAGCTCACAAACAAACCAGGTGGGAAATTAAGGAAGGAATGGGGTGTTCTTCAAGGATATTAATTCCTCCCCATGCTCTGATGGAACTCAGACTCGTAATCCCCACTACCCCCGATTCCCAGAACCTCTGGGATCATCAGGGTAGTGCAAGGTGCACAGAGACTGCCAGGAAGGTCTCGTATTGGAGGAGCATCAGTGCTGCCCAGTGGCAGGTCCACAGCTGAGTCAGGTGAGCCCAAATCTCCAGGCCCCTTGCTTAGATCAGGACCTGTATCCCAATAGCCTTGAAGAAGTTTGCATTGAGGCCATCAGGTTTGAGGTCCCACCCTTAACCAGCTCCCGAAGCAAACTAAATTATTAATGCAAAAGCAAATCCACAAACATATATCCAGTTGAAGAAACAGAGAAGTTGACACCATAAGATCCTCCCCTATGCACTCAATACCCGTAATGGGCAGTCACCTTCCAAGTGACATAGGGAACATGGATCTGAGCTGAGCAGCAGAAACTGCCTGTCTAAAGATGGGTCTCTTGGGACAAAACAGGAGCTGCCGTAATGTCGAACACAGCCTAGCTGACAAGTAGTAACAGAAGAGCTGAGGGCCACCCCAAGGGAGATGGGTCCCCCTTGTCTTGCTCACTCTCCCTCAAAGTACTGAAGTACAAGGTGTGTTTCACATAACCAGGGCAGCTTGGGCAGGAAAACTTGCTTCTGAAAGCCATATTCCATGGGTTCTGAAGGACTCAAGGGACCCAGGAAAAGCGCATGTGTTTCCTGGACTACTGCCAAAACACCCCCAGAATGGAGCTTCCCCACATACTGTGTGTTCATGAATAGTGAGTGAATGAATGAATGACAGAAAAGTCCAAGGCGACTACTCTGGCAGGTAGAGGATGTAACACTATGTGTATGTGTATGTGTATGTGTATGTGTATGTGTATGTGTATGTGTGTGCATACATAACAAAAACGCCACCTTCTCCTTCAGAAAGATCTGAAGCAGGAACCATCCTGACTACCTAATAAGCAAACCCTCAGGGAGGCCATGCAGAAAGGAACAGTGTAGCCAAGGACTCTATCACTTGGCACCAGATTTGTTTTGTTCAACACATAAATTATTCATTAAAGGTGTCTATATTTAGTTTTCCCTTTTATTACATCTGTCAGTAATGTGTGATTCCTTACCCCAACCCCCAATAAAAACATCATCATGTGTTACTGGATTGCTGCATAAATTAAAACAAAATTTTAAGTTCTCTCCTCAATGCACTTCAGTTAATAATAACATGATTCTAAAAAAAATAACAATTTTCTAGAAACTATTATTTGAAAAGCAGTCAAAATGTATATAGAGTATATTAAACAACTTCATATTGTATTGGCAAGGAACAGAAGATTTGCAAATAGAAACAGTCTGTGGTTCCCAAGTAAAGCTACAGAGTCAGCACACCAAATTCAAATCAATTTTAATACTCTTTGTACCTTCCTAAGCTCAAACAGCCAACCGATGGCGGCATGGCAATGATATGGTATGGCTATGAATCATGCTATTGATTTTCAATATCTTCTGTGCAGAAAATTAAATTATGCAAATGCATGCCTTTACGAATCCTTACCTTAATGTGAAATTGCATAGTTGCTTATGTCAGCAACTTAATTACACAATTAAAAATGGAGCATGCTTATGAATATATGTAGCTTCACTTCAGAACAGAAAATAAGCGTAAATCTGCCTATGGTTATCATGGGAGGGAGGACTGGGTTATGCAAACATGTTATTCGACCAGGTTCTACAGCACCAAACCACTATGGTTTATGGAGCTAAATTCATTTGTCAAAGGAAAGCCCAGGAGGACTTTTTATCATATTATAACATTGCAACTTACTGGAAGAACAGTTATATATGGAGACATATACACAGCTGTATATCTCTTCAAAGTGGTCAATTCTAGTATTATTTGCGCCCCACCCCCACCCCGCCACACACACACCCTTGGTGAGGTGACAAACCAGAGCATAAGGAATTTTGAACTTAAAGTTGCCTTTGAGGGTTGGATCATGTGCAAGGAAGATTCCAGCCACTCCCATCCTCCAGGAGAATCTGGGTCTCTCAATTCCAACAAGATGAAAGCGGAGATTTCAAAACCAATAGTATTAACTAGCCAGGGATGCTTACATCTCCCTCAGCAAGAGGAATCTTAAGTCAACCTGGTTGCTAGGCAGAGAGTTAAATGAGTGACAGGTATTTTCATCAGGGAGTTTTCAGAAACTCCATCTCCTCTCAGAACTTCTACGGAGCCTACCTCATTTCCAGCCTGAAGCGAAAAAGATAAAAATGTTTCCAGCCCCAAAGGCCCAATCCTTTCCTATAAAAATACACTACTACTGAAGATATCAACGCAACTGCTTCCTATGTGCATGATTTAATTTCCCACAGCTACCGGACATAGTTTATAAGAATAAATGTTTTTATTCTGGGAATATTAAAGCAGATGTGTAACCCATCTGCCTAAACTGGATCTTCAGGAGAATTCTGTGTAGTCAGTGTTCTCAGTGTTTCACAGATATTTTGACTTGGGGGTGGGTGGGTTGGGGGGGTACTTCAAGCTGTGTTAAATCTTTGATATTTTGTAGGGAACCTTTTTCCATCTAAGAGCCTTGCCCCTTTGGGCATATTAAATAATGTTCTTGACATGCAGTTCTTAGGTTTTCCCACCAGAGAGAAGCAAGAATCACTGAGTCCGGATTAGATTATAATAAAGTCACTACATGGGGGTGGAAAACGTTTTTCTTCCATAATGGAAATTAGAGAGTACAATGCCCTATTTTCTTTTGACAAAGGCGGTCCATTTCTATGTGCATTTGTATACGGGAATGGGAATAGAAGTCCAAGATGTCCACCAAGAAAAGAAGACAAGAGGCCACCAAAGATTTCAAAAGAACCACTCACTGTAGTCCTTCATCATCCTGGACAGACCCACAACGTCCACTTGATCTCTGCTGTCTTGATCTTCCGTGGGGAAAAGTGGGCACACGGCACAGGTTATACATAGGTGAAGGCAGATAATCAGAACATCCCAAACTTCCTTCTACAACCTGACTGGACATCTTGGGCCCAAAGCCAACTACAGCATTAATACATGAAGTTATTTCCACTTCACCCCATAGCCACTTCTAGATCATTCCACAGGATGAAGAGCTGGGCAGAATAATTCAACTCCCAAACACCAAACCGGAAAACAGCCGAACACAGAAGTGTTGAGGCCCCTGTGCCAGAATGTAGAATTACTTAGGATGATGGACAGGTCACACTCACATCAAGAGTTTTCTTTCTTCCTCCAGAGTCACTGCCAAAAACGAGCCCACTAAAAATAAGCAATAGGCACTCTCATTTTCGAGTCCGGAATACAGATTTTCAGAATGGCAGACAAGCAGTGAAGCAGGCTGTTTATATCTATTATAACTGCTCATACAACAAACAAATTAAAGATCCCTCAAGGACGGCAAAATCTGCATTCAAGCACAATTTTCTCCAAATTTTTAAAGAGCATTTAAGAACATGAAATCCCACACAATAGTCTGAAATGAATATATCTTTATCTTTTTTTGTGCCTACAATAGGCAAAAGGATCAAATTATAGTTAAAAGTAATTAAATATTCCAATCAGCCTCTCATTTCCTTTGTGCCTGTGTTTCAATTAATTGTGTTAAAAACGTACTTGGTGAGTGTCCCAAATAGTAGGATCAAGAAGTGTGTTCTACTACTGCATTACAAACGGTCCTCCTAGCTGTTTGTGATACTGAGTTAACCTCAAATACAATAGATAATATTACAGTAGATTGCCAATTTTATCATATTCAAATGTCTCTATTGTCTCAACTAAGAAAATTTTTTCATCATCTAAAGTGATAAAGAGATCTAATATAGAGCCATGATTTCTTTCTTTCTTTTTTTGTTTTGTTTTTGAGATAAGTAAAATGAATTACTAAAACTCAGAGGCAAAAGGAAAAGGAATCAGACAGCAATGTTGTATCCCAAGGAGCAAAAGAAACACAAACTGCCCTTGTAAAAATGAGTTGTCAGGTGGGAGAGCAAAATACTGAGTTTCTCTTGTGAGTTTATTAAAAAATAATGTAGACCCAAAAAGGTAGAACCCATTTTTTAAAGAAATAAGGACTAAAAAGGGACCCCCTCCCCCAAAAAAGAAAAATCCATCCCTCTGCTATTAACTCTCATAGTTTAAAAACTTATGAAATTAACACACACACACACACACACACACACACACACACACATATTTCCAACAGGTCTAGAAAAAGCACACTTAGAAAATTGATTTATAATGAATGGGCTCATTATACATTTGTAAAGAAACTGAAAATATCTTTCTTTCATAGAAAAAGCATCTTTAAAAAGAAAAAAAATATATACCCCCAGCTTCTAAAAACTGTACAACATCGCATAGAAATATAACAACCCCTTCGAGCATAGTGTAATCCTGTAATCCAAGGGACTAGGGCATCTGAGGCAGGAAGATTGCCAAGTTTAAGGCCAGCCTCAACCAGTTTGCAAGGACCTACACAACTTAAAACACCCAGTCTCAAAATTTAAAAAAGTCTGGGACTGTAGTTTGTGGTAAAGTGCCCTTGGTTTCAACTGAGTATTCTAAGTAGGTAGGTAGGTAGGTAGATAGACACACAGACAGACTCACACAGAGACAGTCTGTTTTTATCCTGTGGTTTGAAATGAATCAAGTCTCTTGATTCTGTTATTTATCCAGAAATTGAAGCATGTTCATGGAGAGCATTGTGGAAATGTCCCGGGCTGTGGATAGGTACTTCCAGTTTGACAACTGCAGCATCTCTTTCAACATCTGAAAAATGTGGGGGATCCAGCCCAGAGATTGCATGGCCACCATACTGAACCTACCCATGCATCAGATGTTTTATCCTGTGTGTGTGTGTGTGTGTGTGTGTGTGTGTGTACAAGCAGGTAGAATTTCCAAAGTAGGAAAAGGCAGGGGAGAAACCGAATGTCATCTTTGTTTGGGGATTTTCTTTTTTTTTGTGAGTGTGTATGGGGTGGGGGGTCCTGGGGATTGAACCCAGGAGCACCTAACCACTAGCCACATCCCCAGCCCTTTTTATGTTTTTTTATTTTTTGAGTCAGGGTCTCCCAAATTTGCTTAGGGCCTAAGTTGCTGTGGCTAGCCTTGAACTTGCAATCTTCCTGCCTCAGCCTCCCCAGTCGCTGGGATTACAGGCGTGCAACATCAAGCCCAGTTTGTCTTTTATTTTTTAACGGGAGATCTGGACCTTATTCCCAATTAGCAACAAAATGCTACATGAATTTTCTCCGTAGAGAAGAGCCAAGAATTTCCAACCGGCTCCTATCTCCACCCAGTCCCAGTTAATCAATTATATTTCTTAAATAGTCTACCTATGGCCCTCTGAGCATGCCCCTGTGGCCTGGCACAATTGTGATTTATTTACTAAGTCAATTACTGCCCATGGGTTGAGTACAGTTAAAAGTATAATCAATACACTGGCTCATGTAATTCTTCCAATAATCCTAGTTTACGTACAACATTTGGAAAAGATGTTACTTGCCCAAGAACACAGAGACCTGAGCCAGATATTACTCTACAGACTGTAGAGTTAACACTACTACAATCTTTTTAAATTTACTTTTTATTTGTGTGTGTGTGTGTGTGTGTGTGTGTGTGTGTGTGTTGCTGGGGATGGAACCCAGGGCCTCACACATGATAAGCAAGTGTTCCACCACTGAGCCACACCTTTGGCCTCTTACAGATATTGGTCACAAAACTGAATTTTTCACATTCACAAAAAGTCTTTTGAGTTAATAGCTACTCCACTTGCTCAAAGGTAAATAACATCACAAGTAAATTCCTACATAAGCCTCAGACAACTAAAAATAGAAGAATTTCAAAAGAAGGAAGCTATCTAGACAACTCCTCACACCAAAGGGAATTGTCAAAGATAAAAAAGCAAATCCCCAATACTAGAAGGAGAAAAATAAAAAAGAATGATTTTTTTTTCTACCATGTTGTTGAGGATCTCCAATTACAACTAGGCAAACATTGGTTATTGGTCTACAAAAAAAAAAAAGCCACATCCATACCAAGTGGAAATACATATTGTTAAAATTTGGAGAAGGAATACAAAAATGATATATGGATTAACAAATTCTCATCTTTCATATTCTTTTGCATAAAATGTGTAACTGACTACTGGATATATTTTTTTATTCTTAAGAAATGAACATTAATTTCAGCCTTTTATAGAGTCCAGTCAACACACACACACACACACACACACACACACATTCTATGTGAAATATTGAAATGCAATCAGTATTTTTTAAAAGGACAAAGAGTAGATAAATCCTACTTAAAAGTGGCTGGGCAACCATTTGCTGACCTCACCACATCCACCAACTCCACCACAATACAACATCACCAAGCAGGTGATTCACAGCTCCAGAACTCGGAGCAGGTAAGTGCAATGGTTTGAAAACTGTCCCCCAAATTTCATGTTTTGGAGCCCTAAGACCCCAATCTCTTCATTAGTGGTATTCAGAGCTGGGAAGTAGCACCTGTGGGAAGTGACTGGGTCATGAGGCTCTACCATCATGGACAGATTAACCCATTAACGGGTTAGGGAGGAGTGACTTTATTATAAAAGCCAGTTGTGTCTGGCACGCTTGCTCTGTGTCTTACCACATGAGGCCCTTCCACCGTGTTACAAATCAAGGTGACCCTCACCAGATGCCAGGGCCATGTCTTTGAGCTTTCCAGCCTCCACTAAGTAAGTTAAATAAACTTCTATTCTTTATAAACCACCCAGTCTGTGGTATTCAGTTATAGCAACAGAAAACAAAGACAGTAACCTTCACAATAACACAAATATCTACAGAGATAATCCCCAACCATGGTAAATTGTAGGTAAAAGCCCAGGCCCTACATTTGAGGATCAAATACAGAAGGCACTCCATACATCCATCTAATCAATTTTGAGACCTGTGACCTCCAGGGCTAGGTTGGAGACATTCTTTAAATTCTGTCTGGCCAGTCAATTCAGGAAACTGACTATTCCCCAGACATATGGACGACTGGTCAACCAGTTTCTATTCTCCCTCCACACTTAAAGAGAGTTTCTGTGGAGTCTGGGATCTCTCCATGGTAGTATGCTACTGTATGGAGCGTCTATCCATGTCTACTTACACACCCTCCTGCCTGCCCTCTAGGGCCTTAACTTATAAACCTGGTGAACAGAATGCAAAAATGGAATGAAACAAATGGCACAGGTGGGGGAGGAATATAATTGAAGAGAATGATCAGGGAAGGAGATGTTTTAGTGGAGGGCACTGGCAGGGAGGGAGGGTGGACTGGGGAACAGCCTACATAAGGATGTAAAAACGGAGTAAAATGTGGCCTAAGGAGGCTGGTCTGGTGGAAGCTTCTCAGCTGGGGAGCTAGTAGGGGGAAATAGAGGAAGAAGAAGGGCAGAATCCCCCAGGACCTCAGGGGAGACTGGGGAGCTCAATGGTGGCAGCCAATGTAGTCTCGTGTATCATATCCTTTAAAACAGCTGTATTGAGATATAATGGGTTTTAGTGTAATTACGGAGTTGTGCAACCATTACCATAATCTAATTTTAGAGCATTTTTACCCATGTATGCTTTTAAAACATGACTCTGAAGTGCAGGGAACAGATTGGAGGAAAGCTGGTGGGAGTCAAAGCTAAAGCTGATCTCCCTAGCCCCCGGGAAGAGGGGGGTCAGGACAGAAAATTCACTAAGTGTATTCCTGCACTTGTGCAAAGCAAGTCGGAGACATTCTCCCAGAAGCTAAATGTTGGAGAGCAAACATTTTACCCTAATATGTACATTTTCTGTTGTTTTCTACGGACATCACTTGACCATTTTCACTTGAATTAAGAACCATCTATAAATGAGTTGCCAGGTGCAGTGGCACGTGCCTCTAATCCCAGTGAGTCAGGAGGCTGAGTCAGGAGGATCACAAATTCAAAGATGAGCTTGTGCAACTTGGCAAGACCCTAGGCTGTAGCTCTGCGGTACAGCATCCCTGGGTTCAGTTCTCCAGAAGGGGTGAGGGGTTGCTTATGCAATAGCACTTTAAAAGATAGCAGTTATGAGAGTCAAAGCAGATACAATTATTTACGAATACAATAAGGAAAAGAAAGAAGCAAGAATGATCTTTCTCACTATATTCTGTCAGAGCTACCTACTGCATAAAACTACATATCTGCAAGATCATGTAAAAAAAATAATGATGATAATAAGCGCCTGTCTGTATGATCCTTGGAAAGGAACTGATTTACTGTATTTCAGAGGGACCCTAGAGGGAGATATTTTAAAAACCCATTTTATGTTTAAGCAGGAATGAAAGCATGGCTTCAACCCCAGCTCTCCCAGAAATGGCTCTGGAGAAGAAGAAAACAAAAAGTCTCCCACCACAAGTAGAGCTGAGCAACTGGAACAGAAGGTAACTTAGACAAAGGCCAATTGATAAATGAAATCAAAGGTAATTCATCTCTACACAATGATAAAGATTTGTCTTTAGCAACTGTTGAAGATTATCCACAATCATGCAAATGCACCCAGGGATAAACATGCTAGGCACTGATAGGGAGATAAATGACCAAAGAGGCTGCTTCCTCCTTCCTCTGGAGTCCCCCTGGAGGATTCTCTGCCTCCTGAAACCCTGAAAAACAGGCCAGGGGATGGCCTTCTTTGATTCAATCCCTGACACCTGTCCCTGGCGTTTAAAAGAAAAATAATAATAACCCACAGAACTGGGTTAGTATTGCCCAGGCAACCACTTTAATGCTACTAGCCAGAATATCCCAGGGCTACAAGTTCATTTTTTTGTTATCTCCATTTTTATTAAGTGTTAGATTTGCTTCCATTCCAGCAAGAATGAGGTGGGCTTTGTTCTCTTCAATTGCAGCAAAGAAATCCTCAGAAGAAATATCTTGCATTGTTTTTGCTTTGCTTGAAGAGGAGTTATTAACTTGAAATAACACAATACAAGTCTCGAGGAAAATAATTTAAGAGGGCTATTACGATCTTAAATAAAACGATTTAATTAAAAAAATCCTAACCACATAAAAATTTTCACCAGATCACATCAAGATGGCTAAAGCACTTATCTCTAAGTCTATTTAGATAGCTCTAAAAACAATTTCTTAAATAATTATAAGGAGGGGGGTGGAAATTCCCCATTTTTAGAAAAAGAGCTATTTCACCAAAGTCCTTTTCCTGATGAAGAAAGGGCAGCAATTAAATAAGCAAGGTTTGTTTCTTTTTCCTTCCCTGGTTCTGCTTCTTCTAAAATCTTCTCAGGCTCGGACCAATTACATTACAAGACCCATCAAGAGTCAAATGGAAAAGCCGTTTTATGACTTTAGAAAGCTCAACTCCAAAATTGAAAGTTTCAGTTCAATATCTCCTCCCTCCCCCGCCCCCGCCCTCAATACCTATCTATATACAAGAAGCATAGTGAAATCAATTTCAGGGAGACTTTTCTACTCTAAATTTAAATTCTTTTTATGACTGGAAGTCAGTCAAACATGGGACGGGAGGGGAAATAAAGAGACAGTGTTATCCTATTGGTTTAAAATAAATATTCAGGCAACTTTTATATGTCTTTTGGGGGGGGGCTCAGTATCAGGCAAAATTGAATGAAGCCAACTCCTCATTTGATTTTGCACAGCCGATAAGGATGTAGCATATGCAGTTGAATATTCTGGAACAAATTGGTACAACACGTGGGCTTAAGACTGCAGGGCCCTTGTTGACAGAGATTCTGAGTGGATTCTGAAAAATCAACACTCCTTTAAAATATTACTTACAAAGGTCTATTCAACAGATGGGCTCTTAAATATCACCGCTGCATAATCTGCAAGGGAGTATTAAGTGAAGAGCCAGGGAGGTACTAGAAGCAAATAGAAACCATGGGATTTTTCTTTCTTGCTGTTGTGTTCAAGATTTGGTTAATCCATCCTTTGTTGTTTAACACAATGGAACCCAAAACTGGAGAAAACCTTTTGCTGATTTTAGATCTTGTAGAGCCCCTGGGATGATATCTGAGGTTTATTCCGGAATTAGTGCTATAGAAAAAGCAAGAAAAAGAAAACACAGTGGGAGAAATGTATTGGGAACTTTTATTTTTTAAAGGTGATACTCTAACCAGGAAGTTCTTATTAAAATAATCCACCCAAAATGAAGAGATACTCAATTCCAGCATAAAACAGTGGAAGGAACAGAGAAATGGGATTGAAGATACTGGGCCAGAAGGAAGGTTTTTTTAACATATGTTTGGGGAAGAAATACAGATTTTTTTTTTTAAACTCCATCTCAAT
This sequence comes from Spermophilus citellus, assembly GCF_964194105.1. NCBI lineage: Eukaryota > Metazoa > Chordata > Mammalia > Rodentia > Sciuridae > Spermophilus > Spermophilus citellus. Next base: position 55,131,866 of record NC_138184.1, on the reverse strand, counting down.
GTCAAAGAAGTATATCCATTCCTAAAATTTCTCTTGCATACACTGCTTAAATTTCTAAATTTAATAAAGATGCCGGGAACAAATAAGATTTCTTTTGCAATTACTGTGGAACAGGAGGGACAGTGCTGGGATTCCTTTAACTAGATGACCTCAGGCTGACATCAGCAGAATGTCACTCCCAGGTTCAAAACCAGGCAAACACAGGTCAAAGTGGTGCCCACCTGTGATTCCAGCAGCTCTGGAGGATTAGAGTTCAAAGACAGCCTCAGCAATGTAGGAGGCCCTAGGCAATTTAGCAAGACCTTGTCTTAAAATAAATATAAAAAATGCTGGGGATGTGGCTCAGTGGTTACGTGCCCCTGGGTTCAATCTCCAATACAAAAAAAAAAAAAAAGGCAACCAAGGTCTAAGTCCCTTGCCAAAGCACTTTGTATGGGAAAGGAATTCAAACCCAGACACTAATAATAAGAAATAATAAGAAAATAAATCTCCACTGATGCTCCACTATGAATGGTATAGATCTAGGGATTTTTTTTTTCTCAAATAAACATACACAAAGACCTAAACACAAAATTCCAAAACAACATATTCAGACCAAATGTAACAAAGTGACCTTTAAACCAGAAACCTCCTGAGGATGATACGAATGTGACATATTCTGTCTCAAGGATTCCACTAAGGCACTTAGATGCCCAACCCTATGTCCCAGAAGAAACAGAATGTGCTTTTGATCATCCTTTTAAGTGATTTCACACAGTAAAGTCCCTCTAGTTGCACCAAAAGATACTGTAATAAAAGTGATAATTCCTGCAAATTATTACAAGGCACACAAAGAGAATTCTAACACCACAACCGACACAGGAGGCATGACAATATCAACTAGCTGCAGAGAACACAAGACTCAGGAAGGGAATGTTCCACACTGGTAGATGTTCACACAGTCACTGAGACCTGGAGATGAGAGGAGTCTCTAATACCCCACCATCCCACACAGAACCCCTGGCCACACGGGCTTAAGAAAACACGCGAAACTAAGCAAGGAAAGGAGGCGAAATGTCCCTACAGGGTTTCATTTTGATTATATGTTAAAGTGGTTTTTGGATATATATATATATATATATATACACACACACACACACACACACACACACACACACACACACACTGGACCACATAAAATAAATTATTAATTTCATCTGTTTCTTTTTACTTTTTGATGACTGTTGCTAGGAAAGTTAAAAGCAGCTGGTGGTGGTAGCACTATAATCCCAGAAGCTTAGAAGGCTGAGGCAGGAGGATCCCAAGTTCAAAGCCAGCCTCAGCAACCAAGTGAGACCGGGTCCCAAAATTAAAAAAAAAAAAAGGTGGTGGGGAGTGTGGCTCAGTGGTTGAGCATCCCTGGGTTCAATCCCTACTACAAAAATAAAAAATAAAGAAAGAAAAGAAAAGTTAAACACATCTGTGCAGCTTGTTCACATTAGGTTTCTATTGGAAAGCACTAGAAAAAAAGTTAGGAAAGCAGTGGAAGAAAGAAACCACCCTTTCCTAATCTAATGTGTCTAAAAACCTGTTGCTCTAAATCCTGGAGTGGCACCAGGGAAACCAGCTAGCAATGCCACCGGTTGGTGACATACTTGCTACTTGTGTTCCTTCCCTAGAAAACAGCTCTTTGGTCAAACTCTTCCTTTCCACTTACTCTATTTCCACAAATTAGGAGAACTCAATTTCTGCTCTTTTGCTATTTAAGAGACTGTGAATTCATAAGAGTGGGAAGAATTTTATGTAGCCAAATGGTCCCTGGTCTATCACTGGGTTAGCATCTGAAACATAAGGATTATAAATCCATCAGGAGCTCTATAGGTCTTGAAGAATACGGGAACAATAGGAAAGGTGTCTGTAGTTTTTCAGAGGGAGCCAAGTTAAGGGGGCACACAGTAAATAAAAAATTCCAATTTAGATATTACTATTTCCTTCCCCCACACATACACTTTTTTTTGGGGGGGGAGGTCACCAGAAGCACTTAACCCTGAAGTCCATCCCCATCCCTTTTTATGTTTTATTTTGAGACAGATTCTCACTACATTGCTTAGTCCTCAGTAAGTTTCGGAGGCTGTCTTTGAACTCATGTTTCTCCTGCCTCAGCCTCCAAGTTGCTGGGATTACTGGCACATGCCACCATGCCAGTACTACCACTGAGCAACGTCCTATCCACTTTTTACTTTTGGCTTTGAGAAAGAGTCCCACTAAATTTCCCAGGCCTTCTGGACCCTGCGATCCTCCTGGCTCAGCCTCCCAAGTGATTGGGATTACAGGTGTGACAGGTGTGCATCACCAGCCCTGGCCACAGCAAACCTTCTAATAAGACCAGGCATTTCTGGGGGTGCCCAATTCACACATGACTGCACATCTCATTTTCAACTTTATACCTTCATGTCTCGTTCTCAGAGAAAGTTCTTATGGGCACAGAGTCCCAAATACCCAAATGACTAGTATAAAGTGCTACTGGCAGCTAGGTGCAATGGTGCACCCCTATAATCACACCTACTCGGGAGGCTGAAGCAGAAGGATCCCAAGTTCAAGGTCAGTCTCGGCAACATAGCAAGAACCAGAATAGAAATAAAATTTCTCTTGAGGCTCCAGAGTACATTTTCTAACAAACTTCTGATTGGACACAAGTAGTCCACAAACCACATTCCAAGCAATATTCATTGGCTCAAATCATTGACAATGTAGGGAAGACGTTGCTAAAGGAAGACAAAGAAAGGGAAAATCTTTGAAAATATTTTTTAATAAGCCCCGTTATATGACTTGTTTGCCGAAAGCCTGGAGATAAAAAAAAGTTTGTCTTTGCCTTTCTTCTTGGTCTGGGTTTTGAAGGTCACAGAATTCGCAGCAGATGTGGCCTGGTTTGAACTATAAAGGTCTGCATGGCTAATAACAGTTAGTGTAAAAATACAACAGCTGGGACACTGTGGCATCAACAGTTGGCAGGCTTCTGCCCAGCAGGACGGACTGGCTCTGCCACAACAGACGGCATCCCCCGCGGGCAGGCTGCCCAGGGGTGGCACCAGCTACTCAGATGTCACCCTGTGGTGGTCTCAAACCCATTCTGCCAAAGAAATCACCGCAGACCTCAGGAAGACCCTGGCAAACATATCTAAGGAACAAAGCAATATGCACTATCATTTTTCTGGAGCAAATGAAATAGTGAATCATTATTTGCTGGCAACACTCTTGGGGCGGTGGAACTGATCAATAATCATATTATCACACATCTAGTCATTTCCATGATAAACTCTTTTTTTAAGAGCATTTATTGCTTTTTCTGATTATAAAAGCAATAAATATTCATGATAGGAGCACATTAGGCAAAGTACATTAATGAGCAGAGTACATTAAATAGACAAGAGAGTACATAAAAAGCATAAACGAGAAAATAAAAATAACCATAAACACTGTTCCGATTTGGGTGCATTCCCCTCCTCTGTTCCAATAATCAATAGGCTCATTTGTTAAATGCATGGCAAACTGTCCAAAAATGAGTCTGTGCCAACCTTTATAACCCACCCCCCATGGAAGGATGTGTAAGAGTAAAGCTCATTTCCATAAAAACATGTGGCTTTCACAGCTCCATACCTTATAGACATGTTAGATAATGGTGGGTTCTTTCCTCCACCTTTTTTTTTTCCCCTAGTACTCTCCAAAGAAGTTAACATGATTGAGTCACATAGATGCTTTTAACTTTCCTAGTAACAGTCATCCAAAACTTAAAAAAAATAAAAATAAAAAAACAGTGGGATTAACTTTCACCACTAATGGGACAGAGGACTCTGCCCAAATTCACATCCTTGTCTCCACAGCAGGATACTGGGGAAATGACTGTTACAGTCACTCAAGGTCTGACATGATCTGAGTTAAATAATGTATGTTTCTTTTTGTTGAATCAACCCAGAGCAGATGGAGCAAGCTCAAGCCAACTACAGGGCACCCACAAACCTGGCACATTTTTTATGTCTATCAGTTGTCCACATTTACACAGGGGAAAGAACACATGAGAATTCATAGGAAGCCTCACTGAGTCTTCATAGGGAGCCATTCTGCAACACAAGGTGACAACTGCCTCAAATGCCCCAGGGGTGGGCCACCTTCCCATTCCCCTTCCCTATCACCCTGCATGCAAGATTCTCTGCCCAAAGGGGACTCCAGTTATCAGCAGTTGTCCCCTCCCCTGCTGACTTCTGCCAATCCTCTGAGTAATCTAGAGTATACCTCCATGCTCCTTTAGAGATCCAAATAACAGTCCAGAGCTCTCAGAGATGATCGTAACTGAAAACTTTCTCTGTCTAAGCAGGACTTTTAATACTAATTTTAATCCTTTAATCCTCACATTATCCCTTCAAAATAAGCACCAGTGTCGGGCCCATCTTAGGCGATTTGGAGAGACGGGCTGGGTCACAGAGGTCGTGGGTGGTAGAGGCATGTCCACACAAGGCTGAGCCCAAGACAGCAAAGACCCTGAGGGATGTTTCTAGAATTCAGTCTTCTCCAGTAGCCCAGTATTGGGTACCAGCACTCTCAGCAACTAGGAGGGGTATAAAGTACTCATCGAGATGAACAAAGTGATGAAGGCTGAGACTGAACTTGCTAAGTGTCAACAGAGAAGGAGAAAAAAAAATTCACAAATGGGTCAGCTCCATGATTGGACAGACTTTCACCCTGCAGACAGGTAGACCAGCCTTCAGTACCAGCCAAAGGCAAACAGTGAAGTCGGTCAAATCCAGACATTTGCTATTGCCTTGAAGCTTCACAAACCGCTGATGGGGGGGGGGGGGGTCCCAAAATTGGAAATAACATAAAGAGAATAAAGCATGCCCTTTCAATGTCATTTGGGTCAGAACTGTACAAGCTTACCCCCAAATTATTTAATTACCCCCGAGAACATGACTTTGTTTGATTTGCTGTGCACTATGATTAAAGACAAGACTTGATAAAGATACAGATTAATGTGTAGATTTAAGTTCAGTTTGAAGTAAAACAGGTTATAGGTTTATTATCCTATAGACATTAACCAGTGTTGGATAGAATCTATTAATCACATCCCAGTATTCTTTTTTAGCCTATAGACAGCCAATTGTTTAAAATGCCTTTTTAGCCAGATTTATCATATTAATATTTTCTTTATTAATGATTTGAATTTGATATGTATTTGTTTTATTTGTATAAAAGCCATGTTTTTAACTTTTTGTAAATCATGATTTTTCAAGGTTAGGGACTGCCACCATTCTCCCAAAATAGGCCTATCCTTCTCCATGCTTCCATTCCAAACATCTGCACATTTAAAAAAAAGAGAAAAAATTAAAAAGGCTACATAAAATTAAAAGTAAATTCAATAGTCCAATCTCAGGTAGGAACAGCTTACTATATCATGAACCCAGGTCAACTGTCAACCTAACAAGATTTCTGGGGATGCAAACATACCATAATAATAATCCTCACAGGGGAAACTTCAGGCATCAAAACAGGCAATTTAGAACAGACACTGGAGTAGACAGTGTGCTACAGCAGGAATGAATGGATTATAAAATGACCTTGACTGTACCTCATAAACCCTAAGTAGGAAAGTGTCCCCTTACCGTTCTATTTAATAGCATCTATTTTTTATCATCCATTAAGGGGCCGGACATTTCCATTATAAAAACTCTCAATAACAATGAGGTCTGATGTGTTGTTTCCTCCTGAATGATTTGCCCCATTGCTTTAGAAACATTCTGAACAAGGAACATGTTCAGTCACAATCCCATACACACTTCTATCCAAGCTGAGAAAGATCCCATGCAGTTAACAATGGAGAGACCCTTGCACTTGAAAGACATGGTAAACAAGCAGCCAGCAGAGTAAGCAGAGGCTCAGAAGAGAGAGCCACAGCACACCAACCACCATAATGAGATCTGACTGAAGTCTGAAGATGAGCATTGCAGCTCCACGCAGATTTGTGTTACAGGGTCATGCAGGAAGACGATTCATGGGAAATGCTTAAACCAGAGAGGTTAAATTAAAAGTGCGGGGAAGAGGCCTTCTCTGCTCCTCTCCAAAGCAGTCAGAAACTTCTGGCTCTTTTCCAGCTACCACTTGCCGGTGCCTTGTTTGAAGTCTGTAAGTCAAACACCAAGCACTGTGGACACCATGGGCCTCTTCTAAACTCCGAGTAGCTAGGACTCAAGGATCAGAGCAGTCTCCCACTGAACTGGGTCTTGTCTTCTCCATGTGGCTCAAAATTGGATTCCAGAAAAAGAATGAAATGCAACAGATGATAAGCAGACATTGCTAATCCTTTGGAATTGGCCATCAGGAAAAGTGCCACATCAAAGGGCCTTGAGGTCATTTACAGGAAGAGAGTCATTCCCAGCAAAAACTGGGGGGGGGGGGGGGGGGGGGAGAGGCGCGGCGCGGCAATACCATCAAAAGGGAAGAGCCAAGTAGGAGGAACCACTCTGTCCAATTTTCAGACCTGGCCAGGCTCAGTGGTGCACGCCTGTAATCCTAGCAACCTGGAAGGCTGAGGCAGAAGGATCGGGAGTTCAAAGCCAGCCTCAGCAAACTTAGAGAGACCCTAAGCACCTCAGCGAGACCCTGTCTCTAAATAAAATAAAAAGGGCTGGGGATGTGGCTTAGTGGTTAGGTGCCCCTGTTCAATCTCAGGTACCAAAAACAAAGATTTTTGAAAGAGGTGCAAAAAAACTTTAACAAATCGTTCTGGAACAATTGGCTGATCCATAGGCAAAACAAAATCCAAAACAAAAACAAACAGGGGTAGTGGGGTGGATCTCCACCTAATCCTTAAACTTTATACAAAAATGAATTCAAAATGGATCATGAATACAGATGTAAAATATAAAACTTCTAGGAAATAAAATAGGAAAATAAATCTGGACCTGGGGCTTAGGAAAGAGTTTGGGGATTTGATCCCCTGTGCCGGCCCCCATCATCCCCCCAACCGCTCCCCCCTCCCCCAACAAATAAAGCATGAGCAGAAGAGGCAAAATTAATAAAGAGGACTTCATCAAAAGTTAGAGCTTTTGCTCTGTGAAGGGCCTTGGTGGAGGAGAAACAGAAAAAAAAAAATGTATCTGACAGGTGACTGCCATCTAGAGTGTACAGAGAGCTCTCAAAACTTAACAGTAAAAAATAAATTAATAAACAATCCAATAAGAAAGTGAGCAATGGGGATAAGCAAGAATATTAACCTCAGGGAAATACAAACTGGGACCGCCCTGAGGTATCTATAAAGTGACCAGAATAGCTAAAATCTGCAGGGCTCAGTGACACACACCTGTAATCTCAGCAGCTCTGGAGGCAGAGGCAGGAAGATCTCGAGATCAAAGCCAGCCTGAGCAACTTAGTGAGACCCTGCCTCTAAATATTATATTTTCAAAAAGGGCTGGGGATGTGGCTCAGTGGTTAAGTGCACCGGGGTTCAATTCTGGGAACCAAGAAAAAAAAAAAGAATAGCTAAAGTAAGAAAATTCTGACATATTGGGAATTTAGAACAGTAAAAAATATTGAAAGAGAGTCTGGAAGTTTCTTAAAACGAAGAAACAAACAAAAAAAACCTAAATATACACTCACCGTATGGCCCAGCAATTATATTCCTGGGCATTTATCCCAGAGAAGTGAAATCTGTTATGTCCACTCAAAAACCTATATAACGCTGTTAAAAACTGACTTCGGAGCAGGAAGGAAGTAGAAACAACCAAAGTTTCACTCAAAAGGTGAAAGGTTGAAAAATGGTACGATATCCACACCATGAAGACCTACTTCGCAAAGAAGCTTGCAGATTACTGGTACACTCAACAGAGATAGAGAGGAGGAGGAGTGTTGTGATGATCAAAAAATGCTGACTAGCAACTTGGAAGGCTGAGGCAGGAGGAGGATCTCGAGTTCAAAGCCAGCCTCTGCAACTTAGCGAGGCCCTAATCAACTCAGTGAGACCCTGTCTCTAAGTTAAATATAAAAATTGAGCTCAGGATGTGCCCCCGTGGTTAAGTATCCCTGGGTTCAATCTCAGGTACAAAAAAAAAAACTTTTCTGTCTCTCCGGATGCAGTGACCCACACCTGTAATACCAGCTACTCAGGAGGCTGAAGCAGGAAGATCTCGAATTCAACTTTGGCCTGGACAATGTAGCAAGCCCTTATCTCAAAATGAAATAAAAAGGAGTGGGGATGTAGCTCAGTGATAGAATGCTCCAGGTTTCAATCCCCTGTACCACACACATGCACACAAAAAGTCAATCTCAGAAGTCATTCACTATATGATCCCACGCATACACTATCCTCAAAATAGCAAAATTATAGACAGGTAGAACAGATTAGTGAATGCCAGGATGGGGAGAGAGTAGAAAGAGGGAGGTGTGACTGCAACAGAGTAGAAAGAGGGATGGTGGTGATGGAATCACTCAGAACCTTGATTTCAGTAGTGGTTACACAGTGCGTGAGATAAAATATGCAGCAAAGAACTATACATGTAAATAAGCCAAGCACAGTGAAGCATGACTATATTCCCTGTGACTCGGAACACTGAGGCAGGAGGATCACAATAAAAAGATAGCTCAGTGGTAAAACCAAGCACCAAATATAATTAATTAATTAATTAAAACAATGAGAGCATGGTTATTTTTTTCTTTTCTTTTTCCCCCCATTTCTTACACACATATTCTATTCATAAATTGATCCTAAAAATTAAAAAAAACAAAGGGAAGAGGACATGAGGGCTTCTGACACTTAGCAACCTCTTAGAAACATACTTCCACAGATAATCAGATCAAGAACATCAATAATGCTGTGATTGGGGTGGAGGGGTAGGGGTAGAAAACCCACCTTACTTTAAATGTGTATTTACTATTGATTATCTTCAAAAATACAGGGATATAAAACAAAGTGGGTTACCACACATGACCAGACCTTTGAACCACATGCCAGTTAAAGGATGAATTATGTGATTTTTACAAAACAGTCTTTTCATGAAAAGAACACATAAGCAGTCCTAAATAATTCCACCTAGACAGAGGCAGAATCCTGAGGAGTTATAAAGACAAGACAAGCTACACCTGTAATCCCAGTGACTTGGGAGGCTGAGGAAGGAGGATCACAAGTTCGAGACCCAGCCTCAGTAATATAGCAAGACCCGGTCTGAAAATAAAATAAAGAAATAAACAGGGAATGGGGATGTGGCTCAGTGTGTAGTTTGGTAAGAAAGCATGTGCCTAGTTTAAGCAAAACTCTAGGTTTCATACTAAGTACTCCCCCCACACCCCATGAGCAAAAATCAACTGAAATCAAACAGAAATTGACTTTTAAAATTCACCATTATTAAATTACCTAAGCAAAATAGCAATATGAAATCAAAGAAAAATGGAACTAGAAATCGGATATTAACTTTGATATCTCATATAGTAGCTTAAAATATAATCCTGGAGAGATTTTTGCATAAGCCCTATGTGAATACCAGTAGTTGGGCCAGGTGCCAGTCTTGTATCTTCTCCCCACCATAAACTGACCTTGCCTCCTCCTCCAGATTAGAGTGAATTCAGTCCCTGGATTCTCCGGCCCCCTACCTCCAGTTGAGAGCTCTAGGAAGTTCTGAATGGATCTATCAAAGTGCACTTGTTGAAAGATTTGGGAGGTGGGGGGAATCTCGGGGGGGGGGGTTTAAGAGGAAAAAATCTGACTTCTCAATGCATTTCCCCACTTAAGAAAATATGTGACATACGGTGTTGATGGACAAAAATTGGCCCTAAAATATAATGCTTCTTCTTGATTTTTATTGACTGTATAATATTCCATCCACAGTCACTTGATATGGAACTTCCTGTGAGTTAGAAAAGGTTTTCCTTACTTTGGATACTTTTCTACCATCTTCCAGGACAAAGGCCCAATAACTTTATTCATCATTTACAAAGTGACTCTAGTGAATGGCACATCCTTGAAACTGCAGACAACTTTACAGCCGGAGAAGCCATTGCAGCCTTGAACCCATCATCAAATCTCAAATGGTGAGCAATATAATCAGATCTGATGACACTCTATTACTTAAAGTACTAAAACAACTCAGGTTGCAATTCTAATGCAGGCAGCCATGTGGAACAGTAACCAACTCTCAAATAGCCCCAGAGACTGGCTAGTGACCAGAAGCTGAAATGCACAATCATTTCAGCTAGAACAGAATCAAGACCGAAGGGGAAATTTTGGTGCAAATTTATCATGCTTTGTTAAATTTACAATGCAGTCAAAAGGTAAGAAGAAGTTAAATAATCCTGTAAGACGACAATCACCAGAGAGATGTCTGATTAAGTGCCCAGCAAATAGAATAGACCATAAATTAAAATTACGAGCCAGAAGAGTGGACCTAAAGAGATCACAGGTAAAATACTTAAATAATCAAGGCCAACGCAGCAGAAACAAGTGACAAATCTAATTGCCCTGAGTTAGAGTGGCCAGTGTCTTGCCATCGGATAAAACTTCAAAAGCCTCTAACTGCATTTTCCAAAGACATAGATTAATCCATAAATAGAGATCAGCTTCCAAAATCCAGCTACCTCAGATATGCAGGTTTCTCTGCCAGTATGTGTATGTGTATGTATGTATGTGTGTGTGTGTGTGTGTGTGTGTGTGTATATATATATATATATATATATATATATATATATATATATATATATCTTTTTTTTTTTTTTAATTCTAGGGGCTGGTGACACTCGTGTGCTCCGGCCCTGCATCAAGCTGTCCACTGTAAAGTCTGCACTTTTCTCATACGTGTATTACGATTCAATAAAAATTAACAAAAAGTTCTCTCTGCCATCGGGCACCTACAGTTTCAAGAGGAAGAAAGTCAGAGACAAGGAGCAAGATTAAAAAATAAAAGTAAAATATATAGAATGACAAATGGCACTCGGCAGGGGAAAAATAATAATAAAACGGAGAGAGGAGACAGGACAAGAAAAAAGGGGGCTGTAATTGTCGACAGAGTAGCCACATTGGGCTTTATGGAAATGTGCCTTTGAGCAAAGAGCCACAAGGCAATTCAAAGCAAGCCATGCAGGTCTCTCAGCAAAAGAACATTCCAAGCAAAGAAAAAGCAATTACAGTAGTCCTTCTTGACTCCCCGGCTTTGCTTCCTGATTTCAGTGCCTGTGGTCAACTGTAGTCTGAAAATATTAAATGGAATATTCTAGAAATAAGTAATTCCCAAGAATTAAATAAGTTTCATCACACAATTGTTATTGTTCATCCCTTAGTCTGTCAATGCATAAATTAAAGGTTATCGTGGTTAAATATGTACAGGGAGAAAAAAATTCATGAACTGCAGAGAGTTTGATACTGAGTTTTTCAGCAGCCACGGGGGTGGGGAGGGGTCTTGCAACATGCATTCCCTGCAGATTAGGAGGATGACTGCATAAAGAGCTGAGGCATGAAGGTGCTTGGGAAATGTGAGTCCCAGGGACAGGGACAGGGTACTTCAGAGCCAAGTTTGCAAGGGATCCAGCAGAAGTCAGACTCTGATGGGGACCAGATGTCCCCGGTGCTTGGTGCTCTAAGGAAGAACTCTTGCTTGAGCCAGACACAGTGGCACACACCTGTCATCCCAGTAGCTCGAGAGGCTGAGGTAGGAGGATCATGAGTGCAAAGCCAGCCTCAGGAATTTAGCAAGGCCCTAAGCACCTCAGTGAGACCCTGTTGCTAAATAAAATAGAAAATAGGGCTGGGGATGGGGCTCCATGGTTAAGCGCCCCCTGGGACCAATAAAAAGAAGTCTTCCAGTGGTAATAACTGAATTCATCTTGTAATGGTCACACAGGGATTTCCAAGGCAGAGAATCCTTTTGTCTTTGAACCAACTTTCATGTTGACAGTACTGTCCCCGTGAGGGTGCCTACAGGAGACACAAAAACTCCCCTTTTAAAACCTTTTCATTTAGCCCACTTACTTGGTAAAGCAAGAAGATTCATGAATCGACTCAACATACATTTTTTGACACCAAGTTTCTATTTTTTTCTACCTTCATTCCTTTCGCAATTAAGCAGCACACTTTCAACGATCTGCAGGTATCTACAGAGGCTCTACTATGTGTCCAGCAGAAGGTAAATAAGACAGGCGGAAGGCTCTGGCCCTTGAAGTCACAAATAAGACACTGGGATTCAAGGACTTTGAGTGACAATGAACATCCTGAAGCTGAACTTGAGGCACTGAGGTGGCATCCAGGGGAAAGTGACAGATAAGGTGAACCCCAAAATGGCACAGTGCAGAGGAGATTGGAAAGATAACACAGCACAAAAATGATTTGGCACAAATGATGAATCTGAGCTATTGTTCATACCATGGGAACACCAGTAACTCCAAGTCCCTACTCTCAGTCCCGAGTCAACCACACTATGGATCATTCAGACTTTCTGTCAATGACCCGTAACTGGCATGACTTCCAGGGTATAAAGCCTCCAGTTCAGCTGCGTGCAGTGGCACACACCTGTAATCCCAGAGGCCCAGGTCGCTGAGACAGGAGGATCACCAGTTCAAAGCAACACAGCAAGACCCTGTCTCTAAATAAAATACAAAAAAGGGCTGAAGATGTGGTTCAGTGGCCGAGTGCCCCTGAGTTCAATCCCTGGCGCCAAACAGAGGGGGAGAAAAATACCTCCAATTTGGAATCCACTAATTTGGAACTGGTGGGCCTTTGGGGAAGCAATTAAATTAGCCTTGTCTAAAAAGAGAGTTTGCAATACAAATTAAAAGGACAATGATTACCAGTTTAGGAAATCAGATTTACACACTTCAGAAAGCTAAAGCAGCAATTAATGCATGTGCCAGGCAAGATGGGCTCCTGCTTGGCCCAGTGAGATGTCTCAGGGGAAGGGGGTTTGCAGTCTCAGAACCCCCAATGCTTGGAGCAGGACAAGACTCTGTAGGGGGTCATTCTACTAGCAACACAAGCCTCTATCCACTAGATGCCATTAGCAAAACCCTCCTCAGAAAGACAAGCCAAAATGTTTCTAGGCATTGCCAAATGTCCCCTGGGTGACAAGATCTCCCCAGAGAAACGCTGCAAGATACAGAAAACAACAGACCTTTCAGAGTTTGGAAAAATAAGAACAAGAATATGCAAAAAAGTGGGGGCTCCGCTGATCCTCCCAACCCATGACACATTGTGTCATTCCTCAAACAACCATGAAAGTGAGGATCAGGATACTGTTTTAGTCATCTTTCAAATACCCGACCAGAACAATTGTAGAGGCGAAAGAATTTATTTGGGGGCTCAGGGTTTCAGAGGTCTCAGTCCACAGACAGCAGGCTCCATTCCTCAGGGCTCCAGGGGAGGCAGGACATCATGGAGGAAGAGTGTGGTGGCGGGAAGCAGCTCACAGGGTGATCAGGAAGCAGAGAGAGACTCCACTCTCCAGAGACAAATAGAGACCCCAAAGCCACGCCCCCAATGCCCCCTCCTCCAGCCACACCCACCTGCCTCCAGCCACCACCCAGTTAATCCCATCAGGGATTCATTCACTGGTTGGTTGAGGCTCTCACAACCCAGTCATTTCTCCTCTGAACCTTCCTGCACCGTCTCACACATGAGCTTTTGGGGGGACACCTCTCTTCCACACCATCACAGAACCCAACCAATCATTAGCTCCACTTTTCCACCCTCTACACACACACAGGCTCAGGAGTGGGAAGCAGAAGATCAAGGTCAAAACAACGGAAGCAGGCCACCACTGGCTCATTCTTCCTTCTCCTGTCTCTAACACTACCATGCCAGCCGCCAAAGACCCCCACTGTCATGGAGGAGGGAGACTTAGAAGAGCCCAGAAGCCAACCACAGCTGGGTAAACAGAAGGTGACTGCAGGCCTGGAGATGCTGAAGAGCTTGTAAAGGACACAGAGGAGGCCTGTCCCCAGTACTCTAGTAGGAAAAGACCTGCACATCACAGTCACCAGAGGCCCCTGGGGTAAAGGCCCAAGGCTGCAGGTGCTTGATAAATGCCTGTACTGGGCATTGAACCTAGAGATGCTCTACCACTGAGCTACATCCCCAGGCCTTTTTTACTTGCAACTCTCCTGCCTCAACCTCCCAAGTAGATGGGATTACAGGTGTGCACCATGCCTGGCTCAGAGTCTTTTACTGAAGAAAGTAACCCCAGGAACATTCTTCAATTGCATCATTATAACACAAGTTGAAAAGAAGAATGGAGGGAGGGAAAAACCTCTCCTAAACTTCTACAATTCACAATCAAATGAAAATTTCTCTCCCTCTGATAGTTTGCTTTGTTTCAGGCTTTTGTTTGTTTGTTTGTCTGACTGTTGGCAATCCTGTGGATTGAACCCATGGCCTGGTACAGGATAAGCAAGTTCAATATCACTGAGCCACACTCCCAGGCCTCTGCAATAGCTATTTTTTGATTTTAATCTATTTGTTTGTTAACTTTTGGTTGTAGATGGGCACAATACCTAATTTTTACGTGGTGCTGAGGATCAAACCCAGTGCCTCACACATGCTAGGCCAGCGCTCTACCACTGGGCCATAAACCCAGCCCTGTGATAAGCTTTTTTATGGTTCAGCAGCAGGAGAGGCAACACAGTATTTCAAATATGGAATCCTTGCTGCTCATGAAAACTTTTGCAGGAGCCGAGTGGACTGGGATTTCTATGACTTTTGAGAAGCCAGGTGGTGAGGGGTGTGTCTACCATTCATGATGGATCACTGGGGGCATTTTAGGAAGCCACCAAAGCTCTAACAGGTAACAATTCAAAGCTGATGGTGTATCCTCTTTCAAGGTAAGAACCAAACTCCAAATTCATTGTGTGCCTCACAATTCAAGGACTATTCAAAGTCAACAGCATTGAATTTCAAGCTTGTATTACCTAATGGAAAACTGACTCCAGGAAAAAGAGCCCCAGGCCAAGAGGTTATCAAAACCTGGGCACAGAGGCTCCACTTGGCAAGCTTACCCACCTGTCCTCAGTCTCTGGGCCCCTTCAAATTCCTCTGCTTTCCAGAGGCCCCAGTTTCTAAACCCCTAAGAAGAGCTACTGAACCTCAATAGCAAGCAAGGTATACAGGCTGCTCATGGAGACCCACTGAATTCCTGAGTTTGTTTCAAAGCAATGGAAATAGAGGCAAAAATTCTACTCTCCACGCTTTGTGTTCACCTCCAGTAACCATTATAAAACAGTCCCCTAGCAGGTGAAGTGGTGCTCCTCTGGAATCCCAGCAACTGGGGAGGCTGAGGCAGAGAGTGACCATGTAGCAGAGACTGGCTTCAAGATTTCAACTTTACCATGGTGTTAACGTGATATGCATTCAGTAGAAACCACACTTTGCATCTGAATTGTGATCTTTTTCCAGGGCAGGGATATGTCTCAAAATCAAAAAGGACTGGGAGGTAGCTCTGGGGTACAGACAGCATCCCTGGGTTCAATTCCCAGGACTCCTGCACCGCCCCCCCAAAAAAAAATTCTCAGATTTTAAAGCTCAATATCAAAACACCATCATACCATTCTTACTCTTTTAACCCACTAAAGTAAAAATACATTCACAACATGCAGATCCATGCCTTCCTTCTCCAGACTACAGGACGAGTCCTCTTGGCACTTTCCAACTAATTTCTGTGACCCATTATAGCTGGCCAAGGCAAATAGCAAGAAAGACTATGGAAAGAATTTTTCTAACACGTTCTTCCCTGACATGAACAGGCCAATCGAAAGAGAAGGAAGTTGGAGATCCTCTGGGTCAAACAGGAGTTTAACACATTCTGTTGCAGGTTGAGTATCCCTTCACTGCAAGGCTTGAGGCCCAGAGTATTTCAGGTTCTGGGGCGTTTCCAGATTGGGGGGGGGGGGGAGAATATTTTCAGACTTGAGCAGTTGAGCATACACCTAATCCAAAAGTCCAGAATCAAAAAAGCTCTGAAACCTGAAACTGTTTGAGCACATGGATCAGCCTGTATTGTAAGGATGCTCAACTTGTCCCTACAATAAATGTAATTTGGCCAGGTAACCTGTAATTCCAGCAATGTGGGAGGCTGAGGCAGGAGGATTGTGAGTTCAAAGCCAGCCTCAGCAATGGTGAGGCTCTAAGCAACTCAGTGAGACCCTGTCTCAAAATAAAATACAAAATAGGGCTGGGGGTGGGGCTCAGTGGTTAAGTGCCCCCAAGTTCAATCCCTAGTATGCCACATCCCCCTCCGCCCCCACAAAAAACATAATTTGGTCCTTGCTGTTACATCTGCAATTTCTCCTTCAAGTAAAAATGTGCAGTGGACATCAATCTACTAGGAATGGAGAAACAGAGGAGTGATATGGGTTTCCAAGAGACAGAGATCTCTCAAGTTCCAAATCTGTCGTTGCCTTTGGCCCTGAGAACTTATATGGGCTCTGGTTTCGTCATCTGTAGAACGGGAATAATAACCGTATGGCCCTCGCAGGGTAGTGGTCAGGATTAGATACTGTCTAAAGGAAGAACTCAAAAATTTATAACCTTTACCATTATGATTACTAGCCTCCTTTCCTTTGGGCATTCAGAGATTAATTGCAAAAGGCACAGAAAAACAGACATTATGGGCTTCTAGGCTTAAGAGGCACAAATTTTGCAGCATGTGATTCCAAGAAATCTATACAGATGGTCCCCAAGTTAAGATGGTTTGACAAGATTTTTCAACCTTACAATGGTGTGAAAGTGACATGCATTCAGTGGAAACCACACTTTTGCATATGAATTGTGATCTTTTCCCCAGAGTGGTAAATCTCTCCCAAGATGCTGTGCAGCTGCAGGAAGCCACAGCTCCCCTTCAGCCAGGCAGTTCAGGAGCTGAAAACTCTATCTTCTACAGTATGCTGACTGGCCCAGGGAGGATGGGAGCCAGGTTAGGGAAGATTGTCAATGGACAAGATATTCAACCTACGATGTGCTTACTGGGCTGTCGCCCCATCACAAGTCAAGGGACAATCTGATTATAAAAATTGGACAAGAAGCTGAGCATGGAGGCACACACCTGTGATAACAGCAGCTTGGGAGGCTGAGGGAGGAGGATTGTGAGTTCAAAACCAACCTCACAACTCAGCGAGACCCTGTCTCTAAATGAAAATTAAAAAGGGCTGAGGATGTGGCTCAGGGGTTAAGCACCCCTGGTTTCAATCCCTGGTATTAAAAAAAAAAAAAAAAAAAAAAAAAAAAAAAAAAAACATTGGACAGGAGTATCAATGTACCTTTTCCAGAAAGAGCTAGAAAATCTTAAGGCAAAATAGACAAGTCATCAGTTTATGAAGCCAATGTTTCTGGAAATTTTTATTTTAAAAATTCAGGTGATTATTAAAAGGGAGGCACTGCAGAATGAGATTGCCCAAATTACGCTACAGGCATATTGGAATATATCACAGTAAATTACACTTTTATGGATAACTACAATGCACCGATTTTTAAAACTAAATTAACAGAAGAAAGATCCATAGACTAGAGGAAGGGGGCTGGGAGAAGGAGGAGGGGAAGGACATGGGCAGTACGGGGCACTGAAATGGAGCCAGTGATGTTATGTGCATTTATGAGTATGTCAAAACGAACCCTGTAATTATGTGTAATTTTTAAAAAAATGAATGGAGAGGAGCTGGAGTTGTGGCTCAGTGGTAGAGCGCTTGCCTCTCATGTGTGAGATTCTGGGTTCGATCCTCAGCACCACATAAAAATAAATTAACAAAATAAAGATATTGTGTTCATGTATAACTAAAAAAAAATTCAAAAAGAAATAAAGGTGTATCAACAAATAAATATATATAATATAAATATATTAAATATATTATATATGCATATTATATATTTTTTTTCTTTTTTTAAATGAATGGAGAGATACACCATTTTCATGGGGGTGGGGGAAAGGCAAGTATTTTTACAACATGTGGAGTACAGATCTGTCACTGGGCTCGAGACCCTGGGAACACAGGGCCCATCATCCCCCAACAACACAAGCAGATCATAAGAACACATATAAAAAGAGTAGCAAATATGCCCTTTTCTTTATGACACAGGATTGTAATTTATTCCTATATCTATAGCCTTAAGACTTAAATAATCATCATCCACAATGCTTATAAAACAGCCTGTTTTTCCCAGAGGGCAGGTGATCTTTCATCTGTGTGTTTTGCTTCGTAATAAGAAATTGATCTCGCTCTTGCAGTTGGAGATACATCCTTGATAAACAACGGGATCCACTGTTACACAAAGGTATCAGGACTCCACGGGTAAATTATTCATGAAGAACAGCCATAAAATTACCGCGCAATGGCACTTCAGAGGCAAGAGCCGTACTTCTGCAGGGTTGGGGAGGATACTAGAATCTCGGAGTTGAGACCTGATCCTGGAGACTCTGGGGGCAAAAACAAGTCAACCATTCCCCAAAAGGTTAGAAGGGAAGGGGAGCGGGAAGGAGCAGGTGGACAGAGGGGTCAGAGCCACTCTGGCAGCTTCCAGGGGTCTCTGCAAGACAGGACACCAGACACACTGGACAGGGAGAGCCCACCCCATCCAGTCTGTCACAGTGCCCCTCTCTATCTTCCAGGGCACCCTATACAAAGGGGACAGTCGATGAGGATCTGCTGATGGAACTGCAGACTAACAGATCTGGGTTGACAGAGTTAGCACTCGCCTCTCTTTTTCTTTTTAGTTGTAGGTAGACACAATACCTTTATATATATACATGTTTATTTTTAAAGTGGTGCTGAGGACCAAACCCAGCGCCTCACAGGTGCTAGATGAGCGCTCTACTGCTGAGCCCCAGCCCTGGCCCAGCACTGCCCTCTTGATGGTAGAGAATTAAGGACCAAAAAAGAAAAAGAAATCGGGGTGGGAGGGGGTGTTGGAAACTGGTTTTCCACTTCTGACTCTAGAGCTGCAGGGGTGTGATCACATATATCATCTTTATCAACTTATTTTCTTTCTTTCCTTGTTTCTCCTTCTGGGCTGCTTGGCAGGCATCCCCCCACCCCCATCTGCAGCTCCTTTTTTTTTTCTTTTTTTTGGGGGAAAATGTGTTCCCTCCACTGCAGGCACTGAGACAGCTGAGCCAGAGGCAAGCCACCTTACTACAGAAGCAGGAGGCAAGGGGCAGGGTCTTCTGCTGCCCAGCCCAGCAGTCAGGGATAAGACACAGGATCCAGGCTACAGGGAGTGGACAATGACCTCCTGGGATCACTGAGTCCTGCTGAGTCAGAACGGGTTCCTTAGACAGAGCTGGGGACTGCTGACCTGCAGGAAGAGGCCCATAGTGGACAGACCCACTCCACTCTGAGTTTCACTACTCCAAGTACCAAGCACCCTTCCCAGCCTGGCTCCTGGGGATGTGCCATTTCTTTGTCTCTTCCCTGTGACCAACAGGGACTCTCCAGTCTGCCTCTCTAATCCCCGAGCTCCTGAAGACAAGAACTTACACTGCCTTCAACAACCCATATTTGCTTCCTATTATTTACAAACAAATCAATCCAAAGCGACCCTTTGCAAACATAAAGAGTGATATATTGGTCAGGATTGGGCTCCAGGTATGGATAACAGAAAATGACAAAAAAGAATCGATATAAGACAAAACAAGATCCTTCTTGCTGTTTTTCTCTACCAATAACGTAGTGTAGAAGTAGGATGTTTGGGATGGTAGGTCATTCCACAGCATCAAGATTCTTAAAAAAGTTAGGAAAAGGTCTCCAGAGCCCTGCAGGTACATGGTTTACCAAACACATGATTCATTTATCAAATAAATAAATAGGTAGATAGATAGATAGACAGAAAGATAGATAAATAAATAAATAAATAAATAAATAAATAAATAAATAAATAAATAAATAAATGGAAATAACTCCCGCCCAATTACACAACTTGGGAAAACAGAGCCTGGGTCAAAGTTCAACCCCTCGTATACAACCCCCCCAAGTCTTTCTGTATAACAGAATATTACAGTCCTCTCCAAACTATTTCCTTTTTATGACTGTGCACCCAGTACCAACCTCATGATCCCAAATGGCTGCCTAAGATCCAGTCACCAAGTCCACATTCTAATGGAGCAAGATAAGAAGCAGCAAAAAAGGATACGCTCCTATCCCATTTTAGGAAAATTCCTGGAAAGTTCCATGTCATTTCCACTTATATCCCACCAACCAGAGCTTAAATCATAGCTAACTCCAAGAAAGGCTGAAGTCTGGTCTTTATTCCAGGTAACTCTGTGCTCACCTCAAAAACAAAGACATTTTTATTATTGAAATATAAAAATGAAGACAATAAGCAGCCTCTAGACCAGGGCCCGAGGTTCAGTTAATGCAGCGGTATGATGAAAAACAGGTCAGACGTGGGTTCTCCTTGAGGTGTGCAGAAGTGGGGCACAGTTGACTTCTCTCACAGCTGTAGAGCTCGTACATTGAAAAGCCAGAGTGGATTTTAGAGATCATTCAGTTCAAACCTCTCATTTGGATATTAATGTTTCATAACTAGACTACTTTATGCCGAAATGTAACGCTATATTTTAAAAATATGGCATTATCATTCATTTGTGACCTACGATCCCTTTGTTAATTATTACAACAAATGCTTTAATGCCTTTTTAACATTTAAATCACCCGTGCAATTAGCACCATGTCTAATAACAAATGGGCACCGAGTTTTTGCAGGCCATTTCATAAGAGCGTGGATGCCTCATTGCTGGGTAATAGATAAGGTGACCACCTTTTATGAACCAAAAAATCAGGACACCTGGGCCGGCCACACACAAGGATGGCATTAACCATCGCCAAACCCCAAGGCCCACACAGAAAACCTGGGCCTCCTTCGGACTGCATGCATTGGTCACTTCTGGAAAAATCCTATGATAGTAAATGGAGGGCAAAGGATGAAAACTGGAATGACCTTAATACCACTTCTTTGGGGAAAAGGGGCATGTCCATCTCGCTCTCATTCTCTACTGTATGCCTCTCGGGATTTAAAAATTTGTATTGCTTCCAAGATTCTGGTCAAACTCTCTGACAAGAACTTAAAGCTCTGACCCCTAAAGACATGCACTGTAGGAATCAGACAGACACTGGAAAATCCAAACAAAACAACCAAACAACCACAAAATCCTGCCGGGCACAGTGGCACAGGCCTATAATCCCAGTGGCTCTATAGGCTGAGGTAGGAGGATCCTGAGTTCAAAGCCAGCCTCGGCTAAATAGCGAGGCCCTAAGCAAGTTAGCGAGACCCTGTCTCTAAATAAAATACAAAATGGGCTGGGGATGGGGCTCAGTGGTTAAGCAGCCCTGGGTTCAATCCCTGGGACCAAAAACAAACAAACAAACCAAAAAATCCCATCTGAATCAAATCAAATCCCATCAAATCAGCAGGGCAGGGGTGCCTGAGAGTGTTCTAGGTGTTGGCATGAGGTTAATGTGCTGCCTAAAAATTCCATTGCAATGCAGAGAGAGCCAGGGGTCTATTCCCATCACTTCTCACAAAGGACTCTCTCCATCATCTGTGAACACATTTAACAATGACATCACACGCCAAAGCCACCACTCAGGATCTTCCACACATGCTCCTGTAGTCTGGCCACAATAAATAAAATGAGAGATCACGCTGGGCTAGAGAAGGAAGGGGTGTGTAGATATTTAGGAACTTAGTAAATCTCTAGTGCTTTCTATTTCTTAAAACAAAAACCTCTTAAGCAACTGTGACAAAATATTTGCATGTCTGGTACATTTTCTCCACGTAAAAACTGAACAAAACTCGAATTTAAGAAAAACAAAGACAGTGAAACTCAAGAGTACAGGCTTTGTCTAGGAAAATAATGGCATTGATAATATTGTACCTGTAGGAGCCATGTTTTCCCCCTCAGAATGAATCTTTTGTAATTTTAAAGAGACAAACAGGATGCACTTAACATAAATCCACGTGGTAGCTGGGGAGGAATATTGAGGCAGGATGTTAAGGGAGGGAAGGGAAAGTTCTAGCATAAACAAGGTCCATAAACAAGTAACTCTGACAGACACTCCTTTCTCCATCTCACTAAGCTCCAGTTTACTTTTTAAAATGGTGGTAGTGCCAGGCATGGTGGTGCACACCTATCATCCTAGTGTAGTTTAGGAGGCTGAAGCAGGAGGATTGCAAATTCAAAGTCAGCCTCAGCAACTTACTGAGAGGCCCTAAGCAACTCAGTGAAACCCTATCTCAAAATAAAATACAAAAAAAGAGCTGGGGATGTGACTCAGTGGTTAAGTGTCTCTGGGTTCAAACCCTAGCACTGCCCCTGGCCCCACCAAAAAAACAAAACAAAACAAAACAACAACAACAACAACAAAAATGGAGGTGCTAAAATCTAGTCTATTAGGATTGTTGTATTCAGTGCAAAAGATTCAACAGGGAGTCTAGCTTGGCACCTAAGTGTTACCTACAGCTGACAAAGTATCATCATTGACACCAATGAGCATCATTTAAATACGAAAAAGGCTTAAATATGTATTAAACCACTCCAGTGACTAAAAATATTTAAGAAGGAAAAGCTGAAGTAGTTAAGTCCTCCATTTTCATATTGTAGAATTTGTTGGTGTCAAAAAAAGAGCCTTCTATGATTAATGCATGTACCCTACTCTACAGCTCAAATTGGAAGGGGCCACTCCCAGTCCCCCCAAACTGGAGGGAGAGCTGGCAGCTCCTTGGTAAATACGGTATCTCCCAGGTCCTCCTCCAAGGTCAATCCTGGAGCCTGTGGCCTGGGGGAACAGCGCCCCCTACCTCCACTGAGAAATGACAATTCTCAGGCCCCACCCAGACCTCAGGGCTGGACCTGCCCCTCTGTACTTGAACAAAGCCTTCTGGGTGTTCTAACCTGTGCTGAAGGTGCACTGGGCAACAGCTTCAATGACTTCTCATCTGACCCAAAAGATTTCAGTCGTGGGTAGTGGAGAAGGGACACCAGTCAACAGGAGGGACTGCAGGAATTTTTTTTGGCAAACAGTTAGATGGTACACATCTCTCACTTTGAGGGCCAGATTTGCAGGTATTTATGGAACCATTTAAAACACAATCACCCTGGGCTGGGGATCTAGCTCAGTTGGTAGAGTGCTTGCCTCACATGCACAAGGCCCTGGGTTCAATCCCCAGCACCACAACAAGAAAAAAACATAATCACCCAAAGAAGCCAAAGCCATTCCCAGCTAAGGGCTCTACCAGGCAGGAGGTGGCTACCTGATTGACACCGAGCCAAGAGTTGTTTTGGGTCTGACCCACCTTCCCTTCTACATGCTGTGCATGAGCAGCAACTACCTCAGGAACCTCAGCTGCAAAATGGGACAGAAATAGCTCTGGATCAGCAAGTCCATGGGAAGGACTGAGCACCAGGATGGACCTGGTGCATGGAAAGTGCCAGACCTAGAAAGGCACAGTTCCGGAATAACCTACCTAGGGCCGGCTGCCCTTATAACTAACGTTGACTTCCCTGGGACAGAATCCAAACCTGCCACGCCACGTGACTTGGATATATTTTTTTTAATTATTCGATTGGCTTTCTGTTCTTAGGGAAAGTCCCTTCCAAGACAGTTTGAAGTGGAAACATGAAGAATAAGAAGTTTCCAGAACATTCTTCAAAAATCCAAGGGGGGGCGGGGTAGAGGTTTTAGCTCACTGGTAGAGCGCTTGACTTAACACGTGTGAAGCACTGGGTTCGACCCTCAGCACCACATAAAAAGAGGCTAATATTTGAAATCTGTGGGCTGAATAAAGCAGAGCACCTGTAGTGTAGGTGGGCCTCATCTAACCAGTTAAAGGATTGGATAGAACAGAAAGGCTAATCCTCTCCTAACAGGTAATCCTCTCCTAACAGGTAATTCCTCCTGCCTGATCACCTTCATATTATGAGCCTTCCTGGCCCCTGCCTTCAGACTGATATTGAAAACTCAGCTCTACTTGAGTCTTAAGACTATTGAACTTGAACTGGAATGATGCCACTGCAATCATGTGCTCTATAAACTATGGAACACTATGTAGCTATGGAATACTATGTAGCAGTGAACTATGATGCAACTACTATCCACTATACACAATAACTTGCACAGATTTCCAGGAGATATTAGGTAGGAAAAAAAATTTACTAACAATATGAACATACTATTTGTGTAACATAAAAATTAGTTATTTCCCCATAGGTAAATGCCCACAATTCACAACAATTTTCTCTGAGAGAGTTCTGGAATCAGAAGGATTCTAGTGTGTTTCTCTATTTTTTTCAAATTTTCAAACATCATTGTATTCATACATCACTTTATTTAATTTAAAAATCCAACAAAACTATTAATATACTGGCATATAAGATAAAATGCAAAGAAACCGAGGGGATGTAATTTTCACTGTCATTCTCCAAGCACCAAATTACGCTATATCCTAGCTATACATGCTCTATCGCTATATGTTTTCCAATGATTAGTAAGAAAAATAGGTCAGAGCCTTGGTTTAAACTGCAGACACAGCTCATATTGGGCACTTAATCATCGGGACCTCTCCCAGATACAGCATTCTCCCAAGATATTTTTTTAAATAGGATATTTTAACAATAGGTATCCCCCAATTCCAAAAGCTCTCCTTAAGTGTGAAAGGCAAGGCATTTCAAAGTGTCGACAGATCGCAAGCAATTAGTCTTGTCTGCGTTGGCAGGGATCACATGCCCCACATTTCAATCCTCAGCCCCTCTCTGGCCTGGGGATAGGGATGATGAGGTTGGGGATGGGGAAAACATAATTGTCCCTTGAGACACATGCCAGCAATAGGAAACAAGATGCAGACTGAGAGGTTTAGATAGGTGGCTGCAGTCATGCTAGCTACTTAGGGAAAGGTTAAAAGCCAAGGATGAAGTGGCCACACCAGTAATCACAGCCGCTCGGGAGGCTGAGGCAGGAGGATTGTGAGTTCAAAGCCAGCCTCAGCCACTTAGTCAGGCCCTAAGCAACTCAGTGAGACCCTGTCTCTAAATAAAATACAAAGGAGGTGGGAATGTGGCTCAGTGGTTAAGCACCTCTGGATTCAATCCCTGGTACACAAAAGAAAAAAAAAAAACACCCTCGCCCAGGGGCCACCAGGGCCAGGCCCCTGCGCCCACACCTCCAGCAGCGGGAGTGCTCTCGGGGCAGAGCTGCCAGGCTTGAACATGACGTCATGGGTCTGCTTGGAGAAAGGACCACAAAAGCAGAGCCTGTTCACAGGAAGCCAGGGAAACAGAACTGCAAATGGGCAGGGGGCAGCACTGTCACGTCACAGAGGTCAGGGGCAAGGGCCATGCAGAAGCGACAGGAAGGAGGTGGGTACCTACCTTACCTGAATGACCACTGCGAAAGCACATCCATAATTCAACAAGAGGCCCAATGGGAACAAACAAACTGTGCTACCTGGGGTTTCCCCCCCATCAATGGGACAACCAGGCAGGGAATTCGAGCTTATTTAAAGAACTGGGGGGGTGGGGGGGGGCGGATATTGAACCAGACATGCTTTACACGAAGCCATGTACCCAGCCCTTTTTTATTTTTATTTATTTATTTTTAAACAGGGACTTGCTGAGGTGCTGAGGGTGCTACCCTCAACTTCGCCACCCTCCTGCCTCAGCCTCCAGAGTCACTGGGAGACTCGACCAGCTCAAAGGACATTTTCTTGAAGGTAACAGTCAGTGTGGGCTATAGCATGTAGAAGCTAATTGAACCTAAGACCAATGGTTCTCAAAAGGGAGGGGGAAGTGGGGTACAATTCTGTCCCCTGCTTGGGACACTTGGCCATGTCTAGAGACATTTTTCATGGCCATACTGGAGGAATTGAGAGAGGTCAAGGATGCTGCTAAATGCCCTACAAGCACAGGACAGCCCTCCACCACAATTATGTGGCACAAAGTGTCAAATAGTAGAAAGAAATGGCACTCCCTCACTCAAAGCACCAACAATCCTATATGATGGGTGGGGCAGGGACAAGTAGCTAAGAAACACCTCAAAGTTCAGATCTATGCACCCTTTCACACACTATCCAAAACATCTCTGGCTGAAGTTCAGATTTTTAAATAACAGGCGGCAACTGAGGGTATAGTGATAAAGTACCAAACCTTTGGGGACGCAGAATCAAGGCTCAAGTAAAGTTTTGTTTCTACCTAGCAATTCCCTACAGGACACACCCAAGGGAACCACACACAAACATGCACAGACCCGATTGACAAGAACACTCTTCGGCTTTATTCCTAAAAGCCTAAAACTAGCTGAGTGCAGTGGCGCATGCCTGTAATCCCAGTGGCTCCGGAGGCTGAGGCAGGAGGATGAAGAGTTCAAAGTCAGCCTCAGCAACTTAGCAAGACGCTGTCTCTATATAAAATATAAAAAAGGGCTGGGGATGTGGCTCCATGGTTAAACACCGCTGGGTTCAATCCCCAGTAGCAAAATAAAAATAAAGTCTAAAACTAGAAAGACCTCAGAGGCTTAACAACAGGAAATGGGTGAATGGCTATGTATTCACACAATCCGACAACTCAAGAGTAAATACCCCACACCACATTATGAGTAACTCTTGTAAAACAAAATATTTTTTAGTTGTAGCTGGACACAATACCTTTATTTTATTTATTTATTTTCATGTGGTGCCGAGGATGGAACCCAGTGCCTCACACATGCTGGGCCAGCGCTCCACCGTTGAGCCACAGCCCCAGTGAGTGATTCGCATCAATGTTACATTGGGGACATAAGGACAAGAGAGAAAATGCTGCAGGCTGCCCTTACTTGAGGTTCTATGGGCAGTATTATCTATGATGAGTGAGATCACAATAGTGGTTCCCTGGTGTGCGAAGGGGGAGGGGGTGATAAGGAGCATTGACCCAGGTGGCTAGGATGATAGCAGTGTTAATGGTCACCTACATAAGTGTCTCCAGTCACAAGTTTCAGATGTGTGCACTTTACTATAGATAGATAAAGATATGTACATTTTAACTCAATTACCAGAGAAGTTTAATTGTTTAAAAAAAAAAAAAAAACATGTGACAGCTACTTTTTTTGGCAGGGAAGAGCTACCATGAATTGACCGCAGGGACATTGAACCACTGAGTCCCATCCTCAGCCCTATATTCTATTTTACTTAGAGACAGGGTCTCACTGAGTTGGTTAGCACCTCACTTTTGCCGAGGCTGGCTTTGAACTCACGATCCTCCTGCCTCAACCTCCCGAGCTGCTGGGATTATAGGCCTGCACCACCAAGCCCAGCAGACTCTATCACTTAACAGTTGAAAGACTCAAGGCCAGGTACTTCACTTCTTAAGCCTCAACATTTCTAAAATGAAGACAGTAACTAGTTTTTAATCCTATCAACCTGTGGTTAAATTTTTTTTTAATACATCGGCGACTGAACTCAGGGGCACTTAGTCACTGAGTCCCCAGCCTTTATTGTATTTGCTTTACAGACAGGGTCTCACTAAGTTGCTGAGGCTGCCTTTGAACTTGTGATCTTCCTGCCTCAGACTCCCCGGCAACTGGGATTGCAGGCATGTGCCACCACATCCACCTGTGGACAAATATAAAACAAGGTTTGGGAGTAGATTATGGGAAGTCTGAGTTTTTCCATTATACCCAAACAGACCAGAACAAACCAAGATAGAGTCATTCAGGCTAAGCAGCACCTCATCAAACTGAACCCCCAAACAGGCCAATTCTTCCTGAAAACAGGAGATTCCAGTGTACCCCAGTCCCTGTGATAAGAAAGTCCCCTCTGCTGGAACACTCCCAAAAATGTAACCTGATGTTAAACAAGTAGCTTTTTCCTCCCTATTCTTCTGTTTTCTTGTTTCTACTTGCAAAACTCACCGTTCTGCCACTGCCCAGTGGGAGCTGGGATTCTATTCCAAAGAAAGGAGGCGGCCCCCGTTCATGCATGAACAAAAGTTAATTCAATTCATAACTAAATTTGTTATAATTTTATCTCTTGACAGCATGCAGGCTGCTATTTTTTTCTATCATGATTATCATTATAATAATTCTTGTTTGCTTGGGGTACTAAGAATTCAAGCCAGAAGTACACTACCCCTGTACAAGATCCCCTGCCCCTTCAACACCCCTTTTTTTTTTTAATTTAATTTTGAGACAAAAGTCTCACTAAGTTGCTGAGCATCTTGTTAAGCAGCCAAGGCTGGCCTTGAACTTGCAGTTCTCCTTCCTCAGCCTCCTGAGTCCCTGGGATTACGTGCATGCACCACCACGCCCAACTACGACAATAATAATACTTCTATATTTCTTTACTTGTCTTTGTTCATATATTGCCAAGGTGGAAATTAGCCCCTGCATGTAGGCTTTGCTCACCACACCACTTTGTGCAAAATAAAAATAATAATAATAATAATAAGTATCATAACAACATAAAATTAAAGATGCAACAGAAATCAGAAAATGTGACCTGGGCCTCCTCCAACTCGGACCTTCTAGAGACCTGAAAATGAAACAGGCCCAGCAGCCCAGCAGCCTCCCGGGGTCTTCCATCCCCTGGGATCCAGAGGAGTCCTGGGGACCTCAGTGGGGACAAAGGCAAGAAATGTGGCAGGGATGTTCTGCATGTTCTGACAAGACCAGGAGGAAACAGGGTCCCCAGGGAATCGAGAGCCCAGCGTGCCACCTGATTAATCACCAGAGGAAAGAGCCCAGATCCGATGGGGAGGGCACAGGGAACACACAGGGAGAAATGTGCAGCCAGCAGGCACCCAAACACAGGGGCCAACGAGCAGGGCTGGGGACTGTGGAATCTCCCTGTGCACGTGGGCCCAGGACACCAGGAGCGCGCCCCACCGGCCTGTCTTCACTTGGGGGCTAACGGCTGGGGTTCCTTCTATGTCAGGGCCTTCTGACCTGGATGGAGGCAGAGCTTACAGCTGTGGCTCGAATGATAGGAGCGCACATTTGTTTCTCAGCAGTCTGAGGGGTTCTGCTGTTCCATGCACAGAGTATCCTTAAGTTGCTGAGGCTGGGCTTAAACGAGTGATCCTCCTGCCTCAGCCTCCCGACCGGAACTATAAACTTGCATCTGTTACTAAAAGCTCAGTCCTTGTCCCCGATGCCAATCCAACAAAGAGGACTCAGATTGAGAAAAAGGAAAAAGAAGTTTTATTGCTTTGCTAGCCCAGGAGAAGCACTGGGGACTCTGGTCCCTCTAGAGGCTGTGACTCTGTCCGTCAGCAGGAACAGGGGGACTTTTAAAGTGGTGATTCAAAGGTGAGGATCCCCATGTTCTCGGTCAGGAGTTGTAATGTGCTTGTTAATTTGGGAATAGCCATTGCTGAGATCTTCTGGTGTCCTCCCCAAAGTCTGAATTACTTCCATCCAGTGGTGGGTGTGAGATTAGGGTTGGGGAAAGAGTAGGAAGGAGGAGGGAGAGAGGAATAGAAATATGCCCTTTTAAAAGTAAGTCACAGTGGCAGAGCAGCAGGGGCTAAATTCAAAGCATAAAATGGGCCACTGTTGCAGGTCCAAATTTCCTTCCTCCCTTCCTTCCTTCCTTCCAGAGGCCCTAGAATTCAACCTCCAAATACATCAAGTACACTTCACCATCTTCCAAATACATCCCCACATCCTCACTGAAGGAACAGGGCTCTATGAGGTAAATTAAACAGAAATATAGAAATAAGTTATAATGGGTAATAAAAGTAGTCAACCAGGGAATTCATTGAGCCCAATTTAGTTATAAATTTCTTTTAAAGTTAAGCTAAATACAAAGAAAAGGCAATTAGGTACAAGCTTTTAGCGCTGTGCTGAGTGACTTTGAACAATCATTCCCATCTAGCCAGGACTTCTAGGAGAAATCTCAGGGTTCAACCACCTCAACTGATCTGCCACTTTATCCCCCAATCTGTTTACTCACAAATATCTAAGAAAATAGGATGAAATAATTTTTGCCTTTCTGTAGGGAAAAAAAAAAAATCTCACATATGTAGGTTTCCATGAGGATCTCACAGCAGGATCTCAGCCAGGCCCAGTCCAACTTATTTCTTGGTTGAAAAGTCAAGTTTACACCAGCCTGGGGAAATGCCTGGGGTCTAGACAGAGGCGCTATGAGAACACCCCAGGTCTCACAGCCACCTGCTTGTGACATAAGGATGCCTTCTGAGCGGCCCACAGAGATAGAAGCCAGATTTTAGACATCTTTGCCCTGGATGGTTCAAGGGCCCTCAACACTACCATGTGAAACATTTATTCTTGAAAATCCTGAAAAGTTATTTCAAAAGCCACCACTTGGAGGTTGAGAGTCTTTTGTACTTAACCTGATTTTTTCTGGGAGCTCTTCCAGTGTTTCTGCTTTATGCAAATCGCTCTTTGGGGGTTTCTCTGTCATCACAGGCCTCTGAATTCAGACTATCTCCTGGCTTTTGTTTCTGGGCCCCAGTGAAACTCTATTGTGATGCAGAGTCAGACAAGGGAAGTGAAGGTGACAGTCATTTCAGAAAATAAAGCATTCCTGCTCTCATCAACTCCTACCACAGGACTACAGATGCCCTCTGCAGGAAGGGGGGTGGGGGGGGACCAGACAAGGGAACACACTGCAGGGTTCCCTCCCAGCTCAGAAAAAAAAAGATGACAAAGGAATTTTGAAATGGCAGGTAGAAGCAGCTGGTATTTACCAAGTAAGGGCTCACTTCATTTCCATTAATCATGTCTACAGAACAGAGATGCTCGGATTGTGGTCCGGAAACCCAAGACACGTGGGGGAGGTAGGTACAGGGGTCTTTTCCAGAGATGACATGACTTGGAACATCACAA
Organism: Spermophilus citellus; assembly: GCF_964194105.1. Classification (NCBI taxonomy): domain Eukaryota; kingdom Metazoa; phylum Chordata; class Mammalia; order Rodentia; family Sciuridae; genus Spermophilus; species Spermophilus citellus. The sequence continues at coordinate 55,101,071 of NC_138184.1, read as the reverse complement.
GGGACTGGATGCAAAAGCAGTTATGAGAATCGAGCCATCTCCTGTTGAGATGTGCAAAAACTGTAAAGTCAAGGAACTCTTTCCCCTCACGTGTTTTGTTTTGGCAAATAAATCCTTTTCACAAAAATGTGCCATTTAGGGCCAATGAACTGAACAGGCCCTTCACAGAAGAAATATATTTGGTTAGCAAATGTATGAAAAAATGTGTTCAACATCTCTAGCAATTAGGGAAATGCAATTTAAAACTACACTGAGTTTTGTATTTTTTTTTTAGTTGGACACAATACCTTTATTTTATTTATTTATCTTTATTCGATGCTGAGGACTGAACCCAGGGCCTCACACATGCTGGGCAAGTGCTCTAGCACTGACCTACAACCCCAGCCCTATACTCAGATTTCATCTCACTCCAGTCAGAACGGCAATTATCAAGATACAAGCAACATAAGTGTTGGCATGGGGAACAAGGCACATTCATTCTTTGCTGATAGGACTGCAAATTGGTGCAACCACTCTTGGAAAGCAGTATGGAGATTCCTCAGAAAAACTTGAAATGGAACCACCATTTGACTCAGTTATCTCACTCCTCAGTCTATAGTCAAAGGACTTAAAATCAGCATACTAGTGACACAGCCACAATAATGTTTATAGGAGCTCAATTTAAAATAGCTAAACTATGGAACCAACCTAGATTCCCTTCAACAGATAAATGGATAAAGAAAATACGTTATATAAACACAATGAAATATTACTCAGCCATAAAGAAGAAAGAAATTATGGCATTTTCTGGAAAATGGAAGGAGTTGGAAAATATCATGCTAAGTTCAATAAGCCAATCCCCAAAACCAAAGGCCTTATGTTCTTTCTGATATGTAGATGTTAACTTAAGGTAGAAGGGAAGAATAGGAATTCACTGGATTAGACAAAGGGGAATGAAGGAAAGGGAGGGGCAGTGGGAATAGGAAAGACAGTGGAATAAATGGGACAGAACTTTCCAATGTTCATATATGAACACACGACCATATCATGTCCAACCACAAGAATGGGAAATTAGACTCCATGAATGCATGTTATATGTCAAAATACATTTTACTGTCATGTATAACTAAAAAGAATAAAAATTTTTTAAAAAGGATCATTTATATTAACATGCTATGGTGTTCATATTGTTAATTTAAATGAGTTAATAAATTTTAAGTTTCTGGTTTTGATTTTTAAAATGATAAAGATCAATGGATAGAATACATGTAAACAAAAGCTCTTGGGGGTAGGGGTACATATTGATATATTTAGAGTGACCCTGGAGGTCAAACCCAAGGCCTTCATGCACGCTAGGCAGGCCATCTAATTCAGAACTACATCCAAGCCCATGTTTTATTTATTCTTTTTTTTTTTTTTTTTTTTGAGACAGGGTCTTCCTAGGTTGTCCAGGCTAGCCTCAACCTAGTGATACTCCTGCCTCAACTTCCCAACAAAGCCATCCATAATAATTTTTTAAAATATTATTGTACTTCTTATACCCTTATTTATATATTTATGTGGTGCTGAGGATGGAACCCAGTGCCTCACACATGCTAGGCAAGCGCTCTGCCACTGAGCTATTGCCCCAGCCCCCTCCACAATAATTTGTAACAGTGTGGAGAAAATGTGGAATTAAAAGGTCTAAGAATCAGTCCCACAGGCCAAATCTAACCTGTCTGATTTTGTAAAACAGGATGTACTGGCACACAACTACATTTGTTTCATATACAATTAATGGGTCAAATACAATGTGTATGTTTAAATAAAGTTGTATTGGAACACAGTCACGCCTATGGGTTAACATGTTGTCCTTTTTTTTTTTTTTGGCTACAAGGGCATAGCTATAGTTATTACTTGCAAAGCCTTAAATATTGACTCTGTGGCTCTTTTTAGAATTTATAATGGCCAGATGCAGGGATGCATACCTATAATTCCAGTAGCCTGGGAGACTGAGGCAGGAGGATCATGAGTTCAAAGCCAGCCTCATTAAAAGTGAGGCACTAAGCAATTCAGTGAGACCCTGTCTCTAAATACAATTTTAAAAAGGGCTGGGGATGAGGCTCAGTGGTCAAGTGTCCCTGAGTTCAATTCCCAGTAAGCCCAGAAAAAAAGAAATGATAATGAAGGTGGTAGTGGTGGTGATAAGCCACCCTAATTAGCCATCTTCCATGAGCCAGGCACTGTGTGCCACAGGCGGTTTACACAGACCCAATAGCAAGTGAAAGAAATATTTTTTTTTTCTTATCCTAGGTCCATGGATGAAGCACCATAAAACATAAAAGACAAGGAGCCCTGACGACCCTAGGATGCAGGTCAACGCCTACACTGTATGCCTAGGTTTGACGGGGAGTGACAATCACAGGAAACAGGCTGGAGGACAAACAGAGGTGATCCAACAAGCCATGCAGAACGGGGAGAAAGCACAGCCTGTCTGCTCAGATCCTTCTCAGAGTCTCTCGGTGTCTTTGGTGGTAAGAATGTGCCTTCCCTCAGAGTAAAGGGAAGTCCAGACAAGCACACGACAAAGGCTGAGAGGGACCTTCCTGCTGCTGCTGTTCTCTCAAATGCCAAGGTACCAGATTTCTGAATAGTGTATTCTGAATCCCGACAAAATCAATCTTCCTAATAACTCCAAGAGGGAGACCCTGTCTTCATCTTCACTACATACAGAAAAAAAGAAAAAGAGAAATTAAAGCTCACAAAGTTGAGGTGCTCTCAGGTCCCAAGGCTGTCCCAGTGGAGAAGGCCACACCATGCAAACGCAAGACGCACTCCAAGATCAACCAGGAGCCAGTTCAAGTATGAAAAGGAAACATGGCTAACTTTTCCTAAAGCCTTCTTGCACTCCGATTTATACTGCCCAAATCCAGGAAAGGAACCTCCCCACTGACGACAGCACAGGAGTCCAGTCATTTCCACTGGACGGGTGGTTGCTAGCATCATCAGCTACCTGCTCCCCAAGGTATCTGGCCAGTGTGGACACAGAGCAGAGGATGTTCCTGGAGCCCATCACTGAGGAAGCCTTATAAAGCTGAGCACGGGCTCACCTTAGAAATGAGCCTGAGGTTAGAATTTTCTTTTTAATGCATATGTACTTAAGATGTCAATTTATGAAGGTTTACAAAAAAACAAAAATAAAAAGCAGGACCACATAAGCATTAGAGGGAATTTAGGGACACTTTGATACATAGAAGAAACCCATATTATATTCTCCTGGCAACATCTTAAAAGTCTTCTTTTTTAAGAACATGTAGCTAATCGGGCACATGCCTGTAATACCAGCAGCTAGGGAGGCTGAGGCAGGAGGATTTCAAGTTCAAAGCCAGCCTCAGCAAAATCAAGGCACTAAGCAACTCAGTGAGACCCTGTCTCTGAATCAAATACAAAATGGGGGGGGGGGGGGGGAGGGTATGTGGTTCAGTGGTCGAGTGCTCCTGAGTTAAATCCCTGGTACACCTGGCCCGGGCCGCTAAAAAAAAAAAAAAAAAATTAATGCAGCTGTATTCCAATCAGCCCAACCCCATATTGACTGCACCATAAAATGTGCTTAAAACATTTCCTTAAATCCCTGTCTCATTCCATCCCCCTTGCTAACCCATGATCATTCCTCTCATTCTTTCTAACATTTTGAACGTGGGGTGTATTTATTAAAATCAATATATATTTAATATAGCAGTGTTTTTAAATCTCCAAAATGACTCTGCACATCATATAATCAATAGCATCCTTATTATAATCATTGCTTACATGACAAAAACAGGAAAATTAAGATTCAATCAACAAGAAAGTCCCTTCTGAGATACCCCACCACAAACTGGAACAAATCACACTAGCTATAAAATGCATCATTTCAATAGAAATGTTTGATTTTTAAAACACCTCTTGATAATTTGGGGTCAACATACCTTATATGGTAAATTATCATAAGTGGTGTATTAAGAATTGTAATGCAAAAATAAATAAATAGATAGATAAATATTTTAAACATTTTAAAAAAATAATAAAACATCTCTTGAATATTCAGTAACTGAGAAATCAAATTGCCAAACATGTGTGAGGCCCTGGGTTCCATCCCCAGCACCACAAAAAGAAAAAAAAAATTGTAAAAATCTCATATAAATGCCTAAAATACAAGGGGGTATGAAGTGGGACCCTGCAAGGTAATGGATTTCCCAGGGGGCAAAGGAACAGAGAGATCTTCCAGTTAAAGGGAATTGTTTTCAGAAAAAGAAAAGTGAGATACAGAAACAATCCAATGTATCAGGGCCTTTCAGGATAACCTGTTGGCACATTTCAATGCTTTTACTACATCAGAGAATCTCGAGTCAATGTAGTAATTTCTAAATTTTGAAGAGATGAGAATTTCTGTTAACAACAACAACAACAAAAAAAAAAAACCAGAATTCAAAAGACTATAAATAAAAAGTGTAGTAATAAAAAAAAAATGTAGATCCTCTCCCCAGAAGCCACCTTTAGTAACAGTTTTCCAAATCCTTCCAATGAGGATGAGGCATAGAGAGAAAAAGAATGCACACACAAATATGTTCCTGTCTCCCATAAACTGAAACAAACCGAATACCACACCAAGTCGACTTCTGGCTTGTTTTTTTAACTCATTATGCAGATTGAAAAACATTCTAGATCAATACATGGAAATGCCTCTTTTTCCTATAAATGCCTGCCTCATGCCCCATTACACAAGTATGGTCAATTAAAAAAAAAATCACAGATATTTAGGTTGTTTCCAGTCTCATGCTTTTCCAATAGCTGCCACAATGGCCTTCTCTGAACCTCAGCCTTGGTACCGACCTGTAGGTTTGTCCACAGGATGAATTTCCAGAAACAGCATCGCTGAATCAAAATGCATACATAATTTTACTGTCTGTGGAAATGGGTAAATTTCCTCTCAAAAATCACTGATATATATTCCCACTGGCATGGTTGCAGCCTGGTAGTAATTCAGCAAGAAAGTACTTTGATCCACATCCTTATCAACCTAGTGTTTTGTCAAACGTGTTCATCTTTGCAAATCAACATGAAATAAATAATGTTGTGGTTTTGATATGTAAGGGACTTTAAAACAACAACTATTACTACTACTGCTATTCTTATGAGGGCTCATTAGTAGCCATAGTCTTTTTTTTTGGGGGGGGGGGGGCGGTGCTGAGAATTGAACTCAGGAGCACTCCATCACTAAGCCACATCCCCAGCCCTATTTTGTTTAGAGACAGGGCCTTGCTGAGTTGCTGAAGCTGGCTTTGAACTCACAATCCACTTGCCTCAGTATCCCCAGCCACTGGGATTACAGGTGTGCGCCACCGCACGGGCACAGCCAGGTCCTTCATGAACTGGCCTCTGGCCTACCTTAACCTACAGTCATCTTCATTACAGCTTCAGCCACTCCTTAACCACCATGTCCCAGTGTGCCATATATAGGACACGTAGGCCAATGTACACAACAAATATATACATTAACCTGTACTCCGTTTTTCTATAGGGGTTCTGTGGATGCTGGGATATAATGGATTAAAGAATTAAGTGGCATTTTTTGTGCACACGTCTTAGCACATGCTCGTCTTCTATGTAAAATGCTATCCCCTCACGCTGAAATGTCACGGCTGGTTCTCATTTGCCTGGGAATAATCCCCCACTCAACCCAAATACCCATTATATTTCAGTCTTAACCTCTCGTAATCTCTCTCCACACACAAGCCTAGAGTCAGGTTTCATTAGTTCTTCCTTTCACACCCAGATGCACACATCTTTTTTTTTCTTTTTTTTTTTGGGGGGGGGGGCAGGGTGGGAGGTGGGGTGGGTGGCCGGGGGATAGTACCAGGGATTGAACTCAGGGGCACTTGAATACTGAGCCCCATGCCCAGCCCTATTTTGCATTTGATTTAGAGACAGGGTCTCACTAGGTTGCTTAGCACCTCACTCTTGCTGAGGCTGGCTTTGAACTCGAAATCCTCCTGCCTCAGTCTCCCTAGGCACTGGGATTCCTAGCTTGCACCGCGGGTCCGGTATGCACACATCTTTCAAGACCTTTGTTTTGCGGCAGCCTGTAACTTCATCCCTCCCCCTGGAGTATTGGAAGACACCTTTGTAGGGCAAAAGTCTCAGCCTCTTTAGGCACTCATGAGCACTGAGACCAAACACCTTAATGGACAGAACATATCTGCTGAGTCCTTTGGATATGGGCTCACAGACACCACCCATATGAACGCATACTCAATTACAACACATTACCTAGGCATTGAGCTCAGAATATATTAGGGAAAAAGACAGTGCCAACTCTACAGACACATCGTGGGTAATAAGTAGAAGAATTTGAATTTTCTCTTACAGAAAATATATTATTTCCCATCACAAAACTTAATGGAAACATAAAAATCATTTATTCTAACAAGTTTTGGACAGGTATTAAATTCACAATTTCTTGTATATTAATCATTTATACATCTTGCTAAATAGTTAGACCTTAATAAGATGCCTATGTCTCTATAAAACTGCAACAGCTGATGTAATGAATGGCCAAATCACGCTTTTAATATTCTTCCATTGTTAATCTTTTTTTCGTTTTTATTCCAAAGAATAGAAACCAATTAATAAAAATTCTTAGTCTCACATCAAATCCAACTGCTATAAAAACAACTTATTACCAAAAAGAGCTGGGAAGGAAATGAACAATATATAAGAAAAATTTTACTACACACTTGCATAGAAGCAGCTACCTTTCGCTATGAGATTTTCAGTTCTGTGCTTTTTCACGGTATCACACACAGTAAAGGCGGTTCATATCCATTCAACAAGACACGCCACCAACTGTACTTTCGTCACTCTCATGAACTATTTCATATTTTTTTAATATTTTAAAGTTGTTGATGGACCTTTATTTTATTTATTTGAATGTGGTGCTGAGAATAGAACGCAGTGTCTCATGCATGCCAGGCAAGTGCGCTATCACTGAGCCACAACCCCAGCTCCCCCAGAACTCTTTCATTTAATACATCCCAACTCTGAGGGGCTATGTCATTTTGTCATTTACTTTTTAGAGCTGAAAAGTCTAGCTGCAAGCTTAACACAAGGATGTACTGTTTGGTCCCCAGCTGTCTGATGGAGACTTGAACAATGATCTGTCCGGTTCCATGGAGCATGCAAATAAAACAAATGTTATTTGCAACTTAAGTGTAACATGAAACTCTTCATCAAGCCAGTAACCTGACTGTACCTACCGATGGGCAGTTGCATCCTTAAGGGGACACAGCATGGTAGGAAAAGAAATTTCAATATTTGTCATTGATACATTATGTTTAGCATTGGAATGTACTCCAAAAATAATAATATATGCGAATACAGAGTGGAATACTCATTCTATTTACTTTATCTACTCTCTACAACCTAAGATGTGCTCATCTGTGTGACCTGTGTATGCTAACATATCCCTTTTTGTCTTCCCATCAGTAAGTTCATTATGAATCAGGGATTCAAATGTAAGCCCTTTTAGTTAATGTTTAGTTAATGTGACTCTACTGTACCTGCCAGATCTTGGGGAAGGCCACATGCTTTCCAAAGTATTCACATTTTACTGAAATACTGAATGCTAACTTCTGCTCTTGATAAGAACCAGAATGGTAGCCTCAGGTAAGGTACTTACTGTCTGCATTACTGATCTTGCTGGGAGATTTTCCAGAATTTGTATATCTATGGCATATAAATATATGCCTGTTGTGAGAGATTAAGACAACACATAGGTGTAAGTGAACACAGTGATCACCCTCTGTCCTCTTCTAGCCACTGTTGCCCCGTACCCCTGAGGAAACACAGTTTTGTTCCTCTTTTTGTCAAATTTTTAAAATAAATATGCAAACATATGCAGAGATATGCATACATATTTAGGCAGATCCTGAAATTCATTTATAAGGCACAAATAAGATCAATCTCCACATAGCTCTGCCACTTGCTTCTATCTCCCAACAACACATCAGACATTTTTCCATGTCATTATACACATTTATGACACTTGAGGGTACATAATATTCCACATTTTGGGCATGCCATAATTTTAATTCAACCTTTCCTCCATCGACAGATGATGTGATTCTACTTTGTCTATGTAAAAACACAGCAGTTCCTTCCACCAATCAATCATCCCCTAAGCAGTTCCATCTGAGAGATGTAAAGACACAATAATGTGCCTTTCGAGGAAGACGGCTCCGAGATCTAAAACTGTCTGGCATTGAATGTATCATCTATTAATTTCCTTAGAAAAAAAAGAAATCACTCTCTAGCAAAAAGCCTGACACATGCTCAAAAGCCAACAGAGGGTTGCTGTTATTCAAAGAGCTTTGTTTCTGGCCAAATACTTAGAAGGACTTTTCAAAGAGAACAGGAGTCAACTATCAGAAAGGATGTGAGCGAATGGTTTTCTCTTAGGATGTACAACCTGTGAATGCACATCGCTGGTGGCCTTGGTGCCTGATGATAGGGAAAGGGGATGAATTTATCTCTTGGTGCACCTCCAGGGTTTTAGGGACCTAAGCCTTACTTAAATTTGTGCATGTTGATTCAACCTGTCTTCTACCCTTTCCTACATTCCCTCCACTTTGCATGCATCAGAGGTCCAGGAGAGGGAAATCAAGGCAGAGAGGGTCCCCAAATAGCTGCTATATAAACACATGCCCATGGAGCACAGGGACAGCTAGGCACTTACCTTTTGTCCTGGAGAGAAGCAGCAACAATCAGAAAGAAATGTGGTGCTTCCCCTTTGGGGAGTCTCTGCCATCCCCCTCCACTCCCTTCTTGGGTTCAGTAGCCTTGAAGAACCTAGAGGTCTCCGAACTTCCAAGAAGTGATAACAACCACAGGAATCGCTGCTTTGCATTCCAAGCCATCTGCTTGCCTACAGGGAGAGCTGGTGACACTGTCACAACAAGTAAGGCCCACCACCTGGTTAGAGCTAATGCCAGAATGAGGTCTGGCGAAGCTGTAGCTCATCACCTAACCCAGGGGAGGGCTTGGAGGGCACCCAGAGGAGGCAAAGACATGGAAGCAGGCAGCAAATGGAAATTACAGTGGGATTTGCAAGAAGATGTGCCCCTTCCTTGCCTGATGGTGTGTCCAAAGCTCTTGAGAGGAACATTACTCTGAGCCCTATGAAGAGCTTCCTACCTAGAAAATTATCAGAATACAAGCTGAGACTCCTGAAATGCCTCCAGTAGAAAATAAACAGAAGTTGACGGAGACTTGAGTCTCTGGGATCCATGCATTTAGGTGATGGGGATAATCACAGAGACAGACTGCTAGTGCTTGTCTTCACTGTGATGATCCTGTTAGTCTGTCCTCTTCCTAATGGCACTGCACCTGGGCTACACAGAAATGCACCGGAGAGAAAGGAACCAACGTCCAGAATTCACATTTTCTCTTGACGCTTCCAACTGTGTTGCCTCAGTTTCCAGAGACACCAGGGTCCTCAACATCCTAGAGCAGAGATGAGATCTTCCCAGCCACATGGGCCTCTTACTCTCAATTTTAGCTGCCCTACAAGAGAATCCCTCCTTTCCTCCCTCCCTCCCTTCCTCCTGCTCTCCCAAGGCTCTTGGTATGGTTTGGATGTGAGTCTCCAGAAAAAATGATGAGGAGAAGTGAGCATGAGAGTTGTAACTTCATCAGTGGATTAATCCATAGATTAATAATCAGAATAGACAACTGAGTGGTAATAGTAGGCAGGTGGGGGTGGCTGGAGGAGGGATGTCACTGAGGAGAGGCATGTCCTCAGGGATTATCTCTTCTCCCTGGCTCTGCTTCCCTGCTGACATGAGCTGCTTTCCACCACCACACCCTTCCACCATGATGTTCTGCCTCATCTTGGGCCCAGAGAATGTAGGAAAAGAGATGGCCGACCATAGACTGATCCTCTGAGACAGTGGGCCCAAGTTAAAATTTTTTATTCTTTTTTTTAATACTTATCTTTTAGTTTTAGGTGGACATAATATCTTTGTTTTAATATTTATTTTTTGGTTGGACACAATATCTTTATTTATTTATTTTTATGTGGTGCTGAGGATCGAACCCAGTGCCTCATGCATGGTAGGTGAGAGCTCTACCACTGAGCTACAACCCCAGCCCCCTCTTCTCAGTTATTCCCGTTAGGTATTTTGGTCAGAGCAACAAAAAGCTGACCAACATGGTTCCCTCTAAAATGAACTTCATACATGCCATGCAATCTACATTTTAACTCGGATGATCATAACTATGTATCCACATTTCACTGAAAATCCTTCTAGAATTTTTTGTAAGACCTACTAAAAAAAAGATGGTAGGTTTATACACATGGGTGTCTGCACACATGAATCACTGCCCCCAAAATTGGTAATTCCAATCACCAAATGGCTTCGGAATGGTGTTAGGGATGTTTGTGATTAGCAGCTCCAAATATGAATTGCCAAAAATGTTTTCCTTCAGCTAATAGTAAGTATAATTTTCATTCCTAGAACATAAAGTCTGGAGTGATAAAATATTACAGTAAGAATAGTCCTTCAAGAGAAGTAAGGTATGATTCATAGACAGCAGCTCCTTGGCCCAGGGCAAAATCATTGCCAAACTTCCTCAACCTCTGCCTCTCTGTCCGGTTCAGGATCACAAGGGACATGTGCAGCTATTTCTCCTGAGGTGCTGAGAAGAGAGACAGGACAAATATGAATGTGGCAGACAGGTCAAGGTCAAGGCACCCTATCTAAGCTTCTGCTAGGGACAAGGCTCACGCACCAAGTAACCCAGAAAAAGAAAGCTGGGATATGGAAATGTTTACCATGGACTAGGCAGTGACCCAGAAACAGGGAAAGGACACAGAATTTAAAGCAGCAGCTGACAAGGGCACTGACAATTGAATTTTGCAAACATAAATGCTAAGTTCTTTGGTATGGAAAACACAAGGGGGTGGTGGGCTATTGGATCCTTTCTCTTCCTTGAGTTGCCTGCATCCTGCCCGGTGAGGGGCCAGATTAGAGGGCTCCAATCCACCAAAGAGCTTCCCAGAACACAGAGAAACACGGAGAGCCTTCCCTGCAGTGCAGCTAATCACTGACAAAGCTGAGACCCTGCTGCCACAGCTGGTGGCCTCTGAGTCTCCGGAAAGATGGAGGGGAAGAGGAAAAAAAGAGAGCCTTGATGAGCTCTGGCTTTATCAGCTGTAACTCCTCAAAGATCCCTGGCGGGAGGACAAATGCCTGGACACAGCCCTAGTCCAGCACAAAGCCCTTTCTGGCTTGAGGACCGAAAACCATTTCCCAGGGTGACACCTGCCTAAATCCTGGTCCCTGCCTAACCCCTGTAAAGAGAAGACCTGTGGCTGGAAACATGGGGAAGTCAGTGTGTGTGTGCGCGCGCGCGCGCGTGCGTGTGTGTGTGTGTGTGTGTGTGTGTGTGTGTCTGTCTGTCTCTCTCTCAAAATAAAGTCCTTGCTTGGTAGCCCATCTTCCCTAACAGCCCACCTTAACAGACTTGTTTGTGGTGGCCAAAGTGATGTCACCTACAGTTTAGCAAACACCTTTAGAAGAAGGGGGGCTGGGTGGGCACATACCTAAACCATGGAATTAATTACAGGCCTCTGCCAGGAAGCAAAAGCTGGGCATCCAATTCCTCTCTCTCCGAGGCACGTCTGATCTTCCCACACCCCTATCAACATAATGGCATGTGATTAAACTGTCTTATTCTGTTAGGCCTGTAACAGACATGGGAACAAAAAAAGTCATAATCCTACTACAAAGCTGTCATATTCTGAGGGCTATTTAACAAATTGATTTCCCAAAAAGAAGCAGGTATTGCTGTACATTTATATACCACCCCCACGAGTTTCTCTTAAGTGAATGCAAATTGGCCTCTACAGAATTTGTCTAATGTGTTAATAAAAAGATTTCTATGACCAGCCAAGCTACAAAGTCCTGCTTAAAAAATAAGGCACACTTCCCTTACTCCTCATTATTTCCCTTACTTTTTGTATAAATATAAAAGATAACAGTTTCGTTTTCTTTTCAAGGCAATCATTTGCTTTTGAAGGAGGAAAGAATATCAATCACTTAACCTCCAAGAGGGTCCCAAAGCCACATTAAGTCAGATAAGGGCCAGGAGCCCTGATGTCTGGACCCAGGGTATTCTAAAACAGTTGCTTTTGCATATAAATTTTATAATAATCTTATCTGTATCTATAATACTATTTACCACCTTGACAAATCCATATGGAAAAAAGTAGGCTTCCCCCTCAGCACTTTCCAGAAGAATCACCAATCACAGTTACATGAATATATGATGCTCTTACCCTGAATAGGGCTACCATTGCACATCTGGGTTCCAGGGCAAATGGTCAAGGACTTACATAGGGTGTCACTGAAAGCCCTAAAGGAAATTCCAAATATGACTTTCAAGTCAAACCATTCCCAACATCTCTTCCAAACTTGGAGGCAAATCTCCCAGGTGTTCTGCTCTGGATGGGAAAGAAACAAATGCTGGTTTATGGTATATGTTATCTAACTGGTAAACTATGAATCATCTTTTTCTGGGTCCTAATGACCAATGACTGGTTCATTTGGGGTTAGTGGGTTTTGGAGACCTGTTAACTGAATTTATTGTTTTGACTTGACGATGCGTGCATATACAATTTTAAAAAAATCAACATCATAGGTAGAAAAGGACGGACAATACAAACTAGACCCTCTTCCCTCATCTTTCCCAATACTATTCAGCGAAATGCATATGTAAATCCCATAGAAATTTACCCTCATCTAGATCCTGTTGTACGCTTTGTTCCCCACCCCCATTAACAAGATATCTCGGGGAAATAGATATGGATAGATATATGGGTAAACATATGTATCTGTTCATAGGGAGATGCTTTGCTAATTGTAACAGCTGCACATATGCCGCTATTTAGCAGAGCATAATTTATTAAAACTGCCCCAATTAATGGGCTGTCAGGTTGCTTCCAACTTCTTTTTTTTCCAAATCCAAACACTGCTGCTACGACTAACCTTGACGTGAGTCATTTTGTACTTGTGGACAAGCACCTCCGTATGGTAAGCACCTGGAGGGCAGAGTTGCCAGATCAAAGGGTATATCGCTCAACTGCAATGGACACAGCCTAGTCCCTTCACAGACACTATACCAGTTGGAAGTCCCCACTAGTGACATCTAAGATGACTCATTTCCCCATAGCCTCACCAGCTATTAATGGCACCGGCCAGTTTTAAAAGGCCATTAACTCTGGCACAGAGAACAATGAGAAGTATCGGAGGGCAGGTGTGGGTCAAATTTTCCTTCTGTTTGCTCACTAACTCCCACTTCTACCTGCCACCTGATAGCAGAGCAATTTAGATGGCAGGCATGGTGGGATCCTGCCAGAGAGCTAAGGTCTGGTCTCTGCCACTCCTGAATCGTCTTAAATGTCTTAAGCTCTCTCAGGGTTGGTTTCCTCATTCATCAGGTGGAAATGTATGCATGCATCCTTCCAATAAAAGCCAGTCAGTCCCTTCCCAGAATGGACTGCTGGAATGAGAAATCATACACTAGCCACTCACCAAAATGCACAGCACTGGCCAAAGCTTAGCAAATGCTTACAACGATTGCATTGCCGCTCACAGCCCAACACGTGGTATCTAATCTTTTCAAGCCCAAATGAGAGGCGGTGGCAGTAAGAGACCTGACACATTGTCGGGCAGGCTGCCAAGAAATGCCCACATCTAAGCCCCATCCATGTGCCTCCATGAGCAAGTATCCGAGACTGACAGACGCCACACTCTGGGGACCGAAATGAACTATGCAAATTTTTATTAATATTGATAAAATGCTAAAAAAAAAAAGCAATAAACATGACGCTGTGCTAGAAATGATAAGCTAGGAGCCCCAACTGACATGCAGCCCTAGAGGGACAGCAATTGCTGCTCCCTTTCAAGAAAGAACTTGTTGCTCCAAGGTAAGGAGCCTCCAAGATCCAAGCAACATTTGGGGTCACATCAAAGTTCATCCGCAGCCCCAAGGCTGCCCAAGTGGACTCCGAGGAGTCATCTATCAGGGAACCATGGCTCCTGAGCTTCCCCTTGCGTGGGCTGAGACTGTTACATCTGCATCCTGTTCTGAGTCTCTCCTGCCCAATCCTGACCCCCCACAACCCTTCTTCTGTATCAGACATTAACCTCCAATAAATACACTGCAACACTAACTTAGTGCCTGCATCCTTTAATTGGTTCAATGACACAGATGGGGTAGTCGGATCCCTGAGGGGACCATAAGCACCCCTAATTTTAATGAAACCTTCTCACTGCTCAGAACTCCCGAGGCCTTGCTTTCTTTTTTGTGTGTGTTTATATGTGCATGTATGCATGCACACGTTTGGGAAATGAACTCAGAACCTTAGCATGCTAAAAGCACACACTGCCATGAATTGCATCCCTGGACCCAGACCTTCCTTTCTGGTACTCTATCCTGTCCATCACAGGGCCCTGCGTGGAATCCTTCCCTGTCCACGTGTCTGCCTGCGTATGCTCGTCTCCCTGCCTGGCATTCCTCCTGCCCCCACTGATCACTTCAAAATCTCAATTTAGTAAATGCAGACATTTTGGTCCAATTCTTCACATGCCCTTCTATCTCGCTGAATTTTGACAATGTGATAATGTGGGTAGGTGCTCGCATGTTAAAAAAAAAAAAAAAAGAGTAAGAGGGCGTCCGGGGAGATGAATCCATCTCCAGAAACCAGATAGGTCCCCAGAGGCAGGGAAACTCACACCCAAGTGCTTCTGATGACAAAGATCATGGTCATATTCACCATCCTCTGTTGTTTCTTCTAAAACCTGGTTCCCCAACCTAACTACTTCAGAACTCCAAGCTGCTCAGGCAAGTTTCGCTCTATTCTAATCACCATTGCTCATTCTTGGCTTTGAAACTGCTCTGGGCTATTACACATGGCAATGAAATCATTGTAAGCATTTGCTAAGCTTTGGCCAGCAGGGGTGGCTCCTGAATGAAGTTGTATAAAACCTAAGGATCAGGGGTCACAGTGTGTGTTTTTCCCAGCACCTGGTGATACAGACTTCCCACAATACCAAACTATACCCAGTTTGAGAGCTCCTATCATGTCTTGAGACAGGGCCCCTCTGGCTTGGACTCGCACCAAAATGACTGTTTTTGTTTTTGTTTTTGTTTTTTTAAAGGGCCACAAATGCTCCATTCAGAATACCCAAAGTGAGAATCTCAACGTAAGTTCAACTACAGAGAACAGCCAACTGTCACGGGGTATTACGGTGGTGAGCAACCAGACTCTTCCCATAGAAAACAGTGACCAACGGAACCATGACTTTCCCGTGGCTGCTCTGCCTGCAGGGAACCTCAAACTAGAGGCATCTACAAGACCATGTTCCAGCCATGCTGCCAATACCACAGAACTGCTTTATCTAAGCCACTAGATAAAGTCACACATTTCTAAATGTTACCAATATAGCAACACATTCTAATCACAGCCCCAAGATCATAATCACATAATTTCTACTTTGTGCATAAAGGTTATTATTAAATGCCTAGACTCGAATGGGAAGGCTTCTTGATGAACTCAATTTACCATGTTTCTAAGATGTGGGTTTAGTTCTTCCACTGCTAATGCCAGACCGTAGCCCCAAGTTTTTGTCTGATGTTTCCCAAGGGTCCAAGCGGAGGGTTAAGTCATAATTCAAGAGAGCATGAGAAAAGAACTAAATATAATGGATAGAACAAGGGGACGCTATGTCCCAGGAAGAGGAAAACAACTCCAAGGGATTTCCAATTTAGTTTGGCTACTAAGACCATGGTTTTCAAAAAGGCCACAAACTTAAAGAGTACTCCTGAGACCGCCAAATAACCCTCAGGGATAAAGGAGCTGTTAAGTGTCACTTGCAGAGGAGAATTTGGATGCTTGGTTAACTGAATAGTATGGGAACCACATGTTTCCTAAAACAGGGGGAAAATATATCCTTCGACTTGGAATTGAAAATTATAGACCCAGGGAGAATTGACTACTAATTTGGGGGCCAATCCACAGCAACAGCTGTTACCCGTGTTTCATTCAGAAAACTGTCCTGAGCTAAGGATGTCATTCTGGCACTGCTGGCCTCACCCAGGACTTCCAGGTCTGGACTGCTGTCAATTATCAGCCCAGCTGTCTGCAGCCATCAGGCTGATCTTTACTGGTTGACTTTTGCAATGCTGAAGGCACCGAGCAATCCAACTTTATGGGAAATGGAAACACCTCAATGGCTCCACAGTGACCCACTTTTCAGCCCAGGTGTGACATCCCTGTAATTAGTCAGCAAGACACCTTGAGCTTTGAAAACAAATCCATTTATCTAAGTTATTCTTGCCACGTGGAAAATTTAGTAAAAAGGAAGTGGTTGGGGGGGGGGTGTGCCTCCACTTAAAGACAATTTGGCTAATAGATCACATATGTTCGCCTTTGTCTTCTTCCACTTGTGTTTTTTCTGTTTTAAATTTTATTACCCTGGGGCATTTGCACCAAACAGAATCTTCCTCTACGTTGCTTAGGAATTAATCCGCCCCTGCTGTTTATTCCTCATCTGAGTCATAATCCTCCATTTGTGACATCACAATTAGCCACTTGTGGTGATGATTATAATGTCATGAACAAAGGATTATGGCTGGGAGTTGGAAACGAAAACAGCAGGGGCACTAACTATGGTGAGGAAGTTCCTCTTGTCAAATAACCATCTCCAGGAATGAAGAACTGCAGGTTTGGGAAAAGAGCAGGATGGGGAGACTAATTGAGAGAAATTCATCTTTTTATTTTTTTTTTTATTTTTTGTTGTTGTTGGTGATACCAGGGATTGAACTCAGGGTCACTTAACCACGGAGCCACGTCCCCAGCCCCATTTTGTACTTTATTTATTTATTTATTTATTTTAAAGAGAGAGAGTGAGAGGAGAGAGAGAGAGAGAGAGAGAGAGAGAGAGAGAGAGAGAGAGAGAATTTTTTTAATATTTATTTTTTAGTTCTCGGCAGACACAACATCTTTGTTGGTATGTGGTGCTGGGGATCGAACCCGGGCCCCACGCATGCCAAGCGAGCGCGCTACCGCTTGAGCCACATCCCCAGCCCTTGTACTTTATTTAGAGACAGAGTCTCACTGAATTGCTTAGGGCCTCACTTTTGCTGAGGATGCTTTGAACTCATTCATGATCCTCCTGCCTCAGCCTCCTGAGAGGCTGGGATTACAGGTGTGCACCACCATGCCTGGCCAAACCCGTCTTTTGAGAGAAAGTTCTATGAGAACTGAACTGATAATTTTACCTGGTGAATAAACAAGGAACAATTACCAGGTACACTTTCCCTGGCCAGCCTGCTTTATTCAAATCTTTTTTTTTAAGATTGAATATTCCAACAAACTCCACGCCATTATTGTCAACACTTAGCAGCATCTGCTTTAAAATTCCTAGGCACACACTTTTTCTTGAACCCTCTGAGAGTAGGCTGCAGATATCATGTCCCTTCCATGCCAAATGCTTGAGTGAATGTCTTAAAACAAGGATGTGCTCTGATGTAATGATCGTAATGATATTCAGGAAATTGAACCTTGCTATGATGTGATCTAATTTATAGTCCATATCTGCATTTTACCAATTATTCCCCAAATTTCTTTTATGCCATTTGTTTTCCTGACCCGATCACTTCCCAATAATTACAAAAAAGAAACCATCATCCTTTGTCAACTTTCCTTCATTGTTAATAACATTGCTAATCCAAAATTTAGAACTTTAAAAAATTAAAATCCGGGGCAAATAAATAAATAAATAAACAAACAAATAAACATAACAAAACTCAAAACAGCTCCTGTTTCTTTACAGCTTACTGTGTGCCAGTGGCAAGCACGTCACAGGAGTTACCTCAACCCCTTGAAGACTCCACGGGTCATGAGTCCTTCCCGACCCACATTCTGCAGGAGAGGAATGAAGCTTATATTGGAAGTCCTATCAAAGTGAAAGGAACAGCCTCATCTTCTCCCTGTGACAATGTTTCCTCTAAGAAGCTCAGTTCAAGCTGGTCCCCACAGGCACAAATAGATCTCTGAGATCCCGTCACCTTCAGGACAAACTAAAAGCAGATCAATACCCCACGGTAAATGAAAACTGCAATTAGCCATGCAGATGGGAGGGTCACGGCTGATTGTGATGTTTCAGCATCTGATCCTTAAAGAATATTCCAAACATGTCTTGCCCTCCTGGGCAGCTTCCAGGGCATTATTAACTGCCTATTTTACAGATATAGGATTGCCATTTATTCTAAACACAGAGTAAAGGTTTTAAAAGAAAGAAAAAATAATAATAAGAAGAAGCTTTGCACAAGCTAAAAGCTTTTAGGATAGGATGGACCTTAAATCGCCTATTTTGCAGAGACACAAATGGCTCTGAGGAAACTTGACATTATTGCATCTCTTTTTTAGAAGAATATAAAGATATAAGATTAATTCAACTTGACTCAAAACCAAAGCTGTTCGTCTAAACTGGTTGTGGAAATGTACAAAAATTCACAGCCTAAAAGCCAAGGCCACATTAGCAAATGATGATTTCTGTATTGCTCGTTTCCCACATATTAAACACATCCCACAGAGCACATGGGATGTGCTCCACACAGATTTCCATTCCCCAGCCAGTTACACTCGATAGATCTCAAACACCAACCCAGGGACAGCAGGGTCCACCAGCTCCTTCACCCTGCTGTCCCCTGATCCACACCTCACTATCCGAAAGGGCTACAAGAGGTTGCGGGAGGGGTGCTGGCCTGTCATCCCAGCAGCTCAAAAGGCTGAGGCAGGAGGATTATGAGTTCAAAGCCAGCCACAACAAGTTAGTGAAGCCCTAAGCAATTGAGCAAGATCCTGTCTCTAAATAAATATTAAAAAGGGGCTGGGAATGTGGCTCAGTGGTTAAGTGCCACTGGGTTCAATCCTCAATACCAAAAAAAAAAAAAAAAAAAAGCATATAGGAACAGTCTCCTTGCTCACCACTGTACCGCAGTCCTTGTCAAAGGCTCGGATCTCCATGACATCCCATTTTCCCCCTTCATCTCCTGGTTTCTCCTTTTTTTTTTTTAAGGAATGAGTGGAAAGCTTCATTCCAATCAACCAAAATATCAGACATATTTGGCTGGTGCTTTTATAAAACTTGATAACTGCCAACCTTTTATTTATTTATTTTTTAATCTGGACATTTAAAACCAGGACATTCACCTAAAAATCCAGACTTCTGGTCTTTTTGAAACTCATCTGGGACAACAGTGAAGTCAACATTCACTGGTGACAAGGATGTTGGAGCAGGCTGCCAGCTACCCCCGCAAGATAAGGTCCTCTCCTGCTCAACCACCCTTCTCCAACTGCACTGATGCTGGCTCTAGGGTGGCCTCGTCATTAACTGTCCATGGACACTTCTGACCACAGAAAGAGGAGCTGATAATAACTGCACTAGGACAAGCTGGCTGGCACTCACCGGACGTCGGCCACCCTACCTGGGTGGCCCATTCTGGCTCTGGTTATCAGTCTGTGCTCACCAGATCCGCCTTCATTCTTTTCTAGCTCAACCGGTTTGTGCTCATCCACTTGGCATTGGGAATGAGAGGGTAGAAGTTTTAATGTCTAATTAGTAAATTGCTGAAGGGGACAATCAAAAATGAAAACAGAGACAAATGTCCCAGTAACCAGGCAGGTCAGGAAAAAGTGGGACACAGGGAAATAGGCGAGGTGTCGCAGGTTTTACTCCTCCTGAGGATCACCTTCGACTTCCCATCCAATTCCACAGAAACCCCTGCACCTCAGCTGGAATCTAATCAGTGGACCTTAACGCCCAAATGGTAAGGGTCACTCTGCCCTATACAGGCCTGGCTCTTTCGGGAGGGGGAGATGCTAAATTTCTGGAGTCTTTTAAGGAAGAACAATACAAAGTCTTCCAAAACTGAGCAAGTACTCAGAAACCTAGCATGCACTCGGTCCCTCTGATGGGCTGTCAAGATCTCCTTTTATAATGAACCCGGCGCGCAGTTGGGCTCCTCGCCAAATGTAGCGGCCATTAGTTTGAAAACAGTTTGAAATGCTCCAGCTTTGGAATCAGTCATATAATCAAAATCAATTAATGTACCATTTGGGAGTTTGTATGTACATCCATCCCTAAGGCAGCACGATTTGCAAACCATCCAATTTCACCGTGGCACGGGCTCGTGTCTGCAATCCCACAGACTGGATATTCTCTCCCCTTCCACCTCAGATACACTGAACTTAGGGTGATTGTCTTCACTGTAGGGAGGAGGGAATATCCATTATTTCAGAGAAGCCTTCAAGAAAGGAAAAAAGAAAAATGAATGTATTTTATAGGATCTTTCAGGACGGGTAGGCATTGGAAGTCCTCCAAAATTTGGGGGTGTGAAAGAGGACACTGGCTATTACAATAAGCATCTACTTTTGGAAAACAAAATGTTTTACTCAAATAACCATAAAGAAAATGGGTGAATCTGGGGTTGTTTTGATAATGATCCAAATGGGACATGGTTTATAACAGGATTGTGACTCTTTCTACAAATGAGATACCTGGAAACCAATATGGGAAATTCACTTTGGGCTTTCTATCAAAGAATTTTTGGCTTTTGTTTGTTTGTTTGTTTGTTTGAGACAGGGACTTGCTAAGTTGCCCAGGCTGGACTTGAACTCAACATCCTCTGGCCTCAGCCTCCAGAACAGCTGAGATGATAAGCTTTGTGCCACCTTGTCTGTCACCAAATTATTGAATAATTTTTACCAAGGAGGTAGCAAACTGGTTTGGAGAGACTTTGAGCTGGAGCAATCAAAGATACAAAGACAGAAGAGAAAAGCTACCATGAAGTACACTTCTTAAAAATAGGGGGTGGGGTGGTGAGGATGAGGGGAAACACCAGGGTATATGTGCCAATTCCATTCACACCTGTCTTCTTCCCCCTTGTGTATTCAGATGACAGTGCTTGTAGACAAATAAGCAGACATGCTCAAACACCTATTGATTATGTCTTCCCTGGACCAATCTTAAAGATCTAGCCCTTCCTTCATTTTACAAAATGCATCAAACTGCCCATCCGGATATTTAGAGGAGTTTTCTGTTGATTTTGCAGCAATAGTCATTTATATCCACCTTGAACACAACACACCTACCTGGCTTGCTTGAATAGAGCCTGCTCATCCCAGCCCAGCCTCTACTTCTGGCTGGTCTGTGCTGTTGGCCTAATGATGATAAAGCATCCTAATCTACTCAACATCAAAACTGTGCTCTGCACACAGCATGTTGTTTGCAAGAGCAGTGCCCGTACCCCTGGGTATCGAATTTCCCGAAACAGCTTTCATAAATTTTAATCCATGAAGAAGGGCTGTATACAAGCAGCCTATAGAAACTCTACCAGTCATTTCCCTGCCCCCCCAACCCCACTCTCAGCCCTCATAAGCACACTTTTTTTTAATTTTTTTCCAGTACTGAGGATTAAATCCAAGGGCACTCTAACACCCAGCTATATACCCAGACCTTTCTAATTTTTTTTTGAGACAGGGTCTCACTAAATTGCTGAAGCTGGCCTTGAACTTGTAATCCTCCTGCCTCAGACCTAGAGCTGCTGAGATTACAGGCGTGTGCCACCTTGCCCAGCTTTGTAAGTTCTCTATAATTGACTTACGGTCTAAGTCTTCTATATCAAAGAGGGCTGCCAATGTTCAGAAATTCCTAACTTAAGAAATACGTTGAATAAGCAAACCACTCTACTGCCCCCAGAACCCTGTGTATTTGAGATTTGTTTATTCTGAATCAAATTAAGGACAGAAAATGGAAAGTTGGCAAAATTTAGCTATAGAGGGCTTGGATAGAAAAGAAACTTTCAGAATCACCAACATGCAGATTTTAATCATGGGCCTATATCTAGAACTTCCATTTGCACATATTATAATCAAGAAGGAAATGCACATCTATTAAAAATCTATCACTGATACATCAGGATCCTGATCGAAGCCACTAAATGGGTTGTTAACAGTCTCCAAAAATCTGTACCTAGTTAAACAAGTTATTTTTTCCTCTCTAGTCTTAGTTCTTCACTTATAAAGTAGGGAGAAGACCACAGCCTGCTCCCCAAAGGCTACTGCAAAGAGTCAGTTGGATACAGTAGGTAGCGATGTGACATAGCACCTGTCCCATGCTACACACACATAAGAGGTAGTGATCATTAATGGACTGCTGTCACCCAAGCTGGACTGAGTCTTACAAAACAGATCATTGTGACCTCAGCATGAAAGGAGATAACAGAGAGAGATCACTGGCCCACGATGGGAGAGTCACCCCATCTCTCTCTGACTCTACTGCCCAGTAAAGCTCTCTGCTGAGAAATGGGAATTAATTGTTGGTGGTAAATAAACAAAACCACAGGAAGACAGATCAAACATGAACTATCTACTTTCCATTTCCCAGTAGATGTTTAAAGAAGAGCCACTGCATCCCATGATAAAATATATCCAAGGTACCAAGACCTCTGCTAACAAAAACCATCAAGAGGACGAAACTTCTGTGTGTGTGCATGGTGCGTGTGGGTGTGTATATGAGCGTGTGTGTGAGTATGTGAGTGAAACTACACGATGCACTTGAATTACAACAAAGTACCCAGACATTTTAACAATTTCATAGTTATTCATAGTTATTGTTCAGTTAAGTAAGTAAAATACCAGCCAATCTCTTTGGTTACCAGGATTCAAGAGTCTTTGTTGGGTTATGAAAAGAATAAAACTTTAACCTACAAGTTCTCCTGAAGAAGATGATCCAACAAATTTTCACCCATTGATAAGAATGGTCTGAGGACAGAGGCATCAGACTATAGGATATTGACTGAATTAATGGTTCATGCTCAATGGACGGAAACGCAGCTTACTAGAGTAAGAAGGACATAGATGTGAATGTGTAGACCTTGGGAGAAGTTCATGACTATGTGACACACAAAATGTTTTTATTAAGGGAAATTCAAACTGTGTGCCAAAGCATCAGAATATAATGAACCCTCATATCCCCACTGCCCAGCTACAAAAATTATCCCAATCTTTTTTTGCGAGGAAAGGATACTAGAAATCCAACCCAGGAGCACTTAACCACTGAGCCACATCCGCCCAAGCACTTTTAATTTTTTATTTTGAGACAGGGTCTCACTGAGTTGCTCAGGGCCTCACTAAATTGAGGAGGCTGGCTTCAAACTTGCAATCCTCCGGCCTTAGCCTCCAAAGTTGCTACGTCCACAAAACTATCCTAATCTTAAAGCTAATCTTGTTTGAATTAAAACAGTAGTCATACCCTCAGTCGTCTCCCTGATTGTATGGAAAGCAGTAAGAAATAGTAAAGCAATCATGATATTAAAGAGGGAAAAAGACATAGGACTATCTAGAAAGCATATTTGTTCCTAAGAAACTAGCCAAAAGTACACACACGCAAGGGGAAAAGTCTTTGCACAGAAATACTAACCATGGGTGACATGAATCCAGGGCCCAGTTTTGAGATGATGTGTTTTTACTCAACCTTTTCTGCAACAAACAGTACATTATTGGCATTAAATTAAAAATTAAACTCCAACTCATTCTGTCCTTTAGAATGCAAGAAACAAAACCATCACGGGGAGTCACTTCCATTAAAAATACCCAAATTTACTTGTCAATCTTGCTTATCCCTCCCCCATCCTCCAAATACAAAGTTATCCTGGTCAGCCATGGAAAGGTATCAAGAGAGAGAACAATTCACACACACAACAAACATATGTGCACACTCAGTGATACAATAGTTTCCTAAAGAACATTGCCCACTGTACATCATGTGCCAGTTTTTTTTTTTTTTTTTTAC
Organism: Spermophilus citellus; assembly: GCF_964194105.1. NCBI lineage: Eukaryota > Metazoa > Chordata > Mammalia > Rodentia > Sciuridae > Spermophilus > Spermophilus citellus. Next base: position 55,077,153 of record NC_138184.1, on the reverse strand, counting down.
TAGAAAAGAAATCATTATTCAAAAAATGTTAAGAGTTGATGCAAATTTCTAGGGCACCAGCACTGAATGACAGACATCTGCGGTGGGGTAATGCTAGGCTGTTTCTTGCTTTGTTGATTCAACAATCAGCACTGAATGTCTTCTGTTCTAATTTATTTTAACTTCTGCTTAATTAAATGCATAAAAGAACTAATGTGTTGGATTTGGGGATTTAAAATGACGTTCACCCAGCTGTTTTTAAATGCACTAGGAAATTTCTGGAATATAATTGTTCTTTTAGAGGAAAAAAAAAAGAAAAAAAGCAGACTGTAACCATGACATTCACACAGAGGGGAATTATCACCTAGTGACACTGGATGACAACTTCTAAACAGTAATTCCCCACCCAGAGTTTGAAACACATTCCAGGACTTTCCCAGCGACCTCATGAGGTGATGTAAACATTGCAAAAAAAAAAAAGAGAAAGGGTTGAGGAAAAAATTATTTTGGATTCATTTTTGGATCAATTCGACCTCTAAGTAGTCAATAAACATTTGCTAAACAAAAGAGAACTCAGTAGTGTATCAAGTCTCACTTTTTTTTTTTTTAAAGAACTAGGGAATCCTCTCCTCCTTCCACCCATGTTTTCAATTGAATAGTTACAGAGTCTCATTATGGCTGTAAATGCATCAGGTAATAGTAAAAATCTAATAATGGGGTGGGGGAGATGGATATCAGGACCCATATCTTTTTATTCTTTTTAATTGTTGTAGTGTAGATTGAACCCGGGGACACTCTACCACTGACTACATCCCCAGACACTTTTCGTTACCATTTTATTTTGAGACAGGGTGTCTCAGTAAGTTGTCCAGGCTGGTCTTCAACTTGCCATCCTCCTGCCTCAGCCTCCCCAACAGCTACTAAGATGAAGTTGTGTGTGTCACTGTACCCAGCCGGGTTCCAGTTCTTTCTACAGAAGCCAACATTAATGTGTCTTTTTCTCAAGCACAGCCCTGTGGAGTTTTTTCCAACCAAATCTTTTTGCAGGGTAGAAGGGGTACTGGTATTAAACCTAGTACCTTTTGCATACTAAGTGAATGCTCTACCACTGAACACCCCTACCCCTCTATCATGCTGGTTTTTGTTTTATTTTTTTATAGCAATTCTTTTTTATTATTATTATTTTATTTATTTATTTTTATGTGGTGCTAAGGATCGAACCCAGTGCCTCACATGCTAGGCAAGGATTCTGCCACTGAGCTACACAGCCCCAGCCTCCTCTGCCATGTTTTAACATAAGGAATTTACGTTGTTCTTACTCCAGTCTTCCCCATCATTCAAGTGTTGCTCATACATTCATCTCTATTGAAAAAAGAAAAACTTGTAGGGATCTATTATTTACTCATTTTGATGCCCAATGGCAAACCAGGACTCAATGACAGCCCTGAACTTCACTGTCTTCAACATATCATCCTTCTTCCACACACTGACAGATATCTCAAGAGCTCAACTTTCTAAGTCTCAATCTGGCACTTTATCCCTTGGGACATTGAAGCACTTTTGTCATTTACCAAAGCCTCTAACCTAAAGTTTTAGAAAGCACCTTTGCCCAGGTTGTCAATCCAACAGGAATTTCTATGATTTTTCAGAAAGCACAGAGAACTTGGTTATCACGCAGGACAACTTCTGCTTTACGTGGGAACAACTTGGAACATTTCAGACTCCAAATACGAGGCGCTCTTCCAAAGAGTTTTCTCTGCAAAACAGTCACACTATGTCAGGATGAGGACATAGTGAAAAAGTTGATTTTCCTACAGATGCGTTTCTTTCCTTTCTTTTCTCCCCATTGGTCTCTCCTGGACCCCTTCACAGCCTGGAGACAGACACACAATCATGTTCTCAAGCTGAATCACAGTTTTGGCTGCCACAAACTTAAGCACTGCCTGCGTGCTCCAGTTTTTGCAAAATTTCTGCTTCACACCGCCCCCATGTCAGGGCAGGCCTGCTGAGGGCTGAGATGACAATAAAGGGCTCTTTTCTGGGTTTCAACTTAATTATTTCTCAAAGAACTTAGTCATAATTTTCAAATGACAACACAAACCCAACCAGGACAAATCCTCCCGTGTTGTGGAAACTCGCACCAAATCTAACACCTATCACCAGGTCTCAGGAAAAAGCAACGGGGCAGAAAGAGATTTTTAAACCCTCAGCCTCCCATAGCGAGTTCCCCTCTGGAAGGTTTGAATTTGGTGTCAAGGAGGTTAATGAGTTAGTGGGACCCTTCTAGGTCTGGCTTTGGAGTCTGACCATATGGGAAGCCGAGATAAGCAAGTGTAAGATGTGGCGTTGATCAATATGGGGGCAGATAATACCATTTTGAAAACAGATTACACGTCCACAATGCACTGTAACATAATATAAACAAATATAACAAAATGGATTCCTACCAGGCAAGGTGCTCTTAAGAATAACTCAGATGTGTCTGGAAGCCACAGTGACATTTTAAGACCCCTGGAAACTAGTTAATTCTCCAACAGCCTTAGATGAGACCTTGCTGGCTGGGAAGAATTAAAAAATTATTAAAAAAAAAAAAAAAAACACCTGATGGCAGGATAAGCCAAACTCCCCATCCTGGGTCTTCCAAGTTTTTGTACCTTAGCCACTGAGGGCAGACAGGGTCCCAATGCAATTCAATCAGTTCAAATATAATGCGGGGAAACTAACACTGAGAATGTACCAACCAGCAAGACCCAGCGCTGGGCTTGTAACACCTTGCAAGGAGCTATGCATGAGGCCAGTATTTATCCCCATCCAAGGAACGAAGAGGCGAATGGTCAAGGGCTTCAAGTTATCCAAGGTCAAGGCACTCCTGGAGCAAGTGCGTCTATGAGAAATCTAAGTTTCTAGACTTCATAGCTGAAACTCTTAAATAACTGCCTCTTCCCCCAAAAGCAACTCCTGTGACTGCACTCATTGATCTCCACCTGCACACACAGGCAGCACAGGCTCTGGTCTCTGAAACCTCCTAACCAGTTACCATGACATTGCCCAACCAGGGCTTGCCCCAGTCCCTTCTCAGCCCCATGGCATGCCACAAGTGTCTGAAGAACAATAGATAGATTTTTTTTTTTTTTGCAACAATGGAGGGAATATATACCACCAGAGCTGGAATGTTAAGATAAACCTGTGCAATGAGGAAACTGCAAGCAGGAAATTCCATGAAGAAATATCAGAACATCCGTTCTTTTAACAATACACTATAGGCGCTGGGGTCCGACAGGCAACCAGACTAACTCTGAGTCTGAAATAGACAAGACTGTAATGAACAGTGGGGGTCGAGTCTACAATGAGAAGAGTCAGAGGGGCAGGGTAGATGCCTGAAGGTCACAGGACAGCTACAGGTGTGACTGTGTAGCCACTGTCATGTACTGCATGTCACTGTCCTGAGCTCTTAATCCCCTACCAGCATTCAAGCATGGTACACTATGTGCGTGTGTGTGTGTGGTGTGCATGCATTACACACACACACACACACACACACACACACACACACTCATGTGTACACCAGTGTGCTGGAGACCTAACCTAGGGCTTCTGCATGCGAAGCAAGTGCTCTACAACCAATCCCCAGGACCCATATTAAGTTTTCCATTAATTAACTTATGTATTATTTATTTATTTATTTTTCAGCATGAGGAGGGCCACCCAGGGCTCACCTGGGCACTCTAGCTACACCTCCAGCCCCACGCTGCACCGTCTGAAATTGGTCCTTGTGACCTGATCCTATATCTCAAGTTCTAAACCACAAACATCGCCCATCCACACCCCACGGGAAATGATGCACTGAAAAGACCCTTCCTGTCTGGATCCACAGAAGCTCAGGCCACGCCCAAACAAAAGCCAGAGAGCAGGGTGACTGATCCTAGGAGCAGCCCCAACTTCTTCACTCCAGAGGGCCTAGAAGGAAATGTCAATAATAAAAATGCCGTGCACAGTATTACTAGATTTACCAGGGGACAGAACTGTAATTATAAAGAATTTCCATTTCACTGAAGTTCAGCATAATACATGAGCCTTAAAAAAAAAAAACTAGGCCACCACTGGTTTAGTATACACTAAAATAAGTAGGTCTGCGGACTTGGTGTGAGCTCAGGGCTTCGGGTTGCACCTGTCAGTCATTTCAGATAAAGAGACGCTCGTGTGGTGGAGTGAATCCTCCTAATAAGGGACAGTCTAGTGTAACACCCTTTTAGCCTAAGATAACACCACTTCTCGAAAATATTCAAGAGTGACATTTGTGGTGACTCTCCTCCAAGATCTCATTAAACTTCAGGGAGTATCTACAATGTTCAGCAGAGGCAGCAGAGGATAACGTGGGCAAAGTCACTATTTTTTTTTTAAGCAATAAAGCCATGAAACCAATTAAAGCCATACCCATTTCCTCTAATACTTTTTGAAGAATTTGCATAATTTCGGATTTGACAAAAGAAACTCATTTCTTGGTCTCCCCCTTCCCAACCTTGACCTTCTGTGATCTAACACCCATACACTGCTTGCTTTCTTTTCTTTCTTTCTTCCTTCCTTCCCTTTCTCCTCTGTTGGTACTATAGACTGAACCCAGAGATACTTAAACCACTGGGCCACATCCCCAGCCCTTTTTATTTTTTTTTTAATTTTGAGACAGGGTCTCACTAAGTTGCTGAAGCTGGCCTTGAACTTGAGATCCTCCTGCCTCAGCCTCCCAAGCCGCTGGGATTACAGGCCTGCACCACCAGACTTGCTTGCTGGGTGCTTTCTATAGGACGTTTTCTATGAAAGAAATCACTTACTTTTCCCAACCTGTTGCAGAAAAGCAGCAGGAAGAATGGAAACTTTTAGAGTATTATGTTCAAATTTTGCAAAGACGGCAAGCCCCACACTGAGAGTAAGACCGTCCACCCTCACTTTCCATTTCTGCAAGACTTTAATTGCATACTCTCTGTCTATCAACCTGTCTGTCTCTGTCTATCAACCTGTCTTGCCACATTCACTCCCATGTTTCATGTATTCAACTTTATCTGTTCCTTCCCCCTTTTCTCAGGTAGAATTGTTGGGAATGCCCTGAGGAAGAGGTTTGTACTATAAATGTTTTAACATCCATTATACCACCATGCATGCCATAAAATGTATAAGATGAATTTTAACTAAATTGCATTTTTAAATTTATGGAATTTGGGAGATTTTTTTATTTTTTTATTTTCTCTAGACCATACATATGGATGAGAATATTTTTGTAGAGGAATGCAGACGTTTTCGGTGAAGAGCCATATAGTGGTGAACAGTTCAGGCTGATCGTGTCCTGTGGCTCTGTTGCAAACACTCTGTAGCAAGAGAACAGCACTGATAGGAAGGAGTGGCCATGTTGCAATAAAACTTTATTTACAAAACTAGAGAACAGGTCAGCTGTTTGCCTGTGGGCCACAGTTTGCCAACCCCTGATGTTGTGGATCCAGTCTTATAATCAACTGAATAAAATATGACTAGTAGCCAAACTAATATTTGTGAGCTAGGTAGTCCTGGACTAGTCACCTAGCTTCTTCACTTCAGTTTCCTTATCTAGTAAATGAACAGGGAGAAGAAAGCCTAACAGAACCTCACCATAGGCTTATTCTGAGAAGCCAGGAAACTGAAAGTTCAAGGAAAGGAATAGTAGCCGTTACATTATTAAGCTGTATATTGGGGGGAATAGGGTACTAGGGATTGAACTCAGGGGCACTCAACCACTGAGCCACATCCGCAGACTTATTTTGTACTTTATTTAGAGTCAGGGTCTCACTGAGTTGCTTAGGGCCTCACTGTTGCTAAGGCTGGCACTGAACTCGTGATCCTCTTGCCTCAGCCTCCCGAGCCGATGGTGACGAGATTATAGGTATGTGCCACCACACCCAGCTACATGCAGTATTTTTAAAATATATTTTTAATTATTGATAGACCTTTATTTTATTTACTTATTTATCTATTTGTTTGTTTATATGTGGTGCCGAGAATCAGACCCAGTATCTCGCACATGCTAGGCAAATGCTCTACCACTGAGCTATAATTCCAGCCCTACATGCAGTATTTTTAATATAACTAATATCATTACTCAAGAACCATTAACAAACGTATATGTTTCTTTCTGTTAGAATTATGTCAAAGATGCAGTTTTTCTAGAAAAACTTAAAAAGAAATTTTCTTTCCATCCCTCTGACAATCCATGGGTATACATCTTCAAAGCAGAAAACTTTTTAAAGAAATTTATAAAGTTATGGTTGGGGAGGTAGCTCAATGGCAGAGCACTTGCGTTAGATTGCAAGAGGCCTGGGGTTCCATTCTGATCACTCCCAAACAGGGAAAAATCATAGAAGCTAAAATGTCAAATCAAATACATAAGTCACGCACCCCAAATGTACACACTGAAGTTTGGGGCTTATTCCTGGGGTATTTGTGGTTGTCTTAGGATCTCAGTTCTTTTGTTGTGATTTAGGATCGTAGGACACCATTTCCATTATTGTTTTCAAAATCATCCTAAAGCATTTATTGCTGCTTTCCAGCAAAAAGAATGAGGAGATGGCTGGGCTGAAGTTTTAAAAGCACCTTTTCAATCAGCAACTCAATGAATTGGGAGTGGGGAAAGCAGTGCCATTATACAATTTATTCATTACATGTAAAAGCAATTATTAAATTCACATCACCCATGCCTTCCAAGTACTATTCTATACCAAGTTTTCATAAAGAGAAAATCTGACAGCAGGTTTTCATAAGCACGTTTTCGTCAGTGGTAAGGGCCAAATTTATCTGGAGGAATCTTTGGGTGACAAAGTAGAGTGGGGTGCGATTGGCATCTGCCAAGGAAGTCAGTGATACTCCTAACACCCTTCAATACACGGGACGGTGCCCCACCATAGATATCATCTAGATCAAAATGTCAACAGAGTTAAAACTGAGAAAACACTGTCTTAGATTTGGAGAAAAGTATTGAGAAGAAAACCACCTGTCAGCTCTTTTTTTTTTTTTTTTTTAATCGTCTCATTTCACCTTCATAACAACCCTACAACACAGTTTTGTTTTCTTCGTCTATCAACAGAGACCAGGAAAGATGGCACAGAGAGGGTGAGCTGCCTGTTCCACGCTGCACAGTCCTAGACTAACATCAGGAACTGAACACAAACTTGGCGGGCTTGCTGCACACATGGCCCAAAGTGGAAAATATTCAACAATTCAAGACTGGTAGGTTCAACTGAAGGGAAATAAGATATCCAAAGTCTCTGAGCTGCTATCAAATGAGTCCCCATCGCTGTCAAGCCCAGAAGTAATTCAGACAGATAGCAGAAGAGAGATCTCATCACCTTAACACGGGGAAGGAGCCTTCAACAGCCCTTGATCTTGACCAGCCGGCACAGGAAGAACAGGCCCTTATCGAGCACCTGGGAGCTGATTACACGCTGCAGCTCTTTCTCCTTTATAGGATTTTCTCACCAAACTCAACAGACACCAGCATTCAGGAAAGGTTAACATCATTCTTTATTTACCCAAGTAAGATGTACAGCCACCTGTTTCTGACTCCCAGTATAATTAGCCATCTTATTTGAGGGGAAAAAATTCATTTCCAGCTTCCTATTGCTCAAATTCACATATAAAATTCCAACTGAGAGCTTCCATCTGCATAGCTCCTTTTTAGAAAAAAAATAAATCTTTAATTAATTAATATATTTATGTATGGGGGAAAACCAAGGATTGAACTCAGGGGCACTAGACCACTGAGCCACATCCCCAGCCTTATTCTGCATTGGATTTAGAGACAGGGTCTCACTGAGTTGCTTAGGGCCTCAGTTTTGCTGAGGCTGGCTTTAAACTCATGATCCTCCTGCCTCGGCCTCTGGAGATGCTGGGATCACAGGTGTGGGCCACGATGCCCAACGTATGTATTCAATCTTTAAAACTTGGTATCTTTTGCTTTGAACGTTTTCAGTCCTAACTTGGTCCTGACTTGGCAAGGAAACTCTGAGCCTCCATAAAATGAAGGCACATCTCTATAAAATAACTATTTAGCCAGGAACAGTGGGGCACACAGGATTCAAGTAATCCTGGCTACTTGAAGCCTGAGACAGGACTCTGATCATACGTTCAAGGCCAGTCTCAGCCATTTAGCAAGTAGCTTAGTGGTATAGCACCCTGGGCTCAATCTCCAGTCCTTGCTCCCCCAACAAATAACTGTTGACTCACAGAAGTCCACCTATGTGACTCTGCAATAAATGCAAAACCACATTAAGCAGGAAGAGACAGACAGCAAATGGACAGACAGGCCAGTATCACTAAAGGCCCCATGATGTATTTCTGGGATCCCCATTTCTTACTTTATCCAGGTCTCCAGTCCTCGATGGCAGACAGGCAGAAACTAGTGTGGTCAGGGTTGTCTCCTGCATAGAACACAAGATGACCTTCCCTCAGAATTTCACCCAGGAGCACAAACCAGAAGGAATCTGACATTAAACATGAATCCCATCATAACTCTCTATTTACAGGGTGACAGGGAGAGGCACTAAGATTTATCAGCAAACTCCACTTGTCAACGTTAGCAAAAAACAGAAAAAGAAAAAAGAAAGAAAGAATGTGAAACACTGGCTCAAGAGGTTGAGGCAGGAGGATTACAAGTTCAAATCCATCCTTATCGAGGTCCTAAGCAACTCAGTGAGACCCTGTCTCTAAATAAAATATTAAAAAGGGCTGGGGATGGGGCTCAGTGGTTGAGTGCCCTGAGTTCAATCCCTGGTACCAAAAAAAAAAAAAAGTTAAAAATGGGTGACATCCCATGCATTAGATAAGGCTCACAATTACTATCTTCAGCACAAAGGTCAAAGTGAGTTGTTTTTCCTGAAAATGTACACTAGGTCACTTTACTGGAACAACCACAGTGAAGGAAATAAAAGACCATGACAAGCTTGGGGACAGAAGACTGTAGTCTGTACAAGAAGTGGGCTCCATCCGATCAAGAGCTCTATTCTCAGCCACCAAGTCGGTCCTGGGGATGTGGCTTCCTGCTGGAGAGCTGTCAAGTTATCCCTTGGAAGGGAGAGGTCTGTGACATTAGCCTCAGTGCATGGAGTATGTACAGTGGGAACCTGGCGATGATCCACTTAACAGGATTCAGCCATGAAGCCAAAGGCAACTGTTCCTTTTCCGAATTCATCACTGACAACTTAAAGACCTGAATGACTCAGACCATTTCTGCCCCAACAGAAAGTGCAACATGATCCAGGCTCCACGGTCATTCTCTGACCATCCCAACCAGAGTGAGTTCCGAGCACCTGGGGAAATGCAAGCCCGACGACTACAGGCTAGACGTGGCAGCAGGTGCTCTGAACACACTTTTTCCGGGCCTTACAATGACCACAAGAGGTAGAGGTGAGGTATCCCCATCATACAGAACAGGCAACCCAGGTTCGGAAGGATGTCATTTGCTCAAGATCATGCAAGGACATCCATTCATCCTTTCAACAAAGATCTACTGAGAACATTCCATATTCTATGGCGACAGGTACTCAGGCATGAACCAGACACCCAATGCCCTGCATAGAGACGTCAATCATTCAGAGGGCCAAGCCAAATTTCTCAACAAAACTCAACTGGGGTCCCAACATCCTTGCTTCTTCACAGTGGGTTTTGAAAATTTAGGACAGGAGGCACATCAGAAGGTACGTGGGTTTAAAGATGAATCAGAAGCCAGGTTTTGAACTCTCCATCCTGTTCTGAATCCCCCTGCTCACCCCCACACCTGCATCCTGAGAGCCGTCTGCACCAAGTGACCATCCATAACTCTTAAAATTGCTATGGGAACAGATCCTCCTTGTTTATGCTAAATACCAAATTTGATCTGAAAACACTCCCTATTCGGCCTCCAGGAAGATGTCACCCAGATAATCCACCATGGTTGGTCCATTTATAGGGTATGTACACCAACGAGAGTCATCTTATAGATGCACTGGTCAGTGACTGCTCCTGTCCACTTGACTCCCAAGACTATTACTGTGTAACAAATGAGCCCACAACAGAGGGGCCTCTATCAGCAAATATTTATCATCTCAGTTTCTGGCAGTCCGATTCAAGAGCTTAACTAGGTGGTTTTGACTCAGGATTCCTCATGGGGTTAGTCGAGCGGTTGGCTATAATAAGTGAGTTGGGATAGAGGTTCACACTCCAGGCTCACTCACGTGGCTAGAGTAGGAGGCCCCAAATCTTCACCACATGAGCTCTCCACAGGGCAACCTGCTTGACCTCACATTACAACAGGTGGCCTTCCCCAAAATGAGTAACCCAAGAGCACAAGTCTTTCTAGAGACTCATCTCTAAAGGTGCAATCCTTTTTCCTTACTGAGACCATTAGAAGTGAGTCACTAAGTCGAGTCACATACTCAATGGAAAGCGAGGCTCTGGGTTCAATCCTCAGCACCACATAAAAATAAATAAAATAAAATAAAGGTATTGTGTCCATCTACAAGTAAAAACTAATTTTTTTAAAAAGAGGTTATTTACCTGGGGGCTGGGGTTGTGGCTCAGTGGTAGAGCGCTTGCCTAGCATGCACAAGGTACTGGGTTTGATCCTCAGCACCACATAAGTGTAAAAATTAAAGATATTGTGTCCACCTAAAACTAAAATATAAATTTTTTAAAAAAAAAAAAGGTTATTTATCCTATTCAAAACAAAAGAGAAGGGATTTATAAATGAAAATGAAAAAACTTCTTCGGTTCCTAGTGTTTGGGGTATTTATAGCATGATAAAATGTCTCGGCCTAGAAGGGGCCATTCACCAAAGACACTGCGATTTTTAAGAAATATTCAGTTGCATGAATGCTTATATATTCTAAACTGCCTCGGGCAGCCAGATAAATAAGACATACACAGCACAAGAAGGAACACATAGAAACTGGGGAAGAAATAACATATTCGCCAATGTCAAGGTCGCTGCCTCCTCCTCCCCCTCCTCCTCCTCCTCCTCCCCCTCCTCCCCCTCCTCCTCCTCCTCCTCCCCCTCCTCCTCCTCCCAGAAATAATTTCTTCCCTCCCCACAATAAAGGGGGCAAATTTGATAATATTAATAAGACTTCAGTCTCAGCCATCAGGAAGGTCAACCACCTCTGTTTTAATATAAGGGAGAGGTCCTGGCAATTATAGCTAATGGTAGATTCTGTGCTTAGCAGGTGCAAAGCCTTGGGCTCAATCCTTAGCCCAAAAGGGGTGTGGGACGTCAACGAGGGGGAAATATTTAAACCTGTTTAATGAACTGTATAAGGTACCCGATCCCAACATCACCATCGTTGCCACCAGGGGCACACTGGGTTACACCCAACCAGGTGCTACTCTGGATGCTTCCTCTGAATTAGCCCTTTAATCCTCACATCAAAACCCATAAAATGGATATTATTATTATTCCAAGTTTAATACAAAGGAAATTAAGGCTCAGGGGAGAATTTGCACACTTATTGGTCTTGTGAACACAGGACAGCAAGGCATTCTCACCATGCCATGTGCTTTGAGAAGACTCTAGTTTCAGGTGTGCCTCCTGATCAAGAAAGAAGTATACGGGCTGGGGTGGTGGCTCAGTGGCAGAGCGCTTACAAAGCACTGGTTCGATCTTCAGCACCCCATAAAAATAAATAAAATAAAGGTATTGTGTCCACCTACAACTAAAAAAAAATTATTTTTTAAATAAAGTTGTTTAACAACAATGTGGTATCTCTGTGATACCTTTAAAAAGCTGCCACGTGGGCTGTGGCTGAAGCTCTGCAGCAAAACGCTTGCCTCGTATGTTGTGAGATACTGGGTTTTATCCTCAGCAATGCATAAAAAAAATAAATAAAATAAAAGCAAACTGTCCATCTACAACTATTTTTTTTTTAAAAAAGCTACCACCTGCTTCCAAACCCCAAATCAATCCTGTTGGACAGGTTAACATTCGTCTCTAGCATTTCTAGAATTTCTATCTCATATGACCTTCATAATCTCTGCCATATCTCTATGTCCTTAATCTCTAACTTACTCTTATTTAAAACAGCATCTCAAGTCTTTCAATTAAATGAATCTATTTTAAAAGAAACTTTATATCACATACAGGAATGAAAAACTAGTCACATCTGGTTTAGGTAAATAAGTCACCTATAAGTCTCATCAGGACACTTTCCCAAGGAGCCCACGTGTGACTTCAGAATCCTTCTCAACAGAGGGTTCCAAGTAGTCTCTACCTAATTATCATCAATGACACTCAAATGAAGTCTATTGGCTGCATTGCATTGAATCTAATAAACTCTTTAAAAAAAGAAGAAGAAGAAGAAACTTGACCCTCAAAGGCTTAAAAACAAATATTTAACTGCTTAAGTGTTTTAGGGGAATAAGCTCTCAAAATCAGGACTCTATTCTGAATCTGCTTCCTGCAGCAGTCCACCATGCGACAATCTGCAAAGCCTGCTCCACTTGAAGAGGTGCACACAGCAACTTCACCAAAGCATCCTCCTCTCCAACGAGCAGAGCGCAGTCAGTCAAGAGCTCCTGAAAATCAAACTAGAAAACACACAGCTGAGCGGCACTGTTTGGACTTGCACAATTACAGCCTTTGTCGATGAGAGAAAACATACATTTTTCTATGCCTATATAAAGACCTAATCAGACTGACAGCTTTGGGGCTACCAGAATAAAGCAACCAGTATCCTGTCTTTGATGTTCATGGGACCAGGGATCAGGACCATTAGAAACAGAGATCAGCAAGGCTTTCAAGCTGGAGGTACCAAGAGGGGTCCCTTCCAGGCCCAGGGGGCACTGTCTGAGAAAGGGGAACAGGACAGGGCAGGTAGAGAAGAGCAGAGCTCATGCCCCTGAGTTGACGGCTGTCAGCGACAATTCCCAAAGACATCCTCCAAAGCAAGCCACAACAAAGAGTGATCAATTATTCATCTGCAAACAGGCACATAGGTTGAATGCCAAGGCCACAAGGGGCAGAATCCACGATGTCTGAAAGGTTTACAGTCATATTCAGATTGCCCATCCCCAGGTCCTAACTCTGAAATTCAAAATGCTCCCAAATCCCAAACAGAGAGCCAACAAGATACCCCAAGTGGAAAATTCCACATCTGAGCTCATGTGTGAAGCTTTGGTTTCAGATACAAAATTATTAAGAATACTAGATTCAATTACCTTCAGCTCTGTGTATGGGGTGTTGACAGAACACAAATGAATTTGGGGTTTAGATTTGGGTGCCACCAAGACATCTCACCAGGAATCCACCAATATTAGAAAATCCAAGAACCTCTGAAATCTGAAACACTTTTGGTTCTAAATGTCTCCAACAAGGGATGTTCAACTTGCTCTGTGCTACGTACATATGATCTTTCCCAGATGTGGCCAAGAAATAGGGCAGGGTGCACAGGCAGGATCGTGGTCGTGAGCTTGCAGTGAACCCATCCTTCATCTGATAAATACTTTCCCTGATAAGTCCAAGGTACAGGGACTGAGCAGTGAACAAGACAAATCAGTTCCCTTGCTCTCAAAAAACCTATATGCTAGCTGGTGAAACACAGAGCAAAACAAACACCTTATTTCAAGGATGAGTGATAGAAAGAAGACAGTGTTTAAAAATGAAAGGTGACAGAGGAGGAAGGCAGAGAACAGAAGCCAGGGAGCTGAGTGAGATATCAGACCCTTATTTCAAAGATGGGGAATGCTGGGCACAGTGGCGCACCCTGTCATCGCAGCTGCTTGGGAGGCTGAGGAAGGAGGACCGCGAGTTCAAAGCCAGCCTCAGCAACTTGGCAAGGCCCGAAGCAACTCTAAATAAAATACAAAATAGGGCTGGGGGTGTAGCTCAGGGTTAAGCACCCCTGAGTTCAATCCCCAGTAACAAAATGACAACCAAAGATGGAGACACGAGATGAAATTGTTGTCCAACTTGGCCAGGGTCACATACATAGCTAAGGGCAAGCTGATATTTGAAACCACAGCTCCCCGACTACAGGACCAACCCAAGTTCTCCCTCTGACTTCAAGCTGACCCCTTGAACCTGTTCACTGTCTTAGGACACTCTCCCATCAGGGCCACCTAGATTCACAATGTTCAGCTGTCCTGTGAACAGGCACTGGTACCTGAGTCAGGCCAGAACCCTTCTATCCCAGAAGTTTGGGCAGCCTCTGGGATTGAGGACAACGACACCACCAAATCCTTGTCAGAACAGTCATTAATTAAAAAAAAAAAAAAAAAAAAAAAAAAAAAACACCTCTTCAATTCCAAATCTGGGATCCAGAATCAGGTCCTGTCTGCATTTCCTCCCAGAGCCCATAGCTCTTGGATTTCCCAAGCAGGTCCATCATGAAGCTGTGTTGACCCTTGTTCAAAGCCAGCGCCATGAGCACAGTCTAGACAAGCACAGGCACACACCCCCATCAGGTCAGTGGAGACAGGGCCCCCCTGGCCCCAGCTGCTCTGAAGCCCTCTTCTTCACAAGCAAACTCTAAAGCACATTCCCCGCAGCCGCCTGCTATCGATCCACTTCAGGACAAAGAGAAGCGGCCTCCACAGAACTCTGGGTGGCCCTGTGAACGGTGCTCTTTAAGTGGGGACATCTAAATGCTCCGGTTGTGAATAACTACTTTAAAAGACTCTTGAATCCATTTCATTTTTAATCAACTGATTATATTGTGATCAAAGAAAGTTGAAGAGAGGAGAGGAAATGCAGGAAATGCAAGGTTACAATGAATCCCAAGAAAGATACATGCCAAGATGGAGCTACAAGAGATGCAGGAGACCAGGACACAGTGTCCCAAAATAGGGTAACTGAGGTTACTGAGAACAGCAGGAATAGGTAGGTCTCTGTGATCGTCCCCTCCCCTGCCCCCAAGCTGACATTCTCCCCTACAAGTCATAAGACCCCTATTCCACGGGGGTCGTCGTCTCTGGAGACACAGAAATGCCAGGAAGAATCTAAACAAAGGTCTCTTGAGCTCCCCACCCCTGATTTATTACCATTAGATCATGACCTTTGCCCTTCAATCAGAGATCCTCATGAAGGTCCATAAATTACAGCTTCCCTACTTCTTTGGCTCTTAATTTTTGGAGGCTTCCATGCCACAAAAAACAGATTAAAGAAACTAGGCGTGGTGGCCACATCTGTAATTCCAGAGACTCAAGGATATTGGACAATATCCAATACCCAGGGAACCTATTTCCTAAAAGGTAAAATTGGCATTTCAGAATCCTAGAGATTCTGAGTCTTAATAGATCCATCAAAAGAAATCACATCAATGCGTTGTTACAAGGCTGAATATACCTGAAGAAGCCTGTATAGTGGATTTTTAAAATAATGTAGTTAAAGGAGAGTGAATGGCATTGGTACCAAGCACAGAGCACCGGTATTTCCTCCTTCCTCTGGAAAGCTGCCCATCCTAAGACTCATTCCTTAAAATGCAATTCCAGTTACATCCCACTTCCTAGAAATGTCAGCTCTTAACTGTTCACCTGTAACTTGGGGATTGCACAAGTGTTTCCACTCTGATTGTGATGATCCCTGAGATCCAGGGCACTTCTGCATTGCCCAGCCTGAACACGAAAAGGCAACACTAACTCAAAGAGGAAACACTTCCATGAAATAAATGGCACCATCCATTTGGACAAAGCCAATCGGAACAACCACCTATTAGCACAAATCAGTACATCTTCAGGCAAAACAACCAAATCTAGCTGACAATTATTCCCACTTGAGAAGTTTCAGTGACAATATTCATTCCACATACATTTTTAAGCGCCTGCCACACAGGCGCTCTTCTATGACCGTATGATACGACAATGACCAACTGATAACAGCTCCTGTAGATCTTCATCTAAAGGGTAAAGGAAGATCGTGAATGAGACAACAAAGAAATGGAATAGAAGTTGCAACTATAATTAAATGCCAGGATGATAATCATCAGGGATTGAAATGAGGAGAAACAGGGAGAGGGAGAGATGATGTCTATTTCCTGTCACTGAGAGGCAAGTGCATGGCACTCAAGGGACTCAGCAACTTCACTTGTAGGATGACTCGTCAGGTGACCAGGAACACCTCTGCCCCACATGGTCAAAATGGTCAAAAAGCAAGAGTGAATCTTCTTCTTTGTCACCAGGAGGAAGCTCAGCCCATGAGGTCCCAGTATGCATGCAAGATACAATGGCCAATACACCAGAAAGATAGTGTCAAGGTCTATTCGCCAAACAGAGCCCCAAAATACAGGAAGCACAACCTGACAGAACTTCACCTACATCTCCTAGGTGTGCTCAGATGATTAGATCAGAGAACACACGTCAAGTTTCTGGCCCATGGCAGATACCTATACAAAGAGGCCCTCCTGGGCTGGGGATGTGGCTCAACCGGTAGCGGTAGCGCGCTCGCCTGGCATGCGTATGGCCCGGGTTCGATCCTCAGCACCACATACCAACAAAGATGTTGTGTCCCCCGAGAACTAAAAATAAATATTAAAAATTCTCTCTCTCTCTCTTAAAAAAAAAAAAAAAAAAAAAAAAAGAGTCCCTCATAAGACCATCTAGAGGTGAGAGCAGCTTGTTCTCTTGAGGAGCCCCCAGTCCCCTGACCCCATGATGAATGCTTCTCCCATGTCTGATTCAATTCTCACACCAAATCTAAGAAGCACAACGCCAAACTGAGGTCGGAAGACACTAAGTAACTTGCTAAGTAACACTAAGTAACTGGGAGCCTTTTGAACCAAGGTTTATTCTAATCTCACAGGCAAACAGATTCTGGAGCTTTCTTTTCATAGAGATCAGGTCCTTACACAGGAAGAGTTTGCCTTGGAGAGCAAGGAAAGTTGGATGGGTACAGGACAGCACCTATGGACAACTACAAGGCACAATCATTCCTCAACCCCAAAACAAAAGATGTACGCTAAGTCATAGTGACAACTGTGTAGCAAAACTGTAAGACCTATGAGACTGGACATCTATTTAGTTCACCATTCCATCCTGAGTGCCTTACAAGAGGAGTGACTGGCATACGGTACAGTGTAAATTAAGCATTTGGGGAGTAAATCAGAGCATTATTTATGCACATGCCTGTAACCCCAACAACTTGGGAGGCTAAGGCAGGAGGATCCCAAGGATCCCATGTTCAGTGCCCTGAGAAACCTAAAGAGATCCAGTCTCAAAATGAAATTAAAAAGAACTGGGGTGTAGCCCCAAAAAGGCATTATAGAAGCATAACATAAAAATTTTTATGTTAATTTTAAAAATTAAATTAAATGTCCATCAACCAAATAGGTTGTTCTAACCTAAGGGAACTCTAGGAGCTGGAGTCTAGGGAAAGTTGGATGGATAAATAAACATCCCATAATGCACAGGGCTGCAGAATTATCTGGCCCCAAAATGTCAATAGTGCTGAGGTTGAGAAACCCTGTTTCGAGGTATTAGAATGAAAAGCATTCATTGTTATGAAGCAGGGGGTCTGAGTTACCTATCCTAAATATAAATGATAGAAGAAATATTATTCTTGAAATAACATCAGGTATTATTAATAGAAGAACAAGGTTCTAAAAGGGTAAAAGGGGACACTCGTGTTCTTCTGAGCATGCTTTAACCCCAACACAAGGCAAGGACCCGCATCAGTCCCCCCTAAGAGGTAGCATAGAGCAGCACCCCAAAGGCAGCTCCAACTTCAGAGCTTGGCGGGGCAGAGGGGACAAGGAACTGTGCCACTGGCTAGCACAGTCTGCCTCTGCAGAAAGGGCCCCATAATGAGTGCTACTTATTTATCTCTTAAATGACTTACGTGGGTTAATGCCTATCAAGCTTCTAATCATGTCCAACATACACAAAAAGTACAAGGTTAAGAAGCAACCTGCTACGTACAGACTTCCAACATGTTGGTGCATGGAATCTGCTTGGTTTCGACTTTAACATCAATGAATCTACAAAAGCTCAGTTCCCAAATAGGCACATTTACATATCCCCCCAAGGAAGCTATATCCCAGAGCCTCCTTCTCTAGCCTCAATAGGCCTGTTCAGAATGACCTACAGCTTGTCTACCAGCATCATCATGAACCTGTGAACAAACGACTACTACTATCTATCACCAATAAGTTTTGTGCCTAAGAGTCTTTAAAAAGTGCCCCTGGGTTCAATCCCCGGTACAAAAAATAAAAAATAAAAATAAAAAATTAACCATGAGACAAAACATAAATGACAACCTTTATTTTTTTTTTTTTTAAGTTGAAATCCAAATGAGATGAGATTACCTCTGCTGAGGCTGAAAATCAAGACCCAAGAACTTAATCAACTAAACCTCACCAAGGTACCAGATGGCCTGTTAAGTATTTGGGGATTTTTTTTTTTATCTTACAGCCAATATACCCATCTGGTAGCACATAGAAATTATGGTTTTCTTCTAAAAAAGAGAGAGAGAGAAAGAGTGTCCAAACACACCCATATAATTGAGGTTGATGAATAGGATTCTAAAAGTGTAGGCAGAGAGAAAAGAAATATAAACATACACAAAGATAAATGTGTGATTTATCTGAGTCATTAGAGTCAGCAGAGCCATATAAACTTTTTACTAGACAACTCCAGAGCAAAAAGTATAGGTTCAAATTGCTGAATCATTGTTCAGATGTAAAAGGGATTCCTAAAACTTTTATAGGTAGTTAAAATTAGTTTACAACATCAAGAAGAAAACCAAGCTATAAGCCCCCTGGTGAAAGACCCTTCCAGATGCACAAATCTCACAAATTAGTTCATTTGCAAATTAAGAGTTAAAACAATAGGAAGCTCTTAGCACAGTGTAAAGGCCCTGTTTGTAATCCCAACCACTCAGGAGGCTGAGGCTGGAGAATGGCAGGTTCAAGGTCAGCCTCAGCAATTTAGCAAGACCTTTCTCAAAAAAGGGGTGGGGGGGGCACTCTGGCAATATAGCTCAGAGGTAAAGCACCCTTGGTTCAATCTCCAGTAAATAACACATGCACACACAAGCACACAAGTGTATATATGAAGCATTTGCAAATGATCACACAAATAAAAATTTCAAAAAAAATTAATGTGGCCGATTACTGTGGCACACATCTATAATCCCAGTGGCTCAAGAGGTTGAGACAACAGGATCATGAGTTCCGGCTGGGGCCATAGCTCAGTGGTAGAGCACTTGCCTAGCACATGTGATGCACTGGGTTTGATCCTCGGCACCACATAAAAATAAATAAATAAAATCAAGGCTTAAGAAAAAAAGGATCATGAGTTCAAAGCCAGCCTCAGCAACTTGGTGAGGCACTTAGTAACTCACCAAGAGTCTGTATCTAAATAAAATATTAGAAATAGCTGTGGATGTGACTGAATGGTTAAGCACCCCTGGGTTCAATCCCTGGTACCAAAAACAAAATAACAACAACAACAACAAAGAAAACCTGACTATGTGCCTGGTGATGAAATGTTTATTTGATTCAATTTTCACACTTGTGCTAGAGAACATTTATTCCAAGGGAAAGAACACTACTGGTTAAAAACACACAGACTCAAAGACAAAACTTCCTCCTCCCCAATTATCATCCTAGATCCCACACACCTCACCTCTTCAGGAAAACCGCAGATGCATCCAAAGGTTGGATAATTATTGCATCCTAATAAAGCCAGGTACCAAATTCCCCTTCTCCTGGCCGGGGCTCCCTCATTCATGAGCTCTCTTTTGGCTGCTTCTCAGAAGGTTTGTGCAGAACTCGCCACTCTGCTTTTTGAACATGAGTCTCATTCCACAAAAATCTTGTATGACACATTCCTGTTGCTGTTCCCAGTGTGTGGCAATGGCAAATTCCAAGATACTTCGCTGGCATTCGATGTTTTGAGGATTGCGGTACATGATGCCCCCACTCTTGGTTGGCTTCCTCGATGCTGTTTTGCAACCTCGATGCACAAAGACCTCTCTCTCTCAGCAGCAGCGTATAGCCCTGGTTTTTGTATTTTCACTATGTATCGCTGCATTTGTACAGGGGGACAAAAAACACCAAGCACTTTAATTCCTGATGCTTGTGGGCATCATTTTTCCTTTTGGGAAGAACAGAGTGAGGAATTAAGGACGGACAAAATGGAAAGAAATCGGAGATGATTCATAATAAGTTCAATAGTAATGTAGCCAGTTTACTAGGACTTTCAGGCTAATCTCTGTAAAAGGGGTTGTTTATAGTCTGCTTTTCATGAACTAGAACACAGCATCCTGCTGAAATAATGGAGTTAGAGATGTTTAAAAAAAAAAAAAAAAGCAATGTTCAAGCTCCAAACACAGCCTCTATCAGTTACAGGCCCTATCACCTATCACAGGATGTGTTGCAAAAACCAAAAACTTTCCTGTCAGTTTGCTCATCTATACAATAAGATGATCCATTTCTAAGGAGTCAAGATACAAGGCAACTACCCTGTGCTATGGTTAACATAATAAAGCCTCCTTGCTGTAATAGTCTGACATCCCTGGTGTGTTTGAGTGAGTCCCCTCCAATATTCAGGGAAAGGACTGGGGATGGAGCTCAGAGGTAGAGTACACTGCCCAGTATCCAATCCCCAGGGCTGGAAGGAAGGAAGCAGGCAGGTGGGGAAAGATGGGAGGGAAGGAAAAAAGGAATGAAATAAATTATCCCCTGCAAAGAATCAGGAGTGAGTCATATTTTACCTAGGAGAGTTACCACCTCTGCATAGAGTGGCCCCTATTTTTCTACCATAAAGCAGGTACCTCTACACACAGTAAGTTAGACAATGGACTCTGGAAGTAGGAATTATTATCCTAGTGGCAAGGAAAATAAACCAACTCTACCAGATCTAAGAAAAATAATTTATTACAAGAGTTCAGCAGCCCAGCTCCCAGGTTCACTTGGTGGGTGAGATTAGGAATTGGCAAATGATAATCCAGTCCAGCCCAACTGCCTGTTCCTCTAAATAAAGTTTTACTGGAACACAGCCATGCTCATTCATTTACGTACTGTCTATAACTGTGTTTCTACCACTAGAGCAGAATTGAGTAGTTTCAGCAAAGACTGTATGGCCCACAGAAGCTGAAATATTTACAATCAGGCCCTTCATAGAAATAATCTTCTAACCCCTGGGCTAGATAACGGAGCTCAAGAATCGGGCCAGTTAAGGCAGTGAGGCCCCTCTGTCACCACTGTGTCCCTGTCAATAAAATATAGCCATTGCTAAAATGTCTTTTCCTCTGGGGCGGATCCAAGCGACTGGTAGCATCCAGGTCCTTGCCCAAATAGCTGCAAGGGAGGCTGGAAATCTGAACATCAGATAAATAGACTCTGTGCCTCCAACCAGGACCCACAGCAGGCCAGGCAAAACCCAGGAAGGGATTCCAGACAGCAAGCAAGCAAAACCACAGCACAGGAGGGGTGTGTGGAATGTGGATAAAGCTATGAACCTCCACCCAAATGAATTGGCTGTTACTTTCTGTGGCTCAACCTGAACACTGGGTTTTCTGCCAACTTGACCACTAAGAGGTGGTGTTCATCATTGTCAATATTTGCTGAGCCTGGGCTTCTAATCTGTTTACTTTCCTCTTCAGTTTTCCCTTATTTCTTTTACTATATTTTTATTCCTGGGTGAGACCTGCTTCATTTTTTGTTGTTGTAGTTTTTAATACCCTTAATTTAGTAGGAGGCAAAATAACAATACCCAAGCTCAGACCCTCTTCCATTGTGTGTTTTTAGGATGAAGTTGATTTTAAAAGACAAAGCAGTTGGGTGAAGTGGCACACACCTATAATCCCAGCAGCTCGGGCATCTGAGGCAGTAGGATCGCAAGTTCAAAGGCAGCCCCAGCAACTTAGCAAGGCCATGTCTCAAAATAAAATATTTACAAAAGGGCTGGGGGTGTTGCTCAGTGGTTAAAAAAATCCCTGGGTTTAATCAGTAGTACAAAAAAAAAAAAAAAAAAGGAAATCAGGCAACCCAAATATTCTAGAAACATCCTAGCAAAAATGATATGTCAATCATAAAGTAACACCATCTCCTCTTATTGGATTGGCTTAAAGACAAATGAATGTTCTGCCCATTCAAAAAGAAGTAATAATTCCCAACGATCTAAAGCTTACAAGTAACTAAAGATTTTTTTTATTATTTTTTATTTTATTTTTTATTGGTTGTTCACAACATTACAAAGTATCATATTTCATACATTAGATTGAAGTGGGTTATGAACCCCCAATTTTACCCCAAATGCAGATTGCAGAATCACGTCGGTTACACATCCACAATTTTACATAATGCTCTATTAGTAATTGTTGTATTCTGCTACCTTTCCTATCCCCTACTATTCCCCCTCCCCTCCCCTCCCATCTTCTCTCTCTACCCCATCTACTGTAATTCATTTCTACTAAAGATTATTTTTAAGGAAGGTGGGGGGCAGTGTTTTCAACGATAATCTTACGCAAATCACCTTTTAAATTTTACAGAGTTCCTTCATTTTTAAATATGAAGAATCATTCCCAGCATCCCAACATGTATCCAGGATTTCCAAAGTAAGGATTGTTTCCAGTTAACTAAAGCCACACTAATTCCGATTGGGACAGAGACAGAACAACTAATAAGAAGGGAGCAAATAAGAGGCACATATTTTTAGTGCCGGAACTAAGTCTTGCAAGGTCTAAGCTCAAGGCCCTTTAAAAATGGTTATCTTCTGTGTTAGTCAGCTTTTTCACCACTGTGACCAAAGACCTGACATGAACAATCTGAGAGGAGGAAGTTTATTCGGCACTCACTGTTTCAGAGGTCTCAGTCCACAGATATCCAGCTCCATTGTTCTAGGCGATCACTGAGCATCATGGAGGAAGAGTGTGGCCATCTCAATATGGCCATTAAGAAGCAGAGTGACAGCTCTGCTCCCCAGGTACAAAATATGTACCCCACAGTGACCTACCTCCCCCAGGTATACCCTACCTGCCTACAGTTATCACCTAGCTAATCCATTTAAGTGAATTAACGTACTGATGAGGTGAAGGCTCTAAACCCAATCACTTCACCTCTAAACTTTCTTGCATTATCTGACACATGAGCTTTGGGGGAACACCTCCTAAGTAAACCAAACCACCAAGAAACCACCAAGCTTTGGAATCATTCTTGAATTTCCTTCAGCAAAGTCCTTCCCTCTGCAGAGATAAAACACTCCTGGCCATCCTTCGCCTGCTTTGGAAAATGGTGCATGGAATTATTATTTAGGGGAAGGTACATTGGTTTTACAGGAAGGTTTCACTCGGCACCAATAAATAAAACCAAAACTTAGGGGAAATGACATTCAAAACCTAAGGCTTGAAAGTTAACCTTGGCACATCTGCCAAAAATGATTTTCCAGAGTTAACATGACAGAGGCCTGACACAGTAGGTGACACCTCTTTTTCTGCTCTAAGAACTTCAGGGCACACAATTAGCATCCAATTAGTTATTAATAATTTGACATTCACACGAGCTAAAACTCTGGAGGTGCTCAGGATAATTTAAGTGTGACCACCATCATCTCTCTTAGGTGGGTGCTGAGTCCATAATGGATTGAGTTCCACAGATCCCAGAGGAAGAAAAACTTGGAGGAGCCATTTGTTCCATTCTACAGGTGTCAATGGTCACTCAGAAAACAAAGGGTATTCCAGTTCATTTGCAATAAGCATGATATAGCATACAATCCAACCAAGGATTTAACAAGAATTTACTGGCATCTGCCATTTACAATCATCGTGTTAGATAACATGTCTTAAAAGAAAGCCAGTGTAAACATAATAATTAATTACATGCCAGGAACTGTTCAAACCATTTCAAACATACGTATATGGCTTCATTCATTATTTCATTAACCTTCATAGCCACCTGGTGAAGGAGATCCTATTATCATTTGCCATTTTACAAGTGAGGAAGCTGAGGCATTTTGATTGTGACCCATCACGTGAGGTTAGGGGTGCAAATGTTCCATGTTGGGTGTCATGTTAGCATTCAAAAGGTTTCAGATTCTAGAGCAATTCAGACTTTGGATTTTCAGATTAGAGATGCTCAAATTGTATTGTTTCCCTGGTCCACGGAGAGAGGATGAGCTCTTAAATGGAATTTGGAAGTGCAAAGCAGCAATTCCATGTCCATCTATAAAGCATGATCCAGTCTTGAACTGGAAAAGGGGAATACAGGTCAGGTGTCTGGGCGGTGTAGAGCAGCCCTCTGATCACAAAACACATGTTTCTATGACATGTCATCAACCTCACAGCTGGCTGCACCCAAGCCACCCAAACAAAACTAAAGCATTTTAAACAATGGTGGTGGCATTTATTAGTAAGGTTTTTTGCCCCCCTCAAACATGCATGGGAGACAAGCACCGCAGAGTCATTTCCTTACCAACTGACCTTCGGTGCTCCATGCTTACAAAGGAAAATTTTACCTTCAGACTCATAAATGTCAGAGCACAGGTTGGGTCTCCAATGTTTCTTTTAAGCTTGGTGAAAATGTTGACTATTCCTTTTATTTTTAAAATGCTACATGGACACACTCAATTAATAACAATGTCATCATCACCAATCTCTAGTAAGAATTCCATCCCTTGCAGATTCGGGGAAATACAGGCAATGGAGTGAACATTGGTGAACATCTAGACAAGGTGTTCACAAAGCACAAGAGATTTTGAAAATATGGGGCCTGGCTTCCAGACCGGTATAATGCATGAAAGAAAGTGAAATCCTTGCGAGAGGCAGTTAAGAAAATCTCATAAGCAAAGCACATGCGCAAAAGCTACTAAGGATAAATATGGGTTAACACTTCCAGGAAATTTATTTTAAAGAAAGATGGATATGTGTTGAGATTTATTTAGAAAGACTTTCGTCACAGGGCTCATTATCACATCCAAAATTGTAAGCACCATTTACTTAACAATAAAGGAATGGTTAAATAAAATCATGGTATAAGCATTTCTCTACAGTCAATTCTAAAGGTTTCAAAAGAGATGTAATAGCCTACAACAACACTCAAAATAAACAGATCAATGAAAAGGGCAGATTACTAAAGCATACAATAGTATTTGCTGTCATTTTTTTAAACGGAGATATGTATATGCACATAAACACATCAAGGTATTCAAAGCAAGTAACTCAAAGAGATTTATGTTATCTGTATTTATTACAGTCAGCACATGTGGTTTTATAACCAGCTTCTCTGGTTATACCTTGCCATATTTCCCTTGTACATTTCAATTATGAAAAATTTCCAACACAGGCTAAAATAAATACTGTAAAGAAGTGCCACTCCCATGCACTCACTACCCAGCCTCACGACTATGAGCTCATGGCCAATCTGTTTCAGGGCATACCTACCCACATTCTCCTTCCAAATAATTTGAAATAAATCTCAATTACCTTCATCCACTAATATTATTTAATGGGGGGAGGGGGACAGTACAGGGGACTGCACCCAGGGCACTTTAACCCTGAGCTACATTCCCAGTACTTGTTTTATTTTCTTGAGATAGCATCTCCCTAAATTGCCGAGGGTTTCACAAAGCCACTGAGGCTGGCCTCCAACTTGAGATCCTCCCACCTCAGTTTCCTAAGTTGCTGAGATCATAGACCTGAACCACCACACCAACTCATTCACAAATATTTAAAATAAAGACACCAAATCATTGTTGCACCTAAAAAAATTCAACAATTGTTCCTTTGTTATGGCCTTATTTCCAATTAGTTTTCAAATCTCCAAATGCCTGGTTTTTACTGATTTCATTTTAATCAGGATCCAGTTGAGGTCCACACAGGGACTGGTTACTATGTCTCTTAAATGTCTTTGGTCTATAGGTTTTCCTATCTCCGTATTTCTTTCATTGAAGTTGGCTGGAGATAATCAAGTATTCCACCACCAGGGGCACATGGCTGTCTCTTTTAGGGACATTACCAACTGTGGAAATTGCAGGCCCAGATGGGTCACTATATTAAGGGGCTACAAAATGGCTCTTCTTCCATCCTCTGTCTTCATTTGTAGCTATGATGATTTTATAGAGAAAACTTTGCCCTCATCTGCAGCTTGGGTTACCCAGAATTAAAAGGCTGTGTATGGTTTTTGGTTTGGTGGTGGTGGTTGTTGTTGTTGGGCGGGGCGGGGTGTGCTGATGATGGAACCCAGGGCCTAGTATACGCCAGGCAAGCATTGTACCACTGAGTTACACCTCCAGCTCCAAGTACTATTCTTTTTCTTTTTTAACCAGGGACTGAACTCCAGGGTGCTTAACCACTGACCCACATCCCCAGCCAATTATTTTTTTTTTTTTTGAGACAGGTTCCCACTAAATTGCTGAAGCCGGCTTTTGCCATCTTCCTGCCACAGCCTCCCAAGTGCCTGAGACTACAAGGGTGAGCCACTGCACCCAGCTCCAAAAACTATTCTTAATGGATTTTTTGGTTTGGTTTGGTTTTCACGACATGTCTTGCTCAGGCTGGCCTCGAACTCATGATCCTCCTGTCTCAGTCTTCTGACTATTTTAAAATATTTTTTTAAATACATACATACCATACATCCAGACTTCCACCACATGGAGTATGACCAGAAGCCACCTCCAAAAACCTTGTTATTTTTAAGTCAATTCTCAGGTTCAGGGGGAAACCCCTGGCCCAAAAAAAAAAAAAAAAAAAAGGAAGACAAGATGGCCACAGACATGTGTCTATGTCCATTCGGTACAAAGGGCAGTAAGGAAAACAGGTGGAGTGGGAGAAAACTCAGGAGGCCCTCTTATTCTGCTGCCTGGGGCATGATGCCGACCTCTCCCAGGGGTTGCCAACCTAGCCATCCACCCAGCCACCTGCTGGGGGAACCAGACCAGACCTTGATTGCTTTCCCAGAGTCATCAGGGGATCCTGAGCTGTTCCCCACACCCAAGGCAGGCATGGGTGACCTGAACAGAGCATCCCAGAGGCGGGCCAGGGAAGGTCCTAACACAAGAACAGTGAACAGTGCAAAGTGCACACAGGAAACATGAAATCAACAGTCTCAACTTGATTGAGCAACAGCCTTACAAATTGGAAGGCTGAAGGCCCGAGGTGTAGACAGGCACACACCACAGCACAGGATCAGAGCCTATTACTAGCATTGTGGTTAAGCAGAGACCGCTGGAGGGGCTGAGTTAATAATCAGAGGCTAGGCTCAGTGGTGAAGCCTGTAATCCCAGCAGCTTGAGAGGATGAGGCAGGAGGATCACAAGTTCAAAGCCAGCCTCAGCAGCTTAGCAAGACCCTAAACAACTCAGTGAGACCCTGTCTCTAAATCAAATACAAAATAGGGCTGGGGATGTGGCTCAATCCCCAGTTCTACTCCCCTCCAAATAAATAAATAAATAGATTACTCAAGGTGAGCACTTGGGCTTCTGCCTTGGTCCTTTGATTTTTAAAAATTAACAATCCAGCCAAATGGGAGGCATAACAACAACTCCATAGGTAAACCCTGCAGTGGTCTCTCTGGGGATTCTAGATGGTGAGGCGGGACAGGCCCTCCCTGTTGCCACCAAGGTCCCCTCCGAAGGCATTCATTAGCTAAATGTGTCCCAGACCACAGGAAAAGGGCCTAGGCCATTAAATATAAATGCAAAATAAAATTAGAGCCATCCATTCTAAATCTCAGACCTCTCAGGCAGGCAAGGTTTCCTTGCTGATTTTAATTTTTCTAAAAGGCATAAGCACTGAAATTATGGCCAGTGGGCTGCTCCTGGATTGGGGCCGGCCCCTCCCAAACCACACAGAGAATTGTGGGGTTTTTGTTTTGTATCAGATTTCCCAAGGACATCTGTGGGCACTCTTAAACCTGGATTAAAAGTTTCCCTGTAAGTACTGAAGGCCCATCTTCCCCACAGAACCGCATGGTCCATCTGCAGTGGGGAGGAGACACAAAAGCTGATAAGCCTCCGATGAATTGGAAACATTGATGTATGAACTAACTCTGCGATTTTCCTTTAGAAATACACCAGTAAGGGCTGGGGTTGAGGCTCAGTGGTAAAGTGCTTGCCTAGCACGTGTGAGGCCCTGGGTTCGATCCTCAGCACTCCATGTAAAAATAAATAAGTAAATAAAATAAAGATAATGTGTCCATCTACAACTAAAAAAAAAAAACACACTGGGTAAAATGGGTAACACCTGGCAACTGTCCTTTTCCCAGATTAATAAGGGGAACTATTGCTTAAGCAAATCTAGGTGCCATGACTGTGGCCCACAGGGTAACTCATGCTGCAGGCCCTGCCCTGCCCTCCTGGAGTTTCCACCTTGTCCCCAGAGAGAACTGCCCAGGGGGCAGGGGTGTTTGCCTGCTGCTGTCTCACTGTGACATCCCAGCACCACAGAGGAAGAACTGCATTCCTTTCTCCAAAAGCAGGAGGCCTTCAGAACTAAAAGGGGACCCCCAGGAGGGGATGATGGGCAAGCTTCAGATTCTTCCCTGTAAATCAAAAATAACCAACCTGGACTTCCCCCCTGGCCAAAGCTGGGACACTCGTTACCTCATCTCCTCCATCTCCATGCCAAGTTCCCTGCAAACCCCTCAGGAGGCCAGGGGCACCCCCAAACCCATCAGGAGCTTCTCTCCTGATGTTCCAACACCCCCCCTACTTGGGACACAAAAAGGAAAGAAAACTTCTCAGAGCCTGAGCCACTGTTTCCTCCACAACCCACCATATTCAGGAAGTGATCCGGGAAGAAACCAGAAGGGGGAACGTAAAATATCCAGAAGCCAGGGGATCTTGAGTAAATCACTGTAGTGTCTCTAAAAGAACTGTGGCTTCCTTAAATCCTGAAGGCCCCTTTTACAGGATGGTTTACTGGTAACCCTCAGGCTCCGGGCCACTCAGCTCAGACACTTGCTAGCCCAGTGGTTTCTTTCCCCCAAGATGTGCACCTCATCTGACCCATGGGATGATAATGGCCCCTCTGGGGGTTATAGGTGAAGGGAATACAGGCTCTCAGGACAGAGCCCCACCCTTGGTTTACATTCAACAAGTTGTGCCTCTAAGGAGGAAGGAGAGAGGAGGACAGGTCAACCCCTACCCCACACTGGAGAAGAAGCCCATTTTAGTGTTGGAAATAGAGGGCTATTTGCCCCTGTATCCTTCTCCGATTTTTCCACAGGGAAGCTTTTGTTTGGGGAAAAGACAAGACAGGGATGGCCACCCTCTCTGCCCACCAACCACATGAGCTTCATTTGTCCCTCAAAATCGCTATGAATTTTCATGATCAGAAAACCGGGCTGTCAATCATGGGCCATGGGTAGGACTCAAAGGATAGATAGCCCTAAGGAAAGAAAGGTCTGACTGGCCAGGACAGAGGAGGGACGACAGACTGGGACTCTCCAGTGGAATGCAAACTCCAATAGAGAGACACAGAGTGTCCACAGCACACAGAGGGTGGCCCCCACACACACCCCCCACCTAGAACATGATCAACTTTTACTGAATGAAAAACAAAGAATAGTGCAAAAGTAGCCCAACAATATCACCTCCTTCCTGAGAAGGAAAAGTGGCAGCTCTAGAAAGTTCTACTATGCGCATAGCAGTCTTCATGGATGCTCGTGCCAGCTCTAAGCAATCTAGTAGTTGAGGTCATGGTCATGGGCTTACCAGGGCTTCCAAGCCCCTGAGGCCTGGAATTTTGCAAATACTCATTCTATGGTACAAGAGTAAATATCACCTTACGTGGCAAAAGATGCCATTAAGGATTCTGAAAGGAGTTTATATCCCAGAATGCCCAGGCGGGCCCTAAACCCAGTGACAATTACCCCCAAGAGAGGGAGGCTGAGAGACAGGCAGAAGACAAGGAGGCAGTGGGACCAAGGAGACAGAGCGGGGATGCCAACACCACATAATCTGCAAGTCCAGAGATGCCAACACCACATAATCTGCAAGAGGCAAAAAAAAAAAAAAAAAAAAAATCTCTTCTAGAAGCTCCAGGGAACAAGGCCTGCCAACACCTTGATTTGTGGCCTCAGGTCTCCAGAACTGCAAGAGATCAATTTCTCTAGCTTAACAATGCTACTGGGTTTGTAGTAATTTGCCGTGCAGCCCTAGGAATCTCAGATGTCCAGGCAGTAGAGTTAAGGAATCACCTCCTGTTCCTTAAAGCATCCAGAAGGCACAAACTCAACCAGGAAGGTTCCACATTCTGTCAGGCAGTGACAAATTGGCAGTCCAACTCAAGGCAGCTGAGGCAAGATCTGCATGCAGAGAGGGTCCAAGGAACCAGGGCTGGAGATAAGAACTCATGATGTTAAGTTGATAAATACATAGTTGAAACACACACACACACACACACACACACACTCACACTCACACACACAATTTTATTTTTAAAATCGTCCTCCAAACTAGCACCCCCTACATTACCAAATCCCACAAGAAAAGAAAAAAAAACGTCTCACAGTCTGACCCAACCTTCAAGAAGGTACAACCTGGTCTCTCCTCCTCAGGGTTCACCAGGTCATCCTTTTCTCCCAGGGGCAGTGTTTCTCAAAATGAGATTGGAAATCCTCAGGAGTTCAGAGGTTCAAGTTTCTCAATTCCATGATACTCTAAAAATCAAATAAATACTCCCATTTGTGAAGACCAAACCAGAGAAGAGCCTTGAAAGCTGGCAGTCAAGGTATTTTCGAAGGCTGGATGTGGTAGTGCACGCCTATAATCCCATCAGCTCTGGAGGCTGAGGTAGGAGGATCACAAGTTCAACACCAACCTCAGCATCTTAAGGAGACCTGTCTCAAAACATAAAAAAAAAAAAAAAAAAAGAGGGCTGGGAATGTGGCTCAGTGGTTAAATGCCCCTGGGTACAATTCCCAGTATAAAAAAAAAAAGTGTGTGTGTGTGTGTGTGTGTGTGTGTGTGTGTGTGTGTTTATACCTACCTTAGGCTTGTAGGGTGTGGTAAATTCACAGGTTCTTCCAATGTGTTTTCCTGTTGATCATTAATTAAATTTGAGAAACACATTGCTATAGTATGGTCTCAACATTTTTCTAAACCACACAGAAGGAAACAACCATATACATATACTAATTTAAATATCCTTATGGTGGGTGTTCTTGAATACCAAACAAGAGAGCATTTCCATATCAGCATCCGAAGAGAATTAGCAGAATTAGATACCTTTCTTCCCTCGGCATTTTTGGTTTTTATAAAAATACCTGCAAAATATAAGCTGTGCATCCCTAATTCAAAAATTCAAAATAGCCTAAAAATCTTCTGAGCACTGACAAGACACCTAAAAAGTTTTGCATTTGGTAGCATTTTGTCTTTGTGGATTTTCAGCTAATGACTGCTCAATGGGTAAAAATCTGCAAATATTCCAAAGTCCAAAAAAGTCTAAAATCTGCAACATTTCTGGCCCCAACCATTTCAGGAAAGGGATACTCAACCTGTAATAATTCCGTACCACAATTTGGAAAGCAGTGCCCGAAGATTTAATAGCTCTAAAGATAACAAATCCCTTTTTTAGAATGCAATCAACATTTTTTTTAATTTTGCCCTTAAAATTACTTAAGACCCAGTCACAGTTCCAAGAGATAACTGAAATCCGATTATGATGCAGAGATTCCACACAGTTCTCTTAACGAGATTATTCACAGGCTTGAATGAGAAGATGGCTATCCTCATTTATCCACCTCACTAGGGAGATGAGGTTCTCCAAACACTGGGCCATGTTTCTGGGCAGGAGATTTCTCAATGGCGAAACCTGAGGAGCTTCAGCCCATTCATTCATTTAAAATTGTAAATGGCACAATGACTTAATTTATATTTATGTGGTGCTGAGAATCGAATCTACTGCCTCACACATGCTAGGCAAGTGCTCTACCACTGAGCCACAACCCCAGCCCCCCTTTTTTATTTATTTTTTTAATTTTTATTTTATTTTTATTTAGAGATAAGGACTTATTAAGTTGCTTAGGGCCTTGCTAAATTACTGAGGCTGGCCTCAAATTTACAATCCTCCTGCCTTAGCCTCCCGAGTTGCTGGGATTAGAGGTATGCACAATGGAGCCCTGCCCTACAGGGTTTCAGATGTGACTGACATCTCTGTTTGTGGTGCATGGCCAAAAAGGATAAACACACACACACACACACAAACCCACCACTGACCACAATGTTGAGGAAGGAGCAGAATGGAAGCCACGTAAAGCAAACCAGGTCAACCCCTAAGAAAGCTAAGAGCCCACAGGTGTGTGTTTCAGCATCAGTAACAGATTTACTTCCTTCCGGAACTGAAACCTTTAGGGAACAAGGCTCCAATGGAACAGAAAATTCTCTGGCCTCCGTTTTCTTGCTTGAAATACGGCCTTTAGCAACGAACCTGGCACATGATGTGAGCTTTATTATACAGACTGCTCCATGCAATCCTCTCAATATCTTTGTTCGGTAAGCCCTACTATTGTCCTCACTTTCCAGATGAGAAAATTAACTAAGCTAAGCTTCAAGTAACTTGCCCATGGTCATTCTGGTACTCAGTGGTACTAGACCCAGAATGCAAATACCTCATATCAGCATAAATAAGTGCTAGTCCCTTCAGTGCACAGAAGCCAACGGTTAGAAGGATACAGCCACCCTGCCATCGCCATAGTACCAAGGAATGTGGCAGAGAACCAACCTCACTCTGTTCAATGCTGTGATCTATGAGCTGGCTCAAGACAGAGAACGGAGATGAAACCAACTGGCATAGCACAAAGGTTGGAATGGACACATCACAGAACCGGCCAAAGAACCAGAATTTCATACTTCTAACAAGATGGAACCAATTCCAACAATACTTGATTTTACCAAGTATGATATTATATTCAGATGAACCAACAAGTAAACAGGGCAGAAGCAGGGAGAGACCTACTCCTCAGTCAAAAACTTACCTGCAAAAATACCTATACTGGCACTCATTCATAACAGTTAAAATGTAGAACTAATACAGTGTCCATAAAATAATGAATGGGGAAAAAAATGTAGTGAGTGCATCCATACAGTGGAGTAGTATTTGCCCATAAAAAAGAATGAAGTTCTGATACCTGCTATAAAATGGACAAACTTTGAAAATTTTATGCTCAGCTGGATGTGGTGGCACACACTCCTGTAATTCCAGCGGCTAAGGAAGCTGAGGCAGAGGATTGCCAAATTCAAAGCCTCCTCCTCCTCCTCCTCCTCCTCCTCCTCCTCCTCCTCCTCCTCCTCCTCCTCTACCACCAACAGAAAAGATGGCTAACATGAAATAGTGAGCTCCCCAGTACTAGAAGCATCCATGTATGGGTTACCTGAGTCTGGGTCATGAATACTACCAAAGGGATTTATTTCCATTTGGTTCTCAGAAACTATCTTTAAGATACTAAGAATCTAATCTTTTTTATGGATGATATTGTAGTGACTATAAGAGTCATTAATAGGTATAATTTTATGTATCAGTTAAAAAAATAAATTTGGAGAAAAAAAAGAGTCTCATGCAACCAAGCCAGGCCTGTAATCTGACTGTTTGACAGGTTCCAATGAGGACTTCACAGGTGGAAGTGAAGTCCTCATTACTTCTCAGGAAGTCCGCATGTGTATTTTACAAGGTCTCGGCTCTCCTTTGAACCTTGTCTATTATAAATACAGGCTTTAGATATATTCTCACTTTGAGATCACTTACACCATTGACTATTTGCAGGGCAAACGAATTCAATCAAACACTAAAGCTTCAAGGAGATTAGACCACTGCCAAGGTCTGAACTATATCAACAGCTCAAGATCACTCCCTCAACAGCGTGGTGACAGTCGTACACCTGCAAAACAAACAGCCACCCTGTGCTCCTCAGAGTTCTCCCCAGGGGACAGCATCTTTCTTGGACAGTTAACCTGAGACAAATGCCGCTCCAGGTGGTTAGTGAGGTCACCAGAGGCAAGGGCAGAACTTTCAAACCTCTGCCGAGTCAGGGTCAGGAAGGAAAGTTCTACAATGCGATCTGTGCTTGGTAAAATATATATATAATGTTCCTCTAAAAGTTTAGGTTTCAACACCATTTTATGATTTAAAACAACACCACTCAACAAAGCAGGAATAAAAGAGAATTTCCCTCAGCCTGCTAGAAGGCATCTGTAAGAAGCCACAGCTTACATCAGACTCACTGGTGACAGGCTGCTTCCCCCTAAGATCAGTAACAAGATAAGGCTGTCTGATCTCCTATTTTCTCTCCTGGAGGCCACTTGTATTCGCCCCTGTACTGGAGGATCCAGCCGGGGTGATAGCAAGAGAGAAAAATGAAAGACATCCAGATGGAAAAGAAAGAAGTAAAACCATTTGCAGATGACATGATCAAAAATCCTAAGGAAGGGGCTGGGGTTGTGGCTCAGTGGTGGAGTGCTCGCCTAGCATGCACGGGGCACTGGGTTCGATCCTCAGCACCACATAAATGTAAAATAAAGGATCTTATGTCCACCTAAAACTAAAAAAAAAAAAAAAAAATTTAATTTTTTTTAAAAATCCTAAGGAATACACACACACACACACACACACACACACACACACACGACACACTCACACTCACAGTCACAGTCTCCGAGATCATAAAACACATCAAGGTTGTAGGATAAAAGATAAATATACAAAATGTGCTCCCATTTCTATACATCAGCAGTGAATGATCCAATCATGAAATGAATAGTTTGTGCTTCGCATCACCTTGTCCCCCCAAAATCCTCCCAATGATTTTCACTTCTGGTTCTTGGTAAGCTACCTTAAAGTGTAATTTAAGCAATTGTCCATTTAATAGATTTATATAGTGCTTCCTATATCCCAAGCAATGGGGATATATAATGTTAAACAAAACAAAATCCCTGTCAACCCCCAGCATGAAACTCACCTATAGTTGGAAATGCTGGGAGAACAAATAGATGAACAATGATAACTTCTCGTATGGCTAAGTGCCATAACCAAAATAAATCAGCAGCTGAGGATGATGGCAAGTTCAAAGCCAATCTCAGCAACTTAGCGAGGCCCTCAGCAACTCAGTGAGATCCTGTCTCTAAATAAAAAATAAAAAAGGGCTGGGGATGTGGCTCAGTAGTTAAGGACCCCTGGGTTCAATCCCTGGTACCCCAAAATAATAATAAATAAATAAAGCAGGGCAGAGAGGTGGGGACTGGTAAGAAGGGAAGCATGCTTAGATGTGGAGGCCAGGAAAAGCACCCATTCTGACAACGAGCCAAATCAGGAAGGGAGGTGGCAGGATGGCTTTCCATGCAACTGGAACAAGGTGTCTTAAAGACCCCTGAGTTGAAAATAAGTTTAGTATATTCCTAAAACAGCTGACCTCCAGGGTAAGCAAGGATGCCCATACTGGAGACAGCTGCACCCCATCCGTTCACATGAGCAGGAAGCAGGGTGGCATAGGGGAGGCGAAGTTGAAAAGAAGTGACATAAGGTGATCACTCCACTTCTTTGTGTACTAAATGGTCAGAAATGCTCAACTCAGGTGCAAGCTCATATATTTGCTCACTGTGTGGCCCTGGGTCTATTTCCTCCCTCTCCTACCCACTAAGTAATTTATCTCAATTGCCTCCCACATTTTTCATATGACTAAGGGACTATAATCCGTTCATAAGGTGGTCCTCTATCAAATTCGCAGCCTCAACTAACAGCAGACCTGACAAACCAGGGATTGATGGGGGGGGGGGGGGGGCAGGTAAAAGGGCGGGGGGCGCCAGTGGAGAATGATCACATTTGTCCTGAACGTGCACAGACATTTTTCTTGTCTTTATTCCATAAAACAATACAGTAAAACAGCCATTTACATAGGAATAGTATTGCATTAGATATTATAAGTAACCTAGAGATAATTTAAATATATGAGTAGATGTGTGAAGGTTCTATGCAAATTATTATACAATTTTGTATAAAGGATTTGAGCATATGCAGATTTTGGAATACCCAGGGGCTCCTGAAACCAAACCCTCACAGATACAGAGAGAAGACTGTAATTTCTTTTTCTAGAAACAAAGAGCACTTTACCTGCCTACCTCCTTTAACTCAGCACTCCCTATCCAGTATTAAGTGCATTGTCTATGAGTCTTCTAATTTCTTCTACTACAGATTCTTGCTCCAAATCTCACCTGGCTCCCCACACACACACACACTCTAAGTGACAATCAGAACAGCTACACCATTGTACTGCAACTGATTGTTGTTTAAATATCCATCTTTTGGTAGGGTATCTGTAATCCCAGCAACTCGGGAGGCTGAGACAAGAGGATCTCAAGCTAAGGCCAGCCTCAGCAATATAGTGAGGCCCTAAGTAACTTAAGGAGACTCTGTCTCAAAATGAAAAATAAAAAAGACTTGGGTTGGGATGTAGCTCAGTGATGAAGCTCCCCTAGGTTCAATCCCTGATAACAAAAAAAGAAAAAGGCTGGCAATTATTTACCAATTGTTTATTCCTGTCTCCGCAGGATTTCAGGTGTGCACCAATGTGCCTGGCCCAGCCTTTTTTTGTTTTGTTCTTTGTTTAAGTGTACAATTTCAAGGAAGTAAGACCAGTCAGTAGCCAGCTTTGATTGCTCATTCCCAATAACAGTTTCCTACCCCAAACAGTCTGAAGATTTGAATATTATTAACTAAGGATATATAAATTTTGAAGTAGCTACAAATTACTACCACATTTTGAGGAAAGCTCACTAATATTTCATTCTATTCTCATTGCCAGAGATTGGAAATAATAAATATTTTGAACCACGTCAGATCACAGACACATTGCAAAGAATGTGCACTGAACTGAAAAACTCCTTTGGCTGAGCCAATCTTTAAAAAGATCCCCTATGAGCTGGAGGGGTGCCTGAGTAGAGCCCTTGCCTAACATGAGACAGGCCCTGGGTTTGATGCCTAGCATCACATACACACACACACACACACACACACACACACACACACACACACAGACCCCCTAAAGACCTCTCTAAAGAAAGAAAGAAAGAATTTTTTTTATTAGAGGTGGATGACATCGGGGGAAAAAAAAGTCACTCTTAACAAGGAAGCACAGAATACTTAAGTATTCCAGATACTTTATAGTTTAGTGCTTAAGACACTAAAGAAAACATACATGCCTTATTCCTAGGTGACATTTGGTATTCACACAGCTGGAAGGCCAGCATGCTCACGCTACACAAGTTAGCTCACGTCAACTCCCTGAGAATGAAGCTCAAGACAACCTCTAAATGAAAGGTTACCCAAAATCTATAGAGGACCCAGAATAAGGTGCAGCACACAAGTCGATACTCACTGTTTTATTTCCTACCAATAGTATCGTCCATTTGAAGTGCACATCCAGCTGACTGATTCCTACCACTGATACCTTACGTGGACCCACAAAGCACCACATCAATGCACATCTGTCATGAGCTCTGCATCTTTGGGCCCTTTTCTGCAGCCTGAGTAACTTCTACTTCTATGACTTATTCCCCATTAGCCTGAAATGCACCCTCCATCAACACTGCTTAGCAAACATTTTGCTTTAACATCCAACTTTGTCCCTGGCATGGTGGCCCACAGCCTGACAGAGAGGCCCTTGAAAGGCAGAAAACTCCAAGCTGAAGACACTTCACAGCATGAAGATCTTTCCAAGGGACCAGCTGCAACCTGCTTCACCACCAACTCCACACGCCTTCCAGACAAACTACAGTGATCCTTTATTTGCCCCAGACCACAAAAATAATATCAGTTACAAGCCGGAGGAGATAGCATGCTCCTATCAATGCCTGTGATTTGCAAGGAGACTTGTTCAGAAAATCTCTCTGTGTTACATCATGGAGATGTTTTAACTTTGAGGTTAGAACAATGCAGCGTGTAGAAAAACAGAGTTATTTCACAGTAGCCAAACCTATCAGTGTTCATCTTTCTTTTACTCAGAAAATTTTTGAGCTCTAAATCTAACCGAGGGAATCTTAGACTTCGTGCGGGTGCCCTAAGAGAACTGCTGAAAGGCTCAAATGCCTCTACTTCCTAAATGTCCCCGTCCTACCTCCTTCTCTGCTTCCCGTGATGGAATCAATGAAAAGCAACATCATGGTGTAAAATGGAAGATGTGTTGTTAAAAACTGCCCAGGCTGTCCATCGCCCCACAGCTAAACAGACTTGGTAGTTACCATCAAACAATCTTATGAGCCATGAGACCTTGGCCGTGGCTTAAGCTCTGAGTTTTCCTTTTCTTCCTTATAAAACAGCAGGACTTGGGGATGAGATAAATGAAGGCACACGGCACAGGGTCAGAAATGGATGAATGGGAGCCATTCAGCTTCCCCTACCTCACCCCATCTGCAAACCACTTCAACTTAACCACATCATCTTTTTTCTTCTTCTTCTTCTTCTTCTCCTAAACCCAAACAACTGTCACACGAACGTTATATCATCAGAAATGGAGAGGGCGGCGCTGTTAGAAAAAGAGAAAGGGAGGGAGGGGGGACATGGGAGGAACAGAGGAACTCTAGATAGGGCAGAGGGGTGGGAGGGGAAGGGAGGGGGCAGGGGATTAGCCAGGATGGTGGAATGTGATGGACATCATTATCCAAAGTAGATGTATGAAGTCACAAATTGGGTGTCAACCTATTTTATATACAAATAGAGATATGAAAAATTGTGCTGTATAGGTGTAACAAGAATTGTAATACATTCCGCTGTCATTTATTTTTTTTAAAAAAAATCAATTAAAAAATGAAAAAGAAAAAGAAAAGGATGCCAAGACAGGACAAGAGGAACCAGAAAGAAGGCAAAATATATATAATTTTTACTTGTCTTTTTCCCTGAGGGCCCAGAACACAGGTGAATACAGGAGAGGAAGTCCACAATGTACTTAGACCATGAAATGAAATGCAAAAAAAACAAAAAAGGAACTAGTGGTTTCATGCAGAGACTGGGGACAAATCTGTCCACAAATATTCAAACCTTAAGATCTATGGTATGACCCTCAAACCTTGGCATTAATGCATCCTAGGTGGTCTCTCTTCACAAGGAATGTTTGATCCAAAGGCAGAAAGATTTCACTTTGGCTCATTTTACGAGGGAGCTGCAAGACACTGAGCCACACGTCACCTGACCTTGATAAACCCAGATTTATTCATTTCCCCCCAAGTTCCTCCATCTGATTCTTTCATATTTTAAACTTCTTTTAATGACTTTCTACTGCATTCGGCAAAGGCAAATAAAGAATCCTCCTATTGATAATTAAACACCTGCTAATTCCTACAAAGGCATGCTAAGATTTAAAAATTTTTTAAAAAGGGGGGAAGAGTCTAATGAATAAAACATCCCCTGTATTCCATAGGGCTTAGTTCAAATAAAGGAAAATGGGTCATTAAATAAAACCTGTCCATTCTGCAAGACTTGGTTGCTGCAGTAAATGGCCAGACTTAAACTTAAGAGTATTCTGAGGTGAAAGGTTATATATTCAAATATTCATTACCCCCAGAATATTTAAAAAGAAGTTAGTCTTGCAACATCTGCAGTCATCATGAAGAATAGGATACAGGTATGTCATGATTACTTTTTTTAATTTTGTACCATGAAAATTTCCAGTATTTAAAGATAGAAGAGTGTCCTCATACACCTTCAAAAATTGCCACATACCGCAAACCTTATTTCTTTTGTATCCCAACCTACCACTTCCTACTCCAACTGAATTATCTTTTTTTTTTTTTTTTTTGTACTAGGGATTGAACCCAGGGGCACAGCGATCCTGCAATCCTCCTGCCTCATCCTCCCCAGTTGATGGGATTATACTAAATTATCTTAAAGTAAACTCTAGATATCAAATTTTCCCCTATAAATAATTCAGCATCTATCTAAAAGATAGGGACTTTAAAAAATAGAATGCCAACACTGTTCTCTCATTTGATCTGTACCTAAAAAGTGGTAATTCCATAAAACAGATGATTTTTTAATTGCATTTTTTAGCTGTAAATGGACACAATATCATTATTGTATTTATTTATGTATTTACTAACTTATTTACTTATTTTTCTGTGGTGCTCAGGATCAGTGCCTCACGCATGTGTGAGGCAAGGGCTCTACCACTGAGCTACAACCCCAGCCCAAATGGAATAATTTGAAGTGTACAATTCCCCTCCTTCTAGATCTTTCTGATTACATTTGAGTTGTCTCATTTTACTTTATGCTCCATTCCCAGCATGTGATCCAGGTTTGATCTGATTTGAGTTGTTTTTTTTTTCCCCTCAAAAATACATCATAGTTGGTCACATGGGCCATGAAAATGAAATTGGGAAACAAATGTAAAATGCCTTTAATGATTTGCCAAACAGCACTCCTCCCCCCACCCCCACCCCCCACGCATCCCACACCTATCCCAGGCCAAGGCTAGAAAGCTGAGATTCTAGAATCTCAGGGCTTGTAAAGGCTTCCTCCTTTGGACTCCAGCGTTAGGAGACATGGAGCAACGGATGCAAGTGGTGACCTTACCTCCCTGGCTGGGCTCCTGACTCTGAGCCCAAATGCCACCTCCGGAGCTCACATTTAAACATGCCCAATTCCTTGGCATATGTGGGATCTGAACATTCTCTTAATTGAAAAAGAAAACCTTCGAGTCACCTACCTATCCATTCCACACTCTGCCAATATGGAAACTCTAATCCTTTGTATCTTATGTTAAATAAAAAATGTAATCCTGGCGATCAAATCCCTTTTTAATGGCACACCAGCAGGCAAATATAGATTTTCAAGCAATAAGCAATTTCTACTATCGTTGCTAAGGGAGGGGAGGGAAAACAGCCTTTCTTTCTTTTTTTTTTTCCTGTTGTCAGGATGGACGATTAGAGTAAAGAAAAATGCTTTTTTAGTTTTTTAAAAAAAAGCTTTATCAGGAAATAGGCCACCATAAAGTAATTCATCTACACAGCAATAAGGGATGTCATCAGTTTTACCTTACACTTGAATCGCACTCTTGATTCCTATTCAGCTGTATTTCAATTACTCCTTTTATTTGCAGACAAGCCCCTACAAATACAGAATGTCGCCTAAAAGTGATCTTTGAAAAAAAAAAAAAAGCAAGTCGCGTCAGGAACATTATTTATTTAATGCATAAGCTACCGTGCTGCACTCAGGAGGTAATGTCCTCAACGCCTGAAATGTTTGCAGAGAGAAAGAGAGCAGCTAGAAGAACCCTGGGTTCCAAATTTAATGGGAACTAAAAAATTCTGCCAAATTATGGAGTCTCCTGTATTTTGTAATATTGCTGATATGTTCAGTAGCATTGTCCAATATCCTGAGGTAGTCCGTCTTGGGCATCCTGAACCATGAGGCTCTGGGGT
Source organism: Spermophilus citellus (assembly GCF_964194105.1). Lineage (NCBI taxonomy): Eukaryota > Metazoa > Chordata > Mammalia > Rodentia > Sciuridae > Spermophilus > Spermophilus citellus. The sequence continues at coordinate 55,035,858 of NC_138184.1, read as the reverse complement.
ACACCAAGAGCACCTGCCACCGGACCACATGAATGACTTTGATGGTGTTGATGCTTTATGAAATACACTTGTGAGCTTGAAACCTATTCAAACCAATGCCCAAACCCAGGAGCATCATAAAAGCTGAAAATCATCACCCCTAAAACTATAAAAGGCCTTTTTACAAGCCCTGAGATTCTAGAATCCAGAGATATACATTTAAAAGTCATTTATAAAGCTGGGCATTTGGAGGGACATTTTTCATGGACAAATATTTGATCCTGCCCCCAACCCCTGATCGTAGGGATTGAACCCAGAGGCACTCTTACCACTGAGCTACAATTCCAAGTCCTTTCAATTTTTTTTTTTTTATTTTGAGGCAGAGTCTCACCCAAATTTGCTGAGGTTGACCTTCAAACTTGTGATCCTCCTGCAGCCTCCCAAGGAGCTGGGATTACAGGTATTTGATTTGTTTGTAAAGTTTCTATAATCAGCAGGGCTTAGGAGGCTAAGGCAAGAGGATTGCAAGTTCAAAGCCAGCCTCAGCAACTTAGTAAGGCCCTCAGCAACTTAGCAAGACCCTGTCTCTAAATAAAAATCTAAAAAAGGGCTCAGTGGTTAAGTGCCCCTGGGTTCAATTCTCACTACTAAAAAAGAGAGAGAGATTCTATAATCAGAAAAAGAGTGAAAGATAAAGCTTCACTGGCAATATTTTACATAGGTACAATTTATGGGTTCAATTGTGCCCTGAAAAAAAAGGTATGCTGGAGTTCTCTGCTCTACCTAGTAACCTCAGGACATGACCACATTTGGAAATAAGCTTTTGTCTGGGTAATCAAGTTAAAAGGAGACCTCAGAATGGACCCTATATCAACATGACTGGTACCCTTGCAATTTGGACACAAGACAAGGAGAGAAAGGATATGATGTAAAAAGAGTGAAAAGACAGTAATCTGCCTTTAATGAGCCATCTCTTTCAAGGAGAAAGATCCCAAACAGAGCCTTCCCTCCAAGTCCTCAAATTTAACCAACCCTACCAACACCCTGATCTTAGACTTCTAGTCCCCAGAACCGCAAGGCAATAAATAAGCCATCAGCTTGTGGTATTTTGTTACAGCAACTCTAGCAAACTAATACTTGTCACTATGCGCTATGTGACAATAACTTAAAGTGAAAAGTACCAGCTGTTGGTTGTCAGTGCAGGGGCAGATTGCATGTTTTCTATGAATCCTGAGAAATGACCCTACAAGGTAAGAGCTGGTATCCTCAGTTTCCAAATGGGAAACCTTGAGTTTTGGTATCAGGAGCTGTATTCTGTTCCTGCTCGACTTATTTATTCAAAAACCCTAAAAGGGTTTCCATCCTGCAACAACATCAAAATAAAATGATGGTTTGAAAATATAAAACCAACTCTTGTAACTATATAACCATATCCCTCCCCCTCCTACCTCTACTATCAACCCTATTGGAGGCCCATTATAGGGGATGCAATACTTAAGGATTGATTTCTTTCAGTAGCTACTGATACACAGCAGTGTGAAGAAACCCCCAATCTCTGTAATTCCTTTGGCTTTTCCCTCATGGTCCCAAAATGGGTGCTGCAGCTCCAAGTTATTATATCTGTTTCACATCTGAAATGTAAAATGTGAAAAATCAAAAATAATATTTCCGGATGCCCCAAACAACAAATTTTACATGTAACTCAACAACCATCCCTTCTGGCAGGGGAGCTGGTGAATATCATTCTTTTTAGGGGTTCATTATCATCACAATAGCAGATTCAATTAAGAAGGAAAAAAGAGGTGATGGCTCCTGATTAGGCAAAGCCAGCAAAAAAATCCCAGTTATGCTTTAGCTATGAGGTGTCCCCCAAAAGTTCATGTGCCAGATAATGCAAGAATTTTCAGGATCAAACCCAGTGCCTCACATGCGGGGCAAGCACTCTACCGCTGAGCTACAACCCAGCCCACCCAACTGTTCTTCAGTAGTCTTTTGGTCACAACCCACAAAACTGACTAAAACTGACCCAAAGAGGTTAAAAACATGCCCAGCTCTTTAGTGGGAAAGTAGGATTCATCAACACACACTCAGAATCTCCAGACTGTACTTCATCCCCAGAAAACCCAAGACCTGTATGAAGGGGTGGTCCTATGTGAAAGGGGGTTGTAGAGTCTGGCTTCCCAAGAGCTGCTTCTGAGCTCAGTGGCCTCTCCTTGGGGTTTCAGGGTAAACTGAGAACCTTTTGGCAACAAGTCCAAAGAAGGAATAGAACGAGCAGAGCCCTCTCCCATGCCCCAACCTTAAAAAGAGCTTTTTCCAACTAAATATGAGAGGCTGTGATCGGTGCTGGACAGTGAAATTTGGGAATAGACATGCCTGCATGCTACCGTGCCCTCAGGTGCCCTCCTTGTTCAAGGAATCATTAAGATCCTTAAATAGTTGAAGGCTTTCACAGGTACACCTTAACTTGGCTTCTACAAACAGCAACTGGACGTTTTCTTTGTGTCTTCTTTAATTGCTCCTTTCTAATTATAGAAGGCCTATGTTTCCAAGCATCTGCTCCATAGCACTGTCAATACTTTATCTTTGCTAATTAAGAGAGATTTTTCTTTCCCACTTTGAGACAGCATCACTCAGAAACCAATTCTCTAGCCTGGGGCAAAGGTAAAGAAAACGAGGCGAAGCCATCAGTTACAGAACTGGCAATGCCTTCCGGACAAGTCCATCCTTAGGGCTTGAGTGAGGAGGCTCAGAGCCTGTTCCGGCACCCATGGTTGATAAGCCACTCTATGACAGAAGCCCGGAGGGACAGAAGGCCCAGCTGTAGTTAACTCCATGGTCCTTTCCCCACTTCTCCATGTCATAGCTCCCAATGTTCCCTTCTGTTATCCATGCAAGCATCTTGTCCCCCCCACCAAGCTGGTCAGAAGCTTTCCCAGAGAGGGATCTGGGTGTTGAGTGTCATCCCTAAAAAGGCAACATAGTAGGGACCAATTCATTCGAATACCAATTGTTCCTCAGTCCCCACTGTTACTAGCTCCTGTACTTTCCAAGGTTTGATGATCCCACTCTTTTCCTTCATCCTGAGAAGTCTGTAGAACCCTTCCAAAGCCAAGTCAGTCAAAACCCACTCTGCTGCCTGCAACCAAGAATTCTGTCTGCAACCAAGAATTCTGTGTCATCGGCTTGAAGTGCATTTGAGACACATCCCTGATTATTAACATACATGGTGCAAAATTTGATTCTCCTTCAGCTTCAGGGGTTGATGCCTGGAATTCTAGAATGAACAAATAAGGACATTATTGCTTTCTACTAAAAAAGAGCAAAATATCAATCTCTCTGTCTTGTATTTCAGGTGCAAATGTGCTGCGCACAGTGGTACACACCTGTAATTCCAGTGGCTCCGGAAGCTGAAGCAGGAGGATCACGAGTTCAAAGACAGCCTCAGCAAATGGCAAGGCCCTAAGCAACTCAGTGAGACCCTGTCTCTAAATAAAATACAAAATAGGGCTTGGATGTGGCTCAGTCGAGTGCTCCAAAGTTCAATCCCTGGTCCCTATCATCCCTCCCAAAAAAAGGTGCAAATATGCCTTACCAAAGACAACTTGGAGAAAAGGAAGTAGCTGCGGCATTCAATCTGATACATTAAAAGGCAGCTGCAAACCGGAAATAAGCAAAATATGCTGCCCTTCATCTTTGCTCAATAATCCACAAAACTTGTACTTCTTGCCTATTAAGGTAAGACCGCCTCAGATGAAGCCAGAAAACAGATTCTAAAGGACATGAAAAATTTTATTCTGCTCAGTTACAGGATTTACACTTATCTGAATAATAAGTCAGAGAAAAACACCTTCAGTTACAAGAGTAATTTTTAAGATCCTTAAGTCCCTGTTATTTAGTTAAATGAGGACTTTACCTGCAGTATCTAAAATTCAAACAACATAATTTTTCCAATCAAAATGGGTGGCAGGTCCTAAAATACATACTGCAATCTGTCACTTAAAAATAATAGCAAAAAATTTTTTTTTCTTACTGAAAGTGATTGACATCAGAAAACTACAGAAATGCACCAACTTCTGTTCAACACTAATTACAATTAGCAAAATCTCCTTCCTGAGATCCTTCCTGCTCCTCCTTTCCTCATTCAACTTCTGTAATACTAAAAACAACTCCTCTGATCCAATCTAAAGCCATACTCAAACATCAAAAATTCCTTTTCACCTGACAACTAAGGATTAGCTGTTTGATTTCCCCATTCGGCCTGGTGTTGGGGAAAAGGTAAGACACATGAACCGTAATAGAAAGTTAAGATTTAATTCCAACCCTCCAAAAACCAAGAACACCAAAGTGAATGTCCCAGGCCCAGTATATATGTCTCAGTTATCACTTGGTTATATAAGATGTTCTGAGGTTAAGTGAAGGCTTTAAAAAATATTTTAAACCTTGGCATGGTGGGCACAGGCCTATAATCCCAGGAGCTCCGGAGGCCAAGGCAGGAGGATGGTGAGTTCAAAGCCAGCCTCAGCAACTTAGCAAGGCCATAAAAACAACTTAGAGAGATCCTGTATCAAAATATAAAAATCCAAAGGGCTAGGGATGTGGTTAAGCACCCCTGGGTTCAATCCCTGGTGCCAAAAAAAATAAAAGAGAAAGGAAACACTTTGAAGACTTATAGGAAGGACAAAACCACCATGAAGTGAGAATGATCACACCCACCAAGATTAAATGAGCCTTTACACAATGCCAAACCCTGTGCTGGCTACGTCACATGCCCTTTACTTAAACCTACAGAGAAGCACCTAGGTTCACATGGCCCACCATTAAGGAAATGTCAAATCAGAGGCTTTACCAACTTGCCTAAGCATCACAATGTGGACTACGGGAACAGATCCCAATATTCATTCATGCAACTTATTCAAATACAGCAATCACTGTAACTTCAAAGCCCACACTCTTAACCCAAAACTCTGACCTCAGAGAAGAAATATGGTGCCCCAGTCTCCCCAACAACAAAAAGAAGTAAGGTTTAAAAAGGAGTGAAGGAGTCAGAAAGAAAGGGAGGGAGAAAGTAAAAAAGAAAATATTGCAATGAATCAGGAAATGAACTTCTTAAGCACTGCATCCAGGTAACACATGAGGGGTGGGTGCACTTCCTTTGGCTGAATTTCTTCCCAGCCCACACTCCACAGCGGAGGAGACGGCTTCTGAATCTTCAATACTAACCCACCCCTGTCTACAGCTCCCACCACATCATAAGAGAAAAGGCTCAGGATGAATTCATGTATCTCAGCCAGTTGCTACACTCTGATAGGAAGGGCAGCCCGGCCAGGGTCCTCCCTCATCGGCCACAGTCACCACCTAAAGCAGTATTAACTAGCGAATGTCATTTCCATCATGAGCACCTAAGGGTGCGTAAGAAAGTGCACTGGGCTGGTGAGAACAGATACCTACCCTTCATAACCAGTAAAAACTATTTTTTCCTTCAGACTTTGCATTTTTTATGTTTTCTACTTTACATAAGATTTCAGCATATGAACACATATACATTACTGATACAACAAATGATGCGTGTATTTTATATATTTATAGAATACATATATTGGGGGCCTGGGTCCCATTTCCTTATCAATAAGATAATGAGATTAGTGAAGATCCCTGATCCAACTTCACTTATCAAAGGGGGTCATTCTGTTAAGTTTGCACATCTTTGATAGCCCAACTAAATGACATCAACTTGGAATGACTTATTTGCATTGAAGGAAAAAAAAATTCTTTTAAAGCCCTCAAGTCTCATTTCAGTCTCTGCTCAGAAGATATTTGATTTCTAGCTGATTCTGGGCATAAACAATGGCTGACCATTACAAATGTGTGGGGCCACCTCATTATGAGTTCATACTGCAACCAAATCCCATTTTCCCTCTGCAAATTCAATTCACATCAATAGCCCCATAGATCACTGGCTACTGCTGTTGGCTGCCTGATTTTGAAACATAAAAAAATTTTTTTGAAAGATTACTGCCAACACATAATAGGCAAACTGCAATTTCAATTCCCTCAGCACGTGCCTAAAGGAGGCGGGTACACGAGCTACAAAATGTAAACGAAGCCTGTTGTTATCAGCTGTTTATAAACCTCATGACATCCTTATTCCTCCAGTCACGGAAGGCAGAAAGAAGTATCCAAAGTGCCACCATTCAAGAAAGTCCTTTTATTATTCTACTCAATACTGGTTCCCTGGGTCTCTTAATTTTCTGAGCGGGGTATAAAAGTGTAATAAAATGAAGCAGTGGTGGCCGTACACAGCCAATCCTCATTAGGCAGAATTCAGTGTGAACGATAACACAGTTGTGGGATGTTATTTACTAGGGATGTTTTCATAGCACCTTTGCAAGAATGCAGCACTCAGGAGAACTAATGTTTCCGGGACAAGATGGGCCCTATGAAAAAGTTGACTTCTGCTGAGTGCAGTGGGACAGCAATCAGGGCGGCTGAAGCAGGAGGACCACCCAGCCTCAGCAACTTAATGAGGCCCTACCTAAGCAACTTAGTGAAACTATTTTGAAATTAAAAAAAATAATAAAATTAAATAAAATTAAAAGGGCTGGGATGTGACTCAGTGGTAAAGAGCCCCTGAGTTAAATCCCCAGTACCCACCTGCAAATAAATAATTTTTTAAATTTTAATTTGTAGATAGACACAATACCTTTATTTTATTTATTTATTTTTATGTGGTGCTAAAGATCAAACCCAGTTACTCACCCAGGCTAGGCAAGCACTCTATCACTGAGCTACAGCCCCAGCCCCTAAATAAATTTTTTTTAAAAGTCGACTTCCTAAATCCGGGGCGGTGGCACATACCTATAATCCCACAGGCTTGGGAGGCTGAGGCAGGAGGATCGTGAGTTCAAAGCCAGCCTCAGCAAAATCGAGGCCCTGAGCCACTCAGGGAGACCTTGTCCCTAATAAAACACAAAATAGGGCTGGGAATGTGGCTCAGTGGTAGAGTGCCCCTAAATTCAATCCCCAACACCCCTCACCCCCGCAAAAAAAGGCAACTTCTAGGGATCAAAGCATCCTGTTTCCTCAGAGCCCACAAATCAATCCACCACCTGGCCTGTGTAACCTCTGCTTTGGTCCAGGATACCAGTTACCCAGTTCAAAACTGATTCATGGCTCAGCTCTGACTTCCTTGTTGACTTCTTCCAGAAAACACTTTTTTGGGGGGTGGGAAGCAGTATTATGAACCAAACACAGGACCTCAAGCCTGCTAAATAAGCACTCTACTACTGAGCTTCACCCTCAGCCAGAAAACCAGTTCTTATCAAGTCACATTTAATTCACTAGACAACCCACGGGTACTGTAATGAGAGGATAAGATACAGTAGGTTCACGGTGATTCCAAGTCCATTTGTACAGTGGAGACCAGGGGAGGCACTATAGCCTCAGGGTTCAGTGCTGGGTTTTCCAACAGCTGCACTCTGGATGTGTTGCAGTAGATAATTCTTCCAGGAGGCAGGGGGCTGTCCTGTGCACTACAGGATATTTGGTGGCATTCCAGGCATCCCAGCCTCTAGCTAGCAAATGCCAGGGACATTGGCCCCTAGTCCTGACAATGGAAAATGCTGGCAGAACAAAACTGAAATCCCAATTGTGAACCACGGGTCTGGTGGATTTACACACCATTAACAGGTAGAAACTGGCGCTGTATATCAATCATTTCTATCCCCAGAGAACTCCATGCACAAACCCATTCCATACCCAGGCAACAGCCTATCACACCCACATTTCCTTTCTCGAACCTGGAACAAAGAGTTTGTCTCCCTAAACCGAAGGATAAAGTAAGATACTGACTGTGATCCTTAACAGGGCACTCATGGTCCAGCGGGCTCTTTGCCATAAAAAAAGAACAGGCCCCGTGTTGTGGCTCACACCTGGAATCCCAGTGATTCCCCCAGTGACTCAGGTGGCTGAGGCAGAAGACTGGCAAGGTCAAGGCCAAACTGGTCAAATCAGAGACACTTTATCTCAAAATAAAAAGGGCTGGGGATGTAGCTCAGTGGTAGAATGAGTTTAGACCCCAGTACAATCCCCCAAATTTGCCAGTTTATATTGCATTGGCTCAAAAATTATCCAGAGAACAACATCTGGACGACACTTATCATGAATTTTCCATATCCATCAAGAGAAAGTCTCCAGAAGTGTTCAGTTGTGGGGTTTTGGGGTCTTTTTTTCTTTGTTGTTATTTTGTTTATTTGGTTTTTCTTTTTTTGGGTACCAGGGATTAAACTAAGGGCACTCTACCACTGAGTCCCATCCCCAGCCCTAGTGTGTATTTTATTCAGAGACAGGGTCTCACTGAGTTGCTTAGGGCCTTGCTAAGTTCCTGAGGCTGGCTTTGAACTTGCGATCCTCCTGCCTCAGCCTCCCGAGCTGCTGGGATTACAGGCGTGTGCCACAGCACTCAGCCAAAGTTCAGTTTTAAGGTCCAAGATTTCTTACTTGATCCATTGTTCAGAAAATCTTAAGAAAAAAATTTTCAGAGGCAAACAACCTTAGTAGGGAGATATGCTGTGATATTTAGTTGACTGGAAATATAGAGGTGAAAGATATCCTTCCCTCGGTAACTACTTTTGAACTTTCACAAACTAATACTAAAAAAGACAATTTTTATTTAAGAGTTAAAAAAAAAAACAGCTTCCAAAAGCTCAATTGCCATTTTCAATTATAATCAGTCCTAATTTAGAATACCCCGCCATGTTTTAGTCTTAATTAAAAATGGCATATCCTTAGGAGGGAATAGGAAGTGAATTCACAGTTCAAATGTTAGCAGGACACACTACACACCACACACCCCAAATGAGAGAGTCCAGGCTTTATGACTTAACTCTTTTACCGGTTTCTTAATGGATAGAACTCTGGCATAAACTTTATGGAACTTTTGTATTTTAAATTAGAAAGGCATGTTGGATTCTATTAAGATAATTTGCCAAAAAATACAAATGGATTTTTAGAACCTGCCATCTTTCACACAGCACATGGCTAATCCTGTATTCTAGCCACTATTATTTTCACTCCACATAAAAGGCACAATGCTTTGGCATAATATTTCCACGATGCAAAAAAATGGTTTTTCTGCCACACTAAATAATCAGATTTACCAAGTACCACTTGGCCTCTTTGTAAGCTTAATAATTAGTTAGAATAATGTGTTCCTGCACATTTTACAATGCAGCATAATTTTTATATTACAAGTACTAACTCTGGTCCGCGGCACTACTGGGCCTCGGCCTATAGGACATGAATGCAGACATTCTCCAAAAAAAAAAAAAAAAAAACACCATTTGGAACTCCTCCCACTGCTGCTCGAAGCCATTTAAAAGAGAACATAGAATGGAGGAAGAAGAACCTCATGGACACAACTTGAACTTCACAGAATTGAAGGGTCTCATACCTATTAGGTGGCGACTCCTTGAAAAAAAAAAATCCAACTTCTTACAAAAGTCTTCAGTTATTAGATGCGGATCCCCCTGCTGGAGCAGAGCCCTCTGGCAAGGGAGGCAAGAAGGGGGCGAAAAGCTGTAAACAATAAACTTGCCTCCCCTATAAGCCTCTAAAATTAAGCCTTTCTCAGTTGGACAATTAGTTTTATATAGCTAATCAGGGAGAAAGAAATGAAAGCCATCTGGTTCTTGGAAGATGTGTATCTGATTAACACCATCTTCTTGAAAGTAAACTTCATTATGTACAAGAAGGCAGGAGAAAGGGGAGGGAGAGAGAGAGAGAGAGAGAAAGAGAGAGAGAGAGAGAGAGCAAGCACAAGCCCTTGGAATCACTTGTACACCCCAAGAAACCCACATACAGATCAAGTCCCTGAGTATTTTATCCAGAAGACATGGAGGAGTGTATGCCATCAACTAGTTGGACAGACCTCATTGGATTCCTAGCTCTACCACTTATTGAAGAGTTGGCCTTTGGCAAACAACTTGACCTCTAAGTGGACTGGATACCTGGTCCCTGTGTCCAGGTCCTTGGCCAGGTACCTTCACAGCACCTCCCACACAGTGCACCACTCTGTCCCTTGTCTTGGGGCTTTCCATGTGACTTGGCAGTTTAACTTAGAGATAACTGTATTTTAAGAATACAGGATTGTTCCTGCCAAGAGCCTCAGACACAAACCAGGATCCAAACACAAACCCATGCTTCCAACAGTTCTCTTTCTCCGTCCCTTCTCTGCCCTATCAGTTTTATTTCCTTCTCACTGAGCCAAGATTTTTGTCTTCCACCGTTAAGACCAAGAAGTCAACTACCAGCCGCTGTTTCTCCAATCTCCTTGGTTCAACACAGTGATGGCAGCCACAGCAGTGGCATCTCAGTCCCAAGGTGGGTCAGAAGCCCATCGCCATGGGCCAATCAACTGAAACCAGGGACCAAGAGTCTTCAGGGTTGCCACATAAAGTTGGGTGCTTTATACAGAATACAAACACGCAGGGTCAGCTAAGGAAAATGACATGGAACCCCCACACCTTGCTTGCTAAACTGAATACACATTAGCATGGCGCTGCTGTCCACCCAGAAGGGTTTTACTGCCCAAAGGCATTCTCTGCCCAGAAGAGACATCCAAGTGGAGTGAGGAGGGCACCTGTACCCTGCAGGAAGAACTGGTGTGAAGTGTTGCTGTCTAGCAAACTTGAGGAGGATGTCTATACAGGGAAGTAGCACAACATGAGGTACAATGGACTGACGAGATAAATACACAGTGAGAAGAAAGATTTTCCCCTGCTGCAAAAAGGACTTCTACATTGTTGGCTTAGATAGGAGGTGTCTCCCAAAAGCTTATGTGTGAGACAATGCAAGAATGGTCAGAGGTTAAATGATTAGATTATGAGAGGCGTGACCTAAATAGTGGATTAATCCAGTTACTGAATGGTAAGTATAGGCAGATGGGGGTAGCTGTAGGAAGTGGGTCACTGGGGGCATGCCTTTGGGATTTGTTTTGTCCTTCTGTTGGTGAAGCACTCTCTCTACTTCCAGCCTGTCCTGTCCTAAGTAGCCTTCCTCTGCCACTCCCTTCCCCATGTTTTGCTTCACCTTGGACCCAAAGCTATAGAGTTGGCCAACAATGGACTGAACCTCTGAAACTATGAGCCAAAATAAACTTTTCTTCTTCTATGCTGTGCTTATCAGATCTTAGGCTCACAGCAATGAAAAAGATAACTAAAACACATATCTACAAAAGAGAATATACCAAAGTGAACTATGCAGTGTTTAACTGAATTAGAGGTATCAGTGTGAACTTGTGATTTTTAATACATAAAATGGTAGGGGGGAAAAACAGATTTGAGTGTGTGTAGAGATATGCATGGACATGTTTATTAATCACTCAAAGGTTTAGGAGCTGCAACATTCCAAGAATAATGAGGATACCTAATGCCCACATCTTGGCTACTCAATACCATTCTTCTCTAAAAGAAATCAGAGCTCCTTGGCTCTTCAGGTCCTTGGCCAAGAAATCAGGGTTGTGTCCAGCAAAATACATGAACCTGGAACTTCTTGATCCAGAAACTAAGAAATATTCAAATAATAATGGAGATATGTCTCAAAGGACATAGAAACCCACTGAAAGGAATTTCCAATATCTAAATGTGGGGCAAACTGAGTACCATATTTTGATAACTTTAAGTTCAAACACATGTAATACATGAATAAACTGAAAGTTGGAAGAGAATGGTTTCAAAGTCCCTGCAAACAAAATGTTTACCAAAAGGGGGGAAAGAAAGTAACTCAACAGTGGAGAAACTCGGCAGATGCTGACTTTATCAAGTGACCAAAGTTAATGCCACCAGCAAGGGGCAAAGCAAAATTATGTGATGGGAGGCAGCAGGAAGAAATAAAAAAGGCCTTCTGTGGCGTTCTGCCCGACCCACAACCTGAGTCTAATCAAGAACAGAGACACACAAACCAAAACCAAAGGGCAGCCTATCAAGGAAATGGCGTGTTAGCTTCAAAAGTGTCAAGGCCATAAACATCGAGAAGAACCCGAGAAACTGCTCCAGGGCTGAAGGAGACTTAACAAGTGACACAGGATTCTAAGTCATTTCTTCTTATTGGGACATTCAGGGCAAATTTGAATGGCGTCTGGGGATTAGATAGTATGGTGTCCAGCTAATTTCCCAATTTTGACTGATATGTTGTGGTACTGTAGGAGTTCTTTCTTTGAAGGAAATACATATTCAAGTGCTCAGAGATGATAAGACACCAGGTTGGCAAATGAACCCAAGTGGTTCAGCAGAAAAAAATTCTTACATGCTGTTGTGATTTTTTTTTTTCTTTTGGTACCAAGGATTGAACCCAGGGGCACTTAACCGCTGAGCCACATCCTTAGCCCTTCTTATTTTTTACTTCCAGACAAGGTCTCACTGAGTTGCTCAGGACCTCACTAAATTGCTGAGACTGGCTCTGAACTTGAGATCAGAGCCTCCTACCTCAGCCTCCCAAGCCACTGGGATTATAGGAATGCACCATGCATCAATGCCCAGCTGATTTTTAATTTTCTTTTTTAATCTGAAATAGAATGCAAGGTATGTTTGGAAGTAGGAGGTTCTTTCCAGAAGGTAAAACAGGGAAGTCAAAAAGAAAGAAAAGGGCACTTGAGCTAAGATGTGCAAGAGATGGAGGTGCCCTATAAAAACTCGAGGAGCAAAGATGATAATTACAATAGGTATTTAATAACAAATCAGCAGCAGCATCTAAGCAGTGCTTACAAATGAGAACAAAGTCATGGCTTAAATTCTTTCCGTATGTTAAATCATTTACTTAAAGAGGAATTATTATTATTAAAGTTGAATTATTTTTACCCTCAAAGATGAGAAAACTGAGACACAGAAAGTTTTCAATAACTCACCCAAGGTCACAGGTTGGTTAGTAGCACAGCTCAGATTTGAACCTACCATTCTAGCAACTACTGGACCATCAAGGCAAACCCAAGTCACTAACTGCAAAGGATTTTGAGGCAAGATGGAAACAGATCCATTGGAGCATCTCAGCCACAAAGTCTGGAGCAGGAGCAAATTAAAGAAAAGGTGAAGGCAGATCCTTGGCTCAGAGTTCAGATTTTTAGCACGTGTAATGGGAAGATATTTCTGAATACAGAAACATACTTAAGTCACCATATTTTAACTACAAGAGGACAGACAATGTCCTACCAAGTCAGTAGTGGTAGGGATAAAGAGCACTGGCCACAGAGACCCTGACTTTTTTTTTTTAATATAGTTGTAGATGGACACAATCCCTTTATTTTGTTTATTTAGTATTTTTCATGTGGTTCCGGGGTCGAACCCAGTGCCTCATGCATGCTAGGCAAGCCCTCTGCCACTGAGCCACAACCCAGCCCTAGATCCTGATTTATTTTGGAGGAAAAAGTCAAAGGACTTGGGTAATGATTCTGGAAAAGTCACACCAGGAGATCATCTTTTAAGTAAAACTGTAGTCCCAACCAAATTCCTTCAGTGACACTCTGCAATACAGAGGGGTCACAGTATCGATTGCTGGTGGGTTTTTGTTCTGTTCATCTCATGATTCTTGCCCCCCCATAAAAGCACAACTAGTATTTCGGTCAGCTTTCTGTCACTGTGACAAAACACCTGAGACAGACAACTTAAGTTGAGAAAAACTGTATTTGAGCTCAGAGTTTCGGAGGTTTGGGCCTTGGTCCATTGGCCTGGTTGCTTAAGGCCCTATAGTAAAGCAGAATAATCAAGGCAGGAGTGCATGGCAGAAGAAACCTGTTCATCTCATGGCAGCTGGGAACCAGAGAGAGGAAGGGGCCATAGTCCCGATATCTTCTTCAAGGAGACCCCTCCCAATGAGCTAACTACCTTCCATAGGAGTTCACTAGCTCCCAAGAACATCATCAGGTGGGGGCCCAAGCCTTCAATGCATAAGCCCTTGGATGACATTTAAGACCCAAACCAGCCAGGCACAGTGGCATAGGCCTATATTCTCAGTGCTTGAGGACGCTGAGTCAGGAGGATCAAGAGTTCAAAGCCAGCTTCAGCAAAAGTGAGGCCCAAAGCAACTCAGTAAGACCCTGTCTCTAAATAAAATACAAAATAGGGCTGGGGATGTGGTTGAATGCCCCTGAGTTCAATCCCTAGTACCAAAAAAAAAAAAAAAAAAAAATCCAAACCATTAACAACTAGCAAGGAAATCACTACTTCCCCCCTTCTATAGTGATGCCTTCAGTCACCCAATAATAGCTCGTGTCTTATCGGGACTACACCGTGTTCAATTTATGTAACTATTTTTCCCTTCATAGTAAACAATGTCCAGTTCATTCTGATTTCATAGCCTCGCCTTCACACAAAGAGAATCTGTGTCCCACAGATGAAGTCGTTTGTTCTCCCTAAGTCTCATCAGAGATTGTCCCTAGCACTGTAATTGGGAGGGATTTAAATAGATAACTTAACCTTGAGAGGATGTTCATTTGACTCAACACATTCTTCCAATCTAAGAAACACACCAATTCCCATTCACCTCAGCATGCCTGTCTTTAATTGTGACAGCAGTGCAGAGAAATTCATTTTCAAAGAGCTGATTGAGCCACGAGGGAATATTAATACCTAAATATTGAAGCAATCCTGATGCTTTGCTTAAAGGGAAGCTGGCTTTGCAAGATGAAAAGGTTTCAGAATGTCTCTGATCTATCTCTTTAAAAAAAAAAAAAAGAGCATGTTTTTAGCATATTTTTATCTCTCCGCATTAAGTCAGAAAGTAAAAAGCACAGTTTATTCATTGGAAAACAGAAAAGGCCCTTCACTTTCTATTGCCAGCAACTGCATTTTGCTAGGATGCTGCCAGGCTTTTGAGTGTCCTGGTCGGAAGGGTGTGATTTTCTTCATTTTTGAATATGGAGGAATAAATGTGCTTTCTACTTTTTGACAGTCTAAGTAGAAGCCACTCCTCGGTGCTGACTGTGGCCACCCAGAAGCATTGCCCATCTCAAGTGAACGGGGACAGGGAGAAATGGAGGGAAAGTGCTGCACAAAGCTGATCTGTTCTTTAGTCATCCTCTGGCTCATGGCAAAGGCTGTTCTACCAGATGATTACAAGTGGGGGGGGGGGGGGTTAATTCCAGGAACCAGAGAATTCAGAACTAGAAAGAGTAATAAGATCCACCTCCCCACACCACCCAAGCTGATATCATCAAATACATGACTTACAACCTGGCGATCTATCTCTTTCCATTGATTATCCTGCTATTATGGGATATAACTGCTCTCTGCCCATTCCAAGAACTCTGAAGTGTCGAGCTGAGAATACATTAACACACCTTTAATGTAGAGAAGACAGGCGAGCATGAGGGGAGGGGTGGGGGACGCCAAAGAAAGAAAATCGGCACAGGAATGACGGCACAAAGCTGAAGCTCTTTCAGAGGAGCTGGGGGGGAAGCTGACAGCTTTTCAGGGTGGCCATCTGCAGCTTCTGGGGCTCACAGTGTGAGCATTGGTAACTGGAAACACGCTGCATGCTACTCTGCCCACAACTACCTGGAACTGAACTGGGAAGAAAGCATGAGTGCATCTCACTTTAGGCAAAGGCTGACCAAGAAAACAGTTTCTCAACAGGATCAAATGGCAGAGACCCTACAAATATTACAGAAAGATGCTTTACACCCAAGATGTTCACCATATCAGGTCTTTTTTTTTTTTTTTTTTTTTTGGTACTAGGGATTGAACTCAGGGGCACTCAACCACTGAGCCACATCCCCAGCCCTGTTTTGTATTTTATTTAGAGACAGGGTCTCACTGAGTTACTTAGGGCCTCATATAGTTGCTGAGGGTGGCTCTGAACTCTCGATCCTCCTGCCTCAGCCTCCCAGGATGCTGGGATTACAGGCACACGGCCAGGCCAGGTCTTTAAATGACAGCCTCTCCCCTAGACAGGTTCCAATGCCATTTATCAAACCCTTTATTGCAGGAGGTAACAAACTTCAACTTGTTGGCACTTTTTGTACGATCCTCAAGTGAAGAATCGTTTTAGCATTTTTAAGTGGTTGAAAATTTCAAAAGCATGAAATACAAATTTCAGGGTGCATAAATAAAGCTTTATTTGTACACAGCCAGGCCAGCTCACTGATGAATGTCTGTGGCTTCATTTGTGCTGCAACCCACTGAGTGGGAACAGATAAAATGGACAGCCCACAGGCCCTAAACGTCTTCTCTCTGGTTCTTTGCAGAAAGTTTGCCAACCTCTGCCTTGACTCACCCACAAATATCAAGAAACAACCCCAAATACACTAAAAGCCCCTTTAGAAAAATGTAGTAACTTAGCTGGGTACAGAGGTACCTGCCTGTGATCCCAGCTACCTGGGAGACTGAGTCAGGAGGATGGCCTGAGCCCAGGAGTTGCTAGGAAACAGTGAGACCCTTTCTCCAAAAAAGACAGGATAAAAATGAAGTTACTCATGAGAGAGGAAAAAAAAGTGATTTTTTTTTTTTTAGCCTAAAAATAGGCTCCCATCTCAGAAAACTCTACCGGAAATATCAGAAAGAAAAAAAAATAGCACACCATATAATAGTCCTCCAAAAAAGTTTTCAGGTTCTCTGACTTGGTAGCCAAAGATGCTGGTTAGAAATAGACCAGAAAAAAAGAGGAAGAAAAAAATGAGAATGTCACAGTGCTGGTCACTTTACATACGTGATTCCATTTGATTCGTCCAGCAAGCTTCTTGAGAGATGCAAGTCCCCATTTCACAGATGAAGTGACCGAGTTCAAGAGAGATTAATAACCTCCTCCCTGGGTCACAGCACTCCACGATGTCTTCGGAGTTCATGTACAGGTTTTACTATTTGAAATCCACACCTTTTCTACTACAAGATGATTAGGATTGGTGACTGCACACTTCCACATCTCTTAACATTCAGAAAGAGAGTGGGTGAGACAGAAGAAGAATAATGATAAGTAAATGAAAGGAAGAGCTTCACCTAGTTCTGAGAGGAATGGCCATCTGCCAGAGAAAGGTTTGTCTCGCTAAATGCCACACGCTTTGATGTTGAGCTCTTAAGTAACATTTCGCTCCTGTACTTACTATCACCCTGAGGACAGCCGAATCCATCCTAGGAAAACTCACTATATAATCTCTTTATCCATCTGCCATGAAGACAGTTGGCTACAGCCCAGTATCCTTGTCCCAAGGATGCTCCTTCCCCCAGGCTCACCCCCCAGGGCATTTTTTTATGTATAGCAATAGATCACTTGTAATCTAAGACACAGTGACAATACATCTACCAAATGATTTGGGTCTTCCAAAATCTCTTAACGGAGACTGATGACACAGTCAGCCTGAGTAGAGCAGATTTTATTACTATTATTTTTTGACTATGCCTAACAGCAAACACACAGAGAGTGCACCAGACACTGTTCCAATGACTTTAAATGTACTAAGGCATTAAATTGTTAATTCTCATATCCCCCCCATGGTTGGTCCCAGAATTACTTTTGTTTCACAGATTAGGAAACAGGAATGTGCAGAGATGTGGGGTGCTTCAAGTTGATTTATTTTCATAGAGAACCAATGGTCAGGCAGGAATTGCTTTTCGGTTGTAACTTTTCTAAGTACCTGAAATTTTTTGGATTGCACTGACTATAATTCAGCCTCCCTTGAAGGGTGAGAGGCTCTTTCCATGATAAAGGGACATTCTGACGAATAATTTTCATAAATGGAAAAGGTCACAGTTTTTAGTTAGTATTCATCTTTATCTAATCCTCTGCAGAGACCCAAGTTCTTGGGATCACGATCAGGCTGGCCAGATCCTGAACCACAGATGGTGAATACAAGATGTCACTGACAGTCCTCACCTTGAGCCCCTGAAGCAAATATAACTGATCATATTCCTCTTCTCCACCAAGTCCAGAAAGGTGGGTTCTTTTTCAAGAGAAGGATGAAATATTGCTTTTGATCATCTTCCAAAGAGCTAACAGCAAAGGATCAGCATAAAGATATAAGATAAATATACTAGTCTGGCGCAGTGGCATATGCCTATAATCCAAGCACCTCAGGAGGCTGAGGCTGGAGGATCTCAAGTTCAAAGCCAGTGTTAGTAACTTAGTGAGGCTCTAAGTAACTCAGCAAGGCCTTGTCTCTCAAGGCGAGAGTTGTGCTTAGTGGCGAAGAGCCTCTGAGTTCAATCCCTGGAACCTGATAACAAACCAAAAAAAGAGAGAGAGATAGTGAACTGGGAATGTGGCTCAGTGGTTGAGCACCCATGGTACCAAACACACACACACACACACACACAAAAAGAAGATAAAAATCCTTCCACCATCATCTAGCCCCTAACTCAGCATCAAGAAAGGCATTCTTTATCAACAAATGTTTCTGAAGTCAAGGAGTGGACTGGAACCTCTCCCCAAGTCTGCTGCTGAGGCCATCTCCAGCTGTCTTCAACAATAAAGAAGGGCAATAAAGAATTTATTATCTCCCACAAATAGAAGTCCAAAGAAAGGACAGGTTTCAGAGGCAGCTGATTCAGCAGCTCAAGAGTCCAGGTTTTTCCCTTCCCTTCCCTTCCTGGGCGGGACTCCGGACTCCATCAGTCAGGCAGTCAGCTGCAGGTGGCACATCCCAATAGCCACTTGAGCAAGCTTCTCAGGATTCAAGGAAAGTGGATGTTTTCCAGGGGAGGGCCCAACAGCAAACCTTCCCTTTCATTGGACAGAGCCAAACCACATGATCAGTACTGAACCAATCGTGAATAAGGGATGTTAACCCAATAAATCCAAAGCAGAGCTGGGGTTTGGCTCCTCCCTAGCTAAAGGGCTCCACAGGGAAAGGTGGGCACCCATGCAAACCTGAATGTCTAGTGGGGTACCGTGGCACAAACCTGTGAACCCAGGTCCCGGAGAAGCTGAGGCAGGTGAATGACAAGTTGGAAGGCCAGTCTGGGCAACTTGGTGAGACTCTGCCTCAAAGTAAAAAAGGATTGAGGATGTAGTTCAGTGGTAGAGCAACCCTGGGTTCAATCCCCAGTACCAAAAACCAACTGAGACTCTATAAGGGAAAAGACAAACAGAAATGGATGCCCCAAAACTTTCCTACCTGGGCAAGACACAGACCAGAGATCAAAATTGGTTACCCATAGGAAAAGCCTAAACCAAAGACAGTATTTTCAGGCATCATGATATAACAAAAACAATTTGTTAGCAAAATTAGGTGAAATTTCAGATCTCTAGGTTCTACAAAAGTACTAGAATGAACAAACGGCCCACACTCAAAAACCCACAGAGCAATACCAGCCTAAGACTGAGGGAGCTCACCTTTAAGAAGAGGCAAGTCTTGTCCAGTTCTTTGTTGCTCTCCTACCTCACTTCTTGTCTTTAGCCTCCTGAACACAATGGAATTTATTTGAATAGGCAACCCCTGCATTAGTGACCACAGAGATCTGCAGAAGAAAGTGGGCCCTCAAACAGAGAAAATCCAGTAGCTAGAACTCCCACCTCTAGGTCTCCTCCCGGAGCATTTACTTCCAAGAAGAGGCAGGAGGGGTCATTGAGGTTAATAATCAAATTCCTAGCCACATTCTGACATCTTTGCTCAGATCCTCCTTCCAACCCCCACCTCCCCCCCAAAAAAAAATAAAAAATAAAAATAAAATAAAATGTAAAGACTTAGTGGATAGCCTTACTGTGGGAAGGAAACCCAGTGAAATGAAAGCAGCATAGAGATGTGGCCCAAATCGACTTTAGCATTTGATGCATCTTGCTAGCTTTTGGCTCTGGGCATTCTAGGTTTAACGAATCCCAAGGAACACAGCTTAATCTGCCTTCTGATTAAGTATTTTCTCAGGACAATATTCAAAAGTATTTAAAAGGATGCCGATGTCAAGAAGACAGAGGACTTATACCAAATCAAACACCTAGCAGGGATGAACATTTAACCCCCAGCCATCTGGGGCTGTCCACACCGCTTCCATCTTCATCAGCTGTAGTAGAGGCCAGAAGGACAGAGTTCCAATTCTAGACCCATAGAACTATGTCAGGTCCATGTGGAAGATGTGCCAGTCACCCCAGGTTCCAAGGCGGGCATCTGTCTTTCTTTTGTTTGGTACTAGGAATTGAACCCAGGGGCGCTTAACCACTGAACCACATCCCCAGCTCTTTTTGGTATTTAATATTTAGAGACAGGGTCTCACTGAGTTGCTTAGGGCCTCACTAAATTGCTGAGGCTGGCTTTGAACTTGCAATCCTCCTACCTCAGCCTCCCAAGCCACTGGGATAACAGGCATTTACCACCATGCCCAGCAGCATCTGTCATTTTTATTGGTACATAGTCATAGTACAGAATGGTGGGTTTTCACTGTGGCATATTCACACATGCATTTAACATCATTTAGTTAATTTCACTCCCCAGTCACTCCTCCTATCCTCTCGTCCTCTCTTCTCTGCTCAATCCCTCTCCCCTAGTGGTCTCCCTTCTGCTTTAATGATGACCATTTATTTTTTCCTTCTAGCTTCCCCATAGGAGATAAAACATACAATCCTTGACCTTCTGAGTTTGGCTAATTTCCACTTAATGATCTCCAGGTCCATCCATTTTTCTGCAAATAAATTTATTCTCATAGTTGAATCAAACTCCACTGCAAACATATACCACCTTGTCTTGATCCACTCATCTGCTGACAGACACCCAGGCTGATCCCGTAACTTGTCCACTGTGCACTGTGTTGTGATAAGCATGGGTATGCATGTCTCTCTAAAGTGGCATCTGTCACGTTCACATGCTAAAAGGATACTGCCCTCTTCTCTTGGCAAAGACTTCTCTTTCCAAAGAAAATGACACTTGTGACTCAGCAAAAGAAACTGTATACACCAGATGTACTGAGAGTTGCCAGCCAGCAGGAAAATGGCAGAGACAGAGGCGGGACCTGGTGCCCTCCCAAGGGCATGTGGCTGTGGTGGACTGTTTTCTAGTACTAACACTTGAACTGGTGATGTTTCTTTTCAAGGTACAAGTCATCCCCTAACAGCCTGAGCACACGGACAGGGTTTCTTCAATACTTATTAACAGAATGAGAAAACAAATGTGTAGCTAAATCCTCCACCAAGGAGAAAGACCAGGAATGGGAGGTGCCAGGTTATCAGATGTGGGATGTGCTCAAGGTCAATGTGAATGTGCTCAAGGATCCCATAAGGAGGGTCTGTGAGTCAGGAGAAACCTGAAGCCCATCTCAGCTTGTCATGAGGACTGAATCGGGCAATATATATGTCTAGGCCCTCAGCTTGTTGCCTGAGAGTATGAGGAATTTTATTTAAAAAGCAGGCTGGGTGTGGTGGTACATGCCTGTAATTTCAGCAATTCAGGAGACTAAGGCAGGAGGATCACCAAGTTCAAGGCCAGCGTCAGCAATTTAACAAAACCCGTGTGGGGGATAGAACTCCATGGTGGAGCACCCCAGGGTTCAGTCCCCAGTAACTAACACACACACAAACACACATACACACACATACACAAGAAACAAATAATAACAAAATTTAAAAGGAAGAAAAATATATAAACATATTGTACATGTCGTGTGCATGTGTATATATACATGCACATGCGTGAGAGAGAGAGAGAGAGAGAGAGAGAGAGAGAGTGTGTGTGTGTGTGTGTGTGTGTGTGTGTAACCTCCCTCACCTCTCCTACCTCTCCTATTCTGCCATAATTGGCCCTTCGTGTGGACTTGCCACAACTAATGGGTTCTGGAGAAATAAAACTCATATGACAGTGGCTGGGGCTGAGGCTGGGGCTGGGTGGTAGAGCGCTTGCCTAGCACTTGTGAGGCGCTGGGTTTGATTCTAGCACCACGTAAAAATAAAATAAAAATAAATTTTAAAAAATAAAACAAAGGTATTGTGTCCATCTACAATTTAAAAAATTAAAAAAAAAAACCCTCATGACAAATTGATGTCAGACACTAGATCTGGTCACAGATCTGGGTTCAAATACCTAATATGCTATTTGCTACCTAGAATATCTATTCCCCCTTTCCCAGACCCCAATTCCTAGTCTGTTAAATGGGACCGATGTCAGTTCATTTTCAGGAGTTTGAGAGTGAATGGGTGCAGGAACCCACTTGAATTATCATGGAAGGTTCTTACATTTACTTACCTGAGCTGGGCTCCTACACAGGCAAGGTATCCCAACAGGCAACTGAAGACCACTGAGGGGTATCTAAGAGGTTAACCTTGAGCACAACTCATGAGCAGCCCAGCCCCCAAAAGATACATTAAAACTCGAATCCCTAATCCCTCACCATGTGAGGGATGTGATTTGGTAATAGGGTTGTTATAGTTATATTTAGCTAAGATAAGTTTGTTCTGGAGAGTGGTGGGTCCTTCAGCCAACGTCACTGTGTCCTCATGCTAAGGAGAGACACAGAGCGAAGGTGCCCGTGTGAAAACAGACACAGGGAGTGTCAAGAGCAGGCAGAGACAGAGATCACAGGGACACACACAAGCCAAGGAATGCCAAGGACAGCCAGGGAGGACCAGAAGCCAGGAAGAGACAAGAACGGAACCTCCCCCAGAGCCTCTGGGATGGAGCCAAGCCTGCCAACACCTGGACTTTGGACTCTGGCCTCCAGAACAAAAAGGTAACAAATTTCTGTCATTACTTTGTTATGGCCACCGTGGGAAACGAACACAGAAGATGATCCTGGTCAGTGGTGTTTTGATACATGATTACCACCCAGCTCTGGAAAGGCAGCTCATTTTCTTTTCTTTTCTTTTTTTTTTTTTTTTAGTTGTAGTTGGCCACCTTTATTTATTTATTTTTATGTGGTGCTGAGGATTGAACCCAGGGCCTTGCCTGGGCTAGGCGAGCACTCTACCACTGAGCTACAACTCCAGCCCCAAGGCAGCTCATTCTCCATGGTCAATTTCAAGCTACCAAAATGACATGGTATTGCCGGATGTGGTGGGGCATGCCCATAATCCCAGCAATTCGGGAGGCTGAGGCAGGAGGATCGCAAGTTCAAAGCCAGCCTCAGCAACTTAGCAAGGCCCTAAGTAACTCAGCAAGACCCTGCCTCTAAATAAAATATTTTTTTAAAGGGCTGGGTTGTGGCTCAGTGGTGAAGCACTCTGGGTTCAATCCTCAGTACCAAAAATAAAATAAAATAAAATAAAACAAGAAAATTAATTTTTAAAACGCCAAAACCAAAAAACCAAAGTGAAGCAGGAAAGAGAAGTGCAGTAGCAAACAGCATTATTTCTTCTCCTTCTCCTTCTTCTTTTCCCTCTCTCTCTCTCTCTCTCTCTCTCTCACACACACACACACACACACACACACACACACACAAGACATAGCCTCAGGAGTACAGATGATAGAAAACGTAGTGAAATAATTAGAAAGTGATGAGTTTGGGGGTATTCATTACTTCTTAAATATAATTTAATTGTAAGTTTACACAATTCTGTGTTTTTTAAAAGACTATTTAATAACCAGCTCTCAACATTCCTGAATATGCAATAATCAGTTCTCACTGAGACAAGAATCTGAGGATATGAAAAAGAAAGATATATTGAGTCTCAAAAGAGAAGAGCCCAGGAAGCCTTGCAGGAAACACCCATGAACCTTTGAAATGCAAAACAGGCAACTCCTGAGCAGCCCAGCCCAGTCCTTCCTTAGCCCAAGTCCTTAGCAGGTGTCCTGGCAAGCGAAAGAAAACAGACTTAGGCAATATCCCAACACAGGAAAAACGAGCTGAAATTATGTAACTCTACCCTGACTCCACCTCTAGCCTAGCCACTAGCTGCAGCTGGGGCTCCTGTAAGCTGGGGCTCCTGTCTCTCCTTAAATATCAACACCCTAGACAAAGAAGTTGCTGTCTCTTCCTCTGGAGATGACTGGCATCCTCCTTTGAACGTGTGCATCTGCCTCCTAAATAAACCTGTGTCTCTGACCAGTGTGTACTGAATGTTTTTTTCCATCACATATGCCAAGGACCCTACTGGCCCTGAGTCCAGGTCTCCTGGCCAGAAACTCCTCTGGTGACCTCATTAGCCAGCACAAGCAGTGTCCCCAGCAAGGAGATGAAAATCAGAAAAGAAGAGCTCACAATACAAATCCCCCATCCTCCCAGGACTCAACTACACCTGGCCCTGGGAACATGGTCTTCAAAACAAAGCCCCTGTGCAGAAGAGGTCACGCTGGCTGTCACATGGTAATAGACAGTGTTTGGTTAATTAAGCAGGTTTTACTGCAGCTAAAACCCTGGGCCTATCTTCTCCCTGATCCCATAAAGCATTCCTGGCAGTTCGGTTTTTAACCAATACAGGAGTAATTTGAAATCAATTTCCGCTCTCCTTGATGAACAATGGACTATTTAGTGTGACCCACAGAGAAAATTAGAGGCCTGCTTATGTAAGGCAGCTATGGGAGCCCCAGCTGCAGCACAGCTGGATGCTCCACTGGTAGCACCAGGCAGCAGCCAGGCTTACTCCCCAGGGGCTCTGGGGACTGTTTTCTTCGCATTGCTGCCTTGGGTGTTTGAACCTCTCGCTAATTACATAGGGGGCGGGGGTGGGGAGGACTCCATCTCTCTTGGTCAATCCACACATGGACAGTGAGCAAGGACCCTGATCTAGGCACCCTCAAGACCATGTGAGCAAGACAGACACAAAAGCCCCGGTCCTCCTGACACACAGGGGCTGGCAAAAGGCTAGAGAGAGCCTGAAACAGAAGCCCCAAGAAGGCTCCCATCAATACAGTCACAGACACTTCTGTCCCATTAGCCAGGTGCATCTAGCACAAAGCCACCCACTGGCTGCAATTCCACCCCTGTCTCCTAGCCACCTGGTCCTGGACAACTGAACTTCAGCCTGGGCAGTGACACTTCCCCCTCTTGCAGGGAGGTGTCTGTCCCTCTGCTCCCAGATCATACAGGCTTTACTTTCCTCCTTCGTATTTTTGCCAAATGTCAACTTTTTCCAAAGAGGCTTAATTAAAATAGGTGACAACCTATCCAACTCTCCACCTCCAGGAACTCCCAAACTCCCTTATCCTTCTCTCTTGTTTCCTGACACTTACCACCCTCCCCAATAAAACACAAGCCCCATAAGAACAGGTATTATTTATTGGTTTTGTCATTTTCTCAGTGACCTAAAAAGGGCTACAGCACATAGGACGCACTCCACAGATGGATGAATGGATGAACTATAGGAACTCTTAGGAGATTATGTATTGTCACTGATCTTCAAATCTCCAACATCTTACACAAATTACATTCAATTTTTGCTGAATAAAGAATACACCATGAACACTGATTTGAGAACATAAATAACCTGCGACAACCCAAAGCATAAAATATTTGTACTTATTGCAATTTTCCCCTAGGTATTAAAATGCTGGATCATGGGCTGGATTGTAGCTCAGTGGTAGTGTACTTGCCTAGCATTTATGAAGCTCTGGGTTCAATCTTCGGTATCCCCCCAAAATAAAAAATAACCAGGCTTGGTGCGGCACACCTGTAATCCCAGCAAATCAGGAGGCTGAGGCTGGAGGATCCCAACTTCGAGGCCAGTCTCTGCAACTTAGTGAGGCACTAAATGACTTAGTGAGACCCTGTCTCAAAATAAAAAGTGCTGGGGCATTAGTTCGGTGGTAAAGTGCCCCTGGGTTCAGTCTCTAGTACCAAAACATGAACAAAAAAATAGAAATCACACACACAAAACACACACACACACACAGAGACACACACACACACACACACAAAGACAAACAAGCTCAAGATTTCTCTAAGTCTTCCCCAACCATGTTCTGGATGAAGTGAGCTCACTAGCTTGCCAAGGAAAGATGAGGAGGAGGAAGAGCTTGACCAGAAGCCTCTACCCTGAGTTCATCAATGAAGCACTTTTTAAAAATCTGTTTTTATATTGATATTTCAAATATGATTTTATTTGCAAAACACGTTTCACTGCTAAAGGTTCCACTGCTAAAGGCAGTCTTGAAAACACTCAACTTGAAGACATTTTAAAACAAAACAAAGACACATTGTCACCAAACTCTGGTAAAGCCAGTCAGTACACAAGGTTTCAGTCACAGTCAAAATGACCCTTGACGAATCCTTTGAATAGCCCAAACCAAAGTACATGTTTTGTTTAATGTCTACATTTGCCACCCACTGAGCTGGATTAAAAATCAAAGGCTTCATGTAAAAGAGTGGGGATTAGAATTGCTTTTTGGTACCCAGAAGAGAACACAAGGTGAGTAGAAGATTCTAGAGCCTGTCCATTCACCTACAGGGTTGTTCTCTTTTATTCTACTAAGAATGCCTCTGCAGCTTCTGGACACATGAACACAGTTGACTGTTGTGGTAAGGAATGCAGGGTGTGTGAAAATCCTGAAAATAAATCCTGACATTGCAGGTGTCTCCCATTTTAAATCTGTAAGTTGCTTGAGTCACTCTTTTTTTTTTTTTTTTTTTTTTTTTTAGTAGCAGGGATTGAACCCAGGGGCCCTTAATCACTGAGCCACATCCCCAGCACTTTTTTTAAATTTACCTGGAGACAGGGTCTTGCTGAGTTGCTTAGGGCCTTGTTAAATTGCTGAGGCTGGCTTTGAACTCACCATCCTCCTGCCTCAGCCTCTCATGCCTCTGGGATTACAGGTGTGCACCACCACACTGGGCTGGGGGTCACTCTTAATGTAGATTTTTAGAGATACAAAACTAGTTATGTTTCTATCCACGATGAGTTGAATCGTGTCCCCCAAACTCCCAACACCCTAACTCCCATTGTTTAATCTCAGTGAGTGCCTTGAAATCTGTCCTTAATTGCAAACGGGGCAACCGCAAATGTAATGAGTTAAGATGAGGTCATTAGGGAGGCCCTTCATCCAGTAAGGGCCGGTGTCCTTACAAAAAGGGGAAAGCTGGAGAATGTCACATGAGCAAGAAGGCAGACACTGAGGTGGTACTTCTAGAAGCCCAAGACTGGCAGCAAAGCCCTAGAAGCTAAAGGAGAGGCACTGAACAGCCTTTCCTAGACAACTGTACCAACCTTGACCTCAGACTCGGAGCCTCCAGAACTATGAAACGCTCCATCTGTTGTCTAACCCACCCATGCCGTGTCTTGTTACAGGGTCCCTGAAACACACTAAAAGCTCACACTTTCTTCTGCAGCTTGAGTCTACCATGGCTGTCAAACCCAAGTTCTAGGGGACTGTTCCTGTCTACCTAAGCGGTCTTAACAGGTGGCTGAGTTTCATGAGTGTGATTTACACCTCCTTCCCTCCTTGATCGAGTAAGGAGCCCCTCAAAAATAAGACAGGGAGGGGACAGCACAGGGCAGCCAACTTCATACCCAAGTCCACATGGAAGAGGACGAGGTAAAAAGACAGAGAAACTAGTTAGGTGGCCCCAGTCCGTGGAGAAGGGCCGGTCTCCATTCCTCTGCTGAGCTGAACCTCTCCTTTTCTTGCTGCGGTGAATAAAAACACCCAAGGGGAAACGCGGACCCATTCATCAACATTCCTCGCCAGACAGGGAGCAGCTTAATGGCCTTATCGATTCCTTGTTTTACTCTACATTATGTGTTACATTGGCTCCAGAAGTCCATACAAGAGGAATCGAGATGGTGTTGGCAAAAGGGCATTATTTCATTTTAAGCTTGTTTCCACTGAGACGAGTCCACTCCGAACAAGGGGAGTAGAATTTCACAACAAGCATGTGCAGAAGCTCCAATCCCTCAGTGCCCATGGCTCCTTCCCAAGGCCAAAGCCACTCATTTTCAAAGTCATATCTTTGGTTGGTTTTAAAAAAAAAAAAACAACTGTGGCAACAAACTGTGCCTGTGAAGTGGATTGGCCATGCCGGGATGATGTTTGGTTTTTTTTTTATTTTATTTTATGCTCCATGATAATGGCCATGAAATCTTTAAGAGGATAAATTTCATATTAGTGAAATGACCCTAATTACTAATGCAAACCACTCCATTTCCTTTTCATGTAAATATCAATAGGCGGCCAAAAAATAAAGTCATTAAAGGGTTCGCAAAAATCTGTCCAAGAAATTCAGGATCTTCAACGTCCTTTCGGATTATTTAATGGATTAAATGAAACATGACGTGAGCATGTAACACATAAGATGTTAAAACAAACCCATTATGTTGAAGACAAGGACCTGACATGAAATTGTACATGGTACAATTAAATCAGACCCTTGGCCAGGGGAAGTGGTGCAGGCCTGTGATCTCAGCAGCTTGGGAGGCTGAGGTACAAGGATCACAAGTTCAAAGCCAGCCTCAGCAACTTAGTGAGGACCTAAGCAACTTAGCGAGACCCTGTCTCTAAATAAAAAATAAAAAGGGCTGGGGATGTGGCTCGGTGGTTAAGCGCCCCCACATTCAATCCTTGGTAATAATAATAATAATAATAATAATAATAATAATAATATCAGGCCCTTTAACAAATAACTTTGGCAGCTGGTGATATCTTACACTAACAGACCAGGGAAACCTTCACCATCATTTATTTCAATCATATATGCATTGCTCTGGTTTGGAAGAATCCCCCACATTTTATGGATTAGAAACTGGAGCCACAATGGTAAGTGAGGCCTAAGGGAGGTGTTTGGGACGTAGGGGTACTGCTCTCACGATGGGTCACTGTCATCCTGGAAGTGGGTTCATGATGGCAGGATTGGGTTCCTCAGAAAAGGACAAATTCAGAAAATTGAACAGAGATCAGCAGAATAAAGAAAAGGTACCAGACAGAAGGAGAAGGGGGAGGGAAAGGGAAAAGCCTGGGGAATGGTTTGGTCAAATTTTACTGTTCTACTGTGTGTAAGTACAAACACGTAACAACGAATCCCACCATTATGTATAACTCTAATGCACCATTAAAAAAAATAATAAGTCAATAAATGAAAGGACAAGTTCAGGGCCGTGAGACCATGTATGCTTGCTTACGTATCCAATTGCCCTTCATCTCTTTGCCTTTCAACCATGGGAGGCTGCATTGAGAAGGCCCATGCCAGATGCCAGCCACCTGATCTTGGGCTTTCCAACCTCCAGAACAGTGAGCCAATAAGTTTCTGGTCCTTAAATGACCTAGTCTCAGTTATTCCGTTACAGTAGCAGAAAATGGACTAAGACACAGTTACTTAGAGTTACATGAACCTTGAGAAAATTATTTGCTTCTGTAAAGTAAGAGACTTTAAACTCAGATTCATGCAATTTCCATTTCTGTTCATCTTCCTGTCAACACAGAAACAATCATGAGCTAGCAACTGAAAGAGTTGGGTTTCAAATCCAATTGTAACTCACTGTGATCTACGATGGGTCTCAGACTCCTTGGACCTAAGTTTTTCTCTCATCAGGAGTGAGAGACGGTTTCCACTAGTTCAAAAACAAACATGTGTTGTTAAAGCCTTATGATAGCGAAGGTCTCATTCTGCTGCTGCCAGATCATTGTCAAAGGGGAGGTGATGCAATGTGGTTCACATACTGTGTTTCAATTAAAAAATAACAATAATAAGGTTTAATAAAAGGATTCTGAACCAGGAATGGTGGCATACACCTGTAATCCCAGTGACTCAGGAGGCTAAGGCAGGAGGATCAAGAGCCAGCCTCAGCAACTTAGTGAAGCCCTAAGCAACTTAGCAAGAGCCTGTCTCTAAATAAATAAATAAATAAATAAATAGCAGGCTGAGGATGTGGCTCAGTGGTTGAGATCCCTGAGTTCAATCCACCCTTCCCCACTTCCCCGCTCTCAAAAAAAAGGAAAAAAGGGATTCTATACTTGGAGAAAAAAAGAAAAAAAAAAGGATGAAAACCACTGGTGATATCTAGATTTTTTTTTCCCAAAAGAAAAAAAAATCCTGTTACTTGTATAAACAGATTTGTACACATTACCTCACTCATATGTGAAAATAACCTAAAATTCCACTCAATGTTAAGATAAATGTGCACATCCACTGTCTTTAGATACAGAAAGACAAGTTGGGCCTGATATTAGAGGGTTCAAGAATACAGATGACAACATATAAATTTTTACATTGCATTTCAAATCTTGGCAGGCTAGGGAGAGTGTGCGAGTGTTGTGTGTGTGTGTGTGTGTGTGTGTGTGTGTATTGGCAATGTAGTGCAGGCTGTTTTGATGAGTTCAATACCCAGCACCCACCCCCCCAAAAGAGAGAGAGAGAGAGAGAGAGAGAGAGAGAGAGAGAGAGAAGCAACTCTTACAGAATATTCTCTGCCCTATAATAATCTCTGGCCAACGTCACCAAAAACTGACTTAAAACACATATATTTTCCATTTCTAAAACCAGCCTCAAACTGAGATGGTTCATATTTGTTTTCAAAATGAATTGCCCTCTGCCTAAAGACGTTGTTGCCTTGAGGGTGGGCTATGTATACATTAAATGAAGGAGGGACAGTTTCCTTTTCAAAAATATTTTCCACTTTCCCAGGTCTTGCAAAAGTATACAGTGGTGGTAACCTTCCAGTCGCTGCCTCAAACGTCATTTATGAGTGGAAACAAAAGCAAAAAAAAAAAAAAAAAAAAAGCAACATATGAATTATCTATACCTTTACTCACATGTGAACATTAGCTAGACTTCTTGCCTATCATAAAAACCATTACTTACATCTGTACAACTGATAAAGACTCAAGTCCAGCTGTATATGTAGATCTTAAACACAGCCCCAACAGAGCTTAGCAGCTGCTGCCTAAATATAAACACATATGTTTACATATAAACATATTTACATTCATATACATCCATATTACACAAGTATACATGTGCACATATACATATATGTAGACTGATTAACTGATGGATTAATATTCAGTGCTCCAGCCTGCCAGGTTATGAGTATGATGTATTTTCATTTAGCAGCAGCATCAAGGCCTAAGATCAAACCACTTAACTATCAAAATGAAGATCTCTACCACCTTCCCCCTGCCCCCATAGCTGCAGGAAATGCCTGCTTTGCCCAAGTTGTGACATCTAGACTTTTCTTTGAAACTGTAACACTGCTCCAGCCATGTGTCTTGCAGAACATCCAAACTTTGAGGATATATTCCTGACTATAAGGACACGAATTTCAATCCCCACGGTTTTATTTAGTTGGCTTCTTTGCGTGCAGGAGACAGAACATCTTGAAGTGTTAATATGACTGGGCAGCCCCTACCATCCATCCAGCATAGAAACAAATGGTCCATCAGCACACACAGAGGCCAAAGCTTCTACCTTCAGGGTAGAAAGGAAACACCCCCACGTTGTTCAGTTCTGTCCAGGGAGATGGGGAGATTACTGCTGCTGTCTGTAGGCAGACCCGAACAGCATGTCCAGATGGAAACCGGAAAATGTAGACCATCATCTGTGTGTTTTGACTAAACGACAAACATCTGTAAGCAAACAGACCAGCTTTCTCACGTTTCATCTGGATTAAGAAAAGGGCCTTCATTTTCCAACAACAAAACAACCACCACTAATTGTAACGATTCCCTGTGGATTTCAGACCTGGCTCTGCTTAGATCAGGCCAATTTTGTTGCAACATCTTGTTTCTTCCTGTAAACTATTTCCTTGAACACACTGTGCAGATTTCCCTATCGTGCTTTATTGATAAAAGTCAGCTTGAAAGCAGGCTGCCAGATTATTAGCATCGTGTAAATTAGGGGCACGCAAAGTTTTGGTGGATGTCCATGCCACCAGCAAAACTACCCCAGCAGCAGATCTGAGGCTCAAACCCAGGGCCTGGCACAAAGTAGATCCTTAATAAATAACCGCCAAACTGAAACTTCAGTTCTAAGCGCTTGGACAGAATTAATTGATTTGGATGGGGGGTGGGGGGATTGGGAGGATACACTCATCCAGCCTCTGAAGTTGCTTACCCTCTAAATAAATAGCATTTGCAATAGCTGCTTCTTTCTGCTAGGACTCCCAGGGTGGGACAGTCACAACAAAGGCCTGACCTGTTTTTTTCATTGAGACTACTTCAGCCACCAATTCAATTCACAATTGCAGGGCTCAAAATGAACACATGCCCATAGAACTAACAACTCACAACTGCACCCTGCACAGGCCAAGATGCAGGGGGTCCAGGTTGGTTATCTATCTACTTGGCATTGTTTTTTTTAATCCTCTCACTGTTTTTGTTTTTTTAATAACAGGGATTGAACCCAGGGATGCTTAACCACAGAGCCACATCCCCAGCCATTTTTATATTTTATTTTGAAACAGGATCTCCCCAAGTTGCTTAGGGTCTCACTAAACTGCTGAGGCTGGCTTTGAACTCGCGATCCTCCTGCCTCAGCCTCCTGAGCCACTGGGATTACAGGCATGCACCTAGACACCTGGCGCTCTCACTATATTTAAAACCATCTGGGTCCATGACATTCTGATATGTCTGCTCCGGCTTCCAAATACTCGTTCATTTCATCCAGATGCTCAGGAGCACGTTGGGTACTCAATTTACGAAACATGCTTAGTACATAGTTTAGACTCTGCTTTCAAAAATCACACTTTTTAAAAAAAGTAATTCTCACAATCAATACGAATTCATTACATGCCACAGTGAACACCATGAGAGGTGTTTTATTTTTTTTAACACAGCTGTCCATCTGCTGTCTACCTTGCTGATAAAGCTCTAAGTGATTAAGGAAAAATGAGAATTTGTTCGCTGTGATAATACACAGAACTGTGTATCTTTACAATTGCCTTCAAGGTTGAAATAAATGGGGCCTTGATGAGTACCAGCCAGCTATTAATTAGATTTAGTAGCAACAAAATATTACTTTTCAAGCACTTTAAAGAACTGAGAAGGGCTACGGAGCTCAGCAGAATTTTTCTTTCTGTGTGTTGGTTTCCCTGACCCCTCCTCTCCTCCCCCCCTTCCAATTCCTTTCCTGGTTAAAAAAAAAAAAAAAAAATGCCTCCATCTGAAAAGGAAATGAAGACACAAGAGCTGGTGAGTAAATGCAAGTGATTATTATAAAAACCTCATTCATCTTCAATTTTTGAAAGCCATTTCATTTTGTTTAGCTAAGGGAAGAGAACTGTATACACAGCTTATTCTGAAGGAACAGACTTGCAGCCTTTCAAGCAGCAATTCCCACCCATGAAACCACAGTTATTTGGACTATGAGGAAAATGTGGGCCTTTTTTTTTTTTTAAGTGTCATTGTTTTTACCTAGCTAACAAAGAAAATGCTGATTCCTGCACTAAATGGGCCACCTGAAAGCAATTCCCCAACATGGCGTCTCTCTTGACATACAGTTGTATCCTTTCAAAGTGTCTGCAGGGGACATGCTTGGTGGATGTGGGCGGAGTGGCCCTGACTGGTCCCAACCAGGTGCATCTCAAATTTCCCATGTGGGGGTGGAGTGGGAGTAGCTCATAGTGGACAGCAAGAATTGGCATAAGTAAGGCCCTGTGTTAAAAGAAGAATGTTTCAATGTGCCTAAGAATCACTTAGAGTATAGGATTTTGATCCAGGAGGTCCCCGTGTGGGGGCTAAGAGTCTGAGATGCTGCATCTTACAAGCTCCCAAGTGATGCTAACACAACCAATCAGAGGAGACTGAGAAGTGAGACACTACATAGCCCAGAATGCCCTATCCCCATACAGAGCCTCTGCTGGTTTGACCCCCAGCATCCTTCTCCCTAGGAAACTACCTTCAGCAGGTCCCCTTGGCCACCACACTTAGGCCAAAGAAGAGACACCACACTCCAAACAGGTGCAGTAAGAATCAGTCCTAAGATTCTGCAATTCATGCTCATCAAATAGTAATTCTGACTTACAAGGAACTTTGGGGGTGTTAGGTGTTTTTTGTTTGTTTGTTTTGGCACCAGGGATTGAACCCAGAGGTGCTTAACCATTAAGTCACATCCCCAGTCCTTTTTTTTTTTTAAGTTGTTGATGGACCTTTATTTTATTTATTTATTTATTTATTTATTTATTTATTTTTATGTGGTGCTGAGAGTCAAACCCAATGCCTCACACATGCTAGGCAAGTGCTCTACCACTGAGCCACAACCTACCCACCCCTAGTCCTTTTTAAAAATGTTTATTTTGAGATGGGGTCTCGCTACGTTGCTGAGGATAGCCTTGAACTTGGAATCCTCCTATCTCAGCCTCCCAAGCCACTGGGATTACAGGCGTGTGCCACCGCACCCTCCTTACATGGAAGTTTGTAACCAGGAGCATTCTAGGCAAGAGCATGTCTTAGTTACTGAGTAAACGACACCTAGCAGAGAACTAATAACTAACAAGCCTCTAAGTTTGAGGTGCGTGTGTGGCACTTGATGCCCATCATCTTCTGGGTTATGTCTACTTTGAGGAATGAGTCTCAAAGGATCCTCAGGGAAGTCAAGGCTCAGAGCAAGTTGACTGGCTAGGCTGGTCGTGCATTGAATGAAGATTTGAACCAAATCTACCTACCCAGCTCCAAAGCCCACCACCTGCCCTCCCACCCCGTGTTCCTCTGAAACTATATCATGGGATTCTCGAGAATATTTCTCATCGGGAGCACATCCTATATTCAGGATTCTCTCTAATTCGTCCACATTTCTCACTGCCCTCCCTCATCCCAGGGCCCTCATGACCTCCACTGCCTAACTTCCACCTCTTATCACAGACTCC
This sequence comes from Spermophilus citellus, assembly GCF_964194105.1. Lineage (NCBI taxonomy): Eukaryota > Metazoa > Chordata > Mammalia > Rodentia > Sciuridae > Spermophilus > Spermophilus citellus. The sequence goes on along the minus strand of NC_138184.1, from coordinate 55,001,253 downwards.
CTGAGATTGCAAGTCTCTTGCTCTAGTCACTTTCTGTTAATCTAATCTAATAGCTGACCTTGACCCTATGTTCCTATTCCACTTTTTTTTTTTTTTTTTTTTTTTTTTTTTGTACTGGGGAATGAACTCCGGGACACTTGACCACTGAGCCCCATCCCCAGCCCTATTTTGTATTCTATTTAGAGACAGGGTCTCACTGAGTTGCTTAGGGCCTCACTAAGTTGCTGAGGTTGGCTTTGAACTCACGATCCTCCTGTCTCAGCCTCCTGAGCCGCTGGGGTTACAGGTGTGTGCCACTGCACCCAGCCCTATTCCACATTTTATTTTCATGCTGGGTTGAGACATCTATCCATCCATTGGTCAACTCCTCACCAAGCACCTGCCATCCACCCAAAGTGCTATGGACCTAGACATGGGCTGGGCAATCTTGACCATGCAGACCAGCCAAGGGGCCTGGGCTTCTCCCGGTAACCTGTCCACCTGTCACCTGAATTCTCAGCAGTGCACAATGACGTTGAGTCACCAAGAGTCAAAATGCAAACAGCCCTACCAATGACCAGCTGTACAAGTAGGGGAAGACCTTTCTCTCTGGAAGCCTCTAAGTTTTCTCATTTCTCATTGAACTGGCTTAGGAGACCCCCATCTCAAGGGGTTGCAGTGCCATTAATTAATACATGCCAAAGGCCAAGTCCAGAACCTGGAAACATCTTTCACTTAAAACGTCACTTTAATGAACAAGGCGGTGTTAGTACAGGTCCTGACAATCTTATTCTGCAACAACTTCAGGGGTGTGGGCTATGCAGGAATGCGGCATTGTGATCCTGCATTTCAACAAGGGGGCAGGGCTGGTTTCCAATGAACTTTCCTGATGTGCCTTAAATCTGAATGTCATCATTTTTTTTCTACTGAAATATTATTTTTAAGCCAGGCACAGTAGTGCACACTTGTAAGCAGCTTGGGAGGCTGAGGCAGGAGGATTCCAAGTTCAAAACATGCCTCAGCAACTTAGTGAGGCCCTAAGCAACTCAGTGAGACCCTGTCTCTAAATAAAATACAAAAAAGGGCTGGGGATGTGGCTCAGTGGTTAAGCTCCCCTCGGTTCAATCCCCAGTAAATAATAATAATAATAATAATAATAATAATAATAATAATAATAAATTTTAATTATTTTCCATACTTCAAAAATGTAAATACATCTTAGCTCACTAGCTATATAAAACGGTCTATGAGCCAGATTTGCCCCTGGCTATAGTTTGCTGACCCCTGTATTAGAAGAAATCCTATAACATAGAGACCAATGACTACCAACCTATCCCATAATAAGCTTTTCCATCATGTGGAGAGCCGTCACTGATGGTGCCTGCAGAAGCCTCCAGCACCAGGCTACTTAAAGAAATAAAGAGATCATTTGAATACTCAGACATACAGGTAGTTTCATAGGTACTTGTATAGATACATATGAACACATTACATAAATATTAATTTATCCCTCTTTGGAGGAATGTTCTATGATGTATGATATCAGTATAGTGGTACAGGTATAATTTATAAAATTAAGGATTTTAGGAGTCTACTTTCAAAACTTTTTTCTCCCCCCCCCAAAAGAGAATCAGATCCAAAAGTTAAGGTGAGGGGACTGGGGATCTAGCTCAGTTGGTAGGGTGCTTGCCTCGAGTGCACAAGGCCCTGGGTTCAATCCCTAGTGCCACTGGAAAAAAAAAAAAAAAAGTTAAGGTGAGGTCTAGGTGTCTCTTTTCAAACAGGACACCTGACTGCAATACAGAGCAAACCACAACCTGAATCAAATCATGAAGACGTGTCCCACAAACCCAGTAAAGGGAGAGAGTCTGAAATGTAAGAGGCTGGTCCTTGTCATGGGGCAAGTTCCAGATGGAAGGAGACCAAAGAGGTAAAATACAGCAACGGAACATGTGATCATGGCTGTGACGACGGGAACAGATTCTGGGGAGGGAACTCAGGGCCTCATGCATGCTAGGAACACACTCTACCACGGAACTACAGCATCAGCCCCAGGGAAAGAAAGTTAAAAAATAAAAAATAAATTTTAAAAAAACTTTAAAAATCTCTTGGTTTTATACAAAGAGCATTAGTGGAATGATTGAGCAAATATAAATAAAAACTATCAATTCGATTACAGAACTGTATCCTTATTATACTTATGTAAGAGAATTGTTTTGAGGAAATACACCTTGGTATTTAATGGTACAGGAGTATGGTATCTGTGACCTACTTTCAAACTGTCCAGAAACAAACGGGGGGGGGGGGGGGGGAGAGAGAGAGAGAGAGAGAGAGAGAGAGAGAGAGAGAGAGAGAGAGAGAATGCATAAAGAAAAGACAGAGGGAGAGGGAATAAGAGAGAGACTGGGTATGTGTATATAACGAGAAAAAAAAATATGAGAAACTTAATATTGGGAGAATCCTTTGGAGACTTCTCTGGAAAGCTGAAATTATTTCAAAATTTAAAGACAAAGAACAAATGATATTAAAGCCCTTGGTAGAGAGAGCACACCTGTTTGCTTTCTAGGTTTTTACCTTATAAAACCAGGTAATGTGATATCTGCCATTCGCACTGCAAATAAGCTAACACCAAGATTGTGCCTAATGTCACCATAGGCCCTTAATTTCTGCCCTGAGCAAAATAAAAGGAATCAAAGTGCTTCTCCCAGCCCCTTTTATATTTTATTTTGAGACAGGGTCTCGCTAAGCTCCTAAGGCCAGCCTCAAACTTTCCATCCTCCTGCCACTGCCTCCAGAATCACTGGAATTACAGGTGTGCACCACCACACCCATCTTCTCCCATCCTTTTAACAGTGACCTCATCACAAATCTCTCTCTGCCCTTGGCAGTCCCCAAGTGAGTAACATCCCACTCTGCACCCATGAGAAGGAACAGTGGAGCTTTAGTCTCCTGTCAGCGAAGGATGGCAATCCAAGGCAAGGAGATCTAACAGCATCCCCAGCTCCCCTGCCCAGAGAAGGCAATCACCGGTTGCAGTATCATCCTCATACACCAGGGCCCAATCCCAAAGCCCTTACATGAACATGACCTGCTAATTGGGTCCCCAGTGCCTCCATCTTAAATAGATACCACAACAGGCGGTGTAATTAGCAAGCAGCCGCTACCAAGACAACCACCTTTTTTTTTTAATCATCCTCCCCCTCCCCCTCCCCCTCCCCCTCCTTCTCCTTCTCCTTCTCCTTCTTTTTTTTTCAATTTCCCTGCTGAAGAACTTGTCCTTGCTGACCTTAAGTTTCAACTCCAGGATATAGTGGGATAGAAAATGTCTACTCAATCAGAGGAATCTATCACCTAATGAAAGCAATTAAAGATGCAATTAATTCAAAATCCATTCAGGAAAAACAAGGCAATAAATAGATTTTAAAACGAGGAAAATTAAACAAAAAGCAAACTATGTGAATAATTTCCTATGCCTCAACTGTCCAGAGGCTTCATAAAAAAAAAAAATGCATGCTAGGGGGCTGGGGTTGTGCCTCAGTGGGAGAGTACTTGGCTGACACGTATGAGGCACTGGGTTCAAGTCTTAGCACCACATATAAAAAAATAAGTAAGTAAATAAATAGGTAGATAGATAGATAGATGAGCGAATAAATAAATAAGTAAAGGTCTATCTACAACTAAAATTATAGAGAATTTTAAGAAAAAAATTGAAATTCCAATCCATGCCTTAATTTCCATTAAAGGAATCAAGTTGAGATTATCCACTTGATTGACATGATGGTTCCATCAGACAGGGAGAAGCATCTGGCACATAGTAGGTCCCCCATAAATACTACAAGATATGAAAAGAGAGAAGAACTCTGGAGGTGATCACACTCCACTGACCTCCCCTCTAAGCAGTAGTTAAAACACGGGGTGTGACACTCGGATTTACATTCACTCATCCCTCAGAGCTCCTTAACATTGTGGACTCTTTTTTATTATGTTTCAAATTCTGGCTCTAAACATCTGGATAAAAGTCAGCTTTCTCCAAAAAAATCTTCTGCCACTGATCAAAGGAGAACTTGAACTTTCTGAGAATTCCCGAAAATTCTCACCTTCACCTTCCTGAGAATTAAGCTTTATGCGGAAGATAGCTTCATATTCACAGTATGAATCTATAGCTTTCTTTTTTTTTTTTTAACGTGCCCATGACCCACCAACAGGCCACAGACCCAGTGGTGAGCCATGAGTTATCCCTGTGTGTTGACATTACAGATGATTTCTATTTTTTCCCATGTATCTTTAAGAAGTCTTTTGTTTTCTATAATGAACATTTGTTACACTTCAATAATCAGTGAAGAAATGATGAAAAAAAAAACAAGAAGATTAAAATAACATTCCCATTCAGAGAGCAAGCCTTCAGACTCTGCAGTGTACCAAATTGCCTGGGGAGCCAGTAGCAATGCAAATTCTAGTTCTGCTAGCCAGGGCAGGGCTGGGCTCCTGCATTTCCAACAAGATGCTTTGCAAGGGCCCCACAACCCTCATGGTGCTTTGATTGCTAAGGATCTATAAAACACAAAAACAATTCAGATGCCAACAATCCCAGTTTGTAACAAAATCAAAGCAGGGTTTACACTGAAAGTATATGCTTTTTTTTTTCTTTTGGTACCAGAAATTTAACTTCAGGGGCACTTAACCATTAAGCCACTCCCCATCCCTTTTTATTTTTTATCTTGAGACTGGGTCTCACTAAATTGCTTAGGGCCTTGTTAAGTTGCTGAGGCTGGCCTCGAACTTCTGATACTCCTGTCTCAGCCTCCTGAGTCACTGGGATTACAGGTGTGCGCTATTGTGCCTGGATGAAAATCAATGTATTTTGAACACCAGCTAGAAGGAGTAAAAATAAAAACGAAACCGCCCCCCAAACTGAACTTTACTTGGAAGTACAGCGCTCAGCTGAAAATGCTCATCTTCGTAGTTAAACACAAATGAAATTGCTTCTTATTGATTTTAATTTAGGTTAGAACACTTGCTGCCCAATAATGCCGGAAGAGGAAACGGCTCATGAGGACCCGACATGATAAGGGAGGACTCTGGGGGCAATGAGACACTCCGCTGACCTCCAGTCTAAGCAGTAGTTCAGTCTAAGCAGTAGTTAAAACATGACCAGAAGAATTAGGTGTGACACATGGCTTTGCGTCCCTCTCATCCCCCAAGGGCCTCTTAACCATTACAGACTCTTTTTATTATTATTTTTTAAATTCTGGCTGCAAAAATGTTGTTCAATTAAGTTTTACTCATTTCCTTCCAGATCCTTAGGATTCTAATTTTCAAATAAAATCAACAGAAGCAGTTAAGGCTAAGTGTTAGCAGCGTGTCTCCTCAAGAGAGGCTGTTCCCTAACAGCAAAAGAAAAGTCCTTGGATTCTTACAAAAAACGTCTAAATGAATGAACTCGAATCACCCAGCCGACAGGAACAAAACTACTATGAAAAGGCTATTTGGGTCAGGCAGGAAGAAGGTTCCTTTTCCTTCTCAACATCCAGGCATTCATCTTTTTGTTCCTTCCAGTTGAGATTGGGGACCTTTGATTGAAAATGACCAGAATCAACCAGAGATAATACAGGCAGAGAAAGAATATACTGAAAGGAACCTGGACATCTCAAAGAATCCAATCAACCAGCCAACAAGCCGCCTTCGGAAAGGGCAGGGATCAGAGCGGTTGTGAGGATTCAGGGAGTTGGAACTGAGAGAGAGATAATGGCATCCTTGTGTCACCTGGCTGGAACAATCAAATCCGGGGAGAAAAAGTGTGACCAGTCTAGCCTGGGCTTTGTACCACCCTCGATCAGGAATGACACAGCCCCTTGATCTGCAGACGGTCCCTCAGTCAAGGGCCATAAAAAGCATCCAACACTGGTTCCCATGTCTCTCAAATCTCAGGGAAGAGCAGCGGTGCACACCTGTAATTCTAGGGACTTGAGAGGCTGAGGCAGGAGGATTACAAGTTTGAGGCCACCCTCAGCAATTTAGTGAGGCCATAAGCAATTTAGCAAGACCTTGTCTCAAAAATAAAAAACAAAAAGGGCTGGGGATATGGCTCAGTGGTAAAGTGGGTTCAACTTCCAGTACCAAAAAAAAAAAAAAAAGAAAGAAAAAAAAAAAATCTCTGCAAGCACCCATCTGTAAATCTAGTTGTGTAAGGACTCATTCCATGAGAAGAAGCAGAGACACAATGTAGACAGGGGTTCAAGTCCCAGAGGCATCTGACTTTGCCCTAGGAGGAAGAGCATTCACACACTGGCCAACTCTGTGAGCTGAGCCACTGTTCCCTTTACTAGTTGCCCTACTTCGTGCACACATGTGAAATTTCCTTCAAAAGTTCACAAAACCTCCTCCTCTCAGGGAGGTATAGGAGCTCAATTCTCTGTGGCTCCTGAATACTTTCAGATCTGAATCAGTATCTCAGCACTTTATGATCTTCAGCTACCCAAGCTGTTTTAGGGACCTGTATCTTAGTTCTCAATTTGCACACATTCTCAATATGCACATACCCATCACCCCAGGCAAAGTGCTAACTCATGAAGTTCCCACTAAGACTTGACTTGGACTGATTCCTTCCTTGGAATCATGTGCAAGAGTCACCTCAGTCAAAAAACCAGCCTGTCCCATCAGACTGCTCAAACCTTCATTTCTGTCAGTACAGACCAGAAAGAGAAGTGTCCCAAAGTCACCTGCTTCAACCAAGAGTGGGTCTGGTCATCCTCTGCCCCCCTTCCCAGCATCCAAACAGAAAAGCCTAAGGCAGCCAGGAGAATCACAAGTTCGAGACAGCCTCAATAACTTAGCGAAGCCTTAAAGCACTTAGCAAGATCTTGCCTCAAAATTATTAAAAAAAGAAAAGAAAGAAAGAAAACAAAGGAGGCTGGGGATGTGGCTCAGTGGTTAAGTGCCCCTGGGTTCAATTACCGGTACCTGCTCCCCCCCCCACCCTGAAAAAAATCATCCACAGCAAAATTCAACACTAACCCCACTCTTGTCAAAATAGGCAAGGTGTCCTCAGTTCAAATTATGCTACTTCTTAGCCCCTAGACTCGCCCCATTACTCACAGAGAAGCAGCTTCTGAGAAACAATATATTAAAAACTCTTCAAGGGCTGGGGCTGAGGCTTAGTGGTAGAGCACTTGCCTGGCACGTGTGAGGCACTGGATTGGATCCTCAGCACCAGGTAAAAATAAATAAATAAAATAAAGGTATTGTGTCCATATACAACTAATATATATGTATGTGTAAAAAAAAAACTCTATAAAGATTTTGGTCACACTTAGTTACTACCCTTATAATTTTCATCTCTTATATACAGGTAGAAAAAATCCCAAATTCAAAATGCTTCAAAATGTGAAAATTTTGGCCCGTCAATGTGGCCCGTGGACAGTGCACACCTGAGTGCATGCCAGGGGCCGCAGTCAAAATGCAGGTGCACTGAAAATAGCATATAAAAATTACCTCCAGGCTCTGTGTGTACAGTGCATGAGACATCTGTGAATTTCATGCTGGGACTTGGATCCCATCGCCAAGCTACCTCATCATGAATATGCAAATATTCTAAAATGGGGGGGGGGTGATCTGACATCTGATCGGATGCCAGTGGTGTGCATTTCAGATCAGGGATCCTCAAACTGCACTCAAACACATGTAAATAAGCATTATGTATTCCACACTCCCAGCCAAAATAAAAATAAAGGTGCGGCAGCTGCCAAGGTAAAGAAACAACCCGGCTTTTCACATCTCTTTCTTGCCCTCCTTGGCCTCTGGATACCCCAGCTCACGTTCTTTTTTATTTCCTTTTTTCAGTTGAAGATGGACACAACACCTTTATTTTATTTACTTATTTTTATGTGGTGCTCAGGATCAAATCTAGAGCCTCAAACGTGCAGGGGAGCGCTCTATCATTGAGCCACCACCCCTGCCCCGCCCCATTCCGCTGTCACATTCTTAAATCAGTATGCACAAACCCAACATCACAGGACACAAATGCCACACAGCCAGTATGATGCACTCAGACGTGAATCACACACAGCATTAGGGAACTCAGGGGGAGGGGGGAGCCCCCACCAAACCTTTCTATTAAAACAAGGGCTTCCACTGTGTGTGCAGAAAGACAACCTGTCTGACCTTCCCAGTTACCCCTGGGCTTTCACACTTGCAGTCCGATTAACTAGAGTCTGCAACTAATTAACAGGTGTGGCGAGAAAGAAAGAAACAAACCAACCTTGGCAACTTGGAATTGATGTGTGGGTTTGCAACACAGAGCTCCTGCAGGCTAGAAGGAACTGCTGGCATCCCGAGGTGGGATTCATTATTCAAACAGTGTCCACCTATTCAGCCTTCAGAAGTATCCACTGCCAGCAGAAGTTCAAAATTGATTCCTGGCTACACGGTTGCCTCCTTGGTTATAGATACATGGTATCATCAGCAAAAGCCCCTGATTGGAGCAAGCCCCAGAAACAGAAAAGTCAGAGGGCCAAGAACATGTGTTTGCCGTGTTCCCTGACTCAGATGGCAATGAAGGAAACACAAATATTTTCTCTCCATCAAAAGACATGACTTCTTTATATCTACTTGGAAGCCTCCAGAAACCAGTCCAAAACACACAATACCTTTTACTAACATGCCCTCTGCAGACAAAGGGTGTCATTATATCTGCTACCCAAGGCAAAGCGTTAAGAGCTCTGGAAGGGTTTCTGCAGCCAGAAGAAAATAATTAGCTTTAAGTCCTTTTACCTAATTCTTGAACACAGGAATCAAACACACCTGGGCTGGGGGCAGGGGGGTGGGGTGGCACATGCCTGTAATCCCAGTGACTTGGGAAGCTGAAGCAGGAGGATCACAAGTTCAAAGCCAGCCTCAGTCACTTAGCAAGGTCCTAAGCAACTTAGCCAGGACTTAAGCAACTTAGTGAAACCTTATTTCAAAATGAAAAATAGAAAGAGCAGGGGATGTGGCTCAGTGGTTAAGCACCCCTGGGTTCAATCACTGGTACAAGAAAACAAAGGAACCAAAAACCCAGCAAGATTTATTTTTTTTCTCTTAACTCTTATTAACATATATGTCATTTACTAAATTTCAAATGCATTCGAGCATTTCATCACCCCTAAAGCATATTCAATGACGTAACCCTACCCTATGGATCCCTATGGTGGCCAAGTGCCACCGAATTAAAACATCTGTCCAAGTTAGCCTTCGGTTCTTTCCTCTTTTCAGAACTCAGCCCCCAGCAAAGTACTCAGAGCTTAAAACGGTAAGTGCAATTCACAAAGGATGTGTAGACCGTTATCTATGTACGAATAGAAGCACCATGGTGTCTGAAAGATGGCAAGCTATGAAGCCAGCGCTTTTAGTTAAGAAACTTTCGTAAATGCAAGGATGAACAGATAAGGTGTATGTATCCTGACCTAAAAGGAGGCCATTCTATTTTACTGGTTCACGCTCACAGTAGGTGCTCAATACATGGTGGTTTCCCTTAGCTGCATTATGACAACACTGTGCAAGGAGTAGCAGCAGAATTTCAAGACTTCTTCCCTGACCCTACAAGCTGGATGGAAGGGAGATGGCTCAGGGCTTACAGTGGAAAATACGACAGTGAAGGGACAGGGAAGAAAGCAGTTGTCACTGGGGAAGATACAGGCCACCACAGCCCTCTCCACAAAGGGGTTTGCCACCTACCCAACAGGGGAACCAGTCTCCTTTAAGAGTCACTCTGAAGTCTGGCTGAGCTGCAGAGTGTGAGGAAGTCCTCAGAGAACTCCTTCTCTTCCCCCCTCCCACGTGGGCAGCACAGCTGCTAAGAGAGCCCTCTCCTGGGTTTCCAAGGCAGCCTCCTCCCACACCCCCAGCCACCCTCACTGGAAGACTTGAGCATCCTTGTTTATTCCTTGTAAAAGAACTTCCAAGTGAAACCCAGATTCTTATCACCTGCACCAAACAAAGGAGTAGGTATCCACTGGGCCAATCTCCCTGCAAAGGAAGTATTCCCAGTGGGAACCTGGAAAACAATTAAAGAGGGATGGCCTTTTTCCCAGCTGTCCCTTGGCTTCCCTCCCCAGCACAGGCCACCCTGGACCACATTCTTGGCACAATAACACAACAGGATCCCATGCTACAGAGCTTCTGGGCAAATCTAACAGAGCTTTCTGTCAGTTCTGTTGGCCTTCTATGTCCATGGGTTCCTTACTTACCAGTGCCTTACCCATGGGTTTTGCAACTAAGAATCAAAAATATTAGGGATCCTGGGGCCTAAACATGGACGCCTGAGGCACTTCCGGATCCTAGAGCCTAAACATGGATGCTGAGGAACTTCCGGACCCGGTGACTTAAACATGGACGTGCGCCTGAGGAAGTTCTGGATGCTGCGGCCTAAACATGGAAGCCTAAGGCACTTCCGGATCCGAGGGCCCAAAGATGGACATGCACCTGAGAAACTTTCAGATCTGGGGGCCTAAAAATGGACATGCACCTGAAGAACTTCCGGATCCGGGGGCCTAAACATGGACGTGCACCTGAAGAACTTCCGGATCCCGGGGCCTAAACATGGATGTGCGCCTGAGGAACTTCCAGATCTGGGGGCCTAAATATGGATGTGTGTCTCAGGAACTTCCGGATCCGGGGGGCCTAAACATGGACGCCTGAGGCATTCTAGATCATGGGGCCTAAACATGGACGCCTGAGACACTTCTGGATCCTGGAGCCTAAACATGGATGCTGAGGAACTTCCGGACCTGGGGGCTTAAACATGGATGTGCACCTGAGGAACTTCCAGATCCTAGAGCCTAAACATGGATGTGTACCTGAGGCACTTCTGGATGCTACAGCCTAAACATGGATGAGCGACCAAGGAACTTCTGGATCCGGGGGCCTAAACATGGACGTGAACCTTTGAAACTTCTGGATCCGGATCCGGGGGCCTAAACATGGATGTCTGAGGAACTTCCGGATGGGGGGGCCAAATATAGACACTTGAGGCACTTCCGGATCCGAGGGCCTAAACATGGACGTGTCCCTGGAACTTCTGGGTCCTTGTACCTATAAAGGGCAGGGCGTGACTCTCAGAAGGGATGTGGCCCATGAAGGGAAGCTGAGCTGTCGCACCCTGAACTTGAATGTGACGGTGGTGGCCTCACTTCCCGGCCTTCCCCTGGGTGTCACTTCCTCCCCTTCCAGGAGGAAGTGAGACCAAGCACAGGGGCCAGGCCCTGAGGAAGAACACCGACTTTCTCCTCGCTTAGCCAGGCGCCCAGCCTGGCTGGGGATGTCCCGTCTTATGGCACTAGCTGCCTCCTGCATCCCTGCCCCAGGACCTCAGGGACCACAGGTGGGGAGCCATTGACATGATTCTCCCCTGGCCGTTGACCCTCAGCCCTGGGGGCTGCCCAGGGAGAGCTCTGTCTCCCAGAGAGTCATGGGGCCCCAGTGACCTGCTGCTCCTTACCCACCGTCATCCTGGGCGAGCGAAGGTCAGGACACCAGAAGCTACTGAGAGTGACATCTCCTGGATGGGTGGCTGGGGACTTTGCCTCTATCCCGGATGATCCCTCCCAGAGACAGAAAATAACCCCACACTGCCCAAGACTTATTCTTAAGCTTTGGATTCTGAAAATTTCCTGCTGCCACCTTCTTTGTGAAGCCAGTTTTTCAACAGAGACAATATTCCGAAGGGGGTGGGGGGACAACATGGAGTCAATCAAACCAAGCTGACACACCTGGTCCTCCAAGAGAAATCTGGATTGGAAGGAGAACAGCCATTCTCAACCGGTGAAATAGTGAAGTTCCCTTGTCCTTATTTATTTTCTTTTTAAGAGAGAGTGAGAGAGGAGAGAGAGAATTTTTAATATTTATTTTTTAGTTCTCGGCGGACACAACATCTTTGTTGGTATGTGGTGCTGAGGATCAAACCCGGGCCGCACGCATGCCAGGCAAGTGCGCTACCGCTTGAGCCACATCCCCAGCCCCCCCCCTTGTCCTTATTTAGTGTAAGCAAAATAAATAATCTGATGTTAACTCATCAAATTTTTTTTGATGCGTGCTTGGCTCATAGGAAAACTGATTCTGTTTTATGGAATGAAGTGTTACCTGATTTTAAAATTTAAAATGAAGCCAATTAGGATTGTTAAATTACACTGTCATAATTCTGTTGAGAATTTTGATAATTTGAGAATTTTTGATAGCAGAAATAAATAAACCTTTTTTTAAAAAAAGAATATAAGTAACAATAAATGCTAATGAGGATGTGGGGGAAAAGATACACTCATAGATTGCTGGTGGGACTGCAAAATAGTACAACCACTTTGGAAAGCAATATGGAGATTCCTCAGAAAACTTGGAATGGAACCACATTTGACCCAGTTATCCCACTCCTCAGCATATACCCAAGACTTAAAATAAGCATACTATAGTGATGCGGCCACATCAAAGTTTATAGCAGCTCAATTCACAATAGCTAAACTATGGGACCAACCTAAGTGCTCTTAACAAATAAATGGGTAAAGAAATGTGGTCCATATACACAATGGATATAACTCAGCCATTAAAAAGAATGAAATTATGGCATTTGCTGGTAAGTGGATGGAACTGGAGAACATCATGTTAAGTGAAATAAATCAATCTGAAAAAAAAATTATAAATAAATAAATTTCCATCTCTTTTAACATGCACCAACTTTTTCTCTTATCACATTCCCTAAACAATAAAGTATAACAATTATACAGTATAACAATTATTTACATAGTATTTACATTTTATTGAACATCAGAAGTAATCTAGAGAGGATTTAAAGTATACGGGAGATGCACAGAGGTTATATGCAAATATTATACCATTTTGTTTAAGGAACTTGAGCATTTTTGAATTTGGATGTCCTTGGGCAGTCCTGGAACCAGATCCCCACAGATACCAAGGGATGACTATAGCAAAGTGGAAAGTACAGAATATTTACTGCACTTGAAAGAACCACTCATTTATGTTGGAGAAAGGAAACAAACATCCTTAAAGGGAGTTTGGGATGCAGAGACCACCACCCAATCCTACTGACCAAATAAACCCATAGCTGTATTGAATAAAGCCTGGACCCCTGGAAATAACGTGGGGTCCAGAGCTCAGATCCTTCTGGACTTTAAGACACTAAACATGGGAACCTGGGCTTGGATAAAATAAAATAACCAGGAAAGCAAAAGCCAGGCTCTGGGATGGGATATGAGAAAAGATTACAAAGTATCCTCCATCAGGCAGGAGGGATCAGGGCTGCTACCCAGGGGCACTTTTGTCAAGGATCTTGTGTGGGCCACGTGCAATGTCTGAAGAGCTCCAAGGTCCCTTCTGCATTTCACACTGCGGAACAAGCGCTCCATTAGAATGCTCAAGGTGTCCTGCTGCCTCTGGATTTCTTGGGCAGCAGAGGCCAGCGTGCTTTGCAATCCCCCACAAGACCCATGACACATCATCAACAGGAACCAGAGGGAGAAATCAATGCCAGGAACTCTGCTCAATGCTCAGTCGAAAGCAGGTAAAATGACAATAAAGGCTATTATTTCCAAGTGCTTTCTCTATGCGTAGCAGTGCCCCTGTGCCTGTTACAGCACCTTCTATGGCCTTGGTTTTAGTCAGCTTTTCACTGCCAGGACCAAAAGACCTGCCAAGAATGATCTTAGAGGAGAAGTTTATTTGGGGGCTCAGGCTCAGAGGTCTCGGCCCATAGACAGCTGACTCCATTGCTCTGGGCCCAAGATGAGGCAGAACATCATGGCGGAAGAGTGTGGCAGAGGAAAACAGCTCAGGACATGGCCATCAGGAAGCAAAGGGAGAGAACTCTGCTCAACAAGGACAAAATATAAGCCCCAAAGACACCCTTCCCAAAGACCCACCTCCTCTAGCCACACCCTGCTTGCCTAGACTTACCACCCAGTTAATCCACTCAAGTGGATTAATGCACTGATTAGGTTAAGGCTCTCCAATCATTTCACCTCTAAATTTTCCTGCACTGTCTCCCACATGCACTTTTGGGGGACATCTCATATCTAAATCCTAAGAGCCTTACTTAATGCATTACTCAAACAACCTCAGGGAGCAAGGGCCATCACCCCACTTCACAAACAAGGACACAAAGCTAAATAACCCAGCACCCTGTCCTGATACCCAGACTCCCATGTTTGCTAGCCACAGTGTCTTCCAGAAGGCCAAGAGTTTCTCTTGGCTCTAAGTTTTGAGGGGGTAAGGATGGCAGAAGAGGTCATCTGAGTTACACAGGACTGTAGTTCTAACCCGCTCACCCACAAGGTAAGATAAGGTAAGGCAGAAGGGAGCACTCCAGATGATCACGCAGATAAAAACACACGGTGTGTACCCGGATGACACGGGCTGTGCATACGAGCCCCATTTTAAGCTTCTTTTAATTTAAAACTTTAAGCCTTATTGTAGTCCCACGAAACAGTACAAAGAAACAGATGATATTAATTTTAATGGTATTTTTCTACCTGTTATATCTAAAATACTATCATTTCAATAGGCAATCAATATAAAACTTTAATAGGATGTTTTACATACCTTTTTTCCTGTGTCTTTGAAATCTGATGGGTATTTATACATAAAGCACAAAGAAAATCAGACAATTCACATTTCAAACTTGTAATAGACACATGAAGGCTAGCAGCTACCAAAGTAGACACAGCAGTTCCACAGACATTTCCTGGTAAATGGTCAAGATGTTACCATCAGAGGAAAATTTTGGAGGAAAAACTGCACATCCAGGAACCAAACCAAACCTGGTGCCATCTGAGTATTTGGTCTGTCCCATTCATTAATAATGGGTCTCATGTCAGTTTCACAAAAAAATACCTTTTGTCTTTCATCCCAACTCTCAAATTCCCTTACAAAAATAACACTCATCAGAGGACTACTCAAATTTTGAGAAACAAGCTACCCTAAAGGTAACAATGAACTTATTCAGAGTAAACACAAGATACTTACCCAGGTATAAACAACAAGAGGAAACAGACCCATTAAGTCAGTCACAGTTTTAAAAACTGCTGTCACCAACCCCATACTTAACACTTACTTAACTAGCTAAGAATTCAGAACAGTGTCGCATTGGAATACAAACAGTCCTGGAGTGCCATAATCTGATGCAAAACTGCAGGGCTTTAAAGAAAAGAAAAATAACCAAGTAATTTTAGATCCCCTAAAACTCCACGAGTAGATCTAACCAATTACAATATGATGTAATCACCATCAAGAGATAGATTGAATTTGTTTTTTAACCCTGAATAAACATGATTGAGTCAAACACAAAACCAACTTCATAGATCAGAGAACTTTAAAAATTGCCCATTTAGCAGCACGACTAATTCCAAGGATGTTAAAGACTTTGGGTGTGGTTCCCCTTGTTAACAGCATTTTCAAAGGTAGGCTAATATGCCTTTAGTAGAGCACAGAAAACTCTGTGATCGATTAGCAATGTCTGCCATGGCTAAGGGACTGGGAATCCTGGGCTCAAATGCCAACTTCTAACCCTGTGTAGAAAACTTGCAAAATAATGCAAGAATAAGAAGAAGACATGCGCTGCTCACTTGCACTGTTCCTATGCACCCAGAGGATATGATGGGCCCCATTTTTATCACAGAGCTATGTAACAAGGAATATGCATCCAGATAATTTCAGTAATACTTCCAACAGTATTAGGAAGAAAAACCTATACCTATAAACCCATTTCTTCAAACTATGGGGCATACAGAGTAGATTAAACTTCAACAGCTGTTAACAGTTTGAATTTAAAGTGTCTTCCAAAGGCCCATGGGTTAAAGGTTTGATCACCATCCTGCGGTAGGACCTTGAGGAGGTAGCTGAATCTTTGGACCTTGAGGAAGTGGTTCAACCTTTAGGAAGTGACTTCTCAAACACTCAAAGGTGAACACACTTCCTGCACTCTCTGCTCCCACCATTATGGAATGCCTTGCCACAGATCCAAACCAGCATGGACTGAGCCAAAATAAACATTTCTTCTTTTAAGTTGACTATCTCAGGTATTTTGTTACAGCAAGGGAAATGAGCCCCACAAGAGTCATCTCTGCTAAATTGCAGTCAATAAAAAATTCCTGAGTAGCCATGGGGGCCTTAAATTCATCTTCCATCAGCTCTCTTAACAAAGAAGAAGCATGACAGCATCCAGCGAGCCAGTTCCAACCTGGTTCTGCTACTTCAATATCTGTGGGCTGCCCACTCTCGCTGAGCTTCAGCCCCCTCGACTCTTCGTGGTATTGCATAGCGTTCATTAAGGGTGTGTTTATGCAAATATTTGTTGCCTATATCTTGAAAACAGCTAATAAAAACAGGTACAATTTATAAGGTTCTGTATCCCCAATGCTTTTCTGGTGATTTGCCCACAAATCTCATTTCATCTTCACAAGGAGCCTAAGAGTTTGAAACTCACATTATGAGTTTACAGATGAAGAAACCAAATAGGCTGAGTAACTAGACAAAAGTTAATAAAGTACAGCCAGGCACGGTGGCACACACCTGTAATCCCAGTGATTCAGGAGGCTGATGCAGGAGGATCACAAGTTAGAGGCCAGTCTCAACAACTAAGTGAGACCCTGTCTCAAAATAAAATTTAAAAAAAAAAAGAAAAAAGGCTGGAGATGTGGCTCAATGGTAAAATACCCCTGGGTTCAATCTCCAATACCAAAGAAACTGAAAAATTCAAAAATTAAAAGGAATAGCAGCTAAAAAGTTACTCTTCTAGAAAGCATTAAAAATGTTTAAGAGTTGCAGTTGTAGCTTAGTGTTGGAGCGCTTGCCTAGTAAGTGTGAGGCACTGGGTTCCATCCTCAGCACCATAGAAAAAATAAATAAATAAATAAATAAAGGTAGTGTGTCCGTCTATAATTAAAAAAAAAAAAAAATTTAAAGTTCAAAAAGAATTCTAATGCCAGACTGACCCAACTCCTATCACGCGAAATAATTTCAGCAGTTTCTTCTAAAATTGACCAATTGAAAAATGATGGACTGATGCCTAAAACTGTCAAGGGATAGTCCACACCCTCCACTCACATCTTTACACTCATGCAAGAAAAAGGAAAAAAAAAAAAATTCTAGCTGGATCAAGAATAAAATAGGCCAGGCACAGACTAGCCAATTTCCTAGAAATGTGTTTCTGCCCAAACACATTTGGAATCAGCCTGACACACAGGCCAAGGTGTATCTAACTGAGGGCACTAGCCAAGGTGGGTAGGCCAGTCAGTACTTGTCACCCAAGCAAAAATGGTCACTTGTAGTGTCCTTCTCCTAGACCGACCTGCTCAGAGCTATCTCTAAGCAACCGATGAACATGCATCTTCCCGCCACCCGGTCAGCTGCAGCAGGCTCTGCTGCCCTCTACATACCTCACCGTCCTGTTTCTAGAACAACCAAAGCAGAAATGAGAGTGCTGCTTCTAGGTAACACTAAAGCCAAGGCCGTTTGTGACACAATGACCACCAGAAGAAGAGAATGTAGCCTAAGTTATTCCAGAAGAGGGGGTGAGGTTTGCTACCACAGCAACCATCCAGCCCCACAACCCTGACCTTGAACTAGAATACAGCCTGTCATCAGCAACAGACAACCTTGCTGGCCAGCCACGGAGGTACAAATTGAGCTTTTCCGTTTTGAAAGACAACATCTACCCTCCAAATTCTCTTAAGGAAGACGTCCACCTCTGACATCATCATCTCTCTAAAAGGACACGATACACAAATGTGAGATGTCTGGGAACAACATGCAATGATATCAGTGTCTTGTAAAATGTCCTGTGGTCCTTTTGGAGAGCATGATGCTACTCATCCTGTCAGTCCTCAAATGTGACTACTGCCACCTGGACACTGAGGATACAACAGGTGGGAGAAGGGACGTGGGCCTGTCCTCACCGACCATCTAATCAGGCGTGGAGTCAAAGATGGGGAATCCATTCCCTCAAGTTTTCTGTCTGTCCAAGTCAAAAGCAGGCAACTCTACTCAATACAAACCACAGGCTTTCATAGGTTGTGTTGGAAAATTTAAAGTATGTGACACTTCTATCACTTATTAGAAATCCGTCTACAAAAATTAGGGGTGCAAAAATTTAAGTGGCAAGGGACCCACTAATACAGCATCTCCAATACTGATCTATTCCAATTAGACCATATTGATCACTGGCCTCCTTTATTGGCCCATGTCATGGTTTAGAAATATAGTGTCCCCCAAAAACTCATGCAAGAATTTTCAGAATTGAAATGATTAGGCTCTGAGTCTTAACCGGTGGATTAATCCACTGGCATGGATAAACTGGGCAGAAACTGTAGGCAGGTAAGGTGTGGCTGGAGGAGGTAGGCCACTGGGGGCGTGCCTTTGAGGTTTACATGCTCTTCTGCTTCCTGTTGTCACATCCTGAGCTGATTTTCACCTTTGGCCCAGAGTTAAAGAGTCAGCCAACCATGAACCGAACCTCTGAAACCATGAACCAAAGTAAACTTTTCCTCCTGTACATTGTTCTCATCAGATCATTGGGTCCCAGCAACAAAAACCTGACTAAAACACCCCACATCATCCCCATCTTGCATACTTTGATAACAAGAAAGTCCCAAGAGAGCCAATTCTTCCATCAAAGGAGAGAGTATTTGAATCACTTCTTTTCATTGATCAAGCTAACAGTTATTTAGATCATCAACAGATGTCAACATGTGACTGTGAAACATGCAGGCAGCAGGCCATTTGCAGAGCCAGAAAAAAGGACCCAACTAGCCCAGTGGAGTTTCAGCTTCATAGGCTAGATGACAGCAAAAAAAAAAAAAAAACCATTGATTGACAGTTAACAATCCATGTATGCTTACACTAGTGCCTGTGCACATACATGCAACCAATCCAGGCAGTATAAACCCTGAACAAGCATTTAAAAAAAAAAAAAAAAAACTATCTCTCAGGTAGTAATCACCTATCCAAGGGCAGCCAACACCTCCAGGGATCAGCTACTGTTGTAAATAACCGCTGCGGGCCAGGTGCGCACCCCATCCCAAGGGGCAGCGGCTATTTAATTCTGGCTTAGCGACGTTGCCAACCAACGAGGAGGCTGCCTAACTCCCGATTTTTCCAAAGTAACCTAGCCTTTTATGGGAATCTCCCACGAGGGCAGGAGGTTCCATCTGTTTTAGTCACCATTGTCTTACCAGTGCACAGAACAGCACCTGGCACATGGGAGGTTCTTGGAAGACACTCTAAGGCATGAATGTGAAAGGCTCCATTTTTTTTCTCTCTTTTATTTAAACCCAGTCTGGCCAAACAGAGCATCCGTTGGCTAAATGCCCTCTACCGAAATCCAGATCATCGAAATAACTGTCCCCTCTCCACTTCTCTTTTCTACATTGAAACCAAAAAAATCCAGAACTAGCCTTGATTTCTCAATTTAGAGATTCCTTCCTCACCACCCCAACCATTAGATTTTGTTGTTGTTGTTGTTTTATTTTAGTATTGGGATGGAACCAGGAATGCTCAAATGCTCAACCCCTGAGCTATATCCCCAGCCCCCCCCCCTTTTTTTTGAGCCAGGCTCTTGCTACAGGCTGTCCTTGAACTTGTGATCCTCCTGCCTCAGCCTCCAGAGTTGCTGGGATTGCAGGCAAATGCCACCCCACCCAGCAACGGGTATTTTTAAAGTCAGTTTTAAGAGTCATCCCGTAACTTCATTGGCATGCACAAACCTCTGGTTTTATTAATCTGGAGTTTTGAAGAAATAAGGTTGAATGTTCATTTAAAAAACAAAACAACAAAAAAAAAAAGCAATCCTGGGACCGTGTTACTGAGAGGTATTATACATGCAGTCATGTTTCCTGAATCAGTATTATTATCTTGTTTTAATGTAAAGAAACTCAGTCTGACTCCTGCTGGACTTCTGTAGCAGCGCTGTTATCTTTGGGGTGTGCAGCCGGGATCCGGGTCCTTGGTGTCCTGAACAAAGAACGGAGCAAGACACACAGAAATAATAGCAAAGTACAGATCAGTTGAAGGCAAAGGTAGAAATAGCCCTCCAAAAGGTATAGCAGAGTGGGACCAGCAAGGGAGAGACTCAAGGCCCCATGTCTGCAAATTGGTACTTCATATGCTGAGCTGTGAGGCGTTCTCTTCCCTGTAGAGACCTGATAGAAGACCTTACTCCGTTTGCTCCCATTGATTACCTTATGACACCTGACCGAGATGAGTGTCCAATTTTCCCCCATTGGTTACTTTAGAACACCTAATTAGAATACTGTCCACTTGCCAGGCTCAATGGTGCACCTGTAATCCCAGCAGCTCGGGGAGGCCGAGGCAGGAGGATGGCGAGTTCAAAGACAGCCTCAGAAAGTTAACGAGGCCCTAAGCAACTCAGCGAGACTCTGTCTCTAAATAAAATATTTAAAAAGGGCTGGGGATGTGGCTCAGTGTATAAGCACCTCTGGGTTCAATCCCTGGCACCAAAAAATAAAACACTGTCCACTTTACCCCCATTAGTCATTTAAGAATACCAACCCTGTGGCAGGAGTTATCATGGGAAGTTATCGTGGGCGATAAGTCCTCAGTGGCAGGAGTGGTCATGCTAATGGGACTTGATGCCTCATCTCCAGGTCTTGACAGCAGCATTTTTGTTGTATCCTTCCTGGGCAAACTTGGAGTCCCTGAACTCCTACTAACAGCATCAGTTTGTAAACCTGATCTCTGTCTGATGTCATGCCTTTGATCTGCACTTCTGCTGACATTTAGGGCACACTGTCACCTACTCCTTTCGTTTTATGTATGTATGTATGTACATATGTATGTATTTTTCAGTAACAAGGATTGAACCCAAGGGTATTTTACCTCTGAGCCGCAACCCCAGCCCTTTTTATGTTTTATTTAGAGACAGAGTCTCAGTGACTTTCTTAGTGCCTGACTTTTGCTGAGGCTGGGTTTGAACTCACAATCCACCTGCCTCGGCCTCCCGGGCCACTGGGATTACAGGTGTGCACCACCACTCCAACCCACCTTCTCCTTTTTCACAACTAACCCTCTGCAGTTGACTTGGTGCTTTTTCACCCACATTAGCTCATTCATGTCACCAACATAAACACCTCCTGCTTATTTATAGCCTCAAAGACCAAGAACTCTGATCCCCAATCAGGGTCAGGTCCCTGGATTACAAACTCTTACTATTATACCCTGGAATGGCTTTGCTATTCACTACTGTAATTAAATGCCACGAAAGCAGATACGAAAAGTAGACGCCGTTTATTATTATTATTTTTTGTGGGGCCAGGAATTGAACCCAGGGTCTTGTGTATGCTAGGCAAGCACTCTAAAAACTAAGCTAGATCCCCAGCCCTACGAAAGCAGATATGAAGTCCTTCTTGTTTACCACTCTATCACTACTCCTGGCCCATAGGTGCTCAATAAATAGCTGCTGAATAAATGAGTTTCTGGGGGTAGGGAAACTTACAGCATTCCATTAACCAGAATCTGCCCACCATCTTGTTACTACTCCCTGGAGATATTTTGTTTTTCCCCTTTTTAAAAAACATTTTTTGCATCACGCATTGAACCCAGGGGCGCTTAACCACTGAGCCACATTCCCAGCCCACTTTTTTAGTTTTCATTTTAAGACAGGGTCTTGCTAAGTTGCTCAGGGGCTCATTAAATTGCTGAGGCTGACCTTGAACTTGAGATCCTCAGGGCTCCTGAGCTGCTGGGATTACCAGAGTGCAACACCTGCTCAGCTCAATGGTACCCTCTTGAAACTGTACAACCTATCAACAAAAGTGGAGGCAATATTCTCTTCCCTTTGGGATTTATAAAACACCTGGCTTTCCTGGAGGTAACAAGGTTAGCAAAATAATGGAAGGGATCTTAGCTCTGTAGGAAGCAAACTCACAGGAAAAAGGAACAGGAAGTGCACCTCACAAATCACAATAAGCACCAGGCACCTGACTTGCACATTGCAAAAGGGCCACAACCCTGCCAAACTACTGAGCATAGGGTCCATATTCTCTAAAATTCCAAAAGAATTTTAGAAGCTATTTAGTTAAGGGAGAAAACATCCCCAAAGTAATCAAAACCCTTCACATGCTCCCACAGCTGCCTAGCCAGCCACTTTGACAAAACTCCAGAGGAAAAAATCCAAAATCCAAACCATCTCTTGCCAAGTTCATGTCTAGCTCCCTCAGACCTGTGCCTGAAGTCACACATGATTCAGAGCCTGTAGCCCGCACTCAGATGATATACGGGATAATAAAAATACCACATTATCACCAAGTAACTATAGTCAATGCCCCCAAACAGTAGTTCTCAAACGACAAATCAAATCAATTTCGATTACTCTTAAGAGGAGTCAAAAAAAAAAAACAACCTCACCACCAACAAATTCACTCTATCTACAGTTATTATCTGCTTATTCAGAAGCTGAAGTAATTTGCTAAAAGGTCGTCCCTTTATATGTAACCAAATAAAATCCTATGCTAATTGCATTACTTCCTTATTTAATTGTAGCAAATACAGGAAGACACCTTTATTCTACCCAGCATTTAGGGGACTGACTTACATAGGAAAAATAATATAGGATAAGGCGTAAAGCTGGGTCCTTTAATCGTCTCTCCCGTGCAACTAGGAAAAACTGCAAACTGCCTTCAAACAGCAACTGCTCTGAAAGCCAAAATAATCCTGAGAGATGATTAGAGAAACCTACTATAGCCACCCTCACTCACTGCCCAGGTGACCTCAGATGAGTGAAAACTTCCCCCTGCTCAAGTTTGCTCATTCCAAAGTGGCAATAGGTATGGTTTCAATTCCCAAGGAGAATTAAAGGCATATAAAAAACCCAGGCACAGGGTCTAGACTGTGCACATGCTCGGTGAGTATGGGCTATTATAACCACTGCACCCATTTTAGAGATGAAAAAGCTGAGGTGTGTTTGCCCAAGGCAACCACTACAATGGACCTAGAAGTCCAGCCTCAGGGTGTGAGGACTTGGTATGGTTTCTAAATAAAAGGTATATATACCTGGAATTCCCAGACCCTCAGCACCACCCAATCCCACTTCCAAGAGACGTTGGGTCACTTGCCGAAGGGAGTGTTGCCACCCAGTGCCAGCACTAAGAACAGCCACCAGCCCTGAGCCTCCACAGTCCCCAAATGGCAACACTTCAGAAAAAAAGGGTATTATTATCTATTTATTTATTTTTGGTACCGAGGAATGATCCCAGGGGTGCTTAACCACTGAGCCACACCCCCGTCCTTTTTATGTTTTATTTAGAGACAGGGTCTCGCTGAGTTACTTAGGGCCTCCCTAAATTGCTTTGAACTCTTGATCCTCCTGCCTCAGCCTCCTGAGCTGCTAGGATTACAGGTGAGGTATTATTTTTTAAATGGACAGGACTATTAATACATAACAGACCCTCCTAAGAATTTTGAAAAAGTTTTAAAGACAATCTTGACATCAACAGCATGTCCCCTACTCATCGAGACTCTGCTTGGTAAATGGCTTCTGGCTGCACCCCACCCACCCAAATTATTCCAAATTAATGAGTTTGTCTGATTGAAGTGTGCCGAGGAATTCGGGAGGCGGCAGCAGCATGAGAACTCAGCTCTTTGATTCACAGAGTAACTGATATGAATTCCTCAAAAGCAAACCCGCTACATTATACAACAACCACTCCCCGCTTGCCTTGTTAGAAAGATAGTATCACAGACCCAAAAATAAGACCAGTTGTCCTATTTTCTTCCATGGAAGTGTTACATATTCCATGAACTATGCTTTTATTCCTCCCTTTTCAGTTGCTAGATTTCAGCAGCCAACTGTGTCACTTTGCTACGCCCCAAAAATAGCTAAACCGAGTAGTTTAAAAAATCACATTTTGTTGTTTGGCCAGAAAACCATCAGGCTGATTTCAGTCTGAAAGAAAAAAATAAAAGTGATCAGAGGACAGGGGCCGCGCCTGGACCTGGGGGTTCCCTCTCGACCCCTTGGCAGATCTGGATCTGTGAAAACAGGGAGACAGGGACACTATGTGTTGTTCCAGGGTCACCCAGGCGCAAAGCGAGAGCAGCCAGTCAATAGTACTGTTTGCTTACCATCGGTGGCGCCAAATTAAAACCCCAGAATGCCAGCGACAGAGCACAGGTCCGCAGAAGAGGAGCCAGCACCAAGCCATTCTTCCTGCAGGGGACCTGGGAGACGCACATGGAGCATTTTCAGCCTTCGGGAAGCATTTTTCCCATTGGAAACAGAAAAGGCAGAGACACTCTTTGCAATGCGGAGGAGGCAGTACCTTACACCTGGTACAGACGATCTCATCTCTTCAACCTCAAAATTTAACAGTTTTACTCATTTGACCCGGGATGATCTCCAGCCAGTCCTTCTTTCCCAACCCCAGTAGCAAGGCTAGGCATAAAAACCCCCTTATAGGGCTGGGGATGTGGCTCAAGCGGTAGCCCGCTCGCCTGGTATGCGTGCAGCCCGGGTTCGATCCTCAGCACCACATACCAACAAAGATATTGTGTCCGCCGAGAACTAAAAAATAAATATTAAAAATTCTCTCTCTCTCTCTCTCTCTCTCTCTCTCTCTCCTCTCTCACTCTCTCTTAAAAAAAAAAAAAGAAAAACCCCATTATATGTACATTATACAAATAAAAAAAAAAAAATGTGTTTATACCTACATGGTCTTTGGCTCCGTTCTCCTCTCTCCATACACTCCTATCCAAATCTCTTTCATACACATGAAAATGGTGAATGTATTGAGACTCACTATTTATCATGTAATGATAAGTATGATACTTATAAATGATAAGTCCTTAACATGCATTTTCATTCAAGTCGCATAATGATCTGAAGAGTCAGGATCCGATCACCATCTCATTTCACAAAATGGAAAACAAAAAAGAGAGGCACAGAGATGTTAGGTAACTTGTCTAAGGTGACAGAGCTAGTTAGGACAGAAGCAAGCTGGTTCCAAAGGCCCAAGTTCTTAGTCCTCTAATAATCCATACAACTCTCCAGGGGAACCTGATTTAGAAAAAGTTAAAAGCATTAACAAGTTCCAAACTACTACAGGATTTCTTCTTGCTCTGTGCTGGCCAAGACTCTTCTAAACTGGCCGACACATACCAAAGTTCTCATTCTTGGTGTGAATCGCCTCCCACAGGACCAACCCCAAGGATAACAGAAACATCGCCCAATTCGAGCTTCCAAAAGAGAGCACTGTGTAGAGAGAACCTGATGCGCTCTTATTACCCAGTCTAAAGAACACTTGTTAAAATGTTTTTTAAATGTTAGTCATATCAAGTGCCCATCAAAACCACGAGCCCGCACAGACCTAGTAAGCCATATCCCGTTGATTTTTTTCTTCTGTCTGAAACACTAAACATTTTGTACACCAAGTAAAATGGCCCCTCCAATTACAGGTGTCCCTAAAGGGGGACATTGTCCATGGCATCCTCTAGCTAAACCCACCAATCCTGCACAGCCACTGCTTACAGAGCTGGCCATCCCTCTCAGAATAGGGGTCAAGTGTGAATCACCTGCTAGACACTCCTGGCATCATGGACTTCCCTCCAAGTGAGAGTCACCGGAGTTACTTCCAGATTTTTATTCTTCTAAGAGATTAACAATTCTTTGGCTCTGGAAATTTGAGACAGGAGCATTGTAAGGGAAAAAAAAAAAAAAACAGGGGGAAGTAAACACAGAGTGGTGAAACACATCATTTTTAGAACGACTGTATGTGTGCTGGGGATCAAACAGGGGGCCTCATGCTAAGCAACTCTACCATTGAGCCAAGCCCCCAGCCCTGGGGTCACTACTGTTTTGTTTGTTACAACTTAATATAAACAGCATTAAAATAAGTCAAAGCAAAGTCAGTAGCCAATCATCTTTTTTTCCTAAATGCAAAGAACATTCTCATAGTCCCTGCACTTATCTGGTTCTTTGCAGGCAAGAAGGTTGCCCCCATTGCTCAGACAGGGAAATAGAGGTACTTGATCTTTTAATCCTTTGCAAATATTTGCCAAAAGCCAAAAGCATGCACAGACAACTTTGGCCTAATATGTGCCCAGGCCACATTGTTCTGGGACATATTCAGTGACAGTTGCCAAATTCCACGAGAAGGTCTCACAGTCTCTCTCGGAACATTTCTCACTTGCCTGAGCCCCTCCCTCTACCTCAGCAGTGGCTGCTGGCTTGACCCAGATTGAGCCCTGGTGGAGAATTCAGAGTTGGGACCCTCTTTCTTGGCTTCCACTACATTATTAGATTTTATTCCCTACACAGGCGCAGCCAAGAACACAGAGCAAGGGATTCCCACTCATCATCTGATAGCAGCCAACCTCTAACCAAGGTGTACCAAGGACTTACTGAAGGGCATTAAATACTGTTGAGGGAACTTCAAATGTCCCCAATTTTCCTCATTATAATATGACCTCTAGAAAAGTGTGCCCCCAGGATAAAGGGTCAATCGTAACTTCTAATCTCCAGATTCCAAATACACACTCACAATCTTCAACCTGCTTAGAAACAACATGCATAGCCCCACATACTGCTAGTAAAACACTGGATGCAAATTAGATTAAAAAACACCACCACACAGAGTGGTTGTGCATGCCTATAATCCCAGAGGCTTGGGAGGCTAAGGCAGGAGGATTGCAAGTTTGATGACTTAGCAAGTGACTTAGCAAGACCTCAGTGACTTAGCAAGACCCTGTCTCAAAATTTAAAAAAAAGGGGGGGGATGGGGATGTGGCTCAGTGGTTAAGCATCCCTGGGTTCAATCCATAGTATTACCAAAAAAAGAAAAGCAACCACCACCACCTTTCACAGTCAAAGGCTAACTGTAAAAACAACCTACTAGCTACCAATGCTTAACCCAGATCAGATCAATTCCAATGCCTAGACTCTTTTTTAGAGTAAGAAGTTGCCCCCCCCAAAAAAAATGGGAGAGGAGAGGTAGGAAAAGATAACAAGTAATAATGATCACATTAGGGCATTTAAAATGATATTATTACGTGAACAGCAAGGAATTGGTGCACAATCATAACCCCATACACATGATGTTTATCTTAGGAGATTTTCAGAAGAAAAGTAAATCTGGAAGGTTTTTTTGTGTTGTTGCTTTAAATTGTCAGCATTTCCTGGACAGCTTCATGTAAACAACATAATTTGTGTCCAGTGAAAACAGGGACCTGTTCTCAGATTCACCATGGGACAGCACCTTTCATATGCTAACAAACTTTTCCTACACCCTTTCTTCCTCCAGGGACCCTTACTCCCTCTATTTCAAAAGATCCTGTAACATCTATTTGTATTAGTGTTCCTGCTTCATCAACCCTCTCCCATGAACACTGTCTAGGAGGGAATATCAAAAAACTTATTTCATAAACATTGTCAAAAAAAAAAGACCTAGTTTAGAGACTGAGTAAATAGTCTTCCATGGATACATTTGACATGGAGGATAGGGAGACCCTGTGTGATCCCTCACACAGTATCTGAGGGTAAGATGGCCAACTTTCGAATATTACTTTTGCCTTCTACTAAGAAGGCCAGGAGGGATACCCATCAGGACTAAAGCATGCAAAAACATGCAAATGCAGGAAGAGATGGCTTAGGGGAAATTGAGATTCATAGGACATCAATCATGGATCTCCCAATTCTGATATATCAGGCTATACAGCTGAGCCTGTCCATCCCAAGTATTTCGAACGCAGCCACCTGGATGCAAAGGAATCACGGTACAAAACACTGGAATGAAAAAGAAGTTTCACTCGGAGGGCCAAGAGAGAAATCTATTTTTAAAAAGAGTTTGTGCTGAATAGCTGGAGAATGCAAAAGAGATAAAAGGTTAACCCTTCCAGGTAACATGATTTTTCATCCTGTGACTGGAGATACCGTACCAGATATTTAAATTAATTGTAAGTAGGATTTGCTTTAAAATAATGAGCGGAGACAGGCAGAGCAAAGAAGCATGACCAGAGAGAGGAAACTGGGAGGTACTTGGGAATGAAATTAGCCAAATTAACTGTTATATTATGTGCATGTACAAATATATAACAAGAATCTCACTGTTGTGTATAATTATAATCACCAAAAAGAAGAAGAAAAAAATATTTGGACGGGGTGGGGTGGGGTGCGAAGGGGGCATAGATGAAATCAGACTGAGTTGACAATTGTGGAAGCCCAGTGAGAGATAATAGAGGTCCATTACAGTCTTATGTATTTATGTTTTTTATAATAATTTTTTTGAAAAAAGATATAGAAGAATGCAAGATGCACAATATCAGGTTTGATAATCCTTCCGCTTTGTGCTTTGAAAGCCATCACTTGAAGCACTAAAGGGGAGGCGGATTCCACACCTGCCCTGCTGTTCAAAGAGTAAAAGCCACCCTTTGCTGATTCGGATCCCCTGGGGAAAGACCTATGCCAGGGGCTGTTTTCAAAGCCCTCTTCAACTACAGAGACCCTGAATCCCGAACTGGATTTGGGTTAAGATCTCAAAAAGAAGACCCTAATCCAATACCAGAAGCATTTTTATCCCTCTGGTCAAACACTGAAATGCTTCAAAGGTATCATGGGAGTCCTCCAGAGAACTCTGGACACCCCGCACCACACACACACACACACACACACACACACACACACACACACACACGATTTCGGACGTCCAAGGAGCTGCAGAGCAGAGCACTGGCCCCCTCCTGGCGCCCAGGGGCCTCGCAGCCCCCCAGCCTCGAACCTGGGCGGGTGAGCCCCATCCCCGCTGCGTGGAGGTGGCGGAGGCCCACCAGTGGAGGTGGCAGGAACACGATGAGTGGCTCGGGGGCGCCCCCTGAGGTCCACCGGCGTCGCGGCACCCTCGGAAAACCGAAAACCGGTGTCTTTCAGGGCTCTGGTTCTAAAAGCCGCGACACACTCTTCTGGCTGCACTTTTTCCAAACCATGCCTCCCACCACCGCCCCTTCGCTTCCTACACCCCTCGGCTCCCGGACAAGGATAAAGACTCTTTATCTCGCATCACGGGCACAATAAATAAATAAATAAATAAATAAATAAATAAATAAATAAATAAATAAGAGGAAAGTGGTCCAAGCCCCACTAAGGCAGCATCCCAGACAAGTCCCATTTTGGATTTCAAGCTTCCTGAGACAGAGAGAGAGAGAGAGAGAGAGAGAGAGAGAGAGAGAGAGAGAGAAAGGAAGGAAGGAAGGAAGGAAGGAAGGAAGGAAGGAAGGAAGGAAGGAAGGAGAAAAGAAAAGAAGAAAAGAAAAGAAAAGAAAAGAAAAGAAAAGAAAAGAAAGAAAAAAGAAAATCACGGTGGGAACATTAACTCCATCACCGAATAAGAAGGCCAGAAATGACATTGGGAATTGGTTTCTCAAGGCTGCCCTCCGCTGCCTTTCCCCTTCCCCTATTTAAGGGTGGCCCTCACAAAGCCCCTGTGTGTACCTGAACCCACTCAGTCGCCAAGTCGGTGCCAAAGGAGCTCCTAGCAAGGGGAGACGACTAATACAAACACTGACTGGTGGCCTTTAAGGGGGAAAGGGTGGCTCTTTTTTAGGAGAGATGCCCCATGGTCCCCAGTCCCGTGGAGGCAGGACTTTGGTGGGCAGATACCAGGCCTCCAGGTTACTGTGGACATACATCCTCTCTCAGCCTCAGGGCTGGGTTTCTGGACTGTGGCAAGTGCTCAGTGCAGCTCCGGGGACTGAAGGATGCACAGAGAAAAAAAAGGGAGTGCTGAAAAAAAGACAGTGTTTTGCCTCTCTGTCCCTCAAGGCCACCCCGGAGCCTGCAAAGGATGCACTCGCAGCCAGTCCCTCTGGAGAGGGTCCCCGAGGGCAACCAGGACGCCCGCGCCCTGCTCTGGGGCGCACAATGGGGCTACGGGACCCGCTGCACCAAAACCTGGCGCTCTGACTGCCGGGGACAGGCGGCTGTTGCCAGGGAAAGCAGAAACATCGGGACATAAGCCTCTTTTTTCTTTTTTTTTTCTCCAAGTACCCAAGAACTGGTGGATGAGAAGGCAGAAAAAACGGGGGATTCTATGTCCTTAGGGGAGTGAGAAATGAAGAGTCGCCTCCTTTTCCCCCACTCTTTCCCCCAGGCTAGGGCAGAGGACGTGGCCTCCATCCCCAGGGAAGGAGCTGGACAGCTTCGAGGGAGCTTGGGGATGCAGCACGGGGGCCCAGCCAGAAGGGAGAGAAAGGCAGCTGGCCTCTGCCCTCCCGAAGCGGGGAGGGTGTCTGCCGGCTGGGGCAAGTGGAGGGTCGCCGAGCTGCACACCGTTACGTGCAGTGATTTATTATTGTCACCAGTGGCCAATATTGTTCCTGTCTTAACCTGGCCAGAAAGGAGCGGGTCTGGGTCTGTCAGCCGCGGACAGCCTGCAAAAGGGCAAAGATGAAGGTAGGCAGGGCGTGCGAGGCAGGGAAAAAAATCCTCCCTGGCGCGAACGGCAACCCAGACGCCGACCCGCCCCCTGCGCCCCGACCCTGGCAGCCGGGCAAGGCAAAGCAGCCAAGGAAAGGGGGTCGCGGGACAGGAGAGAACCGATCTCCCTGAACAGCCTACTCTCTGCCCTCCCACTGTGCCCAGGCCCCCACGCCCAGAGAGCTGCCTCGCGCCAGCACCGAGGCGTAGCCCGCGCCCCAGACCCAAGCTGGGGTAAGGAGAGGCGCCCCCGGCCCCTGGAATCAGAACGTGGACTGTTCCCCATATCCTAATGCTACGCGGCCAGCCTCCAGCTACCATCCCCGAACACCAGCGCTTCCAAGGGGTCGGAGAACTGCAAAACGAGCTCCCTTTAAGAGCTCTTTCAATCCCCGCTGGAGCGAGGGAAGCACCCAGGACCCCCCCCCAAAAAAAAAAAAAAAACCTACAGAAGCATCCTTCTCATGGCCTTAGTCTCGCCAACCGTCCTACAACTCTAGCCTCCCGATTGGCGCCGGATCAGCAAAGCAAGTCCCCTTTTCTCCAGACTCCAGCTTCCCGAGCCTCCCCCCCCCCAACACCCCAAACCACAGCTGGAGCAGACCCCTGGTTTACAATCCTCCTACCGGGCTGGCACCTGCTTTCACCCTCTCAGACCACCAGCCCCGCCAAACGTCGCCAGAACCAGTGAAGCAGATCCCCTTTTCCTCCCCGAGGAGCCCGGTCCCCCACCACCCTCTCCAGGGTCTCTAGGACTGGCGCCCAAGCTCCGCGCTTCGGCAACAACTCGGCATACCCAGCGCGCGCGGGCCGGGGCTGCGTCCCCTCGGCCGCCGGCACTCACCGGGGAAGCACACCACATAATGGAGCACGGAACTGGTGATTTTCAGGAACAAAATCCACCAACACGGTTCCAGTAACCTCCGCATGTCCGAAAACGCACATCGAAAAGAAGAAAGCAGGGGGGGGTAAACTTGTTGAATAAGTTCTTGCTTCCGTGCGAGCCTCCGCTAAGCCTGGGCGCTTTCCCGGCTCGCCAGCTCCACGGGCCCCCCACGCTCAGCGGCGAGTCCCCCTGGAATCCGGGAAGCCGCCGAGCGCCCCCCCGGAAAATCTCAAAAAGTGTCTGAGGATGCAAAGCCACGCTGGGGACGATCCTCTCGGCGGAGAAGGGCTGGTTGCCGTTCAAACAGGAGCGAGCCGAGCGGGCAGGGCGAGGAGTGGGCGGACGGCGACGATGCCCGGGGCCCGGGGCAGGCAGGGACCGCGGGCGGCGACGGCGAGCAGCCAAGGATCTCCAACTTGAGTCGGCAGCACAGCGCAGCCGGAGAGCCGGCGGGCGGCGGCGGGCTGATCGCGGCGCGGTGTCTCCGGGCTTCAGGCAGGCAGCTCCTTCCAGGGCCCCGGGAAGGAAGGAGGCATGTTTGCGATCGGGGAAGGGGAGGGCAGAGGCGGGGGGATCGAAGGGCCCCCCCAGAATAGAAACGGCCGGAGGAAACGCAGGAAAACACAAAGGATCTCAGAGGGGCGCTGGGGCGAGGGCGCCTTCAGTCCATGCTCCTGAAAGTTGTGGCTCCGGCGCAGGCTGGGGAGGAATCGGGAGCGCGGGGCTGGAAACTGGCCATGCCTCCATACAGGAAGTAACATGTGAGCATGGATCCTGGCAGAGACTTTAAAGCCGGCGAGCGGGCGAGCGAGCGAGCAGGGGGCGCGCAGCGGCGGGGACGCGCTGTGACGACGGGGGCGCGCAGCCCGGGGCAGCAGGCGACGGGAACGCGCGCTCCGCGCTCTTAAAGCGGCCACGCTTGGCTCCCGCCTTCCAAAGGTCCCACAGCTCAGCTTTGCAAGCGCACCCTGGGAGCTGCGAGCTCTACTGGGAAGAGTTTTGGTGGCTAGGGGTGACTCTGGCTCAATCTCGGAGACAGAGGAGGGCGGCAGCCTTCAGGGGCTGACGTGCCTGCCAGATTCCGCTTGTGCGAGGTCTCAAAGACGCTG
Source organism: Spermophilus citellus (assembly GCF_964194105.1). Lineage (NCBI taxonomy): Eukaryota > Metazoa > Chordata > Mammalia > Rodentia > Sciuridae > Spermophilus > Spermophilus citellus. The sequence continues at coordinate 54,968,825 of NC_138184.1, read as the reverse complement.
CGCACTCCGCGCGTTTGGCTAGATTCCCTAGTCCGCGTATCTCGCTGATCCCGGACTTGGGGTGGGGTTAGGGGTGGCTTGGCCCGAGTCTGGGGAAAAGACAGAGGCAACCAGCTGCCTGTTCTAAGGCGAGAGGGTTTCCTGTTCGGCTTCACTGCCTTGACAGCGCCGCGGTGGGGCGCACCATCCGCGCCCCCTGTTCGCGCCCCCAGCCCAGCGCATTCCCCCGCCTTGAAACAAAGCCTAGCGGCCTTTGCACTCGGGTTGCCTTGATATTTAATTTTTCCCCCCTTTTCGAGCTTCCATTGGCCGAGTCCACAACTGGAGAGGGGGGAGGGGATGGATATCGATCTCAGGCTTACAAAATCTAGCCCTTCCAAGTCCCACACCCCCTTTCCCGGAGCCACTAAGAATAGGTGGCGGAGTTTTCCCAACTCGCAGCTCCTCAGGTTCGTGCACCCCAGTCTGACCGCGGGGAGGGCACAGGAAGTGCGCCTCTTACCCCTGGCGGGGTGAAAGCAGCGCCGCGGGGCAGGACTGATTTCCTGCAGCTACCCGGGGAGCCACTGCTTCTTTAGCAATGGGGAGAGGCATCCGGGGGAAATGGGAGGACTAGGCTTATCTGTAATGAGTTTTGTCCCTTGGCTCTCGGTGAGAAGATCTTTATCGCTTAGACTTCTAAGCGCCCTATTTTCCTTCTTACGCTAATACTAAAAGTGGGGGAGGCGGGCTTTTGATTAAATGTGTAATTGAGCCAAGATAATTAGCCATTTGTAATTTTTGCCTAATTTTTCTGCCTCTGTTTAAAAGCGCTGTTGACATGTTTTTAACGTGCCCCTGCAGTTTCATCCCACCCCGGCAGGGTCCCACACACGTCCAAACGTCCCAACCGGATGCTCGGTTTTCAAATAATATACAGATGTTCGGAGATCCTCCCACAAGATGTGATTAGGGAAGCAATTTCACACCCACGCTTCCAAAGCAAAACCTTTGAAAAGTTAGGTTTGGGATGACAAACTAATAAAAGCCAGGAAGTTCCTGGGGAGGGCCCAAGCTCTATCTTTAGCAGAACGGGGTGAACACCCTGCGCAGGGTGGGGAATGAGGCCAGTTTGTTTGCTTTGGAATTTGGTCCTTCCTGGTTTTGTTGGAGTCCTGAATCCTTTTTGAACGCTTGTGAGGGCCCTTTTTCTTGGAAGTGTTGTGTTTAAGGGACGTTCGTGTGTTAGTAGAGGTTTGAGACAGGGTGGAATGACCCCAGCGAACCTAGTTCTTTAAAGGTTAAGTGATACAATGGGAGGTAATCTGTTGAATTTAAAGAACTCTCAGATCAGCATCCTGAGGCGAGTTTCCTCATCTGTAAAATGGACATAATAAAAGCTGCCCTTTGTGAAGCGCTTACTGTCTACCAGGCACCGTGCCAAATTCCTTCTATGAACTGTTCGCTGCTTCAACAAAGTTATTGAACACTGACCTTGCAGAGCATGCTGGGAACACCACACACAACTCTGATAATGAAAAGACAGGTCTTCAGAGTCCCAGAAAAAAACTCAGGGCGGATTTGGAGAGTGAATCACCACTGTGCAGGGGCCTCATGCTAAAATTTCATCTCATTGTAGGTCTGGGCCTGACTGCCCTCAGGCCCCAGTTTGAAGTTTACCCCAAACTGCTCTCAGAAGCACAAACCAGGGCCCATCTGTTCTTATTTTTAAAAGTTTTACAGGTATATTACACAGATATGTTTCCATTCATTCTACAACCAACCACACAGCATAAGCACCAGACACTCTTTCAATACTGGTGCCCCAAGATTAACAGGCAGTGACCTTGCCATGCTCCCACCTGATTACAATGTGCACTACCCCCACCCCATGTGGCTGCTGCACAGTCCAGGAAGCAGAGCTGGCCTGAATGTCTTGGGGATGGGAGAGGAGAGAGGAGCTCACTTCCTTGATGAGAGGATGGGAAGGCTTCAACGAGAAGATGTTGTGGTCCACAGCAAATTACCCTCCATTTAGCAGCTGAAAACGGCACACATTTATCTTGCAAACCTAAAAGTCTGAGTTTGGGGCTGCGGATGTGGCTCAGTGGTAGAGTGCTTGCCTAGCATGTGTGAGGCACTGAGTTTGATTCTCAGCACCACCACATACAAATAAAATAAATAAAATAAAGGCATGATGCCCATCTACAGCCACCAAAGAATTTTAAAATAAAATACAGGTATTGTGTCCATCTACAATTTAAAAAACAATACTTAAAAGCCTGAGTTTGGGGCACAGCAGAGCCGGATCCTCTGCTCAGGGTCTCATGTGACTGAAATCAAAGTGTGGGCCAGGCTCTCTCCTTAGTAACTGGGGGTCCTCTTCCAGTTACTGGCAAAATTCAGTTCCTTGTTGTTGTAGGACTGAGATCTTCATTTTCTTGCTGGCTCTTGGCCCAGGTTGTTCTTCGTTACAAGTTCAATTCCACACACAACATGGCAGCTTCCTTCTTCCAAGCTGGCAAGAGAACCCTGTGTGATTGGCTTGAGAGTAACTATCTGTCACTTTTGCAATATGAACGACTAACTCACTCTTGGGACAAGAGGATTGTATATAAGGCAGTGGGAAATTTAGGGACCATCCTGCTAGTGACCTGTGGGGAGTACAGATCCTCCTTAACATATGGGGTTACAGCCTGGTGGGGTTACAGACTTACCCACCGTAAGTCACAGATACCATGAGGCAAAAAAAGCATTTAGTACACCTACTGAACATACTAACCCAGCAACACAGCAACTGCAGAATATCTGTTCCCTTCAGGATCACGTGGCTAATTAAGAGCTGCTGCTGCCTAGCATCTCAAGAACTCGCACTAGCCCCTGTCAAAGTTTAAACTTCAAAATTCAAAGTATAGTTTGTACTGAATGCAGATCACTTTTTTTCACCATCATAAAGCCAAGCCCTCCTAAGTCAGGGACCACCTCTATAGACAGGTGGTTAAAAGTACTCGTTCTCAAGCTACCTTAGCTGGGTTCTGGTGTGGCTTATTTAAGTGTGGCCAACAGCAAACTTAACCTCTTTGTGCCTGGGCTTTCTCATTTGTAAAGTGGGAAAATAACAGCATCTACTTCCAAATTGAGAGGATTAAAAGGAATTAATATACATAAAGTACTCAAAGTGGTGCCAGGCACCTAATAAGCATTTAATAAATGTAAGCTATTACTGTTATCTATTCACCCAGCAATGCGATAGAGAGCAAACATCTGTTATTTTCTAGCTGTGCAGGCTTCCATTTCTTCTAGTAATAACACCCCGGTTTCCCTATGTACAAATCTCCCCAGATGGTCTTGGTGAGTCTCCTCCAATCTTTCTCCACTCCTTACTCTCTGCCTCCCTACTTCACTTGCTGTGGGGAGCAAGCATCTCAGCCCCCCAACCTGACCAGCCCTGTTTCCAGTTGCTACAAGGAGAGTCAAACTTCCTCTTGGGTTGGCCAGCCTGGATGAAATGGACGGAAGGAAGCAGAACAGAGCAGAGGTGGGGGCCAAGGAACCCCCAATATCTTCACTGGAGTTCTTGAATTAAGTTATACCTGAAGCCGGAACCTACTGGGCTTTTCAATTACCTGAACTGATAAATTCCTCTTACTTGGTTATTCCTCTTTGAGTGGAGTTTTATTGAAACTAAAAACCTGAAATCTGGAACCAAGGGTGACGGGTACGTAAAATGTCCACATGTCACCAAAGAAGGAGGCAGATAGAACTAAGTGATTTAGTTGAGGTGATTGAGATGGTCAACCACAGAAGACTCGAGCTTCTGACACCAGATCTATTGTATCAATCACTTATTGTCAGGTTCACCAATCACTCCAAAATTTAGTAGCTTGAAGCAACACCATTTTAGCTTGTTCTCGATGCTCTAGACTAGGAGTTTGGGCGGGACCCAACTGTTCAGTTCTGCCGGCCTGAGGTCATTCGTGCAATGACAGTTCCAGCATGCTGAGCCTCCCCTGGGGCCACATCATTTAAGAAAACTTCATTGCTTATGCAGTGTGGTGCTGGCTGTTCACATCCATTTGTCTTTGCAGCAGCCCATCTTAGATCCATTCTCAAAAAGATCTTAGGACTGATGGATATCCAAGCCAATAGCTACCAGACAACAGGAGACCCAGGCTTAGCAACCGTATGACATCACTTCCACTGCATTTTATTGGTCAAAGCAAGTTGCACCCCCAGGTCAGACTCAGGCTCTTGATGGGAATAATAGCAGAATTGCATCACAAAAGGACGTGGCTGTAAGTCTGGGAGGAATTGTGGTGACCTTCTTTGCAAATGAGTTAAGTCATCTACCAACTGTTATTAAAACTAATTGGTGGGGCTTAGCATGTACAAGGCCAGCATTGAGAAGAAGGAGAAGGAGAAGGAGAAGGAGAAGGAGAAGGAGAAGAAAGAAAACCGCTTTGGGTTTGTTTGTAGCACTGGGAATGGAACCTGGGGACACTTTGCCAATGAGTTACATTCCCAGCCTTGTATTTTTCATTTTGAGACAAGAGGTTGCAAACTTGCAATCCTCCTGCCTCTGCCTCTAAGTTGCTAGTATGGTAGGCATACACCACAATGCCTGTTCTAACTGCTTTTTTTCCAAGCCTGTTAGGGATTGAAAGTGCTAACCTTTGGTGTTGAAGTCCTAACTTTGGGTTTCTCAGAATGTGACCTTATCTGTAAATAGGATCTTTACAGAGGTAATTAAGTTAATCATTAAGGTAGGCCCCTAGTCTAATATCACTGGTATCCTTTTAAAAGAAGAAGTTTGGACCTAAATACCAGCCAGTAGTACACAGTGAAGACACAAAAAGAAGACAGCTATGTGACTGTAGTGATCATGCATCTAGGAGCAAAAGAGTACCAAGGAGTACCAGCCACCAGCAGAAGTCAAGAAGAGGTCAAGAATTCCCTAAAGGTTTTAGAAGGAGCAGAACCCCATCCACACTTTGATTTTGGACTCCTAGCTTCCAGAACTGTGAGAAAATAATTTTCTATCATTTAGAGAAACCTAGTTTCTGACATTTTGTTACAGCAGCACCATGAAACTAATACTGAACCATCCTTTTCCTTGCCCTCCTTCCCTGACTCCTGGTGACTGCTGTTCCTGAAATATTTTTAGTGTTGATTCCCCCAAAAGATGTCATGATTTTTTTTTCATTAGATATTTATTCTTAAGTTTTAGGTGGGCACAATATCTTTATCTATCGAACCGAGTGCCTCATGCATGCTAGGCGAGCACTCTACCTCTGAGCCACAACCTCAGCCCCAAGATGCATGATTGATCTTGAGTTCTATAACCCTGCCTGGACCAAGGCCCTAGGATTGGCCAACCTGGTAGCAAAAGAAAAACTCACTCCTGGTTTTCAACACTTTAGACAGACAAGGAATAAGAAAAAGTCCGATGGGAGAAAGTGACCGCGATCTCATTTAATTCTTTTTTTTTTTAAAGAGAGAGAGAGAGAGAGAGAGAGAGAGAGAGAGAGATTTATTTTTTAGTTTTCGGCAGACACAACATCTTTATTTTATTTTTATGTGGTGCTGAGGATCAAACCCAGGCCGCACGCATGCCAGGGGAGCGCGCTACCGCATGAGCCACATCCCAGCCCCTCATTTAATTCTTGACATCAGCCCTGTGAGGTGGGAACTGTTATTATTCCTATTTTGAAGGTGTGGAAGCTGAGGCACTGAGAAGTTAGGTAATTCAAAATGAAGCTTCCAAGGAGAAGCTTTGGAGAAAAAATCTTTGCCACCAACACCTCAGAGAAAGCATTCATCTCCAGGGACTCAGTTGCTGGATACCATAGGCTCAGAAATAAGCTGTGAGGCCTAGTTACCAGACCTCAATGCTGAAGTCAGAGTTAAATCATTGAAACATGGCACATTAATATCATAGGCCCAGCGTGACCAGATATAGTGGCAATTTATAGAGAAGCATCTTCTTCATAGCATTTCAAACTAAAATGTCTCTAACTATTGGGGATCAGTTTAAACAAATCATTGTGTAACTACTTAGTGGAATATTATGCTGCTATTCATGATGAGGATTTTAAAATTGATCATGTTAAAACTTAAAACAGTTTTCACAGCCATAACAATGCTTTCCACAATTGCAGAAAATAAGGGGACTTTAAATGAAGTGTGTGAAAACAATGTTTTTAGGATTTCTGTGTAAGTTTCTTCCACGTTAGTGAAAAAAAGAAGGTTCCCAAATATTTTTCTGAAATGATTGATTTCTATACACATAATATCTCTGCAAACCCCCACCCCACCCCCAAAAAGCAAGCAAGCAAACAAACAAAAGTGTGTGGGGAATTCACATGCAAAATATTCATTGATAATACTAAATGCTGGTAAAAAAAATGCAGTAAAAAGGGAACATGAATTGATATACATGTTCTGAAAAACAATTGGTCTGTTTTTCATCGCTATAACAAAATACCTGAGACAAGTTACTTTATAAACAAAAGAGGTTTATTTTGGCTCATGGCTCTGGAGATGCAAGATCTAGAGGTCTCATCTGGTACAAATCTTTTTGCTGGCATAAAGTGGTATAGAGCATCACATGGCAAGAGACAAAGCCATGAGGAGTCAATCATAGGAGCTCCATTGTAATGATCTTATTGAATCCTAATCACCTCCTGAAGGGCACACTTCCAAACATCTCAGTCAAATTAAATTTCTACCCTGTAAATAGATCACAATGGAGATTAAATTTCTGCATGAATCCAGAAAGCCAAATCATATTCAGATCATTGCAGTAAGTCTGTATCAAGAACCTCAAACATCTTCATATGTTTTTGCCCAATAATTATACTTTTCATACTCTCTTAAGATAGTGATAATAACAAGAATGTGAAGAGATCACCTACAGAACAGGAGAAAATCTTGTCCAGCTGCACCTCATCCTAGATATACAAATAACTCAAAAAACTGAACATCAATCAATCAATCAATCAATCAATAAAATAACCTAATCAATAAACAGACAAAGGAACTGAACAGGCACTTCACAGAAGAAGAAAAACAATTGATCATTGATCAACAAATATATGAAAAATATTCAACATCTCTAGCAATTAGAGAAATGCAAATTAAAACTACACTGAGATTCCATCCCACTCCAGTCAGAATGGCAATTATCAAGAACACAAGTAACAATAAATGTTGGTGAGGATGCGGGGAAAAGTACACTCATACATTACTGGTAGAGCTTCAAGTTGGTGCAACCATTATGAGAAGCAGTATGGAGATTCCTCAGAAAACTTGGAATAGAACCACCATTTGACCCAGCTATCCCACCCCTTGGTGTATACCCAAAGAACTTAAAATCAATATACTATAGTGACGCGGCCACCTCAATATTCATAGCAGCTCAATTCACAATAGCTAAGCTATGGAACCAAACTAGATGCCCTTCAACAAATGAATAGATAAAGAAAATATGGTATATATACACAATGGAATATTACTCAGCCATAAAAAAAGAATGAAATTATGCCATTTGCCAGTAAATGGATGGAACTGGAGACCTTCATGCTAAGTGAAATAAGCCAGTCCCCAAAAAACAAAGGCTGAATGTTTTCTCTGATATGCAGATGCTAGCACACAACAAGTGGGGGCACAGAACAGAAGTTCATTGAATTAGACAAAGAGGAATGAAGGGAAGGGAGGGGATGGGAATAGGAAAGACAGTGGAGTGAATAGGACAGAACCTTCCATGTTCCTATATGAACACACGACCAGGGAAACTCCACATCATGTCCAACCTCAAGAATGGGAAGTTATACTCCATGTATGTGTAATATGTCAAAAAACATTCTACTATCATGTATATTCAAAAAGAACAAATAAAAAAATTTGTTAAAAAATAGTGTTAATTGCAAATGGATCCAGGCATGGTGATGCATGCCTCTAATCCTAGCTACTTGGAAGGCTGAGGCAGGAGGATCACAAGTTATTGGCCAATCTTGAAAACTTAGTGAGACCCTGTATCAAAATGAAAACCAAAAGGTCTGGAAGTGTAGCTCAGTGGTAGGAAGGCTGCCTCACATGCACAAAGCCCTGGGTTCAATTCCCTTTACTAAGGGGGAGGGAAGGGGGGAGGGAAAGGAAGTCCCTCAAAAATACTTAGGAAGATGTTCCTTTCAACAATATTTATAATAGCAAATTACAAATGCACAACAATATGTTGAAAAACCTTCTAAAACCTACTATCCATATAATAGGCTATTGCACAGACATTAAAATTAGGTTTACGAAGACAGAGAAAATAGTTTAACTTGCTCTGTCAGGTAAGAATCATGGCATAAATTTAAACACATGGTTGTAGTTCAATTTTATAAAAAAGCTACATGCATATTTAAATTATTAGAAAGAAAAACACTAAAATATTTACACTGATCATCTCAGGGTGGTGAAATTCCCAGTGATTTTATTTTCTTTAAATTTCTTACTTTTTTTAACTTTTCTACAATGAAAATTTTAACACAGAAACATTTACTTTGAAAAAATTTAAGAGACTGTTGCCTTGAAATTGGTTTGAACAGAGAAAATTAGAAAGTCAAATAACAGCTCTTCAACTGTACAATAAACCCACTTAATTCTTATTTTTATGTGAAAATATGAGGTTCACTGCTCAGCCAGCCCTCATTAGAAGATTCTCAAAGACCCTAGAAACATATTCCTTTCAGCATATCAAACAGGAGGAGAGTGAGAAACTAAGGGATTATTTGAGGAAATCAAATTGTTTTAAGAAAAATTATCTGTAACTGCCATTTTGTACTGTACTTAATAAGCCACCAAATATAGGCAGACTTGTATGAGACATAATAAAGAATACTATGACAAGTTATCATTAACCTTAATTATTCTCTTCTTTTTAACATCTAATGGCCATCTACAAGTGTCACTTGTCATGCTTTATAAACAATACTTACCATTGCACAATCCTGTATTTATTTTTAGTTTTTGCAGAGCTGGGGAAATACTGGATTTTTATGTTATGGCAAATGTTCATGGCCCAAACAACACCTCTTGCCCTTTCTTTCTCCTAAGAGAACCCTGATTTAGTTTATAGGACTAATGGGTCCCCTCTAGGTCCTGCTCACTCTTTTTTTTTTTTTTTTTTTTTTTTTTTTTTGGTACCAAGGATTAACCCAGGGATGCTTAACCACTGAGCCACATCCCAACACCTTTTATTTTTTCTTTATTTGTTTATTGTGTGTGTGTGTGTGTGGGGGGGGTGTTTCTGGGGATTGAACTCAGGGCACTCAACCACTGAACCCATCCCCAGCCCTATTTGTATTTTATTTAGAGACAGAGTCTCAGAGTTGCTTAAGGCCTCACTTTTCCTGAGGCTGGCTTTGAACTTGAGATCCTCCTGCCTCAGCCTCCTAAGCTGCTAGAATTACAGGCATGCACCACCAAGCCTGGCATTAGTTTTTATTTTGAGACAGGATCTCGCTGAGTTGCTTAGGGCCTCATTTTTGCTGAGGCTGGCTTTAAACTTGCGATCCTCCAGCCTCTGTCTCCCAAGCCGCTAGGATGACAGGCTGTGCCACCCCACCCAGCTTTTTTTTTTTTCTAATGGTAGTGGGAATTGAATCCAGGGGTACTCTACCACTCAGCTACCTCCCCAGCCCTTTTAATTTTTTTTTTTTTTTTTTTTTTTTTTTTTTGGAAAGGGTCTTGCTAAATTGCCAGGCGGGGCTCCAACCTGCCATCCTCCTGCCTTCCCCTCCTGAGTAGCTGGGATTACTGGTGTGCACTACTGTGAGCACCTCACTTTATATATTTGACTTCCCAGTGTCCTTTGCAACTAGGCATAGTCATATGATCTAGTTCAGATCAATAAGATTGAAGCAGAAGGTTGATGGGCAGGAGAGGCAGAGACAGAGTGTTTGGTGGAGCTTAAGTTTAACCTGCCTCCTGAGAGAAGACTACACCCCCACTTATAAAATAATGTTCTAATAAATTGGCCCAGCGCAGAAACACATGCTTGTAATAATCACACAGCAACTTCAGAGGCTGAGGCAAAAGGATCTCAAGTTCAAGGTTACTCTCAGCAACTTAGGGAGAATCTGTCTCAAAAGAAGAATTAAAAAGGGCCAGGAATGTCGCTCAGTAGTAGAATGCCCCTGGGTTAAATCCCCAGTCCAAAAAGTGAAGCAAATAAATTTTAAAAATTAAATATGAATCTGTGAATCAGATGGAGCCTGTAGATTCAACTATCATTTTATAGCAAATACAGAACGAAGAAAAATTGATTTCATGACCTCACATCAATAACATCAGAACCCTGACCAAGGAAAACCAGGGGAAAGCCTTATTTTATCAGCAAACTCATTGCGAAGGAAGAAAAACAGTATAATCTGTAGATTTAAAAGTGACTTGAGAGTCATATCAACCATTAGCAGAGGCCCCGAATTCAAAAAAAGGATGAAATTTGTAAGAGTAGTGATGATATTTAGCATTTTGTTCATGCCTCACCTTTGGTTTTGGAGATGAATACTAAAATGTTTGAAAATGAAATAATAGTGAAGGCTCAGACTTGCTTCAGAATATCTTTGGAGTGGGAGAAGTAGATAGGGAGATAGATTAGACCATTTTGCCTATTGGTTGATCTTCCTTGAAACTACATGATGGATACATGGAGTTTGTTACATTTACTTGTATACTTTGGCATAAGTTTGAAATATCCCAGAAAATGTCTTAAAAGTGCACGTGGTGGGTGGATTTAGCTGATATTTTCCTTTCTCTCCTTTCCCTTCAGTTGGAAATGGATGTGATGTTGAAGCTCTAGCAGCATTCCTATAGCAGACACATTTGTATTTGCTTAAGCTACTATTGCAACAGTTTTCTGTTAGTTATTGTCCAAAGCAACTCTGATATAATTGCTATGTAATAAATCTTTCTCAAAACTGAGGTTTCCATGTCCTTCTCCACCATTATCTGGAATGTAAAACTTCTTTATAAAAATATCTATTTTAAAATATATATATATATTTGGGGATTGGGGACAGAGCTCAGTGGTAGAGTACTTGTGTAACATTTGCAAGTCCCTGGGTTCAGTTCCTAGTACTGCAAGAAAGGAAGGAAGACAGGTGGTAATGAGTAAGTGAGTGAATTTGGTATGGAGAGTTGGTTGTTAAGCAGAACAGTTTAGACAGAGAGATTTAATACACAAAATATATCAATTTTTGCTTAATTTTAAAAATTAAGGTGTAGAGGTATAAATTCTGATGTGGAAAGACATCCAAAATTGTGCTATCTAATGTGGAAGCCCAAAGTCACCCATGGTGACTAAATACATATTTTAAAAATTCCATTTCCTAGCTGCTTTCCAATCGCTCAGTAGCCATCAGGGGCTAGTGACAGCCAAAATGGAGAATGCAGATTAGAGTGTTTCCGTCACTGCAGGAAAGTCCTCTTGAATAGCACCAGTCCCAGAACTATTTCACAAAGATGTAATAATGATGTCCCTGGAAGGGCCGCGTGGGTTGCATTCGGAGGAGTTTGGAAATAAAGTTTGTTCCTGCTTGAATGGCTCGTGATTTTTGCCCAGCCAGACTGCAGCAATTGGTGGCCTGTACGGGGACACCACACACCGACGGGAACCCCCTCCACCGGAACTTCACCAACCAATGCAAACTCCCCAGGAATCCCCACAAGAACTCCAAAGTAGCGGGCACCCTAGGCAGACAGCAGGTGTCTATATACAATTGAATACACAGCCTGTTTCAATCCAGGATCATCCAGTCACAGCAATTATAGACAGCTTAACTTAATTATCATCATCTTAATGGCTCACCTCTCAAACATTACTTTTGGCAAAATGCCAGGGGCCATTCTGACTCAGCTGTGGCTCTCAGCAAATACCTTATTCTGCTGAGGGCCATTGCCAAGTAGGAATGACGCATCGAAATTTCCTTGCCAGCGTACCCCATGTTAAATGGACTTGCCTTGGAATTTCGCTGTTGACATTGCATGTAAGGTAACCTTGCTCAAGGACCAAGGTGGATCCAGGTTTAGAGCTGATCAGGTTTGAGGAAGTATCCCGGTCCTTGGGTTTAGGGCATTCCCAGTTTAAGACAAGTTTAAGGCGTCCCGGTTTAAGACAATATGGGTTTTAGGGAAGTTGGAGGTTGAAGATTATTGTTGCTGGGATTAGGGTGTTCCTGCTGCTTGTTCCCGTTGAGTTCTCGTGAGATTCAAATGGGATTTTGGGAAAAAAGCCTCATGGAGTAGGTGAATGGGGCGGCAGCAGAACTGGGATTTCCCCAGAACGTGTGTGTAGAGGCTGGTGAGAGTTCGGGAATAAAGAATTGCTGTTTGAATCTACAAAAGGTGTGGTGGCTCGTGATTCTGTGCCCAGCCAAGACACTGGCATTTGGTGGCCCGTGCGGGGAACATCTGAAGAGAAGGTAAGTGAAATTGCTTGCCCCTGAGGAAGGCAAGAGAATGGGTGACCATTTCAAAAAACAATGTGTTTTTGTTTTAATTTATTTTGTTTTTATTTCAAGTTGCCTGTTCTTAGAACTTTCTCAGGCAAACTGGGGAAAATGGTTGACTCAAGGTTTGAAGTTGTTTGCCACCGAGGAAGAGAAATTGTTAGAGGAAGGAGGCACCCCACTAAGACCAAGAACAATAAGGGCATATGTTGATACAGTACAAAAATGTAGCCCATGGCTTTTTAAAGACGAGTTATTAAGTATATCAGTGGAACAATCATGGTATCCTGTAGAAGGATTTTTCTTCAACTAGAAAGAGATAGCTAGTTCTGTTTACTATACTTGTCTAAGATCTTGGTTTTTACAGACATCTGATTAATTTACAAAGCTAAAGTGTTAAAATATCAACCACTAAATATAAAATCAAGTACTCTTTACTTATTAAGTTCCATAAGGTAATATATTTAAACATTATGTGTGTTTTCATAAATTGGTAAATGGAAAAAAAGTTTAATATTGCTTTGGTCTGTGTCTTTGCTGAAACAAGGTTACTAAGTCTTAAGATTCTATCAGGTGTAATTTATATACAAAGAGTATAAGAAGTTTCAGTTGGGTTTCAATTACAGTATTATAGTACCTTAAAAAACATGAAAGTATTTCATCTTATTAAAGTGGAGTAATTTGTCTAAATCAGAAATTTTATAAGGGTTGTTTCAGAATGTGAATTTATAAAAAGGGTTAATGGTTAAAAAAGAGATAAAAAGATTCAAGATGTGGAAATATATTTTAATATAAAGGTTAAAAAAAGAAAGAAATGTTTCTAGATGAGATAATCTCTGTGTGGTAAAGTAAAAAGTTGTAAAATGCCATTTTAAAAGATTTTGAGGGAACTAGACTTAATTTAAAAGCTTGAGAAAGGAAGAAAGAAGAAAAAGATATTTGTACATGGCAGATTGAGACAAAGCTTCTTAATGGAGAAAAAAAAAAAACCTTTGATTGAAGGGCAGCCATGTAAACTAACATTAAGCGATTTAAACAGAATCTAAGCCTCATTTAAAAGAGTGAAGCTGTAAGTGGTGAAAAAGTACATTTAAAAGTACAGTATAGATGATAATTGGAAGGCTTTAAAAGGTTAAATTGAAGGTGGTCGAGATACCTTCATGGCGGAAAAAAGATTGCTTTACTCATCAAACTATTGTAGTTATTAAACCAAAAAGAGGGAGATGAGATAATCTTTGTGTGGTAAAGTAAAAAGTTGTAAAATGTCTAAATAAGTTGCAAAAGGCTTTAAAAGGTTAAATTGAAGGTGGTTAAGATGCCTTCATGATGGAGAAAAAAAAACATGAAAATGGGAAGATAATAAGATAAAAGATATTTAGATAAAGAAGATTAAAAATTTGAAGTGAAAAACTTTAAAGACAGAAGTACAGAAAGGTAAAAAAAAGAGAGAAGATGTAGAAAGATAAAAAAGATAAGAAGATAAAAAAGATGTAGAAAGACAAGAATTTTAAACCCACAAAATAGGAAACAAAAGAAAACTAGGAGAGAAAAAAGCAACTAAGGGTAAATATAAAAACCTTAGAAGAAAACTAGAAGATAGAAATAAGATAGAAAATGGTTGAAAATGTCAAATAAAGGTATTTCAGATAGAAAATACAAAAAGCTAAGACAACTATTAGATACAGACATTCAAGATAGAAAAAGGTAGAAGAGAGAATTTTAAAATCAAATATTGGATAAAATAGAAGAACAAGGAGATTATTAGTAATTTTTTTTTCAAAAAGCCCATCAACTTTAATTTCTGGTGGTGCAGAAATTAGAAGTCTCAGATGAGGGTGTTAAAATTTATAGGCAAGAACCAATTTAGAAAACGTTAAACTAGAAGGAAATTAGTTTAAAACCACATCAAAAAAATTAAAAGGACTAAAGTAATTCTAAAAAACTAAGAATGCTTTTGAAAGACTTAAATTTAAAAGGATCTTTAAGGGGTATATATCCCCCAAAGATAAACTTAAAATAACCCTTTTTACTCTAAACTTTCTAAATTTGGATTCATCAGGACTTAGTGCTGCGGAAAGACATATGTATCCAGAAAATGTACATAAGCCTAAGGTACTTTGGAAAGATATTCTAACAGGACAATGGAAAGGTCCTGATCCAGTTATTGTCTGGAGTCGGGGCTCTGTCGACAGTGATTAACCAAGGTGCTTTTTTCAATATCTATTTTATTATTGCATTTTTCCCACATCATAAAGTTCTATTTTATTTTTGAGCTCATACAAACCTAGGTTAATGTTTTTCTGATTAGTTTTATTTTTTGACTGTGTTTTATTTTTTGACTGTGGAGTTTTTAAACATTGCAATGGAGATTTCACCTAGGTAAAGCTATAAGGCCTTTATTGTCTTATGTGTTGTATGTTATGTGTGCACTGTTTTGTGTAGTATGTCTGTATGTGTGTATGTCCATATTTCTTATATGAAGAGCACTCATGAAAAAATGGATCCGAATTTTTTTTTTATTCACATGATTTATATGGTTTAATTTAAATTAGGTAAAGAGCTGTAATGATTGTTTTTAAAGGTGGTTAACAGATCTGTTTGTTTACTAATTTAAATTAGGTAAACAGCTGTTAAGGATTGTTTTTAAAGGTGGTTAACAGATCTGTTTGTTTACTTTCACCTTTCCTTTTCATTATATTTAATAATTCTGTTCAGGATAATGTCTCTTTAGCGTCATTGCCAGAATTCCCATCTCCATCCCAGTGCCGGTGAATACTAAGATAAAACCAAACTACAGCTTCTATGATAGTTATCACAGTAAACTGTATAAACTGATGCATCAATGAATATAACTCAACAAGTAATGCTCAATCAAGGACTTGATTTACTTTGGGAGGAAATGGACATATTGATAGACTCCTCTGATTTGAACTGCTTGCAGAACTTGCCTGGACTATATATCAGTTGTATGCATTGTGAAATATCGTCTCGTGCAGCGAATTGTGGTACTGCTGGCATATCTTTGCTGATGGTGTCACCAGTGATGCAATTTCCTTGCCAGCGCACCCCATGTTAATTGTGGTAATGCTGGCATATCTTTGCTGATGGTGTCACCAGTGACGCAATTTTTCCAAAGGAGCCGTCAATTGGCTTGGTGTCGTGGCATTTCTGTATCTTCCTCCCTTCTACTAGTGATGGTCTAAAATTTGGGGGCCAACAGAGGTGAGGAAAAGAACCTCACCCCCCCCACTGGCACCAAGGCTAAATTTGGGGGCCAACAGAGGTGAGGCAAGAACCTCACCCCCGCACTGGTGCATAGGCCTTTCCACAAGCATGGCCGAATGCTGGACCGGTAGTCAGTGACGGGTTGATCTGATTGCAGTGGTATCAACCTAAGACAGGAAGCTGACGCCTAAAGGTCAGTTTTCCCATGACGGGTAAGAACCATATGTTGAATTGGACAACCTACCAGGCACGGTCCTTAAGCCACATTGCTTGTTGTTTAATTAATCAGAATGGGGGAGATGCTGAGGGCCATTGCCAAGTAGGAATGATGCATCGAAATTTCCTTGCCAGCGTACCCCATGTTAAATGGACTTGCCTTGGAATTTCGCTGTTGACATTGTATGTGTGTTTGAGAAAGGTGACCCTGCTCAAGGACGAGGGTGGATCCAGGTTTAAGGTGTACCCTGCGGGGCGGGGGGGGGGGGGGAATAGGGCGTATCCTGCTGCCTCAGGCACGCCCGATCCTTGAGCAAGGTCACCTTACATGCAATGTCAACAGTGAAATTCCAAGGCAAGTCCATTTAACATGGGGTACGCTGGCAAGGAAATTTCGATGCGTCATTCCTACTTGGCAATGGCCCTCAGCATCATTCAATAAATGGAGCTGGAGCAATTGGGCATCTGCAGTCAAATATATAAACATATAGCCAGGCACAGTGGTGCACACCCATAATTCCAGTGACTTGGGAGGCTCAGGCAGAAGAATCGCAAGTCCAAGGCCAGCCTCAGCAATTTAGCGAGTCCCTAAGCAACTTGGTGATACCCTGTCTCTAAATAAAATATTAAAAAGTGCTAGGGATGTGGCTCAGTGGTTAAATGTCCCTGGGTTCAATCCCTGATACAAATATATATTTCCCAATATATAAAAAAATTAGCTAAGTATATCATATACTTAAATGTCAAAGTTAAAGTTACAACAATTTGGAGGAAAAAGAGAGAGAACATCTTTAGGATCTAGAGCTGGGCAAAGAGTACTTAGAATCAACATCAAAAGCATAAGAGCCTGATTAAAATTTACCTCATCAAAATCAACAGTGTTTGCTGTGCAAAAGTTCATATGGAAAGGTCAAAAAGACAAGGGTAGGAGAAAATATTTGCAAACCAATTATCCAACAAAGGACTAGTATCTAAAGTATTTAAAGACTGCTCAAAGCTCAACAGAAAAAAAATTAATCAATAAACTAATTAGAAAGTGGGCAAAAGACATGAAAAGACCCCACAGACGGCCAATGGGCTTTCCCCGTCAATATCCTGGTTGTGATATCATGATATATTTTTGAGAGGCGTTACCATTTGGACACCTGGAATCTCTCTGTGTTCTTTTTTTTTTCTAATAACATTTTTATTGAGATATTATGTTAGGGTCTGTAAACAAGTCAAGATGGCGCCTGGCATTTTGCCAGAGGGAGTGGTTTGTGAAGTAACACCATGGAGCCATTAAGTGTGGAGATTCCTTATTGGTTGACTGCTGTATCTAGTTTATGTTAATTAAGATAAGCTGTGTGGAATGTATAAATACTGCTCCTGTCCTACAATAAACGGCTCCCACTCCTGCTGCATCAATGTACACAAGTTGCTCATCACCCCCCAGTTATTTTGCCCAGCCAGACTGCGGCAATATTATTCACAGATTATAAAACTTATGAAATTTAAAATTCAGAAATGCACAATTTGTTGGCATTTGACATAGTTACAAGGTTGTTAGAAGATTTTCATCACTCCCAGAACAAACCCTATGCCCAATAAGTATTCACGCCCCATTTCTCAACCCTCCAGCTCCTGAAAACCCCCAATCTTCTTTCTGTCCTACAGAAATGTCTCCCTATTCTGGACATTTTATGCTGCCTGTACATATGACCTGTACAATCTCAAAAAGTAAAGCTACTTCAATTATAAAAACAACTTACTTTTGTGATGTAAGTCCAAGAATATGAATTAAAACAACTATAGGAAATTCTACAATAATTTAATTCCATCACATTTTTTTTGTTTATTACTTCTTTTTTCTCAGTACTAGAGATTGAACCCATCACTCTACCACGAACTACATCTTAATTTTTATTTTGAGACAGGGTCTTACTAAGTTGCTGAGGCTGACCTCAAATTTGTGATCCTCCTGCCAAGTAGCTGGGATTAAGGGCATGTGCCACTGTACCCAACTACTATTTGTGACAGGTATTACATACCTCTTCTGAGTAATCGTCCCTGAATATAACATTCAGAAATTATTCTACTTTCTTCTTAGTCCTCACACTAGTTTCTTGAACCTATAGTTGTAAGTGACAGAAATATAACTTTAACTGGCTTAAACAAAAATAAATAAATAAATAAGGACTGGAGATCTAGCTCAGTTGGTAGGTTGCTTGCCTTGCATGCACAAGACCTTGGGTTCAATCCCTAGCACCACAGAATAAACAAACAAACAAATAAATAAATAACGAGACTTTAAAATCCTCAACAACATAATGGCAAATTGAGTTTCACGAATTTATAACAAAAAAATGAATTAACTAATAACTAATTGTGATTAATTAACAATAACTAATTGTGATTCACGCTAGGAATCTAGCCTGGTTCAATATTTGAAAGTAAGTCGATATATTACATCATTCATATATATGCAAATGCTCTACCCCTGAGCAGCATCCCCAGCCCTTTTTTTTTTTTTTTAAGGAGAGAGAGAGAGAGAGAGACAGAGAGAGAGAATCATTTTTGGAGATGGACACAACACAATGCCTTTATTTTTTTACGTGGTGCTGAGAATCGAATCTAGGTCCCGCCCGTGCTAGGGGCATGCTCTATCGCTGAGCCACAGTCCCAGCCCTCCCCAGCCCTTTTTAGTTTATTTTGCAATAGGGTCTCACTAAGTTGCACAGGCTGGCTTTGAACTTGGTGATCATCATGTCTCCACCTCCTGAGCAGCTGGTATCATGAACCACTGTGCCTAGCTTATTCTATCTTATTGACAGATTAAAGAAAACTATATGATCATATCCATTAGGACAGAAAAGGATGTGACAAAATTCAAAGTTCATTCATGACAAAAACTCTCAGCCAACTAGGAACAGAAGGGAAGTTCCTTAATGTGGTAAAGGGCATCTGTTTTTTTGTTTTTTTTTAATAGTTAATCTCATATTTATTTGTCAAAGACTGAATTCTTTGCTTCTAAAACTGGCAACAAGGCAAGGATATCCACTGTCACTACTTAGTCATCATTACACTAGAAATGCTGACCAGTACAATAACACAAGTTACAAAGTAATATATGGCTGGGTGCTTGGTGCATACCTATAATCCCAGAGGCTGGGGAGGCTGAGGCAGGAGGATCGAAATTTCAAAGCCAGCCACAGCAACTTAGTGAGGCCCTAAGCAACTTAGCAAGATCCTGTCTCAAAATAAAATAAAATAAAAGGGCTGGGGACATGGCTCAGCAGTTAATCAACTCTGGGTTCGATCCCTGGTACCAAAATTAAATAAATAAATAAACAAACAAATAAATAAATAAATAGACATATATGTTAAAAAGGAAGAAATAAACCTGCCCCTGTTTGCAGATGGCGTGATTATCTACATGGAGAGACCCAAGGAATCTATAAAAAATATCCTAGTGAATTTAGCAAGGGTCTAGGATACAAGGTTAATCTGTACACACCAGTTGTATGTTCACTTATGAACAGAAAATAATTTGACACTGAAATTTTTTAAAGCACATTTACAATAACACCCCCCCCTCCTCAATTAAACACTTTGGTACAAATCTAGCAACCCATCCACAGGATCAGTATACTGAAAACTACAAAATGCTGATGAAACACAGAATACAAGTTAAACAAATGATAACTATACCATGCTCATGGATTGGAAGACTCATTATAGTTCCAATGTCCCTTTTCAATCAATCTATAGATGTAAGCATTTCCTAACAATATTCCAGAAGGACTTTCCATAGATAAAGGCAAGCTGATTCACAATATCACTACACACCTGTGAAAAGGCTTTAAGACTGACAAAGCCCAGGGTTGCCTGGGATTCATAGTAAATTGGACTCTTATTCATTGCTAGTGGGAATGTAGTATGCACAGCTATTCCGGAAAACATTTTGGCAGTTTTCTAAGGTTAAATATATTTTTATCATACAACCCAACAATCTCATTTTAGGCACCTACCCAAATGAAATGAAAAACCTATGTTTGCACAAAACCTGGTATGTGAATGTGATCACAAGCTCTACTCATAACCACTCAAAAATTGGAAACAACCCAAATTCCTTTCAAAGGGAGACAGATAAACAGTGATATGTCTTACCCATGTAATACTTCTCAGCAATACAAAGATATGAATATTAATATATGTAAGATCTTGGGTGAATTTCAAAGGTGTCATCCTTGGGGGAAGACATCAGTCTCAAAAAGTTAAATTTCCATGGTTTTACTTATGTAATATTCTGGAAAAGATAAAACTATAAGGAAAGAAGCAGAACAGTAGACAAGAAGGGTTAGGGCTATGGAAAGAGTCTGATTATAAAATCACAGGGGAGGGAGTTTTAGAGGGTAATGGAATTGTTCTGAATCTTAATTGTGGTGGTAGCTACATGAATATATGATGTGTTAAAACTCATTAGAACTATGGATGCTTTCCTGCATGTAATTAAAAAAATATATTTTTAAAAAAAAAAATGGGATACTGACTTCAGGCATGGTTGAATCCAGGAGCTTAAACAATGCCAATAAGACTTAACCTCCTCCAACTCTTGTCTCTTTTGCTCTAAGTTATAGTCTAAGACAGACTTTCTTTTTTTATATTCATATTTTCAATATAAATTTATTGAAGGGCTATTTGTAAGCGCTACACTGTAGCAAATATAAACCAATGCACACACAATTAAAATAAGTACACATTAAATTGCCTTTGCAAAAAGATTCTGTTTGTTCAGACCAATATCTCTAATGAACATAGATGCAAAAATTATCAACAAAATTCTGGCAAATCAAATGCAAGAACATTAAAAAGATAGTACACCACAGTCGAGTGGGATTCATCCCAGGGATGCAAGGTTGGTTCAACATATGGAAATCAACAACTGTAATTCATCACATCAATAGACTTAAAGAGAACCACATGACAATCTCAATAGAATAAAATCATGGCATTTGGAGGTAAATGAATGGAGTTAGAGAAAATAATGATCAGTGAAGTTAGCCAATCCAAAAAAAAAATTGCCAAATGTTTTCTCTGATATAAGGAGGCTGATTCATCGGATAGGGAGGGGGAGCATGGGAGGAATAGACAAACTCTAGATAGGGCAGAGGGGTGGGAGGGGCAGGGAGGGGCATGGGAGGTAGAGACTTTCTTTTTAATGGGGTTGATTGTCTTTGGACCAATGTAGGTCATGTGTACATCCTGGGATCGTGGACCATGCTCACCTGTGGCCAAAGGAATGGAATATGCTCTTGGCTGGGCTCGGGTCCTGTGCCCACACCCAGTGGTATAAGGGTAAGTGAGAATCAAACTGATCCAACCTATACGGACTGAGAGTGAGGGCGAGGTGGTTCCAAATAGGAAAGAAACAAGCTGTTATTTACTAGAACAAATATGTGCTAGACAGATCGGAAACTAGAGATATCTCTGGCTTCCACCTGGCATTTCTTACATTCTGCATTACATGAGGCTCTGTCAGCTCTGTGATGCCCTCCACATAAACCACAAATTCTTTGAAACCAAGGACTCTGCCTTATTTTTCTTTTCAGTTTTGAATACTGTACACATTCTCCTCCACAGAGTAGTAGTTCCATAGTATTAGCAGCATGCATGACAGAGAACCAAGCATTTATGAATATGTTTATAAAGCTATATCTTTGTGTGAACACGGAAACAACCTCTGAAGGCACATTATTTCATGTTTCTCTGCAACCACATTAATAGCTACGTTCCCGTTCAATCTTGCTTCTCTCGATGAGGTTTTAACATGTACAGCTCGGTTTTCCAACAAGGGCCAATCAATCATTACATCATCATCCATCATGTCTGAGCTCTCGGTAATGAAGGTGTCTTTCTTTCCACATTAGCAATTTAGGTGGGCGAAAGAGCCATAAAGATGTATGACAGAAAACTGGAGAATTGGATTAAACAAGGTTAAACAAGATTCCATTTTCTGGGTCCCTCTTTGCTGCAGGAATTTTGTTGATCCACAGAATGAAGGGGCCAATTGTTTGCAAGTTCTTTTTTCCCCCCAAACTCTTAGAAGAAAATTGTACTGAAATCATTTTTTTTCTCCCTCTGTTATTGGAATAGCAGAGAGCTGGGAATAGCAACCGGCATAGAATGACATGTTTATTTTAAAGTTATTAAAGGAAGTACCCTGGGGCAGGGGGTGCAGCTCAGTGGTAGAGTGCTTGCCTAGCACGAGTGAGGTCCTGGGTCTCATCCCCAGCACCACAAAATAGAAAAAGAAAGAAAGAAAGAAAATCCTAAATTGTAGCTATTATGGGATCCAGGTTAATTGTTCCAAACTACCACAATGGAGGTGTACTCATTGTCACTCACGCCCAACAATGTCCCCTATGATTTGCTCCCCAGGCCTTCTGCCTCTCCATCCCTCTTTCACATTCCACTCCTCCCAGGCCTCCCTCCTTTTCCAACCATATTAGCCTTGTGCCCATTTGTCAGATGTAGTTTATTCTGGCCAGGTGCGGTGGCGCACGCAGAGGCTGAGGCAGGAGGTTCGCGAGTTCAAAGCCAGCCTCAGCAAAAAGCGAGGCCCTAAGCAACTCAGTGAGACCCTATCTCTAAATCAAATACAAAATAGGGCTGGGGATGGGGCTCAGAGGTCGAGTGCCCCTGAGTTCAATCCCTGGCACCCCCGTCAGGGTCTTAGCGGTTACCTCATTTCTCACCCCATGCACCACTGACATTTGAGGCCAGATAACTCAGGGCTGTGGCTCTGCCGCGTGCCCTGCAGAATGTCTAGCAGCGTCCCTGGTTGCTTCCCACTGGATGTTAGCAGCCACCCTCCTTCCTCTCAAGATGTGACAACTAAAAATGTCTCCATATACTGCCTAATGTTCCGTGGGGACAAAATGCCCGCCGTGGAGATGGCTGTTTTCGCCGGAGTCGACGCTGGGTGGTTCCATCTGCACTATTCCAAGCTCAGCTTCACAGAGGCGTCCCTGAGCACCCTACCAACGGTTCACTTTCAATCCCAGCGCACAGGCCCCTCCACAGGAACTCACTCCATCATGTATGAGCATGACCCTGTTGCTCTCTCCCATCAGTGTCCCTTCTTCTCCATCCACCCTGAACCTCATCCGCACTATTCTGGTCCCCAGAACCTGGAGCAGAGCCTGCACAGGATTAGGTTCAATGCATTCAATCACATATGTTGGGTTAATGAACCAAAGAGAGTGGGTGGTTAGCCACCAGGATTTTCACCAGTTCATTTGTTATCATTTTCACTGCGGAGAGTTTCAGCTTTTCGGAGATTATTAAATTTTTCATTTATTTGGTACCAAGGATTGAACCCAGGGGTGCTTAATCACTGAGCCACATCCCCAGCCCTTTTTTGTATTTTATTTAGAGACAGGGCCTCACTGAGTTGCTTAGGGCCTTGCTCAATTGCTGAGGCTGGCTTTGAACTCCTGATCCTCCTGTCTCAGCCTCCCCAGCCGCTGGGATTACAGGCATGTGCCATGGCATCTAGCTTATTTATTTATTTCTATTTTTGATGCTGGGTATTGAACCCTGGACTCTCAATTAGTGAGTTACATCCCCAGTGCTGCTGTCCCCCTTTTTGAGACAGGGTCACACTAAGTTGCACAGTCTGGCCTGGAACTTGCAATCCTCCTGAATTTGCCTTCTCCTAGCATTTATTCCTTCCTTCCTCCCTTTTTAGTTGTAGATGGACACAATATCTTTATTTTACTTATTTATTTTTACGTGGTGCTGAGGATGGAACCCAGGGCCTCACATGTACCAGGCAAGCGTTCTCCCACTGAGCCACAACCCCAGACCTCTCCTAGCATTTCTTGAGCCTGAATTTTCCCCCCTATTTATTTTTTTCTTCCCATGTTTTTTTATTGGTGCATTATGTTTGTACCTAGTGATGGAATTTGTTACATATCCCTATACACACACCACATAGCAATATAAACTGGCCAGTAACACTTCCCAAGGCTCCCCCTCCCTCCCCTACTCCCTTCCTTGGGTCCCTTTCTTCTATTGATCTCCTCTTGATTTTTCATGAGATCCCTGCCCCCAGCCCCTTTTCTTTTCCTGTTTCCTCTCTGGCCTCCAACATATGAGAGAAAACACTACCTCTGACCTTCTGAGTTTGGCTTACAGAGCCTGAATATGTTTTACATGTTTGCTCAGGATAATTCTTTTTTGGGGGGTGTGTACTGGAGATCGAACTCAGGGACACTCAACCACTGAGCCCCATCCCCAGCCCTTTTTTGTATTTGATTTAGAGACAGGGTCTCACTGAGTTGCTTGGCCCCTCGCTTTTGCAGAGACTGGCTTTGAACTCGCGATCCTCCTGCCTCAGCCTCGGTAGCCATGGGGATTATAGGTGTGCGCTCTGTGCCTGGCCCACTCAATGTAATTCTTAATCTTCCAACCTGACTTAATTTCACCTCCCTCAACAGGCTTTAAGTGTCAGTAGTACAGGTACCATTTCTCACCCTTAATGTCCACTCACTCCAACTTGGCCTCTT
This sequence comes from Spermophilus citellus, assembly GCF_964194105.1. Taxonomy (NCBI): domain Eukaryota; kingdom Metazoa; phylum Chordata; class Mammalia; order Rodentia; family Sciuridae; genus Spermophilus; species Spermophilus citellus. The sequence continues at coordinate 54,944,359 of NC_138184.1, read as the reverse complement.
CCATCCCCCCCCACACACTTCCCTCCCTTCCTCTCATCCATTCCTCAAGCGCCCATTGTGTTCCAGACCCACAATTAGGCCATAGAGATACTGAGATAAGGTTTCTGACCTCCCAGTCTTTTTAGCCCTCCCAAGGGCCCCGGCAGTGGACAACTAATTATAACAAGACGAATAGTATTTGCATTGTGAACAGAGAATACAAGCAAACTCCCAGTGGACCTGAACGCTTTCAGAAACATCTTTCCCATTGTGCCCATATTAGAGATGCTCATATATGTAGATTATTCTCCCTTCTAGGATCTCGAGTCCTTTGGGGACACTTTATATTCTCCTCACTTTAGGTTCCTTCTATAGTACTCAGCACGGTATCTTTAACACAGCAAACACTCAATAATGACTCATTGAATCAGTTAATATAGTTAATAAAATACTGATAATAAAATACTGCTTTTAAAATACTGATGTAGAGGGCTGGGGTCGTAGCTCAGTGGTAGAGGGCTTGCCTAGCATGTGTGAGACACTGGGTTCGATCTTTAGCATCATATAAAAATAAGTAAATAAAATAAAGGTATTGTGTCCATCTACAACTTAAAAAAATAAAAAAATACTGATGTAGAGAGGTCGCATCTCTTCTTCTCTAATTTTAATAGAAAACACATTTTTTCCCCCAATCACTTTGTTTAGCATCAAGACATCTCCACAGGGAAACAAATACAAAGCCTTTTTATTTGATCCCTCAAAAGACAATAGAAACTTGAAATTGAGACTCAGGTACCAGAATGGGAAGCATGGGAGGAAAATAGACAAATGTTAAGAGTAATTCAGATGCGAGAGGGCTATCGAACTAAAAAACTCTTCATGGTGTTAGTTTCCCGTGTGAATGGTTAACCATGACAAAGAACAACGGGGCACTGTTTTTTTATTTTTTATTTTTTTGGCACCAAGGATTGAACCCAGGGGCACTTAACCACTGAGCCACATCCCTAGTCCTTTTTATATTTTATTTAGAGACTGAGTCATACTAAGTTACTTAGGGCTTCACTAAGTTTCTGAGGCTGACTGAACTCATGATCCTCCTGTCCCCAGCCTCCCAAACTGCTGGAATTCCAGGTGTGCACAACCTCACCTAACTCTTTGGGACAGTGCATTTGTCAAGTCAAGAAGCCATGGCAACTTTTTTTTTTTTTTTACTTTCAACTTAATATATATATATATATATATATATATATATATATATATATATATATATAACTTTTATTTTTATTTTACTACAAAAAGGTTGTTTTGGTTTAGTTCATACAGTCGTGTGATTTATAAACTTCCAGTTTGTCCCATATGGATAAATGCAGAGGATCTGACCTTGTAGTTCCTAAATCCTGTTATCAGGGGTAATCAGGGGTATCTTTTCTCAACCTATGGTTGGTAATCCTCTGGCCGAGTGTTCTGAGCACTGAAAGTCAGGACCTGGAGAACTGGCTGAGATTCAGATGTGGAGCAAGCGAGGCAGGTGGTGAGAAGAGAGGCGTTTTATTTCAAGGTAGACATAGAAATGCGTGGTGCCGGCTGTGATTTATGACGACGTGAGGACGATTAATCCAGAGCACCGGAGAGAAGCAAAGTGGGTGGGATGCCCATCAGAGGTAATGAGGATAAGGAGGGCATTGGCGGTGCAGGTCATGGATGGTCTCAAATTCTGCTTTGCTAAGCAGAGAGCCTGACACCAAGCAGAGGAATAGGGTTGCTGGTCTCAGAATACTTATTTTTAAGTGCCCTGATCTGACAATATGAGCAAGGGATCTGCTAGAAGCCAAACAGATTCCTGGAAATGATTGAGCATCATTGGGAAAAGACTTCAAGGGACCCCACATCCAACTGGGCTCCCTGGGCGGTTCACATCCCTCAGTAATGGGACGCCATATACTGAACACCTGGCATGGGATGGGCTAACGGTAGGCGTTATTACTATCCCTATTTTTCTGGTGAGCAAAAAGGACCAGAGAGGTTTTGAAATGATTTGCTGAAAGTCACACAAGATAGAAAGTTGCAAAAGCAGAAATCAAACACCGTTCTTTCTTACAGGATAGTGTTGATTAGCCATAGAAGAATAGTGGGCATTATCCATTTGTACTCTTGCTACTTAAAGGGTGGCACCAACAGCATCAGCGTTACCCAAAGGTTTCAAGGGAATGAAGAACCTGGGACTTAACCCAGACCTGCAGAATCAGAATCTTCTTTTTAACAAGATCCTCAGATGATTCGTATGCTCATTCAAACTGAGAAGCACGTTCTAGACGTCAATCTTTGCTATACCTTGGAATCACCAGGGGAGACATTAAAACCTTAGAACTCAGGGACCGCCCCAAATAATTCTATCAAATTCTCTGAGGGTGGAGTATGGACTTGTTTTTTTTTTTTTTTGGGGTGTGGGGGGGTAAGCTTCCCAGCAGGGCCCTGTAACTGAAGCTCCTTTGCAAGGCAAATCCTAAAATGGAAAACGAAAGTTTATTTTGCAAGTAAGCGTTGTCAACTTGTTCTAGGCTGTGCCCTAGGAGTGTTTCAGGGATTTCTCCTTCTGTGGAAATAGAAGGTAAGTACCTTCAGGATAGGATGTAGGATGATATAAGGAGGAGGGAAGGCCTGTATTTGAGGCTCATATGAAGCCCTGGCCTTATTTCAAGCCAGCATGTGGAATTCAGTGGTTCTCCACCCTTGCTACACACCAGAACCACCCCAAAGCTTTTAAAAAGTCCTGATGCACAGAGTATGCCCCGTACCAATGAAATCCTGAGTTCTACAGGACCCAGGCATCAGCAATTTGTAACGTTCCCAAGCATTTCCCATATGGAGCCAGGGTTGAAAACCCCCTTTCTAATTAGAATCCCAGGGACTCTGAATCTTACCAGTTTTCCAGCAATAAGTGCCAGTTTTCAGGAAATATGGGGAACCTAAGAATGAGTGAAAACAACACTATGGGGAAGCAATCACGCCAAGTTGAGAAAGAGGGACAAAGAGCCCCGATAATCCACATGACCCAGTTCTTCTAACAAACACGTCAGTGGCATTAAAGAAAGGGAAGAGGTCCGATGTTTTTCTTCCTCTATTTTTGGGTATAGATGCTCACACTTTAATGACAAAATTTTTATTTATTTATTTTTCGTTTTAATCTCTAGGGTTTAAGCCCAGGAATCTGTAATTTAACCCTGTTTCTGGGGGATCCTGGTGAATCACTCCACTTTGAAGGCTTCTGCTGTATACTAGAGAATTCATTATGCACCTGGACTGACTTGGAGCTCACCCAAAAGGGTTCCAGTGCTAAAATCACAGTTATCCTCAGTTGGCCAATAACATTTGTATTTTTCTTAAATTTTTGCTGGGATTGTATAGACTTGCGCACCCAGTACACAGGATGAGATGCTATGTAAGTATATAATACAGGGCTGGGGATGTGGCTCAAAGGGTAGCGAGCTCGCCTGGCATGCGTGCGGCCCGAGTTCGATCCTCAGCACCACATACAAACAGAGATGTTGTGCCCTCCAAAAACTAAAAAAAAATAAATATTAAAAAAAATTCTCTCTCTCTCAAAAAAAAAAAAAAAATTTAAAAAAAAGTATATAATACACACCAGATCTCAAACATTCCGTATGGAGAAAAAAGGAAAATATTTCATCAATAATCTTAGGTTGATTACAGAGTAAGTAGGAGTTATTTTAGATATGTTGTATTAAATAAAATATTATCTTTACTTTCGTCTATTTTTTTTGGAAGATGGCTATGAGAAAATTGAAAGCTACATTTGTGGCTCGCCTCACATGTCTATTTAACAGCATAACTCTAGAACCTCGATACTCAAACTGGGTTCCAGGGACCAGCAGCAGCCTCTGGGAGCTGGTTAGAAATGTAAACTGAAAACTCGGCCTGGTGGTACACACCTGTAATCCCAGTGCCTTAGGAGGTTGAGACAAGAGAATCACCAGTTGGAGGCCAGCCTCAGCCAATTTGTGAGGTCCTCAGTGATTTAGTGAGACTCTTGTTTCAAAATAAAAATAAATAAAAAGGCCTGGGGATGTGGCTCAGTGGTAGAGTGGCCCTGGGTTCAACCCCCAGTACCAAAAAAGAAAAAGAGATGTAAATTGAAAGCCAGGTGCAGTGGCACATGCATGTGATTTCCAGGTATTGGGGATTGCAAGTTCTAGGCTAGCACCAACAACTTAGTGAGACCTTGTATCAAAAAAAATTTTTTTGAGAAGGGGGTGGGGGAGGCTGGGGATGTAGTTAATAGTAAAGAGCCCCTGGGTTCAATCCCTGGTACTAGAAAAAGGAAATGTGTGCCAGGTGCGGTGACGTATGCATGTAATCCCAGCGGCTTCAGAGGAGGAGGCAAGAGGATCGTGAGTTCAAAGCCATCCTCAGCAAAAGCAAGATGCTAAGCAACTCAGTGAGACCCTATCTCTAAATCAAATACAAAAGAGGGCTGGGGATGTGGCTCAGTGGTTGAGTGCCCCTGAGTTCAATTCCTGGTAACTCCCCCTCAAAAAAAATAGGGGTATGAGTGTGGCTCAGTAATCAAGTGCCCTGTACCCAAAAAAGAAAAAAAAAAAAAGATAGAAATGTAAACTTGAACCACATCTAGGCACAGGGAACTAGAATATGCACTTTACTGAGCAAGTGCCTTGCCTCTGCCTGCCTCAGACTCTCAGTCTGAAACACTGGGAGAGAAAGAAGTCTAACAGACTCATTTATTCCATTCCCTTTCCCAGGCAGCATTGCATCCAAACTCCCCGAGTACATCAACATCATCAAATTACCCACCTTTCTAATCAGAGCCAGGAAGCAAAAAACTTCCTCTTCTTTCAACCTCTTTCCTGCACTTGGAGACTTGGATTTCCAGCTCTGCTCTCAATCACTGTAGAGCACCAGTTACTATTTTTCTTTTTCTTAATACTTCCTGTTCAAGGTCCTCTTTAGATTTTGTTTTCTTTTTTTCTCAGCTAATTTCGTCCTCGTCACATGGGACTCATTTCCCCCTTCTCCTCCTCCTCCTCCTCCTCCTCCTCCTCCTTCTTTTTTTTTTTTTAAAGAGAGTGAGAGAGAGAGAGAGAATTTTTAATATTTATTTTTTAGTTCTCGGCAGACACAACATCTTTGTTGGTATGTGGTGCTGAGGATCGAACCCAGGCCGCACACATGCCAGGCGGGCGCGCTACCGCTTGAGCCACATCCCCAGCCCTTCTTCTTCTTCTTCTTTTTTTTTTTTTTTTTTGTACCAGGGATTTGATCCAGGGCACTCAACCACTGAGCCACATCCCCAGTATTTTATTTAGAGACAGGGTCTCACTGAGTTGCTTAGAGCCTTGCTAAATTGCTGAGGCTGGCTTTGAACTAGCGATCCTCCTGCCTCAGCCTTCCTAGCCACTGTTTCTAAGCCCTTTTAATCATCCTCTGTCCCTTGACAGAGGCACACCACTGTACCCCTCAAAACAATTCAACAAATGCTGGGTATCCCTAGCTTGTTTTTTAAGTAAAATTTAAAAAATGGCTGGTGTTGGGTAGAACTCTTGGAAAGAGGACTTTGGTAAATATTCCTGTCTGGAAGGCCAGACAAAAGGAAAAAAAATAAGAATAGGGAGGGGTGGAGTTCCTTGGAGACCAAACAGGAAATGTGAAGTGGAGTGCACTTTTGCCTGGAATGAAGTGGGCTTAGAGGAGCAAGCACAGTGGGCAGGAACTCAGTGATCTAATTTTGGTTCTTTCATTAGCTTCAATCCCAAACTCAGGAAAAGTTTAGTCACCAAGCTCAACCAACTGCCTCCATTTCCTCCCATCCATGGAGATAATGTTCTTCTTCTGCCTCATGGGGGAATCTTCAAAGGTTGGAATAAAAATAAATAGATATATAAAAATTAGCAGTCTTTAAAAAAATAAAAGTGAGCCAGCATACTTGGTCATTATCAACATTGATTTCTACGTGGGTCATGAACAATTTTTCTCCCCATTAGGAACGTCTATGTCAATTTTATTAGTCAAATGGATCATACTTGCATTTAGCAAAACCAAACAGTTCTCTAAGCAAATCATTATTCTACAACACCTTACGGATAGGAACCAGCTCATAAAATCTGTGACACTTCTTTGGTGACTCAGGCCTGGGCCCTCACTTCCACAAATGGAAATAACAGTTTCAGACTGAACCGAGCGAGAGTCCCTTAGTGACACAGAGAAAAGTTGCATTCTATTATGTCCATATTAAAACTAGAGATATTCAATAGTGGAAATTTTTGGAAACTGGAAACATTCATTTTAACTAAAGAGATCTCATAGAGAAAGTAGCCCTATAAAATTCCTGGTTTCTTTTTATTCCAATTTTTAAGAACTTGGTTCAGCTTTCAAAACTCTTTTTAGCTGTGCTCCATATGAACCCAGGTCTCTGAAAGCTCAGAATTACCACCACCATGTAATGTTTTCCTGCAAAAAAAAAAAAAAAAAAGGCATTAAAGCAGTTATATTCCCTCTACAGTGTGATTAAAATTTCCAGTGAACTTAACACTTATGTTTTACCCTTTAAAAACTAACTGTATTTTGCATTTCCAAAACACTTTACTTGTTCTAATTAATATCACAGCTGGGAAAGTGACTTTATTCTTCTGTCCAGGCAAATAAGCTGAGAGTTTAAGTGAGGAGGTCAGGGACAGAAGACCAGGATTTGAACCTCTGGGAAGACGGTTGGGGCAGTTTGTCAGGGACTTAAAAAACACATACCTTGTGATGTTAAAGAAGAAGTGAAGAAAACAGCTATTGAGCTGGGGTTGTAGATCAATGATAAGGGCGCTTGCCTGGCATGCATGAGGCACTGGGTTCAATCGTAAGCACCACATACAAATTTTTTTTAAAATGAAGGTACAGTGTCCATAAAAAAAAAAAAAAAAAGAAAAGAAAAAGAAAGAAAGCAGCTGTTGGACCAAATTGTAGCCTACAAGGAACAGGTAGTTTTAAGGGTAAGAAAAATCAAGAGGTGGGTGAGTTGACTCCTTTCCACAGACAGCCATATGGAAGGCACGTGACCTGGTAATGACAACCGCTGACACAAAGCACTAAGGATCATATATCTCCAATATCATCTTCATTTTGCAGATTAAAAGATAAAAAGTTTAGAAAGATGGAATAACTTCTCTAAGGTCAAAGGCTAATTTTGGTTTTATCCATTCCTTTTAGCCCTCCATAACAATAGCATATTCAATGACATAATTATAAAAGCATGGAATATAATTTATTCTAATTCAGTTTCTAGTATTTTCATTTCCCCACCCTTTTTCCCTACCCCTGTCTCCTTCCCCCAATTCTGCTGATCTTTCTGCTATTTACTTAGAATTTTTTTTAACTTAGTGTCTTGTGGATGTACATGATGGTGAGATTAATGTTCATATATATACATGAGAATGTTTGGTCAGATTCATTCCACTGAATTTCCCTATCCCGTCCCTCCTCCCTTCCTTTCAGTACCCTTTGTCAACTCCTCTGATTTTATTTCTATTCTTTTTTTTTTTAAATCCACCCCCCTCTTATTTTGAATTAGTTTTCACGTATCAGAGAAGACAATTGATCTTTAATTTTGGGGGACTAGCTTAGTCTACTTAGCATGATGGTCTCTAGTTCCATCCATTTACCAGCAAATGTCATAAAGTCATTCTTCTTGATAGCTGAATTATAATCCATTGTGTATATATGCCACATTTTCTTTATTCATTCATCTGTTGAAGGGGCATGTGGTTGCTCCATAGCTTAGCTATTGTGAAACTTGCTACTGTAAACATGGCTGTGATTGCCTCACAGTATGTTGATTTTAATTCCTTTGGATATACACCAAGGGGTGGGATAGCTGGGTTGTACAGTCATTTTGAGGAATCTCTGCCGTAGTCTGGCTGGGCACAATTCAGGAGCCACTTGTCAAAAGAAACTAACTTTATTTTTAGAACCACACAGGCCAAACAAAACAGCTCCTCAAGAAAAACCCTCAGAGCACAACTGCCACCACCGGCTTCCCACAAGCCTCTCACCCACAAGCCTCTCCACCTCCCCCAATCCTCCTGCTCTTGAGGCCAATTGGCTGGGTCATGTGGGCGGAGCCAAAGAAGTCCCCCAATGAACAGCTCCGTGGTCTGAAAGGGCAGGGAAACAGCCCAATGAGCATCACCACAGAGGAGCCAATCAACTAGATGTTGCTGGGGGCGCTGTGAGCCAATCATCAGCCGGCAGCTGGAAGTTTGCTGGCAGCTGGAAGTTTGCTGGGGCCCCTTTGGCTGTGGCTCTCAACGAATCTCCATATCGCTTTCCAGAGTGGTTGCACCAATTGGCAGTCCCACAACAATATATGAGTGTACTATTTAGGCATATACTCAAAAATATTTATTATTATTTGAATTCTTGATGATTAACGTTCTGATTGGAGTGAGATGAAATCTCAGTGTAGTTCTAATTTGCATTTCTCTAAATGAGAGGGATGCTCAACATTTTTTCATATATTTGTTGACCATTTGTAGTTCTTCTTTTGAGAAGTGTCTTTTTAGCTCCTCTATCCATTTCTTGTTTGGGTTATTAGTGTTTTTGGTGATGAGTTTTTGAGCTCTTTGTATATCCTGGATATTAATGCTCTACCTGAGGTGCAGGTGGCAAAGATTTCCTCCTGTCCTGTAGGCTCTCTCTTCATGCTCTTCATTGTCTCCTTTGCTATGAAAAAGCTTTTTGATGTCATTCTATTTATTGATTTTTAATTTTACTTCTTACACTCTAGGGGTCTTCTTAAGGAAGTCAGTCCTTGAGCTGACATGTTGGAGTGCTGGGTCTACATTTTCTTCTAGAAGATGCTGGGTTTCTGGTCTAATTCCTAGGTCTTTTGTCCACTTTGAGTTGAGTTTTTTGCAGGATGAGAGATAGGGGTTAAAGTTCATTTGACTACATATGGATTTCCAGTTTCCCCAGCACCATTTGTTGAAGAGGTCATCATTCTTCCAACATATATTTTGGCACCTTTGTCTAGTCTGAGATAACTATATGTATGTGGGCTTGTTTCTGTGTCTTCTATTGGATTCCATTGGTCTTCGTGACTGTTTTGGTGTCACTAACATGCTGTTTTGTCACTATAGCTCTATAGTATAATTTGAGATCTGGTATTGTGATGCCTCCTGCTTCACTTTTCTCACCAAGAACTGCTTTGTGTGTACTGACCTCTTATTTTTCCAAACAAATTTCATGACTGCTCTTTCTGTTTCTGTGAAGAACATTATTGGAAATGTGATGGGAATTATATTGAATATGTGTAGTGATTTTGGTAGCTTGGCCATTTTGACAATACTGATTCTGCCTGTCCAAGAACATGAGAGGTCTTTCCATCTTCTAAGTTCATCTTCAGTTTCTTTCTTTAGTGTTCTATTTTTTTTCAATGTAGAGGTCCTTTTGCCTATTTTGTTAGATTGAGACCCCAGTATTTTTTTTAAGGATATTGTGAATGGGGATAATTTCCTAATTTCTTTTTCAGCAGATTCATCATTGGAATATAGGAACATGATTGATTTATGGGTGTTTATTTCATAGTCTGTTACTTTGCAAAATTCATTTGTGAGTTCTAGAAGTCTTCTGATGGAGTTTTTCTGGGTCTCCTACCTAGAGGATAATGTCACAGGCAAACAGAGAGAATGTGAGCTCATCTTTTCCTATGTGTATCCCTTTAATTTCCTTCTCTTGCCTAGTTGCTTGGGCTAGTTTCAAGGACTATGTTGAATAGGAGTGGTAACAGTGGGCATCTTTATCTTGTTCCTGTTTTTAGAGAAAATGCTTTCAGTTTTTCTTCATTTGGAAAATGTTGGCCTTGGGTTTGTCGTATATACCCTTTACAAGGTTGAAGTAGCTTCCTTCTATCCCTAATTTTTCCAATGTTTTAAACATGAATGAGAGCTGACTTCATCAAATGCTTTTTCTGTATCTATTTAGATAATCATTTGATTCTACCTTTAAGTCTCTTTATGTGATGAATTACATTTGTTGATTTGGGTATACTGAACCAACCTTACATCCCTGGGATGGATCCCACCTGGTCCTGGTACACTATCTTGATGAGTTTTGCCATTATTTTATTAAGAATTTTTGCATCTATGATCCACAAGGATGTCAGTCTGAAGTCTTCTTTCCTTGATATTTCTTTGTCTGGTTTTGGTATCAGGGTGACGATGGCTTCATAGAATGAGTTTGATAGAGTTCCTTCCTTTTCTATTTCATGGGATAATTTGAGGAGGATGGGTATTATTCTTCTTTTAAGTCTGGGTAGAGAATCCATCTGGTCCTGGGTTTTCCTTTGTTGGAAGGCTTTTGTTAGCTGCTTCAATTTCATTACTAGAAATAGATCTGGTCAAGTTTTCTATGTCCTCCTGATTCAATTTGGGTAGGTCATATTCTCAACGAATTTGTTCATATCTTCAAGCTTTTTTATTAGAGTATAAATCTTCAAAATAGTTTCTGATGATCCTTCGAATTTCAGTAGTGTCTGTCATGATATTTCCTTTTTCATGTTGGATTTGGACAATTTGAGGTTTTCTCCCCTCTTTCTTTTAGTTTGGCTAAAGGTTTATCAATTTTGTTTATCCTTTCAAAAAACCAACTCCTTGTTTCATTTGTCACTTGTATGGGTTTTCTTTAATCTCAATTTCTTTGATTTTGGCTCTGATTTTAATTATTTCCTGTCTTCTACTGATTTTGGTATTTGATATTTTTCTTCTTTTCTAGGGCCTTAATATTTGCAATCTTTCCATTCTTTGAATGTATGAGTTCTATGCTATGAACTTTCCACTTAAAACTGTCTTCATAATCTACCAGAGATTTTGATATATCGCATCACAGTTCTCAGTTACTTTAGTATAAAAAATAAATATATTTTTAAAATTTTGCCCTAATTTCTTCTGCTATCCATTCATCATTCAATTGTGTATTGTTTGGGGCTAGGTGGCTCAGCGGTAGAGCGCTTGCCTAGAACATGTGAGGCACTGGGCTTGATCCTTAGCACCACATAAAAATAAATAAAATAAATATATTATGTCCATCTATAACTAAGCAAAAAGAGTTTATTGTTTAATCACCAGGTATTAGAGTGGTTTCTACTTTTTATCTTATTGTTTATTTCTAATTTCATTCCATTATGATCTGATAGAGTCAGATCGGGACTCACTGCCTAGCTCTCCTCCCAGTTCTCGTGATTGTACTTCTAATTCAGCAAGCGTGAGATGGGGTCTCAGGTATCTCTTGTCTGTTGGGTACGTTGTTCAAATCATATTTCCGGTCCTCATAAATACACCATCTCAGGGAAGACTGATATAGGAGAGAGAGAGAGAAAGAAAGAGAGAGAGAGAGAGAGACAGAGAGAGGGGATTGGGAAAATATATAAACATCCCCAGAGTTCAGATAGTGTGTCCTTTCACCCCATCAGTACCCTATATTAAGTGTGTTAACATACCCTATCTTTTCCCTTTTGCTTGACACTGTGTGTGTGGTTGTTTTTATTTTGTTTGGTTTGTTGGGGGCAGGGTACTTGTTTGTTTTGGTACTGAGAATTGAACCTAGGGGCCCTTTACCACCGAGTTATATCCCAGTCTTATATTTATATACATATAAGCAAGACCCTCTCTCAAAATAATATATGTATATACATATATATGTATATATATTTTTATTTTACTTTTATATTTTATTTTTTTGTATTTTTACTTTACGTATTTTATTTTACAGCAAGACCCTATCTCAAAATAATATATATATATATATATATATATATATATGTATATATATGTGTGTGTGTGTGTGTATGTGTGTATACACATATATTACATATATAATATATACATATATATTATTTTGAGACAGGGTCTTGCTAAGTTACTGAGGCTGGCCTCAAATTTCAATCCTTCTGCCTTAGCTTCCTGATTCTATGAAATTATAAGTGTGCACCACCATGCCCAAGTGAGTCTATGTTTTTAATTACTATAATGAACCTTATGATCTGAACATATTTTTTTTTTTTTTTTGCCGGGCCCGGGGTGGGTACTGGGGATTGAATTCAGGGGTGCTTGACCACTGAGCCACATCCCCAGCCCCATTTTGTATTTGATTTAGAGACAGGGGCTTACTAAGTTGCTTAGGGCCTCACTTTTTGCTGAGGCTGGCTTTGAACTCGCCGTCCTCTTGCCTCAACTTCCCAAGCAGCTGGGATTACAGGCGTGCACCACTGCGCCCGACTCTGAACATCTTCTTTTGGTTGGAAGACTCTCAGGTAAGTGACCTCCTAGTTACCTAACTTGGTAGCATACTTGAAACTACATTATATGATAGTAATTTCTCTCACATCTCTTAATTTTACTTTGTCTAAAGTTTGTTGGCAGTGCTATGGATGGAACCCAGTGCCTGACACATGCTAGACAAAAGCTCTACCACTGAAGTATGACCCCAGTTCTAAAGCCTAACTTAAAGTACATCAGGAGTCAGGCATGATAGCATATGACTGTAATTCCAGTGACCCAGTGATAAAGGAGGCTGAAGCAGGAGGATCACAAGTTGAAGGCCAGCCTTGGCAAGTTAGTGAGACCCTGCATCAGAATAAAAAATTATAAGAGTTTGAAGTATAGATTAGTGGTAAAGTGCCCCTGGGTTTGATCCCAAGTAAAAAAAGAAAAATATAGAATAAAATATGTCAGAAGAGGGCTGGGAATGTGCCTTAGTTGTAGAGTGTTTGCCAAGTATGTGAGAGACCCTGGGTCATTCCCCAGCACTGCAATAAATAAATAAATAACGAAAGCCGACATGTAATATTCATTCACATTACTCCATCACCCTATTAAATGTTAATAGAGTGCCCTGATCAAGAATCTACACGTGTTGGCACCTGAGGCTTCTCATCAGGAATCAGCACACCAAGAGCTTCAAATATCCCTATCTGAATCAGCACCAGAAGTTTTATTAATTAACACAAGAAGTGTTAAAAATAAGTTTTCTTTTGTGGAATGATGTGAAGTTGGCAGGAAACTGCCCCAGCGTCTTCACTTTGGCACGGCTGAGGTATCATTACCTGGTGAGCCCAGAAGCCTAACGCCTCCTGGGTATCATCCTGAGGTTAGGACTCAGTTCAGTTCCATGTCATGTCTGCTTACTGACTGGAAGACTCTTTCATCTGATCCAACTGTCACCTGGTCACAACAGGGTCCAGTTTGTCTCCGAACAAACCTTTCATGCAAAATGCTGTCAGGGTGCCTGAAATGACAGAAAACAGGGCTACAGCACTTGAATGTGTGACAGTTTTGTATCTGCTTGTTTGCTTGGAAGAATCAAACTGCAGCCTCGCCTTTTGTTGTTTCCATTCAGTAATTATGTCAGGAAGAACTGCTAGTCCTCCCCCTACCCAGACTATTAGGACATGTGTCCATCAAATACAACCCATGAATTGTGAACAATCAAATTTACTTAGATTATCTTGAGAGATAGTAGTGATTTATTGCTTTTTGCAAAGTATCCTCAAACTTAAGTTTGGACAATAAGCATTGATTCTCTCACAGTCTCTTTGGATCCGGGATTCAGAGGTGGCTGGGGCATGGGAAGGTCCTGGTTCAGAGTCAGGAGGCTGCAGCCATGTCCACAGTCACCTGAAGGTTTGAGTTGGGTGCAGAGATGCTTCCAAGGCAGATCACTCTCAGGCCTGGCAGGATGGTGCTGTTGGAGGCAGGAGGCCTTAGCTCCCTACCATGTGAATCTCTCTAAAGGCCCAGGTAAGCAATCCTCAGGATACTGAGCCTGCCTTTCGTTCAGACAAGGCAGCAAGGTAAAGTATTAATATCTGTTTTGGTATAGACGCAAGAATCACAGACACTGTATCGACCACAATCAACTCATTAGCAGTGAGTGATGTCTCACACTCAAGGGGACGAGGATTGGTCTCCACCTTTTATAGGAAGAAGTGCCCATGGAATTTGTGGTGTTATTTAAAAGCATCCATAAGAAGTTGGGTGCAGTGGTACACGCTTGTAATCCCAACAACTCGGGAGCTGAGGCAGGAGGATCACAAGTTCAAAGCCAGCCTCAGCAACTTAGTGAGGCTTGAAGAAACTTAGTGAGAACCTGTCTCTAAATAAAATATAAGAAGGGCTGGGGATGTGGCTCAGTGGTTAAGAACCGTGGGGTTCCATCCCTGGTACCAAAACAACAACAACAACAACAAACAAACAAAAAAACAAAACAAAACAAAAAAAAACCAAAAACCATCCATAACACCCTTACTTGATTCTTTTATAAGTTAAAAGGAATTGTTCCCATTCCATCCATATTCCTGCTGTAAATACTCTTACAAGTATTTCGTATGTGCCAGGCCTCGTGATGGGTATTAGGAATGTAGCTCTCAGCAAAGCAGATGACCCTGGGGAAGGACAGGATGGAGGAGACAGGCCTGGCACATTTCCAGGCCTTCTTATTTTTTACAAGAAGGTACAAATATATGCAAATATGCAAAATTTCCCTAGTTTTAATTTAGCAATTAATTCAAATTTTTACAAAAACATATGAGGGGGGAAAAAAAAACTTCAGCCTCAATTTAACCAAAGTTTTCCATTTTACTGTGTCTAATCTTAAAAGCAAACAAAAATAGAAAACTCAGATTTCAGGATGATGTGAGCAAAAATAACAGAGCTGTTAGCAAGTCTAAGTGGTAAGGTAACACTTAGCTAAGGACTGAAAGATGAGCCCTTGCACACAAACATCAAATAAAGTGTTCATATAAATTAATAAAAGCTCAGGTAAAAGTTCACTTAAGAGCTGCATTAGCTGGGTGCAGTGGTGCATGCCTGTAATCCCAGTGGCTCAGGAGGCTAAGGCAGGAGGATCGTGAGTTCAAAGCCAGCCTCAGCAACATCAAGGCCCTAAGCAACTCAGTGAGACCCTATCTCTAAATAAAATACAAAATAGGGCTGGGGATGTAGCTTAGTAGTCGAGGGACCCTGAGTTCAATCCCTGATACGTACCCCCCCACACACTAAAAAAAAAAAAAAACTGTATTGTCTTAGTGCGACTGAGAAACTTGAATTCTAATTGATTCCTATGTTTTAAAATAATATTAGTATTTTTAGTAAAGTGTAAGAAGAAAGATCTCTAAAAAAGAAATAGAGTAGAAAAAATGGTATAGTGGAGGAAATTAGGACAGTATTCATTTAAGTAAAGTGAGTTCACAATCAAGTGGGCAATATCCTGAATTACATTTTGTCCTGACCCTTTAGAAGAAAACAGGACCAAAGGATGGAAGAAGGAAGGGAGAGAAGGAGAAACAATTATGGTGAATAAAATAGCAATAGAGAACTGGAGGTATATTTATGTCCTAAACCTAGCTTGTTGCATTTGGTGATTAACAAGTAAGAACTAACCTGGGTGTGGTGGCACACACTATTAATACCAGTTGCTCCAAGGCTGAGGCAGGAGGATCGAAAGTTGGAGGCCAGCCTCAGCAATTTAGCAAGGCCTTACAGAATGTAGCCAGACCCCGTCTCAAAATAAAAAGAGGTGGAGATATAGCTCAGTGTTCAGTGGTAGAGTGCCCCTGGATTTAATCCCTAGCACCAAAAGAAAACAAAACAAAACCCAAAACTATCAGGCTGGAGATGCAGTACAACAGTAGAGAGCCCTCACTTGCCCAGCAAGTGCAAAGCCCTGGATTCAATCCTAGTACCATAAATAAACAAATAAGTTTCAATATTCTTAATTGGTCATTCATTCTTCACGCCTCCGAACTATTTATTCTGTTTTCGGTTGGCAGTTTACAGTTGAGAAACAGAAATGGCATTGGCGCACATGCTGCCTTAATAACATAAACGGTCGAAGTCAAAAAGATTGGATCCACCATGCTTTTAAATTTAAATAAGAACTCATCGCGATGACTGACGTTCTGTACAAGAGGCAGAGTGGGTACGGGAAGTGAAATGACTTTTATAGCTTCAGAAAGTGAATGACTTTTGTAGATATAATCACAGGATTCGAACCAAGAGGGTATTGGTTAGATTATGAGTTTTCCGCTTCAAATTCTTGATTCAAATATTTGCCTTTTTTTTTTTTCTTTGCTCTCAGAAGATGGTGGAAGCAAACTAGGCAGCAAGTCCAGATCTCTGCCCACCATGGAGAGGAGGCAGTGAATAAAAGCAGAATTGAGAGGTGTGTGATAAAATAAATGCTCTGGGATTCGATGCTACATAGTTGGAGATCTGGAAAGACTAGAAAATAGGTTACCAGAGGAGGAAATAAAACTCAGAGTGCCCTAACCTGAACCTGTGGATGGGAGGGGGGAGGGCATCAGAGAGAGAAAAAGAAAGTGGGTGGGAGAGGACATTCTCTTAAACTCACCCACTTAAAAACTGTTGGAAAAGCGTTGCAAAGACAGACAACATTTGAAATGCAGAAGGTTCCTTAAAACAGCACACATTGGGGGCTGGGGTGGTGGCTCAGTGGCAGAGCACTTGCCTAGCACGTGTGAGTCGCTGGGTTCAATCCTCAGCACCACATTAAAAAATAAATTAATCAATTAATTAATTAATTTAAAAAGAGCACAAACTGCTTAAAACCAAACTGTGATAAGAAAGCTGAGCAGATGGCCCTCAGGCCACAGCCAACCAGTCACCTTCTTGAATCATCTGAGCGTCTTCCCACATCTGGACAGCCACACTTGAAACCAGAGAGGAGCCCTTTGCAGTGGTACTTCTTGAGAATGTAGCCAGAAAGACCATCTTGAAGTGTGACTGACGGGAGACAGATTGGGTTCCATGAGTCAAAGGACATACATCGCAAACACAAGTGAGTGGGAATTTTACGAAGAATTAAAGTATTACTAATAGGGCATTATGTAAAATTGTGGATGTGTAACCGACGTGATTCTGCAATCTGCATTTAGGGTAAAATTGGGGGTTCATAACCCACTTCAATCTAATGTATGAAATATGATATGTCAAGAGCTTTGTAATGTTGTGAACAACCAATTAAAAAAAATAAAATAAAATAAATAAAGTGAGAGAAAGATCCAGAAGCCCAAACCAGCATGCCTTCGAGGGGCCAGGGAGCTGGGTAAGTCTTGCAGCAATCCTCCTTAGAAAGGCACATGAGGGGAAATTGATAAGCTGCTCTTGTTGGGTTTTGATAATTCAATTGTCCCGTGGTGGGTGCGGGATGGAGGATGGAGGATGGATTGTGCACGCACTTTTGGCGGGATGGCATTTGACACCCCTTCTGAAGAACTATTTTATAACATATTGGGCACGTTACAATGGGTGTCCTGGTGCTGCCCTCTTGTCCACCTTTACTGTCCCTTCCCTACTCTCTACTGCCTGTCCTTTCCTATCTCAGGAGGACCACTACTGGATGTAAATCTTGCAAGTTCCCTGTCCACCAGCCCCCTCACCATGAACCAGGGGAACAGAGTGGGCTGGTGGGGACCTGGGCCAAGGAAGTGCAGGGCTAGTGCCCCTCAGCCTCTGAGCACCAGGCGAGGGTGGAAAGTTCAGCATAGGTTCCCTCAACTCAGAAGCCACAATGAAGCAACTTTGAACTAGAACGAAGGAAAGTTGAGTCACCAGGTCCCAACCACCGGCACTGCAGGGGAGGCACCATGGGATTCTGGGATTGCAGCTCCATTCCAGTGGGAAACTCCCTGATACCCAGTGACTACAGACCCATCGGGAAATTGCCAGAGACTGTACAGCAGAGGGGGTTGGATACCAGCCTGAACAGTGATTGCAACTGGCAAGTGACAGGGCATTGTTTATTTACTTGTGGGACCTTGCACCAGACTTATTAAGCAAAGGGAATCAACATCCACCATTCATAACCTGGGGCAGTGGAAACTAGAATCCGGATGAACCACTAGAGACCCTTCACTATGGCACTTCACACAGCGGAGGCAGCAGGGGCAAAACTAGAATGACTGTGGGAAAACCCACAGCCACCGTTCCTGTACAGCTACCGGTTTCTTCACTACCACGAAAAGGATTTGGTAGAGCAGAAGAGGCAGACCCCCCACACCCACAGCGAACTCCGGGGCACTTCAGAGTCTGCATCCCAAATTTTGGCAACCTTAGAATCCGCCAACTCACTGCGCTGCAAGACTATACACAACTCTAATGTCAGCTTTGATTATCTAAATAACTCCTTAACTTGGATAATAATCGTTAACTCAATAGCCAACGGTGTGTGTCTCCAACCCATTTGAATGTACTTCATCTAATGGTTTAAAGCATTAATTGGAATCAATCTTCCTATCTCTGTTTTCCTTACTCTAGTTTTACCTGCCTCTCTTACTCCCACTCATCCTCTTGCACAATCCTGCTACAACCTCAGATAACACCCATTCATCTATTTTTCCTTTCTACCTTGTTGTAAATTACCCTATTATAGTTTCTCTCTCCCTCTATCTCAATCTGTCTTCTCTTTCTTTCTGTTTTCCTCCCCCATTTGCCCAAACGTTCTTCCTGCCCCTTTTAAACACTCATTTAAGGTTTATGGTTTAAGCTTACTAAATTTAACTGCTAATTTTCTGACCTCTTCCAGAACTTTATGATGCCAAAATTTGAGGGACTGCAGAGAACACCTGCAACCAGTTTTTGTTCTTACAAGGTTGAATAGTATGAGGCTTGGCTCAGAAGTGATTACAGTATATAGGGCTCAGTGGTGTCTCTTCAAGTGGAGCTAATGCTGGGGTCAGCAGAGGTCATACATTGAATTAAAATATCCTAGTCTAGACATCCACCCAATCTCTGGCTCTCAAGAATAAGTAGCTCACATAATAGCCCTTCACTTAAAAGAAGAAGTCAGAACCATACTGATAGATGGGTGTATGAAAAAAGCAAGGGAACAAGCCACCCCAAACAACCCATAATGCTTCAACAACAGACTCCATTGACAGGACAGTAAAAGAAATGTCAGGGATGGAATTCATAGTTAAACTGTTCTATGAGCTAAAAGATGATGTAGGGAGTTAAATCAAAAAGAAAATACACGAAGTGAAAGATCACTTAAATAAAAAGAGATTCTGTAAAAGAATCTAATTGAAATCCTCAAAATGAAGAAATCAATTAATCATGCTACAAATTCATCGGAAGGCATCACCAATAGATTAGACCACTTTGAGGACAAAGTATATAATCTTGAAAATAAAATTGACCACGGAGAAAAGATGTTAAGAGAATATTCAAGAATTCTGGGATAACCTTAAAAGGCCAAATTTAAGATTCACTGGGGTAGATGATGGCTGAAAAACACAAACTAGGGAATATGCAATCTTTTCAATGAAGTAAAGTCAGAAAAATTTTCAAAACTTATCAACGAAATGGAAATTTAAATACAAGAGGCATTTAGAACTCCAAATCTACAAAATCACCACAGATCTTCTCCAAGACACATAATTATGAAAAGGCCTAACATGTAGAATAAGGATTGAATTCTACAAGCTGCAAGATGAAATGACTGGTCAGGTTTAGAGGTCAATCAAACCTGATTTCAACTGGTTTCTGAATCCAGACCCTGAAAGTACAGAGGGCTTGGAAAAATATATACCAAGCTTCTAAAGATAGTGGATGCCATCCACGAATGCTGTGCCCAGAAAAATGAAACTTCAAAACTGAAGATGAAATGAAAACCTTCCATGATAAACTAAAGCTAAAAGAATTCATAACTAAAAGTCTGCTCTACAATACATACTCCAGAAAATATTTCATGAAGAATAAATGAAAACCAGCCTAGGGAGGCATTACATTAGAAGAATAGTCAATCAAGGGAGAATGAAATCCAATGTAAACACTATAAATAAATCATCATGGCAGGAGAAATAATAATCTCTCTCAATAATAATATTGAATGTAATGGTCTAAACTCACATATGTTGACAGATTGGGTCTAAAAAAAGACTCAACAATATGTTATCTATGAGACACTCACTTCATAGGAAAAGACATCCACAGATCAAAGGTGAAAGGATGAGGAGAAAAAGAAAACAAAAACAAAAACATACAACCCATATAAACAATGAGGGGTCAGCATTCTCATTCCAGATAAAGTGGACTTCAAGTCAAAATTAATCGGAAGAGACAAAGAAGGTCATTTGATATCTCTTAGAGGAATCACACATCAACAAGCTACAATGATTATAAATATTCATGCCCCAAATAATGGAGCATCTACATACATCAAACAAGCCCTTCTCATTATTAACAATCAAATAGATCACAATAAAATAATTCTAGGTGACTTTAGCACGCCTCTCTTATCCCTTGGTAGATCATCCAAACAAACATTAAATAAAGATTATTTTTAGAACTAAAAAATACAATTACTAATCTGAACCTAGCAGACATCTTTCAAATAATTTATTCATCTCTTTCTTCCCAGCGGTACATGGAACATTTTCTAAAGTAGACCATTTTTTAGTTCACAAAGCAAATCTTAGCAAATACAAACAAATAGAGGTAATACCTTGACTTCTATCAGATTATAATGGAATGAAATTAAAAATCAACAATAAGATAAAAAATAGAAACTACTCTAACACCTGGAGACGAAACAATACACTCTTGAATGATGAATGGATAGCAGAAGAAATCAGGGCAAAATAAAAAAAAATACTTAGAGGTAACTGAGGACTGTGTTACAATATATCAAAATCTGGGACAGTATGAAGGTAGTTCTAAGAGGAAATTTCATATCGTTGAGCTCGTACAAAAATGGAAAGAACGAATAAATAACCTAACGTGACCACTCAAGACCCTAGAAAAAGAAGAAGAAAACTACAACACCAAAATCAGTAGAAGATAGGAAATAATTAAAATTAGAGACAAAATCAAAGAAACTGAGATTTAAAAAATAAAATACAAGTGATCAGTGAAACAAGGAATTGTTGGCTTTTTGAAAAGATAAACAAAACTGATAAACCCTTAGCTAAACTAATGAAGAGAGAGGAAACCCTCAAATCATCCAAATCCAAAATGAAAAAGAAAATATCATGACAGACACTACTGAAATTCAAAGGATCATCAGAAACTATTTTCAGGATTTATATACTAATAAGCTAAAAAAGCTTCAAAGTATGGATAAATTCCTTGAGATGTATGACCTACCCAAATTGAACCAGAAGGACGTAGAAAACTTATGCAGATCAATTTCTATCAATGAAATCAAAGCAGCCATCAGAAGCCTTCCAACAAAGAAAAACCCAGGACCAGATGGACTCTCAGCAGAGTTTTACCCAAACTCATTCTATGAAGCCAGTATTACTCTGACACCAAAACCCTGATACCAAGGCGAAGACATATCAAGGAAAGAAATCTTCAGAACAAAATCTTTGAGGAATATAGAAGCAAAAAACCCTGTTTTTATTTTAAAGGGGGTGGGGATTGAACACAAGGGCACCAGACCACTGAGCCACATCCCCAGCCCTATTTTGTATTTTATTTAGACACAGGGTCTCACTGAGTTGCTTTTAGCACCTCAATTTTGCTGAGGCTGGCTTTTAACTCACGAACCACCTGCCTTCTGCCTCCAGAGCTGCTGGAATTGCAGGTATGCGCCACCCTACCCAGCCACAAAAATTCTTAATAGTAGCAAACTGCATACAAAAAACATTTAGAAGATAGTTCACCATGATCATGTGGGATTGAGCCCAGGGATGTAAGGTTGGTTCAACGTGCAGAAATAAATAAATGTAATTCATCACATAAATAGACTTAAAGACAAGAAACAATGATTATCTCAACAGGTGCAGAAGAAGCATTTGATGAAGTTGGTGCCCATTCATGTTTAAAACATTAGAAAAACTAGGGATAGAAGGAAGCTACCTCAACATCTATATATGACAGGCTGTATATGACAAACTCAAGGCCAAAATTATTTTGAACAGAGAAAAACTGAAAGCTGTTTCTCTAAAAACAGAAACAAGACAAGGATACCCACTTTTACCTCTCCTATTCAACATAATCCTTGAAACTTGAACAAGCAATTAGGCAAGAGAAGGAAATTAAAGGGATACAAATAGGAAAAAAATGAGCTCACATTATCTCTGTTTGCCTGTGACATTATCCTCTCTGTAGGAGACCCAAGAAAACTCTACCAGAAGAGTTCTAGAGCTCATAAATGAATTTCACAAAGTATCGAACTATGAAATAAACACCCATAAATCAATCAAGTTCCTAAGCTCCAGTGATGAATCTGCTGAAAAAGAAATTATGAAACTACCCTATTCACAATTGCCTCACCAAAAAAAAAAGTTACTGGGGACTCAATCTAACAAAAGAGGCAAAATGATGTCTACATTGAAAAACATAGAACAATAAAGTAAGAAATTGTAGGGCTGGGGCTGTAGCTCAGTAGTAGAGCACTTGTCTAGCATGCATGAGGCACTGGGTTTGATCCTAAGCACCACAAAAAAATAAGCAAATAAAATAAAGGCATTCTGTCCAAAGAAAGAAAGAAAGAAAGAAAGAAAGAAAGAAATTGCAGACTTTAGAAGATGGAAAGATCTCTCATGTTCTTGGATAGGCAAAATCAGTATTATCAAAATGGCCATGCTACCAAAAGACAATACATATTCAATATAATTCCCATCACATTTCCAATAATGTTCTTCACTGAAATAGAAAGAGCAGTCATGAAATTTGTTTGGAAAAATAAGAGGTCAGTACACACAAAGCAGTTCTTAGTGAGAAAAGTGAAGCAGGAGGCATCACAATATCAGGCCTCAAATTATACTACAGAGCTATAGTGACAAAACAGCATGGTAGTGACACCAAAACAGGCACAAAGACCAATGGAATCCAATAGAAGACAAATAAACAAATCCACATACATACAGTTATCTCATACTAGACAAAGGCGCAAAATATATGTTGGAGGTATGATAGCCTCTTCCACAAATGGTGCTGGGAAAACTGGAAATCCATATGTAGTCAAATGAACTTTAACCCCTATCTCTCACCCTGCAAAAAAACTCAAAGTAGATCAAAGACCTAGGAATTAGACCAGAAACCCTGCATCTTCTAGAAGAAAATGTAGACCCAGTACTCCAACATGTCAGCTCAAAGACTGACTTCCTTAACAAGACCCCTAAAGTGCAAGACGTAAAAGTAAAAATCAATAAATGGAATGACATCAAAAAGCTTTTTCATAGCAAAGGAGACAATGAAGAGCATGAAGAGAGAGCCTACAGGACAGGAGGAAATCTTTGCCACCTGCACCTCAGGTAGAGCATTAATATCCAGGATATACAAAGAGCTCAAAAACTCATCACCAAAAACACTAATAACCCAAACAAGAAATGGATAGAGGAGCTTAATTCACAATTGCTAAGAGATACTTCTCAAAAGAAGAAATGTGAATGGTCAACAAACATGAAAAAAAAAAGATGTTCAACATCTCTAGCAATTAGAGAAATGCAAATTAAAACTACACTGAGATTTCATCTCACTCTAGTCAGAATGGCAATTATCAAGAATACAAATAATAGTAAATGTTGGCGAGGATGTTGTGAAAGCATACACTTGTTCATTTTTGGTAGAACTGCAAATTAGTACAACCACTGTGAAAAGCAGTATGGAGATGCCTCAAAAAATTTGGAATGAGGGGCCTGGGGTTGTGGCTCAGTGGTAGAACACTTGCCTAGCATGTGTGAGGCACTGGGTTTGATCCTCAGCACCACATAAAAATAAATAAATAAAATAAAGGTATTGTATTCATCTTCAACTAAAAATAATAATAATAATAATAATAAACTAGGAATGAAATCACCACCCTATGACCCAGATTTCCCATTCCTTAGAATATGTCCAAAGGAGTTAAAATCAGCATACTACAGTGACACAACCACATCAATGTTTATAGCAGCTTAATGGATAAAAAAATTGTGGTATTTATACAAAATGGAATATTACTTAGCTATAAAGAAGAATGATGAATTTATAGTATCTTTTGGTAAATGCATGGAACTGCAGTCTATCATGCTAAATCCCAAATAAGCTAGTCCCCCCAAATTAAATGTCGAATGTTTGATACACAGAAGCTAATTCAAATAACAGGAGTATAAAAAGAAAGAATAAGACTAAGGTCTGATAAGTATACAGAGGGGAGTGAAAGAAAGGGAGGGGATGGTATAAGGAAATTCAGTGGAATAAATCTGACCTGTTTCCTGTGTTCATATAAGAATACACCACCATGAATCCCACCGTCATGGACATCCACAAACACTAATTAAAAAAAAAACTATAATAGCAGAGAGATCAGTAGAGGAGAGGATAGGGAACGGGAGGGAAGAAGGAAAGGGGAGGGGAAATAGTGGGGACTGAATTAGAACAAATTATATTCCATGCTGTTATAATTGTGTCGTAGAATATTCTATTATTATTTGTAACTAAAAAACCCAGTAATAATAATAAAAACGAATCACACTTGGAAGTACCCCTGGCCAACACCTGTAGGTTGCCAAAAATCCTGGGGAGCAGCCATTGATATTTCTTGGGCATACACCTTGTGACTAGAAAGGGTGTCACCCATGGGAGCCCACTTACGACCCCATAGATTGAATACTGAATGCCTCCTCTCTCTGGAGTCCAATTGTACGAATGCAATTTTTTTTGCACAACGTCTCTTTTAAAAAGCTCATCTCTAATGCTGGGTGCAGTGGTGCATACCTGTAATTCCAGTGACTCCGGAGGCCCGTGGATGGCAAGTTCACGGCCAACCTGGGCAACTTAGGGAGACCCTTTCTCAAAATAAAAAGGGGTGGGAATGTAGCTAATGGTAGAGTACTGCTGGTTTAAATCAGTAGACACCCCCCCAAAAAAGCAAACCAAAACAATAACAACAAAAACTTGTCTCTAACTTCTACTGTAGAAGGAATACTTGGTACTTGGTATTTGTTGATCTTTCCTGCCCCTCCTATGTATGTTAAACCTGTGTCTTGCTCTACTTTGTTTATATCTAATGAGTCTCATAAGCTACTTGCTTTTATGTTTAACTTCATCTCTTTTTTCTTATTTATGTCTCTTATTTTCTACTGCAGAACTGAATAATCTTAAATAATATGGCAAACACACATTACAAGAGATTATCATAAAATTAAGAGAGTTTGAAAAAAAATGTTTGTTTTAGAAATGATGATGGAAGCTATTATGTAAAATTCATTTAGCTTATCTATCTTTGGAAATAGCCAAGGGGAAAACTTTTTTTGTTGGTGGTTTGTTTGTCTAGGGATTTTTACCTCTGAAAGAGAGGGCTTGGAGCAAAGAAGACACGGTAGAATTAAATTCTAAGTGGGTTTGTGCAAATGAAAACATTGGACCCAGGGTAAGTCCATTGATTTCTATTCATACCATCAGTGGGACAGGAACTGTGACCATCAGATGAGATGCAAGAAGTCAAGTGAGGGAGGAGGCAGGAAACCAAATGGAGTTTCCAGAATTCCAGCTTCTACAACCACAAGAATATTCTCGGTGGAGTTCTGTAGGGCAGCTCAGTATCAAGACCTGTGGTTCCTTAACTGAGGCCAATACCTGCCATAGAAGACGTTCCACCAGGGGGAGCCGATTTGCCTAAATGAGTGAGCCATTTCATTTCGTAAATCACTGCTGGTAATTCACCTGTTTTTCTTTCTTTTTTTTTTTATATATTTTTTCTTTTTTTTTTATTGGTTGTTCACAACATTACAAAGCTCTTGACATATCATATTTCATACATTAGATTGAAGTGGATTATGAACCCCCAATTTTACCCCAAATGCAGATTGCAGAATCACGTGGGTTACACATCCACAATTTTATATAATGCCCTATTAGTAATTGTTGTATTCTGCTACCTTTCCTATTCACCTGTTTTTCTTGAAACTCAGCCACCTCTGAGAATTCTGTATTCAATGAATAAAATTCAAAAAAAAAAAAAAAGAAAAAATTGTTTCTCTTGGAGCAAAAGAGGACAGTAAGAATGAAAAGCAGTTACCAAGAAGTTTTGCTAATGTAGAGTCTTATAGGTGGATCCCCACCGTGGGATTCAAATAGGCTGTTTATGAATATATACATGTCCCAGTCTCACCCTAAACCTCATCTGTTGAATTGATCCTGCCCTGCAAACAAGCTGCAAAAGGTGTTCTGAACACTGACATTCCATCACAGAGCTAAGGATTTATTTTAATAGCACAAAGAGAGAGAAATTTTGCTTGCATTTGTACAAAATGAAAGCCCATTTTTGTCGATTTGACCTTTTACAATTAGAACCATGAATGGGTGCAACTGAAGTGCAATGAATATTTCCCCATCATTATTTTTAAAAATGGGTTTCGCCAGGGGTGGTGGCACAGGCCTGTGATCCCAGCAACTTGGGAGACTGAGGCAGGAAGGTCACAAGTTGGAGTCCAGCCTCAGCTCTAAGAAATTTAATGAGACCCTGTCTCAAAAATACAAAATAAAAAGCTCTGGGGATGTGGCTCAGCAGTAAAGTGCCCCTGGGTTAAATCCCTGGTACCAAAAAAAAAAAAAAAAGAAAGAAAGAAAGAAATTAAAAAAAAAAAGAATAAGTTAGCTATCATCACCTGATTGTGCCATGGAATACTAGAGTTTATTCCTCCCATCCAGCTGTAATTTTGTACCCATTAACCAACTTGTTCCCCACTCCTCCCCTTCCCATTCTATTGTGTGTGTGTGTGTGTGTGTGTGTGTGTGTGTGTGTGTGTGTTTACTGGGGATTGCACTCAGGGTGCTTTACCATGGAGCTACATCCCCAACCCTTTTTATTATTTATTTTGGGACAAGATCTCACCAAGTTGCAGAGAATCTCCCTAAATTGCTGAGGCTGGCTATGAACTTGCCATCCTCCATCCTCCGCCTCCTGAGTCACAGATTACAGGCAAGAACCCACGTGCCCAGCTTGATTCCGTATCTTAAAATCTAATGATTTTTAAAAGGCCTAAAGTGACATTTCCAGATTGAGAGATTAGATTTACCTAAATGACAGTTTTAAGCTTAGACTCCTTCCTATCTCTTCAGCTCCCATTAGCTCTCCTACTATTTGACGCCTTGTGCAGGCTGCTAAACTCTTTGAGCTTTGGAATCTTCATCTTGTGAAATGGGAAAAATAACAGTGCACACCTATTCTTGCTTTCAAGAAGTTTAACAGTAGCCACGAAAATTATGGTCCCTGAACTGCAGTTCTTGAGTTTCCATCTTGTGCTGTAGCCACTAAGAGCACAAGTCATCTCCATCAGGGAATAGGGAATAGCTGGGAGAACTTTATTCTTAAAGAAAATAATAAGAACCACGACTCTTCCAATTACACATTTGTCTCAAAAAGTGAATTTGCATTTCAGCAGCTTGCTAACCCAAGTGCCTCCTGTTTCTGTGGCTTTTTAGCCACTAAAACAAGAAGTACCTGCGGGGCAGAGTTTTCCAAACTTCCCTGCTCAAGACTCACCAAGAGTGCTTAAAACAAACAACAACAATACAACAACAACAAAACCCACACAAATTCTAGATCTAGAATACGAATATAGATCCTCATCTGATTTAGTAGTGTGGGGAAAGAGGCAGGCATCCTGTTTTAATGAGAGTCCTCAGGCAAGCCTTATCTGTTGAGAATGTCGCTGGAGGACATTGCTGTCCCTTATTAGTCACAAAATTGATTTCCCTTGTGTTATGGTTTGGAGCCAAGGTGTTTCCCCAAAGCTCCTGTGTCAATGCAGGAATATTCAGAGGTGAAATGATTAGAATATGAGAGCTGTAACCTAATCCTTCCCTCCTAGTTTGAATGGACAGACTGGTTGGTAACTGGAGGCAGGTGGGGCCTGGCTGGAGGAGGAGGTCCCTGGGGGCGTGTCCTGGAAGGGTGCATCTCCCCTGCAGTTCATTCCCCTTTCCTATCTCTGCTTTCTAGCTGCCTTGAGCAGAGCAGCTTTACCTGTTCCACGCCCTTCTGTCATGATGTTTCATCCTTACCTTGGGCCCAGAACAACAGGGAGTCAGCTGACCACGGACTCAACACATGAGCCAAAATAAACTTTCTCTCTTATCAGTTGTTTTTGTCAAGCTGGCTAACAATACCTTGTAAAAACATTTAGCTGAGGCAAACTAGTTTGAATGGGATGGAGCAGGGTGGGGGGTAGTTTTTTACTTGACCATGACCTCTACCTGTCTCAGACCTTCAGCTGTTGAAGATGGGGTAAGCTGGCCTTGGGCAGGGGTGTGAGGAGGTTGAGCAGCTGTGGCTGATAATAGGCATTTAATAATCAAAGGGCATATGACTAAAAAACTAGTGTTTCTCGAATGTTCATTAGAGGTTTCTCAGAGCCAATGCCTAAAAGGGGCTCTTCTGTTTCTGACTGGGCCAGCCAGCCTTGTCTGGGCGCAGGGAACTTTCCAGAATGAAGCCACATGAGGTGAAGGGAAGCAGGCGGAGAGAGCCCCTTCCACTGTGCTTCCTGTCACCCTCCCTAGCTTGCTACAGAAGATAAATGAGGCCTGGTGGTACGCTCCATTTCAGAACTTGCCTTGAACTTTTCTCCTGTTCTTTGATGTCAGATGACCTTGGTGAAACCATTCAGGGAGCCAGACGCGCCTCCTGTGTCTTCTTTTGGCAGGTGGCAGCTCTGGGCACCATTCCCACCCACACTCAATCTCCAACTTGATCTCCATGGCTCCAGAGTGCCCAGTGGGCATGCCCAAGAACAGGCTGACCTCTTCCAAATTGATGGGAGGTGGTCACAGAAAGCACTTGGTTGGGTGTGACGGATCTAGAACCCAGGGACACTTCTACCATCCTGTGTGACTGGTATAGATGTCTCTAGGTTTCTACATCTTTACCTGTGAAAGAGGGGGGTGGTTAAACCTCCCTCATGGGGTTCTGAAGAATGAATAGGAGAGGATATAAGGAGTGCCAGAAGGTGGAAAACACCCACATTTTAGTGGTTTTTATTTCTACCAATTTTGAGAAACTTTTTTTTTCACATTTCAAATTTTTAAAATGAGGGAGCCTCTTACAATTGGTGGCATTTCATAGTTGAGCTGGAAGTGTTTATTTCTTAGCCGTTCTTTAAAAAGTGGCATGTTCTACAATTGCTATTGTCCTAGTTTGGGTGAGAGATGGCAGCAATCATAGCTGTCATGATAGGACTTGCATCTTCGGCCCGTGGGGCCAAGTGTATTTCTCTGGTGGAACAAAGTAGCACGGTAGAGGCAATTGTGTGTGTGTCTGGGGGGGGAGGGGTGCTGGGCACTGAACTCAGGGGTGCTTAACCACTGAGCCACATCCCCAGCCCTTTTTAATATTTTATTTAAAGACAGGGTCTTGCCAAACAGTTGCTCAGGGCCTCACTAAGTTGCTGAGGCTGGCTTTGAACTTGAGATCGAGATCCTCCTGTCTCAGCCTCCACAGCCGCTGGGATTACAAGTGTGCGCCACTGTACTTGACATTTTGTTCTTTCTTTCTTTTCTTTTCTTTTTTTTTTTTTTTGGTTCTGGGGATTGAACTCAGGGGCACTGGACTACTGAGCCCCATCCCCAGCCCTATTTTGTATTTTATTTAGAGATAGGGTCTCACTGAGTTGCTTAGGGACATTGCTGAGGCTGGCTTTGAACTCGTGATCCTCCTACCTCGCCTCCCAAGCCACTGGGAGTACAGGTGTGCACTGCTGCGCCCGGCTCATTTTTTGATATGATGGTTTATTAATGAATTTTGTCTCTCTTTGGCTCTGATAAATGTGCAAAAGGACCCACAATGATCACTAATTCAGGGTGCCCTGTTCAAGAGAATATTATCCTCATCCTTAAGGAGTGCTTTGGTTCATCTCCAGTGGAAGCTGACTCTCTCATTGCCTGCAGGGACCTGAGCCTAAAGCTCTTCTCCAGGCTTAACACGACAGCATGACACCTGAGCCCATGTTGCTCTCTCCAACAACAGGCCATAGAGAGAGAAAGCAGGAGCGGTCCTGGGCTCCTGTAGCTGGAGGGGGGCTTGGGTAATTGGCTGTGGCACAGGCTGATCACCATTCAGAGCCATTATTGTGCTCATCTGGAAGATCAAAGTGCCACCACCCCGCCCCCCAGTGCGCTGGCTCACGTCCATCCTGTCTAAGGACCTGAGTGTGCCTGAGTTATCCATGTTGACATTCTTGGTCCTGGAGCTTGAACTTTATTAAGCACCTGTTTAGCTACATCATCTCATTCAGCACCTACCTTGTCTCACTGAACTCTCTGACCAGCTTTATAAGGCAGGTGTATGTACCATGTCATAAGCATTTTGTGGAGGAGCAGTTATCAAGACCTGTGTTCAAATTTCAGCTTCTCTGCTTACTACCTGTGTGACTTTGGATAAATGAAATAACCTTTCTGAGTTTCAGTTTTCTATTTATTGTATTTTTGACAGTACTGGGGATTGAACCCTGTAAAGCCAGATTTAAAGAGAGGTAGTTAGTGTAGCTAGGTAAATCAGGTCTGCTATCCAGTCTAATAGAGAAAAAAAGGAGTCAGTCTAATAAAGAAAATGGAGTCTGGTGTGAGTTCGGGAAATCAGAAACTGCATCTGGAAGATTGAAATGTTAATGTCCCCAAGGCCCCCTGGCCCGTCCTAAAGAACTGTTAATGACGCAGCTCCCAGCAGATAGAGAGGTGCTAATCAGTTCACCCCAGGCCCTTCCTGCCCCATCACTCCTCCCCCAGCTGCAGGGGCCCATCTGTTTCCCACCTTTGGTCTTCCCTCCTGCATCCCCCATCCCAAGTAAGATAAAGACCGGAATGTAGAAGGACAAAGAAAACCTTAAATATAAAAGGGAGGGACTTCCTATTCCATGGATTTCGGGTCCCCTTCTTCCCCTGGGGAGAAGTGGGTTTCTACTCTCCACTTGCCTGGGTGTTCTTCTCTGGTGTTGGGGAAACAAGGACTCATCAAGGTAACCGTCATCTGAGTTGCTCTAGCACTGAGCTACATCCTCACCCATTTTTTATTTTTTATTTTGAGATGGGGTCTTGGCCAGTGGCCCCCATTGGCCTCAAACATGCAATCCTCCTGTGTCGGCCTCCCGATTAGCTGGGATTACTGGTGTGTACCACCCTGGCTGGCTTCAGATTCCTATCTTTAAAACACAGGTTTAAAACACTTGCCTCTGAAAATTCATATGGGGTTTAATCATCTTCATCCCGGGGGCTTGCTAGATACAGTGGGTCATACTGGTTATATTCCTGAAAGTGGTTACTGCCATTCCCCCGGTATGCTACCTGGCACATAGTAGGTACTCAATAAAAACCTCTTTAGAGAGACAGTACACTAAAGAGTGACAGTTCATCAGCTGATCAATAAGAATGAACTGTCTCCTTGAAGCCTAACCCTGTCCTGGGAACTGTGGGGGTCCAGGTGAACAATGGTGACAATTTGTGTATATGTAGTGTTTTATAACTTACAAAGTATACTAATATTCTTTCTTTTACAACTCCCATCAAACCCCAGACAAGAAGGGTATTCTTATTAGTGTCTCTGGAGTTATCCCAGGAGAGGTTAAGGAATGGCTGAGCCCCTTAAGGGCTTCCCACACACGGAGGAGAATCATTACAGAGCAGAGGTCAAGGGGTCTAGCAATAAGGAGGCACTTGGTGACCTTCCAAAACGCCCTTTCAGGAGAGTGGTGGGGACAGATGCCAGGGCTTGGTCACTAAGGAAGGTGTGGGCGGGAGGAAATGAGCATCAACCTCCTGGCAGCGAGGCAAGGCAGAACTGGGACAGGAGCAGATCCAGCGATGGCTTTTCCAAAATAAGGGTGACCTGTGCATGGTTACCCCTTGGAAATGACTTGTTCTGGCTGATTCGTGACAGCCCAAACTTAGAAAGGGATAAATCATGGCAGCTGAAGGATCACTTTGAAAAATGACTCTCCTTCTCGAGAGAATTCTCCATAGAATCAAAGTGTCTGGTGAACACAGAAAAATACACTCGGCCTCCATGTAAAGTAAGCACGACTTTGAGGAAGAATGAGAGGCCGTTTTTGCTGATAAGATTGACCAAGAGGAAACAGTGTGATAGGACAGACAGGAGGTGAGAAAGTGGGCAGGCGGCCACCATCACCCATACTGTCGGGAGTGGAAGTGGGTGCATTTTGGGGGAGAATACATTTTTAAAATGTCTACTGCATTTGATGTGCACATAGTCCACCTAGCAAGTTTACAATTATCTGGTGAGTATACTATATATTATCCCATAGATATATGCATATCTGTTGCTATGGTGTGAGTATGGTTTGCCCCCTCTGAGACTATATTGAAATGTAATCCCCAATAAGGGGTATTGAGAAGGTGGAAACTTAATCCATCTATGGGGCCCTTTGAGAGGTATCTAGATTAAAGGAGATCACCAGGATAACATCCTCATGATTAAATTCTGGTGTCCTAATAAGAAGACAGAGGGAGATCAGGACAAATACATAGTGGGTGTGTGCTCTTTCTCTCACCATGTGATGCTCTAGGCCACCTCAAGACTCTGCCAAGCAAGAAGATCGTTCATAGATTTGATCTTGGACCAAAAGCATGGGTCAAAATAAACCCATTTTCTTTATAACTTACCAGTCTGCGGCATTGTGTTTTTAGCAACAGAAAATAGACTAATACGTTTTAATATATGTATAAAGATATATTCACAGAATATATTTACCAAGATGTTCACTGGAACATTTGTGTGTGTGTGTGTGTATATGAGAGATCCAAGTTACACAGACTATAGATACTATGATGCATTCATTCTGTCACTGCAAGAAAGGTGGGGTATGTCTCCTAACATGGAATGGTGCCCATCATGTATTAATAGGTGGGGGAAAAAAAAGATAAAATCATGATGGGACAGGCACTTAAAATGGCTGGAAAGGGCTGGGATTGTAGCTCAATGGAAGAGTGCTTGCCTAGCATGTGCAAGGCACTGGGTTCAATTCTCAGCACCTCATAAAAGAAAGAAAGTTCTATCGACAACTAAAAAATATTTTTAAAAATGGTTGGGAAATAAGAAACGGTTAAAACTGATTATTTTGAAGGAATGAGAAGGGGCAGAAGTGACTTCAACCTCTCATATTATTTTCCTCCTCTACTTGTGTGAATTTTAACATTTAAAATAAAATACTGGCAAGGCGTGGTGGTGCATTGCTGTAATCCCAGCAACTCGGGAGGCACCAGGATCGTGAGTTCAAAGCCAGCCTCAGCAAAATTGAGGCCCCTAAGCAACTCATTGAGACCCTGTCTCTAAATAAAATACAAAATAGAGCTGGGAATGGGGCTCAGTGGTACCCCTGAGTTCAATCCCTGCAAAAAAAAAAATTGAAAAATGCCGCATAAAATCCCTTTAAATCTCTAGTTCTCCCATAATTAAAAAAAAAATTTCCATTTGAAATATTTGATTAGTCACTCCTGTTTCTGAAGCACATCTGCGTTAAGGAACACCAGTGTGGTTAAATGACCCCCCCACCAATGGGTTTCTGTTAGCATCTTCTCTGCTGTGGAAGCTGGCAAATTGCCAGGGGGTTAAAGAGTACCCCAAACTATCATCAGAAACCTTCCTACAGTCTCCCTGCCCATTCAAAGCAAGTTCTATTTTTACAAATGATTGACAAGTTGAGGACTTTGTCCTATTCTGCATTGGCAGATGGAGTGTCCCAAATCTAATCTATCATGATAATCACAGGTGTTTTTTTTTTTTTTTTTTAAGACACACTCCTTTATCATCCCTTTCCTCTTCTGACCTAGTACATCTAGACTGGGTCCCTGAACCTTTTATTTTTCCAAGTTCTCAAGATGCCTCAATACAGAGCCAGGTCAAGGAATTACAGCCTTGCTCTGCTTGAGAATTCTCTTGACTTGGAAATTACTATGCAGTGTTGCAGGTCATTCTCTCTAGAATAGAAGTCCCTGTTTATTGGCTCAGCGACGGGAACATACCCACAGTTGCCAGAAGCCTATTGATAGGCAGAGGAATGTGCACGGAAGGACTGTGTTTCTTAAGCTTTTCCAGTTGTTTCTCCTATAGAGAATACCCTAGCAAGACCGCAGCCTTGATTTCGGCTGAACCCTGATTGAAGGAGGCAGCACTGATGAGACCCATTTAAAGCAGCCCTTACCACCCACCTGCTTGTCCCAGAGGTCCAGGGAGAAGTGGAGGCCCTTACTGAAACAACTTTGTCACCTACCTTTGTCAGAGTTTTCCTTGTGGTTAATTTCATGGAGATGGACACCAGTCTTAGAGGCAACTCAGCCTGGTCTTGAATGTAGATACCTTTATTTTTTTTTAAATTTAAATTTATTTATTTATTCTAAGTTGTCATATATGACAGCAGAATGCATTTCGATTCATAGTACACATATAGAGCACAATTTTTCATGTCTCTGGTTGTATGCAAAGTGGAGTCACACCATTCGTGTTTTTTATGCATGTAGTTAGGGTAATGATGTCCATCTCATTCCACCCTCTTTCCTACCCCCATGCTCCTTCCCTTCTTCTCCCTCCCCTTTGCCCTATCCAAAGTTCCTCCATTCCTCCCATGTTCCTGCCCCCCCCCCCCCATTATGGATCAGCATCCACATATTAGAGAAAACATTTGGCTTTTGGTTTCTTGGGATTAGCTTACTCAATCCATTTACCTACAAATGCCATGATTTTGTTCTCTTTTATTGCTGAGTAATATTCCATTGTGTATATAGGCCACATTTTCTTTATCCATTCATCTACTGAAGGGCATCTAGGTTGGTTCCACAGTTTAGCTATTGTGAATTGTGCTGCTATAAACATTGATGTATGTAGCTGCGCCCCTGTAGTACTCTGATTTTAAATCCTTTGGCTAACTAACCCCATGAAAAATCCTGAGTCAAAACCACCTAGTTAAGCTCTTGAATATGCCAAAAACCAAGGGGTGGGTTAGCTGGGTGAAATGGTGGTTCCATCTCATGTCAATGTAGATACCCTCTTGAATGTGGATCCCTTTGTTCCCTCCTCCACACTCTGCCATTTGACACATCATGCAGATGTTGGTCCCAACTGATAAGAGAACTGTCTCTCAAGACCTTTTGTTGCTTTTCCTCCCCTGCTAGAGACTTAGTCTGCTTTTCTTTGGCTCACATTCATTTAAAACAAAAACTGCTTTCCTACCAAAGGAAAGAGTATTTGCCGGCCCTTCCTGTCTCTCCAGATTAATTGCTCACTGCCCCCACCGCTTTTGTACCTTTTGCCGTGACCCTTCTGAACCCAAGGTGGTTCCCTGCAGGCTCCAAAGCTGCCTGCATGCTGTGCCTCTGCACCTCCTTGCCCTTCCAGTTTGGCAATCCCTGCCCTTCAACTCTAAAGCAAGCCTGTAGGGCAGATTTCCCCAACCCTTGCTCCAAGTTAGGCCCTCTGTAAAAGTCCAACTCCACATTCAGTAAATATCATTTTACTTTCCAAAAATTCCAGTTGTTTATATTTGCATAGATCACCTCTGAACAAATCCTAAAAATCAACAATCGTTTGGATGGTTGAATGGCTAAGGGATGGGGTGGAAGGGAAATAATTCATGGTGCATACAAAGTGTTTCTTTTGAACTTTCATACTCTATATGTTTATTAACTATTCCAATAAATACAATTCAGATTTAAAAACATCAGCATAGGGCTAGGGTTGTAGCTCAGTGATACAGCACTTTCCTGGCATGTGTGAGTCCCTGGGTTCGATCCACTGCATATAAATAAATAAATAAAATAAAAGATCCATTGACAATTAAAACAACAACAACAACAACACACATGTGAGCTGTAGAAGAAAATTCCATTCTGTACTGTTCTCAGATTAACATCTTATAGGCAGATTTCCAAATCTGCCTCTTTTTAAGATCTTTATTTTTAATTTCACAAGTAATATGTAAATTTCCTCCATTGTAAATGCCAATGCAAATTAGTCTTTCTGCTACAAGACTCTTCTGACATAATACTCATGTAATTTCCATTCTGGTCTTAAATGTGTTTTAAGTAGGGTATATTAAAGGCATTTTTTTTTCTGGCATATATCACAAACCTGGAGAGGGACAGTTGTTTATAAAACGTAGACTTGAGGTGCTTTTAAATTAGTAATGTTGGGTTTTACTGAAAGGGGTAATTAGGGTGGTCAACTGTCCCAGTTTTCCTAGTACTGAGAGGGAATGTGAGACTTTCAGTGCTAAAGCGGGAGAAGTCCCAGGCAATCAGGGATAAATTGGTTACCCCAGATTAAACAAGGTGCTTTGCCAATCAGAGTGACTACAGGCTCAAAGAGAGGGATGTTCGCTGTGAAAACCCCGCACTGGGTACAGATACATGGCGACTGATTACCAGCTCTGGTTGTATAGTTCTTTCCTCATCCTTCTGGAAGCATTGTTCATCAACTCTATGACATTTCAAAAAAAAAAAAAAAAAGACCTTCAATTCTACTTTAAACTTCATAATGACATAAGTAGCATAGAGAAGGGATTTCTGTGACATTTGATGCTATTATGTTCTTAACTGAAGTTGAGAGATTTATCAAATTTAATGGTGCATGCAGAGTCAATCTTATTTTTAACTTTAGACCCCTTGAAAAAATACCATTTTGACATTTTTTTTTCTCCCCCTTTTTTCTCTGAAATGGCTCAAGGTTTACTAAGAACTACTGAATACTGTTGGGTTGCAAGGGTAGAAATAAGTAATTAAAAAGTAAATTAGCAGATGAAAATAATGAGTTTGTGAGAAGGAGGGGCAAAAGGGGCCATAAAAATATATTCCAGCTGAGAAAAAAAGTGAGGATGAGTAATTTCAGTGAGAGGTTGAGATAGCTCATTGCACTTTCACCTGAACCGGCAAGGCGTGCTGGGTACGGTGGGTCTGGAATTCATTAACCAGTAATCTATGCACAGAAGAGTAACACGGAGCAAATCAATGTAGCAGAGCAAAATAAATACGTTTCTCAAAATAATGTCTTTTAACCGCAGTTGACTAATTAGTTAAAATAACAGAGCTCCAGAAAGCGAGTCTATGCAGAAGATTTCCTCTTTGATGTTTTCTTCTCCATCACAATTCGAAACAGTACCTCATTTCAGGAACCTACAAATAAAGGGAGCAATTTCATATATTCTGTGCATCTTTTTTTTTTTTTTTTAAGATGAAAGCTACAGGCTGGAGGCTTTGTCTACAGACGGGTTAGTCAGATCACACCAAAGCAACTTAAAATGCTTTACCCTGACCATTTCAGCTGGTTTTGGGGGGACTGAGAGTAGGAATTCTTAGAAACCTTTCTGGAGGGATAAAATCAACTGAAATTATTTGCAAACTTCTGATATACCCATGCGTGTTCTCTTGCAGGGGAAAAAAATATATCCTCAGCTTTCTTTAAATTCTCAAAGGGTTCTGTCATTCCTAAAACATTTAGCGACATTTGAAGCGACACACAGAAGCACCTTAGTGACTGTCAGCTTTTGTGAGCTCTTGAGTTCTCCCTTCTCCCTGACCTCTCCTTGCCCCTCTTCCTGAACCCTGTCTGTCTTATCTTTTGGAGAAAGGGTTTGGTAGGATTTGCCATTTGTTTTACTTGCAAAATGCTGAGTGAAAGATGCTTATTCCTGACCCATGGCCTACACAGATAAATACATGCTATGGATAAGTAAATAGATAAACCTGCCCAGAGAGGGCAGATTTACACAGGGGCTAATAAAAAACCTTTATGGTAAAAAGAATCTAAATCCTAGAACTTTCCCTTTCTGCTTTAAATACAAAATTTCAAATGGACTTGGGTGGCTCTGAATGAGACCAGGTGATTTAAAGAAAACAAAAAGGGGAGGGCACAAATCTTGGCCAGGTGTGGTGGTACATACCTGTAATCCCAGTAAGTCCAGAGGCTAGGGTAGGAGGATGGCAAATTTGAGTGACGTCCCAAGCAATTTAGCAAGACCCTTTCTCATAATTAATAAAAAAAAAAAAGGAGGGTAGTTGCTGGGGATGGTGGTAAACCTAGTTAAATCCCCATTACAAAGAAAGAAGGAGGGGGGCTGGGGTTGTAGCTCAGTGGTAGAATGCTTGTCTAGCATGTGTGAGGCACTGGTTCAATCCTCAGCACCACATAAAAATAAATAAATAAAATAAAGTTTTATATATATATATATAAAGGCGCTTTCTCTAAACGTGAAAGTAATCCCCAGTAAGGGTGAGGATGAAGTCTCAATCAGTAACGTGGACTCTGCCAACAAAAATATCCAAACCTTGGAAATAGGGTAGAGATTACGAGGTGTTTTTTTTCCAACGCAGTGCTGGGTTGATTTCCTTTGTTGGGGCCATTTGTCAACCCACAGGGGCAAAGGTGAGCGAGTAGATTTTTTTCTGTTTGAGTTTAGCCAGAAGAAATTAGTTTCTGTCTGGTGGAACAGATAACATAAAGGTTCCCATTTATGGTCTTGTTGGACATTTAACTAATTCTTTATAGAATACGAGTGAAATTCCTATAATGTAAAATCAACCATTAACTATTTTATCTATCTATTTATTTATTTATCTATCTATTTACTGTGGTGCTGGGGATCGAACCCAGGGCCTTGTGCAGGCAAGGCAAGCACTCTACCAACTGAGCTATACTCCTGGCCCTCCATTAACTATTTTAAAGTGTATAATACAGCGCTACTTTGTTGATTTGAAATATTGTGCAGCCATCATCTCCCTACAGTTCTAAAAAGTTTTCAACACTCTGAAGGAATCCCAGTCCCACCATCTCCCTACTCCTTTTGCAGCCATGAATCTGATTTCTGTCTCTGTGGATTGACTTATGTTGAATATTTCATAATATTTCTGGCTGAGGTTGTGGCTCAGCGGTAGAGCGCTCACCTAGCTTGTGCGAGGCCCTGGGTTCGATCCTCAGCACATCATAAAAATCAATCAATAAATAAAGGTATTGTGTCCAACTACAAGTAAAAAATATAAAAAACTTCATAATATTTCATAAGTGAAATCATACAAAATGTAGCCTTTTGTGTCTGGTACCTTTCATTGAGCACCACCTTTTCGAGGTTCCTCTGTGGTGGCTGTGGATATACCATTGCTACATTCCTTCTTATGACTAAATACTTGCTCCACATATGGCTCTATCTCATTGTGTTTAGCCATTCTTCTGTGTTTGGACATTTGGGTTATTTCTACCTTTGGCTATTGTGAACAGTGATACATTAAAGTTTTTGAATACCCATTTTCAATTCTTTGGGGGGTATATAACTAGGAGTGGGATTTCTGGGTCATGCAATGATTCTATGTGTAACCTTTGGAGGGAGTACCAAACTGTTTCCATAGCAACTATATCATTTCACATTCCTGCCAGCAGTGTATGGGGATTCCTCCTTCTCCAAATCCCATCAACACTTACTTTCCTTTTGTGGAGGGTTTATGGACATCCCTGTGGGTATAGCGTGGCATGTGCTTATAGTCTTAATTTGCATTTCCTAATGATTAAAAACACTGGGCACTTTTTCATATGCTCGTTGGCCACTGGTGTATCTTCTTTGGAGAAAGATCTTTTCAAATCCCTTGCTAGTGTTACCTTGGGTTGATTTGTCTTTTTCTTGTTGAATTTTAGGAATTCTTTATGTATTCTGCATATTAAATCCTTACCAGATATATAATCTGCAAGTATTTTTTTTCTTATTCTGTGGATTTTATTTTTCACTTTCTTGAGTTATTTATTTATTTATTTATTTATTACTGCTGCTGCTTGTTCTTGTGGTGTCAAATATAGGAAACTATTTCTTTTCTCCTCCTTCTTTTTTTAAATTTATTTTTATGTGGTGCTGAGGATTGAACCCAGTGCCTCATACATGCTAGGCAAGCGCTCTACCACTGAACCATAACTCCAGGCTTTTTATTTTTTACTTTGAGGCAGGGTCTCACTAAATTGCTTAGGATCTTGCTAAATTGCTGAGGCTAGCCTCAAACTTGGTGATCCTTCTATCTCAGCCTTCTGAGTTGCTGGGATTATAGACATGCATCACCAGGCCCAGCCTAAGAAAGCATTTCTAAATTCAAAATCTTGAATATTTATTTCCTTATTTTCTTCCAAGCTTTATATAGTTTTAGCTCTTACATTTAGGACTTTATTTATTTATTAAAAATATTTTTAGTTATGGATAGACACAATACCTTTATTTTACTTATTTATTTTTATGTGGTACTGAGGATTGAATGCAGTGTCTCACATGTGCTAGGCAAGCACTCTATCACTGAGTTATAACCCCAACCTCTAGGTCTTTATTTTGAAGGTTTTTTGGTATATGATCTGAGGTAAGGGTCCAATTTCATTCTTTTGGAGTAATAACCAATTATTTTGGCTTAATCAGTTTAAATGACTGTTCTTCTCTCAATTATTTGCCTTGCCAAAATTCAAATGTCTGGGGCTGGGGTTGTGGCTCAGTGGTAGAGTGCTCACCCAGCATGTATGAGTCCTTGGGTTTGATCCTCAGCACCACATAAAAACAAATAAATAAAATGAATGTATTGTGTTCAACTACAACTAAAAAAATAATTTAAAAAATTTTCAAATGTCTATAGGTGTGTCTATTTCCAGACTCTATTCAACTCCAGTAGTGTGTGCATATCTTTTACCAGTCCCATACTGTTTTGAGCACTATGGCTTTGTAATAATATTTGGAATTGGCAAGTGAGTCCGTCAACTTTTTTGTGCTTTTCAAGATTTGTTTGGTGATTTCATGTCTCTTGGAATTTCATATTAATTTTTTTTCATTTCTTCAAAAAAGGACATTGGGGGAGTTGGGGTGGTGGCTCAGTGGTAGCCTACTTACCTAGCATGTGTGAGTCACTGGGTTCGATTCTCAGCACCACATATAAATAAATAAAATATAGGTCCATCAGCAACTAAAAAAAAAAAAAAATTAAAAAAAAGAATATTGAGCAAGGCCTGGTGGTTCAGGCCTGAAGTCTCAGTGGCTTGGGAGGCTGAGGCAGGGGATCACAAATTCAAGGCTAGCCTCAGGAATTTAGCAAGGACCTAACCAACTTATCGAGACCCTGTCTCAAAATAAACATAAAAGGCTAGGGATGTGGCTCAGTGGTTAAGCGCTCCTGGGTTTAATCCCTAGTACCAAAACCAAAAAACAAAATACCACCATTGGGATTTTAATAGGGATTGCATTGAATCTGTAACTTGCTTCAGGGAGTGACATTAATGAATTTTGTATGTAATACAACAACCTTTTTCTAACATCGCCTATAAATATTTAGCTCCCCAAATGCTCTTTGAACTGGTTTTGACATATTACTGGCTCACTCATTGATGAGTTGAACAAACTTGACACATTCATTTTATATTTGCATAAGAGTCATGATTTTACCTTTTTGAAAATGATATTTTAACAATGAGGTCACACATTCTGTTAGGGAAGTGATTCTCAACCTCATTATGATCACTGGGGGTATTTTACATGATACTGTTCCTTGGGTGGCACTTCTAGGCCATTCTGATGTAACTGCTTTGAGGCATAGTGTGGCTCCTGGGGGTTTTGTTTGTTTGTTTTTTAAGCTCCCCAGGTGATTTTAACTGTACTCAGGAGAACGACTGTCTTAGGGGAAAGTTCTGGTTAAACCATTTCTGATGTAGTCTCGGTGATGCTGGGGATCCTCACTGGGAAAAGTGGCCGTGAAGAGAGGAAGTATTGGGAGCTCAGAATTCTGTTAGCTGTGAGTGTCCTTAAGTAAAAGGAACGCTAGGAAAGGAGGTATTTTCCTTGTATATCATTCCACACTGTGGCTCATCTCTGTTTACGAAAACTGAAACTTCATCCTTGTCATATGCCACCAAAAGGGTCATGGTCTCCAAACAAGTGCCTCCCACCACAAAAAAGAGCAACCGTCAGGCTCAGATCTACCATGTGGCAAATACATTATTAAACAAACAAAATGCAATGAGGGATTGCATAGAGTGAAAGTAGGAGCTTTGGGAAGAGAGATTAGTAACCTCGGCAAGCTGGTGAGGGAGGTCTTTTGATTAGAGTGATGCTTTTGCTTCTTTCCAGAAAGAAGGAAATACAAGGGTATCGGACTTGGAATGACTGGGTGACACAGGAAAGTCACTTGCGTTGTTGATCACTTTTCTACTTGTGGCCTCTCTTTCTTTCTCCGCTGTCCTCTACCCATCTGTTCTCCAGATTAATTCTTCTTTCCTGCCTTCACCTTAGATTTGGAAGGAAACTTCCAAAGTTTCGGGTGGGTGCAGTGGTGCACACCTGTAATCCCAGTGACCTGGGAGACTGAGGCAGGAGGATCGAAAGTTTGAGACCAGCCTCAGCAACTTAGTAAAACGCTATCTCAAAAAAATAAAAAATCGCTGAGCATGGTGATGTATGCCTGTGATCCCAGTGGCTTGGGAGGATCACAAGTTCAAAACCAGTCTCAGCAACTTAATGAGGCCCTAAGCAACTTAGTGAGACCCTGTCTCAAAATGAACAATAAAAAGGGCTGGGGATATGGCTCAATATCCCCCGTTCTTTCTATTAAAGTGCTCCTGGGTTCAATTCCCAGTACTAATGGGAAGGGGGAGGAAGTTTCATGTAAGAGTTGGGCACACAGTGTTTGAAACTACAGTGCCAGGGATCACAGCCCAGCTCTGCTACCTACAAGATGTCAGATGCTGACTTACCTAATGCCTCAGCCTCCTGTCTATAGAATGGAGGAAAATGGTATTATCTTCTTTATTTAAGCTCTTTCATTATTATTGCCTAGGAATTAATGTCCTCAGTTGGAATAGCAGTTCAGTACAGAATTCTTCAGGTCCTTATAGATAAAAGTCTCTGAAGAGGATCCTTGGAAGAACCATGGAGTATACGTGGCCTTGATGCCCAACAATGAGAAATTCTGTACAATGAATGACTTACATGAGAGACAGATTGGATGGATTGGGTATCTGCTTGGAACAGCTGAATGGGTTCTATTTTACTGCCTGTGAATCGGCCTGGCCCATGCGGATTCCCTCTGGGAAATAGAGCTCTCTCTGGGGAGGAGCTGTGAGTCTCCCAAGGAGGATTTCACCCTCTATTTCCAGCCGCCATGGTTCTAGCACCTTCCCAGATCACGCAGGATAACACAGAACCTTTCCTATTCGCATGCCTAACACTTCTGCAACACTGCGGCCATCCTCCTATCTCTGCCAAAGATGTGAACGCCACCTACCCTTCCTCTTTGTCCACCCTTTCTGCTCAGCTTCTCAGCAGACCACAGACCTCTCCATGTCCCAAGGAAAAGCCTATAGAAAGTCACAGGCAGGCGACTCCAACGAGGGGTTCCCATCTGATGAGGAGCCCAGGTCATTTCCCTCATATGGCTCTGGCACTCTCAGTGTATCAGTGACACGTGTCCCTCTGTAGCTGCAAGGTGGCCGCTGTAGCAGCAAAAACCTACAATGTTCAAAAGCAGTTAGGGTGGGAGAGGCATTTCATTCATTTATCTCTTTATTCCAGGAAAGTTCCTCCTGTCCAATCCCATCAAACAGCACAGGGCCACATAACTATGCCCTCACTTAAGAAGGCTAAGAAATTGAGTATATGAATTTTCAGCTTCTTAGAAGTTGAGGAAGGGGCTGCCAGCAATAAAAAGAAGGATAGGGAAATGGCCATTAGATTGGCACCTAAAACGTCTGTGACACAACCAGATTGCCGCTTGGTGTAGAGGATTGCTTTGCATTCTGAATGACCCCACTTGAGTGGCCTAACATATCTATTTGGAACAAAATGAATTTATTTAAGGATGCTATTGTTTGAAGCTTCTGATTCTAGGTGACCAGCCCATCAAATCAAGTCCTGATCCTGTGTTCCAAGTGGCTGGGGAGCCCCCTGCGTCTCTGTCCGTTAGCTTTCCATAGAATTTGCAACCCCCAACAACCAATTTCATTTAATTAACCTTATAAAGTACAGCACAGGAGAGGGCTGCTATGGTGCTACATTGCTCAGGAGGTTGAGTTGTATTTTTTTAAAAATTTTGATTAAAAATCCAATAGATCAAATAAGTTACAATCTATAATTATCATTAACCCCAGAGAAGATTATTTTTGTGAATTTATGGGAAAAAAAGATACTCCCAAAGTATCTATAAGAGTCTTCTGTTATAGAAGAAAACTTACCAGAGAGTGCCTCTTTATCTTTCTTTGAGGTTCTGTTCTTTCCCAGTGTTAGTAAGTGTAACCATATTTATACCGTGTGTGTGTGTGTGTGTGTGTGTGTGTGTGTGTGTGAATGTGTTACTGGAGATGGAACCCAGGAACTTGCACATGCTAAGCAAGTG
Source organism: Spermophilus citellus (assembly GCF_964194105.1). NCBI lineage: Eukaryota > Metazoa > Chordata > Mammalia > Rodentia > Sciuridae > Spermophilus > Spermophilus citellus. Next base: position 54,900,023 of record NC_138184.1, on the reverse strand, counting down.
CTCCACCATTAATATACTGAGCCCTGCTTTTTTGATTAGTTATTTGATGCTCAAGCTTAAAAAAGAAGCTATTGTTTAACAGTAGTTATTGGTGATAAAAGAAGATGCAAATATAGAACTCTAAAAAAAAAAAAAGTGAAAGCCCCCTTTCTTCCCCCGAAAGAGCAATATAGAGCAATATATAATGTAGATTTTTAAAGGCGTGCAATTCTACATGTGTATATGTATTTGCACAGGTCAAGATCAAGAATGAAATTGTTAAATACAGACAACTCCGGTGGAGTTCCTTCCTTCCTTCCTTCCCTCCTTCCTTCCTTCCTTCCTTCCTTCCTTCCTTCCTTCCTTCCTTCCTTCCTTCCTTCCTTTCTTTTTCATTTAACAGTACATCCTGGTCAGTATTTTTTTTCCCATATGCTTATAGACAGACTTAATTCTTCTTCATTAAGATATATTTTCAGAATATTTTTATCTCCCACCCAAGTCTTTTTTTCTTTTCCTTAGAAAAGAGTTCCTTTTCACTAACACCATAGAGACTCTATAAAAAGTTTTTAAAACAACTCTAATGAACTTTTTTTAGTACAAAAGACTTTAGAGAACACAACCTTCTCTGGCATGGAACTGGTTAGAAGGGGACTCTCCCTCTGATAGAATAATGATAACTGTTATGGAGCTTCCTACTTGTGTGTATGTATTTTAAGACAAATTTCTATAAAGGATTACACTTAAACGTCATCTAATGGTATTTTATTCTGGAAGCACCTGGAGGTTTTCCTGATAACTATTTTTTATTGTAATAAAGTCTTACAGTATGAGCTGGAAACAGCATGATAATGTTGTTATTACTACCCACACAGACATGATTTAATAAAGATGAAAATTAATAGCTCCAACATTACTCTATACCCTGTCTTGCCCAGTTGTGAGTCCCAGTTGTTATATTTCCTGACTCTATCATGCTGCTTACTACTTCTGAGCCTCAAAGTACATGAAGAAAAATTGACAGAATTAAAGGGAAAAATAATTCCATAATTGTAGTACTGGGTTATAATACCCCATAACAACTGATAGAAAAACTAGACCAAAAAAAAAATCAATAAAGAATTAGAAAATTTCAATAGCACTATCAGTCAACTTGATCTGATATATATGTGTGTGTATATATATATATATATATATATATATATATATATATATATATATATAAAATGTATCAGGAACTGCAGAATATACCTTCTTTTCATTCATACATTAATAAAAATAGAGCATAAGGGCTGGGGTTGTGGCTCAGTGGTAGAGCGCTCGCCTAGCATGTAGGAGGCACTCGGTTCGATTCTCAGCTCCACATAAATGTAAAATAAAGATATTGTGTCCACCAAAAACTAAAAAATAAATATATATTTTTTTAAAAAACAGCATAAGCTAGGTCATAAAAAGAGTTGCCATAGATTAAATTAAGTCATATAAAGTATTATTTTTGACTGCAGAAGAATAAAACATTAATTAGCAATACACCATCTAAGTAAACCTGAAACATCTGGAAATTGTGTTTCTAAATAATTTTTGTTTTAGGGGCTGGGGATGTAGCTCAGAGGTAGAGCGCTTGCCTAGCAGTTGGAGGCACTGAGTTCGATCCTCAGCACCACATATAAATAAATAAATAAAATTAGGGACCATCAACAACTACAACTAAATTTTTTTTTAAAAAAAGTAACTTCATGTTTTAAAGAAAAAAAATCAGTGGGGAAATTAGAAAACTTTTTGAGCTTTATGATAAAAAATACACATATGTCAGAATTTGTGAGGTGAAACTAAAATCACTCTAGATGAAAAGATTGAACTTTAAATTCTTATATCAATGATGGTGCCAATTTTTTTGTGGGGGTGGTACTGAAGTGCTTAACCACTGAGCCACATCCTCAGCCCTTTGTTATATTTTGTTTAGAGACAGGGTTTTACTGAGTTACTTGAAGACTTGCTAAGTTGCTGAAGTTGGCTTTGAACTTGTGATCTTCCTGCCTCAGACTTTTGAGCCACTAGGATTACAGGCATGTATCACAAGATTGTGTATCAAGATTGTGCTTTCACAGCAAGTGTCAAGAATACAAGCAACAATAAATGTTGCCAAGGATGTGGGGAAAAGGTACACTCGTACATTGCTGGTGGGATTGCAAATTGATGCAACCACTATGGAAAGCAGTATGGAAATTCCTCCGAAAACTTGGAATGGAACCACCATTTGACACAGCTGTTCCATTCCTTGTTTATGCCCAAACAACTTAAAATTAGCATACTATAGTGACACAGCCACATCAATGTTTACAGCAGCTCAATTCAAAATAACTAAGCTATGCAACCAAACTAGGTGTCCTTCAACAGATGAATGGATAAAGGACATGTGGTATATATACACAATGGAATATTACTCAGCCACAAAGAAGAATGAAATGGCATTTACGGGTAATGGATAGAGCTGGAGAATATCATGCTAAGTGAAATAAACTAATCCCAAAAAACTGAAGGCCAAATGTTTTCTCTGATATGCTGATGCTAACTTACAATAAAGAGGCTCTAGGGAAGAATAAAGCTATTTTGAATTAGGCAGAGGAGAGTGAAGGGAGGAGAGGGGTATGGGGGGAGGAAGGACAGTAGAATAAATTAGACTTTATTACCTATGTGAATATATAACTACATGACCCCTGTGATTCTACATCATGTACAACCAGAAGAATGAGAAATTATACTCCATTTATGTATGATGTGTCAAAGTATATTCTACTGTCATGTATAACTAATTTGAACAAATTTTAAGAAAAAGGATTGTGCATTCACAAGAAGCTAAAATAAGAGGAACAGAGTAAGCCCAAATAAGTAGAAGAAAGAAAATAATAAAATTAAGAGCAGATGGATGAGAAAAACAAAATGAAACTCAGAGAAGTAACAAGAAAAATTCACTACTTAAAACTTTGGTTCTTTGAAATAACAAAATTAACAACCCTCCCAGGTAGAATTGTCAGGGAAAACCAAAACACACATCACCAATATCAGGAATCAAATATGTTAGTTACAAATCCTACACCCATTAAAAGGGTAATATAATATCACAAACAACTTTATGCCAAGAAACTTAACAGACTGGATAGAAATGACAGATTTCCTAAAAAAAAAAAAAATACATCTGACTTAAAGTGATACAAGGTGAACCAGAAAATCTCAATAGCCCTATAGCTATTTGAGAAATTGAATATATTATCATAAAACCTTCCACAAATAAAATACCCTCCAGGTCCGGACAGTCTTACTGTTGAATTCTACTAAATATGCAAGGAAGATGCAGAGCCACTGTTACACAATCTATTGGGAAAAGAGGAGAGTCCACCTCCATCTATTTTATGACACCTAAACCAGAGGAGAGTCAGTACAAGAAATTATAGTTGGTATCCTTGAGAACCTCTGATGCAAATCCTGAGCAAAAAAAATTAAGGAAATTGAGTCCATCTTCCAGAAACGCAAGATTGAGTTAACACTTAAAATTTAACTGATAGGGATAGGGATATAGCTCAGTTGGTAGAGTGCTTGCCTCATATGCACAAGGACCTGGGTTCAATCCCAACACCACCAAAAAAAGAAAAAAAGAAAAAATGCATTTGATGTCTCTTTTTCTATTACATACCTGAGACTATCCATTTCTGCTCAAAGATACCAAAATGGGTATATGGAACTTACAGGAGCACTTGTAGTATATTAGGTGACCCAGTCTAGAAGCGTCTTTTTTTTGTCGCCATAAATCCACACTCTCTTCCCTCACCTACAGATACCAAAGCAACAGCTGAAAAATATCTAAAATCAAATCCCATCTCATTCCCCTCTCACCAAGAGACATCTGGTAGCCCAGTGTGGGGAAAACTCTTTGGTCAATTTGGACAGCACCAGAGTCAGTAGGCAAACCAAGCAGAGCAAAATTACACCCCAAAGTCTCTGAATATTAAACTGTCATTGAAACCATAGTTTGGACCATGATCAGTAGACCATGATCCTTGATCCATGTTCTAAAGCTAAATAAGTGATTGACCACTAAAATGTGAAGATTTACATAGGATCCAGAGTCTTGTAATGATATAGAAATACATACAGAATACAATTGAAAATCACCCCAAAATCAAGAATGAAGAAAAATAATGATTTGAATGAGAAATGACAATCAATTGATAAGTCAGATTTTAAAACAATCATCATAAAAATGTTTCAGCAATCAAATACAAATTCTCATGAAACAAACTTCAATGAAAAATGCATACAATCTCAGTAAAGAAATCAAAATTATAAAAGAGAAGATATTGGGAATCCAATATCTTCTCTTTTATAATGTGGAAAATATAATGTGGAAATTTTATGAACTTGCTGATCGGGCTTAATGAGTAAGAGGATAGAATCAGTGAATTTGAGGTCAAAACAACGGAATTCACTCAATTTGAACAGAAGAAGGAAAATAGGTAGAAACAAACAACTCTTCATCGACCTGTAGGAAATAATAAAGGATCTAATATTTGTAGCATCAGAGTTCCAGAAGAAGAGGAGAAAGAGAGTGAGGCTGAAAGACTATTTGAAGAGATATGATGGAAAACTCTCCGAATGTGGCTAAAGATACAAACAGGTCCATGAAGCTGATCAAATCCAAACCATAATACACCCAGAGAAATCCATGCCAAGACATACCGTAATTAAACCTTTGCAAACTAAAAATGAAGAAGGCTGTCAGACACAATGCCTCACCTACAGAGGACATTAATTCAAATGATGGCACATTTCTCATCTGAAATCATGGAGGCCAGAAGGAAGTGTTACCTTATTTTTGAGGTGCTGAAAGAAAAAACAACTACCAACCATAAAATCTAAATCTGGTGGAACTATTATTCAGGAATACTGGGAAATAGGAAAAACTAAAAAAAAAAATTGTTACTGCTAGAGCTACTCTTAGTTTCTTAGTTAAAGGAGTTTCTTCAAATAGGAAGGACACAATACAGAAAGAATCTTGGAGGGTTAGGAAGGAAAAATGAAGAACAGAAAGAGCAGAGACATGAATACACATTTTTTTTGTTTTTTAATATCCTTTTTCTCATGAATTTAATAGATTTTATTTAATGATCAACAACCAAATGATAACACCATTTTATGTTCAAGGCACAGGTGGGAAAAGTTAAAGGATCTAAGTGGATTTGAGATGTCTATATTCAAAAGTGTAAAGTAAAAATTTTAACAAAGGGCTGGGGATGTAGCTCAGTGATAAAGTGCCCCTGGGTTAAATCTCCAATAGAGAAAAAAAAATTAAAAAAGGTAAAATGAGCTGGGTACAGTGGTGCATGCCTATAATTCCAGCTCCATGGGAGGCTGAAACAGGGGGATCAAAGCCAGTCTGGGCAATTTACCAAGACTGTCTCAAAATAATACCTAAAAAAATGGGCTGGGGGTGTAGCTCAGTGGTAAAGTGCTTGCCCAGCCTGCATAAGACCTTGAGTTCAACCCCTGTCCCCTCCCCTGCACAAATAGCTAAATGATACCAGTCAATGTTATGTCACATATATGTATTAAAATATCCAGAGTACCAATATACACAGGTATGTATTCAAAAATTCCAAAATAAGTTAAGTCAAGATGGAATCCTAGAATATGTCTAATACACAGAAATTCAAAGCAGAAACAGTGAAACGATATTGAGAGGAAATAGATAAAATGAATAATAAAAGTGAATAATAAAATTGTAGATTTGTGTGATCATATAAGAATTGCCTCAAATGTAAATGATCTAAATATATGCACAGAAAGACAGATTGTTAGAGCAATATAAGAAAATGCGACCCAACCTTATGGAGCATGTAAAAAACTCCAAATCAATGACACAGGTAGGTCGAAAGAAAGGGTTGGAACATGACACCATGCAAACAATCAGTAATATCAGGAATGTTATTAGTATCTGATAAGGCAGGTTTCAACTAGAGAAAATTACTATAGACAGAAGGGGCATTACAGAATGATAAAACAATCAATCTTCTAGGAAGACATAATGGTCCTAAATGTATATGCACTGAAGAACAGAGCTTCAAAACCCATGAAACAAAAATTGACAGGGTAGAAAGGAGAAATAGACAAATCCTCAGTTACATGCATCTTGGCAGAGGCCATCCGTGCGATTTCAGCAACACCATCAACCCACAGAGCCAGCTGATATATAGAACATAATCGCAAAAGAGTCTATTGAACATTCATCAAGACAGGCCATATCCTGAGTTTTAAAATAAACACCAATAAATGGAAAATAATTGAAATTAAATAGTGTCTTCTCTGAACATACAGGAATCCAACTAGAAACCGATCACAGAAAAACAAGAGGCAAATCTCTAAAACAGGGAAATTGAACAACACACTCCTAAGTAATCCATGACTCAGAAAGGAAGTCTCCATAGAAATTTAAAAATACCCAGGACTCAAGGAAAGAGAAAACACAACTTATCAAAATTGATGGAATGCACCTAAAGTAGTGTTGAGAAGGACATTGAAAGCACAAGTGATTATGTTAGAAACGAAAAAGATCTAAAATCAATAAACTGCATACCTACTTCAGGAAATTAGAAAAGCAAGAGCAAAGTAAACTCAAAGGAAATCAGAAGAAAGAACATAACAAAGAAAAAAAGCAGACATCATTGAAATTGAAAATAGAAAAACAAAAGAGAATCTCTATGGGAAAAAAAAAAGACCCTGGTCCTTCAAAAATTAATAAACGTATAAACCTCTAGTACTGAAAAAATAAAAATAGAGAAGAAATAAGTCACCAATATCAGAATGAAAAAAAACTATCACTACATGTCTTGCAGACATTAAAAATACAGTAATAGAATAATACTGTCCACACCTTGATCCTCATGAATTCGACAACTTAGAGGAAATGGATCAATTCCTCAAAAACCGTGAACTACCAAAGTGCCACAACAGGAAAAAGACATTCTGATTAATCCTTTAAGTACTAAGGAAATTAAGGTCATAATTTTAAAATTTTCGGAAAAAGGAATCTTCCATCCTAGACGGCTTCATTTGGAGAATCCTAAAATACACTGGAAGAAAAATTAATCCCAAATGTATATAATCTGTTGCAGAAAGCAGAAGAGGCAAATTTCTCAACTCGTTGGAGGCTCTTACTATTACTAAATGCAGATAAAGACAATGTAAAAATTTTTAAAAAAAGGAGGGAGGAAGAAGTAAAAAAACTACAAATCAATATTTCTTATAAATCTAGATATAAAGATTCTCAACAAAATATTAACAAACTCAATTCAATAATGTCTTTAAAATTATACACCATATCCAGGGAGCTTTATTGGAGTTATGTGAGGCTTATCCAACTTTTGAAAATCAATTGAATCAATCCCTCATATCAACAAACCACAAAAAATATCACAATATGTATTTATATGTGTATGTAACATATAAAATATATTTAGATATGTGTCAGATGAATTTTATACACTATCGACAATTAAGAAAGTAAAGTTTAAATTTTAATTATAGTAATGTCTGCAAATACAAAATACTTAAAAATCAACCAATACTTTTTCACTGAAAGTATGGCTGAAATTTTAAAGAAGACCCAAATAAAAGCCGATATTATACCATGTTCATGTGTTGTAAAACTAAATATTGCTAAACGTCAATTCACTCTAAGTTGATATTTGATTCAACACAATTCCATTCTAAATTTCAGTCATCTTTTCAGTAAAAATGACAGAACAGATTATAAAATTAAATGTAGAAACAAGCAACCTACAATTGCAAGATCAATTAAAGAACAAGATTGAGGGACTGGGGCTGTAGCTCAGTGGCAGAGCGCTTGCCTAGCATGTGTGAGGCACTGGGTTCCATCCTCAGCACCACATAAAAATAAACAAATAAAATAAAGGCATTCTGCCCATCAACAACTAAAAAAATTTTTTAAAAAAGAACAAGATTAAAGGTCTTTCCATATATTGAATGAGAATTGTCTATGATTCTATTGTATTCATCCTTTTACTATAATTATTATTAATATAATGTGTGCTCTTTGTGGAAAGGGACCATGACTTAATTATCTCTGTGTCTCTTAACACAAGCACAAATATTTATGGTAAAAAATGTAGTTCTGGTTAAAAATAAAAAAAGTAACTGCAATTTTGTACTTATATGCTTTTGATTTGAGAAAAATTGGGCATCTCAGTTCCTGAGCAGGTGGGCAGGGCTCTTTGGTGATAATGTCACAAGTATAGCCAGTTTCTTCTCTTTCCAAGATCCAGGTCCAGATCCTTGGGACTGAGGTTTCCATTGAACACATGGTCATCTTCCCTTGAGGTTATTCAGTGGGTTTGGTTTTCCATTAAGGAATTACTTGGAGTCTGGCTTCAGCCAATCCTAGATTTAATTATTCATGATAAATATTGCTTGCCAATTGACATCTTTGTGCATATTGACTCTGATGATTCTGGTCTTCAATTGCATATGGCTTCTCTTCCTTTAACATTACGCATAACTCAGTTCTCCAAAGTGAGACAGAGGGCCCTTTTTGAGCATTTAAGGTGACCTCAGTTCTGGATATCAGCCCATGAATTTTACGCCTTGCCAATTCTCAAATACTTTATTCTTAATCCACAGCCCTCTGGACTTTTATAAATAGCTGTGAGAAATCCAAAAGACCACCCACTTTGTCTTAACAAAAGTTGCAAATTGGTATCTGTCCATGTTTGCATATTTCCAACCATTATTCCTACCCAAAGTTGTTTATTTGTGATGAGATTTGGTCTAGTTTAGTATCCAATGAGATTATCCATGATGGCTTTTGAAATCATCTCTTCTTTGATTGTTTATCTCCTAGAATCTTCACAGCATACTAAGGAAGTCATCCCTGCCAAAGCCTGTTGTTCTTTCCATTAGGTCATCAAGGATACCACCAAATCCAAGCATAAGAAGCTTTTCCCATCCAGAATAGAAAAAGATGCTCCTTTTGGTTTTCTGGGTTTCTCATTCTTACATTTTCTGATTAAGAAGACTTAGACAATGTCAAGGTGATGCAAAACAATTAGTCTGTTTGGACAAATCTATTCAGCACCGTCTACTCTGTGGATGGCCAGGAACAAAAACAAGTCACGTGCATTGAGTTATCAGATTCATTTTCATCTACTGGAGGATGCTGTAGTTTACAGGTAGCATCAAATATTTGTTGAACATCTGTGATATGCTGCATTAAGTGAGAATTCTGAAGATGAGAAAGATAAAGTCCCCAGATGCACATATGCAGACCAAGCAGAGGAGTACATGATAAAGATCCATAGTTACAAACTAATGCAATATGAATGCTATTGGAACTACAAGGGAAAGAACATTACAAATGGTCAGACCATAGGGAATATCGTTGGGGAACATGGTATTTGAAGTGGACCATTAAGAATACATAACTGTTCCTTTGGGAAGGAAGGATATGCCTATGGATGAAATAGCACATGCTAAGTCAGAAAGCCATGGGCTATAGGCATGGTGCTGTGGTCAGCAAAACTTCACTATGCCAGCCACTTCGTTCATAAAAGTGAAGAAACAGGAGGCAGTTGATGGGTTACAGGAGCCACTCAGGAATTGCTCATTTGAAGAAAAAAAAATTTTGGTGGTGGGGTGTTAGAGTCTGTAAACAAGTCAAGATGGCGCCTGGCATTTTGCAGAGGGAGCGGTTTGTGAAGTAATGCCAGCGAGCCATTAAGTGTGGAGATTCCTTATTGGTTGACTGCTGTATCTAGTTTATGTTAATTAAGATAAGCTGTGTGGAATGTATAAATACCTCTGTTGTCCTACAATAAACGGCTCCCACTCCTGATGTATCGATGTACACAAGTTGCTCATCACCCCCCAGTTATTTTGCTGCAGCCGGACTGCGGCAGTGGCGGGGGGGGGGGGGGTACCAGGAATTGAACTCAGGGCACTCAACCACTGAGCCCCATCCCCAGCCCTATTTTGTATTTTATTTAGAGACAGGGTCTCACTGAGTTGCTTAGGGCCTCACTGTTGCTGAGGCTGGCTTTGAGTTCGTGATCCTCCTGCCTTAGCTTCCCAAGCCACTGGGATTCAGGCCTGTAACACTGGGCCTGGGTCATTTAAGGAAATAGATATTCTTTATTAAACAATAGCATATGCATGCAGAAGAATATAAACTATATGTAAAGATTTTGCCTTCACACAAAACTGGGCACCTGATTTCTCTGTTAACAGGTTTGAGGAAGTTAGGAAATAATCCTGCTTTGACCTGTGCAGAGTCCTCATTGTTAGGCTGAATGAGAAACAAGGGGCTTCCCCCAACATGGAATTCAAGAGAACCATGAGCCACAGTATTTGAAGCAATTTGTCCAAGATTGTTCTGCAAGACTGGCAAACAATTTGATCTCAAACTGATGTCCCTCAAATTTCAATTCAGTCATTATCCACACTAGGGAAGAGAAGAATTTGATGAATAGCTTCAACTGATTTTACTTGAACTTGGAATGTGATCTTAATACCACCTTTATTCTGCTTTTATATAATTTAAAAGAAAAACTGACTTCTTATATATTTTTTTGGCTTAAGCTAATATTAACATTAGTTTGTAAAGTCTGAGTTCATTTTTTCAAATATGACTATCAGATGTAGGAAAGAAATGTGCTGGGATTGAATTGAAAAGTAGATATAAATATTAACATGCAATATTTATGAGTAAGTATTATGTGCAATGTCCCAAGATAAATGTTCACATATATCATCTCACTTAATCCTGACAGTAGCACTCTGAAGTAGATACTACTACCTCTATTCTACATTAGAGGAAATTAATACATAGTTAATTAACTTGCTTAAGGACTCATAGCTAGTAAATAGAGGAGTTAGTAATGTAGCTCAAGTCCATATCCTCAATTGCTAGGCTCAAGTCCATACCCTTATTCCTGGCTAGAGGTAGTGATGATCTGTCTCTCATAGAGTTGTTATGAGTATGCCATAATATTTGGTGCATAGTAGACACTCAATGAAAATTACTATTGGAAGACAAAGTTACTTCCCTAAAGTAGCACATGGCTAGGTTGACAAAAGAGCATGGCACCTTTACTCCTTAAAATAATGAGTTTGTTGTTGTTTTGTTTAATTTTGCTTCAAAAACCTTAACTGGTTTATTTTTGCAGGTTTGCAAAAGTAAAATTTGAGTTCCACATTTTTATGGTTCAGTTAAGGTCCCCTGAAAAGCTCATGTGCTTGGCAATACAGGAATGTTCAGAGGTGAGATGATTAGATTTTCAGTGGAAATGATGATTAGATTAATTCATTGGATAAATTAATAATTTGAATGGGCTACTGGATGGTAACTGTAGACAGGTGATCCATGGCCGAAGGAAGTAAGTTATGCCTGCCATTGGACTTCATCTTCTTCCTGGCTCCTAATGTGCTATTTCCCCCCCTTGTGTGTGTGAGTGTGTGTGTCTATCTATCTGTCTATCTGTCTGCCTATCTATCCATCCATCCATTCCTTTCTCTCTTTCCTGGCTGCCATTAGCTGAGAAGCTTTCCTCCACCAGCCCTTCTACCCTGATATTCTGCCTTACCCCAGGCTCAGAGTAGTGGAGTTAGCTGACCATGGACTGAATCTCTGAAACCATGAGCTGAAAGTAAGCTTTTCCTCCTCTAGGTTATTCTTTTCAGCATATTGGTTCCAACAATGCAAAGCTGTCTAACAAATACATTCAATAATTACAAACGAAAGTAAATACAGATGATTCTTTCAGTTGCCATGACTTGAGTATTTATAAAACATACATGCTACACCCATGTTCATATCAGTATTATTTTTACAAGAACCAACAAAGTAGAAGCAATCCAAGAGCATATTGATGGATAAGTGGATAAACAAAATGTGCTACATCCATACCATGGAATATTATCCCACTTTAAAAAGGAAAGTAACTCTAGCACCTGCTAATGTGGATGAGTCCTGAAAATGTCATGTTAAATAATATATGCCAGATGCAAAAGAACAATGACTGCATGATTCCATTTGTATGAGGGACCTAAAACAATCAAACTTATAGGCATTGAGAGTAGAATGGTGGTCAGCGGGAGCTGCTGGAGTGGGCAATGGAGTTATTGTTTAATGGGCTCAGAGTTTTAGATTTGCAAATTGAAAAATGTTCTGGAGATAATGGTGGTGATGGTTGCCCAACAATGCAAATATACTCAATGCCACTGAACAGCATAATTTAATATGGTTAAATTGGTAATTTTAATAATATATATATTCCATAATTTTAAAAACATATGCAGAGAAATTAAAATTCTATATATCCAACCAAAATGCAAAGGTCTTCCCGGTCATAACAATAAAAATGAGGCATTTTTTTTAAAACAGGTAGAAGTCGTTTTCTTTCCAACGAATTGTGCATGCTACTTGATAAAAATTTTAAGTTTGAAACATATTAATTGGAGTCTTCAGTATTCAGCAATAGAATGCTGGGTTTTAATAATCCTCTTATCTGTTGTTTTTCTGATGTTCTTATTCTCCAAACCTAATTCTCCTGAGGAATGTGCTACTCCCTTTTAGTAGGTGAATAGTTTTTATAATTGAAATATTCAGAAGTTTGAGGCAGCCGTGAGGTGGAAGGCCACAGAGGGTGAGATGCTATTTTATTTTAGGGATACTGCATTTAGAATAAATTGGGTTCTTCATTCCCTTCAAGAAAAAAAAGGATGAGAACTAATATTTTTTGAGCATCATGTTTTGAGCCACCATTCTGGAAACTTTATATATGTTATCACATAGAATTCTTATGGCACAGATATAAAAGAAAATAGACTGAAATCATAAGATACTGTAAATGTTTTCCCTCTCTTCATTTCTGCAGGGAAGAAACCTCATTGGTCAGGGAGCTACCTGGTACTTTGACATTTTGTGCAGACAGTTCTTTGTTGTGAGGCTGGCCTGTGCATTTTTGCCCCTCCTTGAGAATCACAGATCTACATATTAAAGGGTTGAAACTTGGAGAGGATGGGGAACAAGACCAGAGAGGAGGTAAATCTGGGTGTTGACAATTCTGGGAGAAAGTGAGAAAGAGAAACTTTTGGGGAGCCATTGCTATGCTTTAAATAGAGAATGAGATAAACCTCAAGAAGACTTTTAAGAAGTTATCAGTTAAAAGTGAATTTTCTTCTTTATTTTTGGGGACACCAGGGATTGAACCCAGGGATATTTAACCACTGAAGGACATCCTCAGCCCTTTTTTAATATTTTATTTTGAGACAGGGTCTCACTAAGTTGCTTAGGGTCTTGCTAAATTGCTGAGGCTGGCTTTGAACTAGCAATCCTCCTGCCTCAGCCTCCTCAGCTGATGGTATGAATTTTCCCTTTTAGAATGTTCTTAAACAAGATTTGAGTAGCTCTGAATTGTGCTTTTTAAATCTGATTGTCGTTTCTCTGAATGTGACTCTGGTGTTAAAACTGGACCATGCAGTAGGGGTGTGTGTGGGTTTTATGTGGGTTAGACTTTTGAATTGCCATTATTTCTTGTGTTTATAGTTGACACACTGAACTCTGAGGAAGGTCAAATTAGACATTGTATCATCTTTGTTTCCTTTACCTTTATAAAAGGTCCAGATTTAGTGTTTTTTTTTTTTTTAAATTGTTCTTTTTAGGTACAATGACAGTGGAATGTATTTTGACCTATTCTACACACATGGAGTATAACTTATTCTAATTAGAAACCCCATTCTTGTGGTTGGACATGATGTGGAGTTTCCCTGGTCGTGTGTTCATATATGAACATAGGAAAGTTCTGTCCCACTCATTCCACTGTCTTTCCCATTCCCATTCCCCTACCCTTCCCTTTGTTCTTCTTTGTCTAATCCAGTGAACTTCTATCCCACCCCACCCCGCCTTATTTTGGGTTAGCATCTACATCCCAGAGAGAACATTAGGTCTTTGTTTTGGGGGGGGATTGGCTTATTTCACTTAGCATGATATTCTCCAGTTCCATCCATTTACTGGAAAATGCCATAATTTAGGTTTAGTTTTCTTGAGTTTGCAAAAAAGTTAATAGCAAGAGAAGGCATTTCTTTTTATTTTAATGATGTCATTTTATGGTGTCAGATCTTGGATTCAGAGGTAACTTAACATCTACTATGTGATTCAGAAAGGTCTGTCTGCAAGTTTCTTACTGCTACTGTAACAAATTATCACAACTTTCGTGGTTTAAAACTATACAGACTTATTACATCACAGTTCTGGAAGTCCAAGTCAGTCTTAGTGAGGTAACATCATGGTGTCAGCAAAGCCGCATCCCTTCTGAAGGCTCTAGAAGAGGTTGCTTCCTCCTCTTTCTTAGTTCTAGGGGCTGCCCACATTTCTTGTCTAATGGCCCCACATCACTTCACCCTCTCTCTTCTTGTCTCCCTGATCTGCTGTTTCCCACTTATTAAGGACACTTGTGATTACACTGTGCTCACCAAGGTATTCCGAGATCATCTTTCATCTCAAGAGACTTAATCTCAACTGCAAAGTGCTTTTTTGCCATGTGAGGTACCACAGTCACAGGTTCCAGGGATTAAGATGTGGACATCTTTGAAGGGCCATTATTCTGATTCCCACAGCAAAGATGTGAGAACATGGAGTGTTTGTGGTCTCATTCTAAAAATATGCTTGAATCATCCATGTTGACTTGATTTTTTTTTAACTATGTGAAATCCTTAGGCTTAAATGACATTTAATTTTCACAGAAGTGATAAGGATGAGTCAAATTTTAATAATATTGATGAAGATACTGCTAGGGTTTTTAATAAAAGCTCAGATTCCTCTTTAATCTTGTTCTTAGTAACTAATTACCAGGTCCATTCAGAAGAACTGAGCAATGCCTACAGCAAAGTCAGTAGTCTCTCTGAAACACAGGGCACATCTAATGGTTAAATTTATGGGCTAAATTTTTTTAAAACAATTTCAAAAGGATACCACACCAAGCACAGTGCTTAGTACAGAGTAATGATCCGTGAATGCTGGTTAAATGATTTAAAGACTGTATAATCACATCAGGTTTTATTAATGTTGAAATGTGTTGGTGGGAGATGGGCCTGAAAGTTAAATCATTTGTTTTTTATTTATTTACTCCTTAAAAATATTTGTGTGTGTGTGTATTTTCTCTTAAGTTTGTGTTGTGCTCCATGGGACAAAAATCCCATATGCTACAAACCCGCTCCTTTTGGACCCAACATAGTGTCGGAGTTAAGATCGAGGACCAGGCAGTCAGACAGCGTGCTCAAACTCCATCTCTGCCATTTTTTTTGAGGAGCTGTAGGGCTAACCCTGACCCGATCCTCAATGTCCCCACCTGAGGGGGATGACAGTAGTACCTGATGAATGGAGTCACAGGGCTGTGCTGAGAGTTCACAGGGAAAGAGCCTACCTAGACAAGAGAATAAGTGTGTCCCATCAACTTTTTGGGGGGCAAGAGGTGAGCATAAATAGATAAGAAAATGAATGAATATTAAAAACTAGGAAATGCGTGGCTCTGCTGGTTCTTAATCTCCAACCAAGGGTGGTGAATGAGTGTAGTGCGAAGGCAACAATCTAATATTGTCTGACCTCCTACTATGTGCAGTGTTTGTCAGTGACAGATGAGAGATAGATGTAAAAATATAGATGGTGTTGCTCTGCACCCTCCCGAATTATTGCTCACCTCCCATGAATTTCATAGGCATCACTTCTAAGGATGAAAACATGCAATGTCAGAATTTCATAGGAGGGAAAAGAGAGGTGGCCCAGACAGGCAGGGGGCTTGTCTCATGATAACAGAGTGTGAGGTCAGCCTGTAAGTGACCCAGATGACCTGGTTTCTGCTCACTCTGCCTGTCTGTATCACACTCACAGTGTGCAAGGAACATGTTTGTTTGGTAGAAAATATCTATACAATAAAACAAAAGGTGTAAAGCTAAGAGCTGCGAAATGGGCACCAATGGGCACAGGCTGGTGGCTCTGGGAATTCTCAGTGGGGAAACTGGTATCCTCATGAAAATAGTGAAGATCTGGTCTTGCAAACAGACATCTGAGACTCCCAAGAAAAGGGGATTCCTGGTGAGCAAGATACCTGGAGGGAAACACAGGGGAGACTGAGGCAAGGAGGATAAAAAGCTCAGTTATTGTTTCCCCATTAGTTGATTGGCAGTGGGGGTAGGGTGGGAATTCTGAAGCTGTTGCTGGGTTGTAGGGAGCTGATCAATTGGCAGTGTGTGCTTTGGACTGGCAGTCAGATAAAGGATCATGTGTTTGGTTAACAGCAGTTGAATTGACTATGATTGTGTCCTTCTAAGTCCAGTAGGAGCAATGGGCAGAATATGGTTGGAAAGTATTAGAACTGGCCTTGGGGATTTTTTAACCTTGTTCAATAGGAAGTCTTGAGAGGTGTGGATTGAGGTGATGAAAATCAAAACCCGTGATGAAAAATGGGGCAGCTGCTATCGAAAATAGTTGGGTGATTCCTGAATAAGTTAAACATAGAATTACCCTGTGACCAGAATTCCATTCCTAAGTATATTCTCAAAAGAACAGAAGAAGAGTCTCCCAACAAAAATTTGTACATGAATGTTCAGAGCAGCATTATTCATAATAGCAAAAAAGATGGAAACAACCCAAATGCGCATCAACTGTTGAAGGGATAAACATGTGGTATATCCATGCAGTGGAATATTATGCATCCATAAAACAGATGAAATACCGATATGTGCTCCAGTATGGATGAACTTTGAAAGCATGATTAGTAAAAGACACTCAAAAAGCTCACATATTGCATAATTCCATTTATAGGAAATGCTCATAATAGACAAATCCAGAAAGCCGACTAATGGTTGTCAGAAAGGAGGAAGGAGAGAGTGAGGAGGGAATTTATTATTCTCATAGAGAATCTTCTTTTGAGGTAGTGAAATGTTTTGGACCCAGATAAAGGTGTTTGCACAACATGTAAATATACCAAGTGCCACTGAATTGTATCCTTCAAAATGGTTAAAATGATAAAATTTTATGTTCTACATATTTTATTAGTTTTAAAAAACATGCATGATCTCTGGATCTCCTTCTGAAATGTAAGCAACCCAGATGTTGGGGGAGTGTGAGAAGTTTTGCACAAGCATCAGCCAGGACATGGGCACTTAAAATAGAAGAAAAAGAAAACCACAGAAGAAAATTAGAAGTTAAAAATTTCAGTACTAGTGCTCTTAGTATCCTTGAAGTTCATTGTTCTTTTTATTTTATTTTTTTGAAATGTTTTCATTTTTTAAAATATATTATTCATTTTAAATGAAAGCCAAATAAAATTAAATTTAACCTTTTATTTTTAAAACCATTTAAAGCAGATCAGATTTTAGCAAAATATTTCTATTCATCTATCTAATCTATTTATCAAACAATGAATTATCTATGTGGTCAACCCTCTATCAGTACATTTATACCTAGAAAATTTTCTGTAATTTTCTAATATAAATAATAGTAATTTCTGGATGGCAGAATTCTGGTGATAAAAATAAGTATTCCTTTTAGTTTTTGCATTGTTTGAATTCCTTGTAATGAACATGTATTATTTTTATAAACAGCTTTGTGTGATTTTTCTAACCAAGTAGTCTAATAAGCAATAATAATAATAATAATAATAATAATAATAATAATAAAATAAAAAGTGGCACAGAGGGGTAAATATGCTGAGATATAATGACAATTAGTCCTGGGGGAAATATAGTTTTTTTTTTTTTAATTTTCTTGTGTTACTTTTTCAATTCCCAAGGTAATATATTAAAAATCCATGAAACTTAGAGAAACATTCAGAAGCTTGGCCAATGTCACAAAACTGTTCAGAGTGGAACTGGCTGGGGCTGGGATTCAGATTTGCTTGACTCCAAAGTTCGATTCTCAGCCTTGAGTTAATCTTGCCATAAGTAGTACGGCTTTGTTTTTCAAAAATTCAATCTCAATGCAATTTTCCCCTGGATTCTAACTACTGACTGAGTCCTACATCTGTCCTTCAAAATGCCAAGCCTGCAGAGGAGGGTATTGTCTGTGCTTTCTCTCGAACATGTTCCAGTTCCAGGAAATTATCCACCTACCACCAAAATGCCCAGGGACCGAGCATCTGCTGCGTACAGAGCACAAACAGGATGCATTGCTCAGCGACTCAGAGTCCGGAGTCGTCGTGAATTAAGATGCCCAGAAGCCCACTGCAGAGGGGGCTCTGTGGTGTTCGATTACCCATTTACTCACTGCTTATTGAGTTCCTGGGAACTATAAATGCGGATCCCTGATTGTTAGTAATGTTCTCCTTAAGACATTTTGTTTTTCCAAGCAGAAACCAATTTATGCTAAAAGAGAAACTTTATCATAGAAATGCTGGGTGGTGCCAAGCAGGGTGGTGCACTCCTGTAATCCCAGCAATTTGGGAGGCTGAGGCAGGAAGATCGGAAGTTCTAGATCAGCCTCAGCCACTTACTGAGATCCTGTCTCAAAATAAAAATTAAAAGGGTTGGAGATGTAGCTCAGTGGTAAAGCACCTCTGGGTTCAATCCCCAGGTCTACAAAACAAAAAGCAAACAACAAAAACCTAGATTTTTTTTAGGATTGAAAGACCGAGTTACATCTGAAACTCAAGACACAAAATGGCACCAGGGATGGGACTTAGAAATTCAAAACAAATGGTCTAAAGTCACATGGTTGGAATTTAAACCTTTGCTCTGACATTAGCCCTCTGGCCTTGGATAATTTACTTAACCACTCCATATGCTTATCTGTAAAGGGGAAATAACAGTAGTGTCCTCACAGGTAATTCTGAGCCCTAAGCAGGTTACACATGTAAAAAGGGCTGATCAGAGTGACTGATAGCTCTTTGAATTCTTCTTATTATAATATACCACTGAATACTTGATTTCTTAACTTTCTCGCCTACCTGCTCAGTCCTATAGATTTTGAATGTCCCAGTTCAGTTTCAGTAGACATAGTAATTTGACAACCTCTTGGTTTCAAATCCAAATTTCTAGAAAAGATATTGGTTGGCTCATTGGAATAGGAGTTCTTTCCTGGTGCAATAAATAGAAGCCAGTAAGTACAGACTAGTTGTAAATAATCATGGCTGTTGGGAATCCAGTGTTACCACGTGCATGAAAGAAAGGGAGACTGAGCCAGGGGTAGGCACTACCTGGACAAACGGAGAAGTGTACAGTACATGGAGGAAATATCTAGATGTGCTGCTTTTTTGCTGGCGTTCAGAAGGAAAAGTGGGAAAGAATTCTTTGCTTTAACTTGGATGTGCAAAGAATATTTCTGTGAATTCCTATCTTTCTTCTTCAAACCTTCCAACCAACCAACCAATCTTTCCATCAACCAGCCAACTGTGTTCTTGGATTAAACATTTTGTGATGGAGACTTTGAAAGCTACCATGGAGATAATGAAGGAAATAATATACTGGGTCTTTTTTTTTTTTTTCTTTCTTTCTTCATTGCCTATTCATTAGCATGGACAGAGAGGTATGAGCCTTCACTCTTCCCACAGTGAATTGTTTTTAACAAAATCTGCCACTCTGGCAGCAGTAATAGATTTTTCTACATGTCAATGTTAGAAGTCTTTTCTTCATAATAGATTCAACTTTACTAAACACTAGGCTACAGTTGAGTAAGATGCCCTACACTGTCTAATTAAGTTGTGAATCCCTAAGATACCTGGATAATTATATTCAAGTCTGGACTTTTGAAAGGACACCTACCTACCTTGGAGGTTTCAACTTCCATTAATAATTGACTGGATTCATTTGTTTACAAGGTAACAGAGAACCCAGCTCAGACTAGCTCAAACAATAAGAGGAACTCATCAGCTTATTTAACCAAGAAGTTCCATGATAGGTTAAGACTTCAGGTGTAGATTGATCTAGTGGTTTACTCCTATCACTAGAGAGCTTTTTGCCTTTCTCCATATTATCTTCCTTATCATTAGTTCCATTTAAAGGTTGGAATTCTTCATGACCTCAAAAGGCTGGTGGTAGAAACAGAAGCTCCATTATTTTTGTTTCAGCAGATTGGAGAATGTATTCTTTTGGCAGCTTCCACAGAAAAGAGAAGATACTTTTTTCCCCCCAGAATTCCTCCAAAAGGCCATTCACACTGGTTGAGAGAAGGATGTATTGACATAAGCCAGTCAAGGCTTATGTCAATAAGTGTTGATTAATAATCCTTGATAATAATCCTACCCTTGGATTCTTGGGAGAGTTCAATTCCAGCCAGACCTTTTGACTGAGAAATTTGGGTTCCTGTTAAAAAGGAAGAGGGTTGAGAACTTATTCAGGGGAGGCAGCCAATAACTATTCTCTCAAAAAATGTTTATAATTTAAGGCATATTCTTTTATGTTATTTTCTAAATTTCAATGCAGTATAATTTTTTTAACCAGTTTTTGGTGAGTGGAATAATCATCCTCCAACTTATTACAGGCTGGCTTGGAAATAAAAAGATGGGCTCTAGCTCTTTCTATTGAAGGCGTCCTTCAGAAAAATGAGATTCATTTTGACTTGTGGAAGAAGTGCCTTTATGGTTAATGAAATACTATAGAGACCTATTTTCATAGTTTGAAAGGAGTCAAGCTGAGACATCTTGATTGGAGATTTAAAATAGTTCCAGTCTCACTACCAAGCCCTGTTCCCAACATCGAGCTACTAATTATTTAGGCATTGGTAAGTATCAGTCTCATCTCCTTGTCTCTCAATAGCTAAATTTATGGCAGTGCCTGAATTACTTGATATACTATATAGGAGGGATGTTTCCAAGAAGAAAGATAGATCAGGCAAAGAATGGGATAGGGGACAAATCAATTTGGATAAAATATGGAGCCTATTTAAACAATGTGCTTTGTAGACTTCCTTGGTTCCCTATGGACAAATAAAGCAAATTTAAAACATCTGGAGGACTGAGGCTGACTATCAGAGGAAAACACTGATATGTCAAGATAATTGTTCCCTTTATGTTACTTCTCCCCTAGTGACCTCAGTACGACGTACCAGGATCTGATGCTTTTGCCCATTTATCTAGTAGCTTTTTAGATCTTCCATGTCAAATGTGTTGTTTTTTTTTTTTTTTTGGCAGGGTACCAGGGATAGAACTCGTGGGCACTCGACCACTGAGCCACATCCCCAACCCTTTTTTTGTATTTTATTTAGAGACAGGGTCTCACTGAGTTGTTTAGCACCTCACTTATGCTGTGATTGGCTTTGAATTTGATTTGCCCCTGCCTCAGCCTCCTGAGCCACTGGGATTACCGGCGTGCGCCACTGCGCCAGGCTCCAGTGTTCAATGTTTGACTAAGTCCAGGGAAAGTCTACTATCAGTCCCCCTGAGCTTGAATATTGATATAATTTTAAAAAAACTATTGATTGTTATTAATTTAGCAAACTAAAGAGGATTGTCCCATCACCTGGTTCCAACGTATCCCCCCATAGCTTCATTTCCTTTTTCTCATATGAAAGCCAAAAAAAAAAAAAAAAAGATTTAAAAAAGACAGGCCAATAATTAAGACAAGTCACTCTTTAGATTGTGTGATCTTTAAGCATTTTGCTACCATGGCACTCCTTGCCTGCGGTTCTTAAAACTCTCCAATTTCTTATTAATTCAGAATAAGTAGAGTTTGTTGAAATCTGCTCTTGTTTTTTTTTTCTTTTCTACATTTCCTGTTTTTTTTTTCACATATGATAATTAAATGTACCTGTATAATAAAGAAAAGAAAGGATTTTAAAGAATTGCATTTCAACGTGTAAAAAGCCACAACCTTAAACTCTCCCGTCCTACTTTATATTAAATCTTATTCTGAAAGTATTTTAGGATCCTACAGGTAGAATGCAGACTGCACACCCAGGAAGGTGAAGGTTGCCTTGTTACAAATGCTCAGGGGAAGGTTTTTCTATTCCCTATCTTTGCCCAGAGCTCTTTTTTTTTGGTTTCTGTCAATACTCTAGATTTATTTCTCCTTGCGTCTTGCACAGAGGGTCTCAACTTTGTGTGGGGATGTCCGATGAGCTCCCTCTGCACCCCTACAGCTCGGGTGCCCCCTCTGAGCAGCTGTGTGTGCCCAAGTTCAAGGTCTCTCATCTCAGAGGAATGGTTCCCAGGAACTTTGCTTTTCTCTTCTTGGCCTCTGGGGAATCCTTCTTTCCCTCCCAGTCCACTGAAGCACTTACACAGACATTTTTATGTTTCTAATCCAGCTTTTTTACTTGTTTTGTTCAGCAGTGTTGTTTATCTAGTGTCTGCCCTGCTGACAGGAAAGCCCTGAATTGCTTTCTAAAATGGTCTTTTCAAAGGTTTGTTTACAAATAATCTGACTCTTGGATTCCGTGAGGTTATATATCCAGCAATGGTTTCTAAATCTGTCTTAAGTCTTTTTATTAAAAAAACAACAACAACAGCAACAAAAAACCAAGCAAGGGCTTGGAGATGTGGCTCAGGGGTAGAGATCTTGCCTGGCATGTGTGAGGCCCTGGATTTGATACTCAGCACTGGGGAAAACAAACAAACAAACAAACAACAACAACAAAAATCCTGCCCCAGGTAACCCTCATAATCACCCTAAAGTAGCTTCACTAAAGTTAGTTCTAGTTCAATAATCCATTCTTCAAGTTAAAGAAGTCACCAGAGTTGGGGCTTTATTAATCTAGATTCCATTACCCCACACGACAGAATGTTTATCAGATGCTGAACACCTCATCTGGAGAAGGTACCATATACTTCTTTACTTCAGCCAAATTCCAGTACAAACATCTTATCAGGGATCCTTTCTAATCCCACTGCCATCTATCTGTGATAGCTTGTGCCCACGGAGCACAAATGGATGATTAAAGTTGGTGATTGAGGGCAAGAAGAAGATGTTAAAAATAAATCCATCAAAATGAACTTCTAAGGAAACATGTGTCCAAAATGACACAATTCCTAAAGGGCTTCTTTCTGCAGTTCTTATCATTCCAAAACACCTAGTGAATACCGATTCTCCACCATTTGGACCAGGCCTAGAGAACAAAAGCAGTAAAACCCCTGCCCTAGGGGTCTTCTCTCCTCATTTGGAAGGCAGTTGTGAAATAATGACACAGGGAGTACATTTAGATTAAAATTCTTTTTAACATGATCTGGGTGTGGCTTGTCTCTGACCTTGTCTTGAACCGTCCTTCCTCCCCAGCCCAGGTCATTCCCACCCAGAGTCTCTTCTACACCTGCTACTACCCTGTGCTTTGGCTTTATATCATCTCTGTTTTGTTTGTTTGTTTGTTTGTTTGTTTGTTTTGGTACTAGGGATTGAACCCAGGGGCCCTTAACCACTGAGACACATTCCCAGCCTATTTTGTATTTTACTTTGAGACAGGGTCTCACTGAGTTGCTGAGGCTGGCCTTGACATGCAGTCCTCCTCTCAGCCTCCCGAGGTGCTGGATTACACACGTGCTCCACCATGCCTGGCTCCACATCACCTCTAATGGATCTTTCTTATTCGTGTCTCAGATCGAGACACGATAGAAACCTTCCTCTGTCCATCATCCAGTCACCCTGTAACAGTGGTCCACATTGCGCTTTGAATATAGCCCTTCCTGCTCTGCCACTGTGACATATTTTAAAAATGGACCTGTTTCTTTCTCTTCCGTTCCTCTTCCCTCATCCTGAAAAAACAGGATTACCTTTCTTCCCCATCCTAGGCAGAGTTACCTGTTCGCACACTCACCTCGGGAACGAAGAATTCAGACTTGGGGATGGCACCAGAAGATCTCAGAAATGACTGTCTCCCAAATTAACAAGTGAATTACTACTCTGACAGAGAACACGGGGAGGGTAGCCTTTGATTCACCTCTAAAACCCCCCTGTTCCCCATGACAGGCAGAATCACAGCCTCTGGGACAAGAGTCAGTCCCCTGTGTTTCTCCTTTGCTAACAAAGCAATAAAACTTCTTTTTCCCTTTTCTCAAAATGGTGTCCTTATTATTGGATTGGCATCAGGGACAAGGACCAAGCTTTTGTTTTTGTTTTTGGGTACTGGGGATTGAACTCAGGGGCACTTGACCACTTTATTTAGAGACAGGGTCTCACTGAGTTGCCTTGGGGCTTGCTTTTGTTGAGGCTGGCTTGGAACTCACAATCTTCCTGTCTGAGCCGCTGGGATTACAGATACGCACCACTATGCCTGGCTAAGGACCAATCTTTTGATAACAAACCTGTCTTAGGTCTTTTTTGTTATGAAGTTATTTTCTTTGTTTATATCAGCTCCACCTTTTACACACATACCGCTCCAGCACCTGGAAAAATGCCTGGCGCATGGTAGGCAGGCAACACATTTTTAAGGAATGAAGAAATGAATGATTTTACAACAGACAAATCTGTATACTATGAGAATTCTAAAAGGGTCACCTGCCTAAGTAGGAGGTTGGGTAAGTGCTGGACATGTCAAATGTGTATGAAGTTTTTCTTCAAGTGGAATGGAAATGCCTCAAAGAAAGGGAGTTTACTTTACATTTAAAA
This sequence comes from Spermophilus citellus, assembly GCF_964194105.1. NCBI lineage: Eukaryota > Metazoa > Chordata > Mammalia > Rodentia > Sciuridae > Spermophilus > Spermophilus citellus. Next base: position 54,875,450 of record NC_138184.1, on the reverse strand, counting down.
AAAAAAATTTTTTTAGTTGTTGACAGATCTTCATTTTATTTATTTAAATCCGGTGCTAAGAATCGAACCCAGTGCTTCACACATGTCAGACAAGTGCGCTACCACGGAGCCACAGCCTCAGCCCGTTACTTTACATTTTTATGAACTCTCTTCTGCCAGCACATAGCGCTGTTTTGCTAAACTGAAGCTACTCGGCCTTCAGAATCTGCAACAGGGGGTCTGTAACTTTTGAGCACTTCTTACAGGTGAGCTTATCATCTTTTATATCTGTATCCTTTTTTTCAGTTAACCTCCTAGAATCATGTTCTGCTGTGTATTTCCGCCTAAGACAGTGAATGAAGGACGGAGTGATTTCCAAGAATACCTTTCCCCAAGCCTCTTTGCCAAGAAGTTGATCAGCAAGCAGTTGGTACATAGTATGCTGCTCCTAGGAGATGATTAATACAATTATGGAAAGAATGAATTCTTTAGCCTAGTGCAGCCTGGAGAATCAGAATGACACATTCACCATGAATGGCTCCTTTTGCTACATTTTAGTAACAGGTGAGGAATCCTGGGCTTTTGTATGGTTCTGCCCCAAAGCTGTTGAGTTACTCTGAAAATCCTCCAGACCTTCTGCTTCTGAGTTCCCCCATCTGTGAAATTATGTGCTGGGGGATGATACGCCAGGTCATGGGGATTCTGATTTTTTTACTCCAATATTATTGGCACTTGTAAACCTCAGGCAAATGCAACCACTCTGACCCTCAGTTTCATCATTTCTAAAGGGGAAAAAAAATAAAAGTCCCCCACCTCCTAAGATGGCTGCTGGGAATAGGGCACAAAATGTAGGCAGGTGCCCCAAAGCTCAGTAATCAAGATCAATAATATTTTAATACCATATTTTTAAAAAGTCAAAATTAATGCAAAAAAATTCACGATGAAAAAACTATCCACATTTTTCAATAAAGACAAGATCAGTAACAGTGCTGTGCCAAACCATACTGCAGCCTGAGGCAAAAAGGGAAAAGGATTAAATGAGATCATGCTTGTAAGGTACTTGGCACCAAGCCTTGCACATGGTAAGTCTACAGTAAACATAAACCAGTATTATTGAATAATCTCCAAGGTTTCTTCTTGTTCAAAAATTGCTTAGCTACCACTTGTCCCCACAATTTAGTCTTTTAAAAAATGGCAACTACTGATTTAATTTTAGGCAAAATTTCTGCAGAGTTGGCGCCATGCCTACCATCCTTCTGTAAAAATGTAGAATTAGTTCCAGGGGAAAATAAAATAAGTTAGACTCTAAACTCCTTTTATATGTGCTTAGGATGCAATTAAACACACTGAAGTTTTAAAAGAATTTCAGAACAAAGTAGGTCTCAATACTGCCAATAGCACAGTGAAATCAAGCTCAAATAGCCACCAGTTGCTCATGAGCACCCAAGTTCCTATCCACCTGCTTAAGAAATGCTTGTTGAAATCCTGTTATGTTCCTCTGCTCTGAGCTAAATACTGGACCTGCAGAGATTAAAGAGATGCAGATTCTGCCCTTAGAGTATCTAATGTGGAGACGAAATTTGCCTGAAAACATGAGGGGTCCATATCGCATGTCAAAGCTATTTCCCGGGAAGAAAAAAATGCAACTCATAGAGCTTATAATGGGAAATTATTTCCATAAGAATTATTGTACAAGAAGATACATATTTTGAGCCACACCATCCAACACTTTTTATCCATTAACACTGACCCAAAACACATTTAAAAAACACTTAAGAGGCATTATGTAAATACTGAAGAAATAATAGAAGGCCAAGTACCATCATTTGTACCTTTAAATGCTGACCCTTGGCTTGGTGGAGGAGTAATGGGGACACAATAAGATGTTGTGCAAAATGCCATGGCCGTAAACAGGGGAGTGATAATGAGGAACAGGTGGGGGAGAGTCAAGATGGTCAAATCCACCTGCATCTAAATCTGTGTCACCTCCACATACAGACTGAGGAAGAGAGATGCAGACTGGGGGCGCATAGGAGCAATTTAGGAAGAGTCCAAGAGAAGTTTTCACTTCCTTTATAGTCTTCTTTAAAACAATACAGAAGAGGGGCTGGGGGTGTGGCTCAAGCGGTAGCGCGCTCGCCTGGCATGCGTGTGGCCCGGGTTCGATCCTCAGCACCACATACCAACAAAGATGTTGTGTCCGCCGAGAACTAAGAAAAAATAAACATTAAAAAATTTCTCTCTCTCTGTCCCCCTCTCTCTCACTCTCTCTTTAAAAAAAAACAAACAAACAAAAAAAAAAAAACACACACACACACACAATACAGAAGAAATAAGCCCGTTTGGAAAGGCTACTACTACTGTAGGATTCCAACTGTAAGTCATTCTTGAAAAGGTAACACTAAGAAGACTGAGGAACATACTCGAGTTTTACATCCTAATCTTGCACGGTTGAAATGTATCTAAAAGGGACTGGGGTTGTGCTCAGTGGTCGGGTACTTGTCTAGTATGTGTGAGGCACTGGGTTTGACCCTCAGCACTACATATAAATAAAGAAATAAAATAAAGAGGTATTGTGCCCATCTACAACTAAAATCCAGTTCTATCATAAAGACTTTAAAGAAATGTGTCTAAAATATTTTCAGCCAATCTACATCTGTTTTTTATTTTTTCTTTTGGTACCAGATATTGAACCCAGGGATCCTTAACCACTGAGCCATATCCCCAGACTTTTTTTTTAAATTTTGAGACAGGGTCTCACTAATTTGCTTAGGATCTTGCTAAATTGCTGAGGCTGGAAAAATTGTGCTCTATATGTATACTATGAATTGAAATGCATTCTGCTGTCACGTGTAACAAATTAGAATAAATTAATTAATTTTAAAACATAAAATGTTTTGCAAATCATATATAAAAATAAACTCTGCAGGGCTGGGGTTGTGACTCAGTAGTACAGTGCTCGTCTCACACATGGAAGGCACTGGGTTCGATCCTCAGCACCTCATAAAAATAAAATAAAAGGTATTGTGTCCATCTACAGCATATATATGTGTGTGTATATATATATATAACTGCAACTTTTAATAAAAAAATAAAAATAGAAAAAATAAATTGCTGAGGCTGGCTTTGAATTCATAATCCTCCTGCCTCAGCCTCTGGAGCCACTAGGATTATAGTTGTGCACCAACATTCCCAGCCACAGCCTACATCTCTTGAACACTAGTCATTTTACCAATGAAAACCACTTCTAATATTTATTATGCTAATTAACAGGACATTTGATACTGGTCAAGGATGACAGTAACAAGATCAATGGTTGCTAGTGGTTGCAGGGAGAGATGAACGGGCAGAGCACAGAAGATTTTAGGGCAGTGAAACTCCTCTGTATGAAACGATCATGTTGGATAGATGTCATTACAAAGCTGTCCAAACCTATAGAAGGTACAAAATCAAGAGTATCCCCTAATGTCAACTAAGGACTTTGGGTGATAATGGCATGTCACTGCAGGCTCATCACTTGCAACCAATGGACCCCTCTGGTGGGGGATTCGATAATGAGGGAGGCTGTTCACATGAAAAAAAGGAATGTGTGGGAAACCTCTGTACCTTCTTCTCCACAAATCAAAAATTGCTCCAAAGAAGAAAAAAAAAAATTTGTGTGTGTTTTTAGTACCAGGAATTGGACCCAGGGACACTTAACCACTGAGGCACATCCCCAGTCCCTTTTTTTTTTTTTTTTTTTGTATTTTTATTACAGAGAGGGTCTCACTGATTTTCTTACAGCCTTGCTAAACTGCTGAAGCTGGCTTTGAACTCTCGATCCTCCTGCCTCAGCCTCCCAAGCTGCTGGGATTATAGACCTGTGCCACAGCACCTGGCAAGAGGAAAATCTTTTTAATAAAAGGAATAAAACAATGTATTGGAAGCATTCCAAGGCTGGTATAGGAGCATTGGGGTGAGACATCTGTCTTTCTGATAGATTTGGAATGCTGAGCCTTACCTGACAGCTGTTCCCACTGTACCAGGAGAGATGTCTTCTTGGTGGGTCAAATTCTCCATTTTATCACATTGTCACAGAAGTTAATGTGACTGGAAATAGAGAGATCCCTATGGAGCTTATTGTTCGCCACCACCCCAGATTTCCAGAGCTGGATTTGTTACCCTAATTTTTGTGCTATAGAATCTTATGTGAGCAACACCTGTGTTTTGATGATTGTAACTGATCTTAAATTATTCCAGTGGAGGGATGGTGGTCTAAATAAGCGATAGAAAGTTTTAAGCTACACCCTAGTGCCCAACAGTCTGATTGGGAAAATGTTCCAGAGATGGACATTTGCACCTGTTTGTTTGAAAGACCACAATGCTGATGAATTTAACCACAGTAGCCTAGCTCTATTCATCCTTGACCAGTACCCAAGGTCATGTTAATTAGTATAATAAATATTAGAAGTGGGCTTTCAGCTGTAAAGTGGCTGGTTTTCAGGATATGTAGATTGGTTAAAATATTTTAGAGACATTTCTCAATCTTGCATGAACAGGACATAACACTTGAGTGTGCTTTTTATAGCCTCTGATGTTCAAAATGGCACCTGAGGCATGATTTTAAACTGGTCCTACCTCTCTCCACAAACACATGATTCTGGTTGCCTGATGCTGGTTCTGAGGTTCACTGAATTGTGCCTTGAGAATGTGGGCATGGGCTGGGATTGTGGCTCAGTGGTAGAGCACTTGCCTAGCATGTGTGAGGCCCTGGGTTCAATCCTTAGCACCACATTAGAAAATAAAATAAAATAAAATAAAGGCATGCCGTCCATCTACAACTAAAAATAAATAAGTAAATAAATAAATACAACTAAAAGTAAATAAGTAAATAAACAAATAAAAAGAATATGGGTGTGAACTGGGTGCAGTGGTGCATGCCTATAATCCCAGAAGCTCAGGAGGCTGAGGCAGGAGGATCGCAAGTTCAAAACCAGCCTTGGCAACAGCGAGGTGCTAAGCAACTCAGCGGGACCCTGTCTCTAAATAAAATACAAAATAGGGCTGGGGGTGTGGCTCAGTGTTTAAAAGAATGTGGGTGTGTCCATCTCAAGGGAAAGTTTCCTGCAAAGAATGGTCAGAGCACACAGAAGATCAGAGAGCTGAGGCTGAGCTGAAGTTGAGCTTGGAGGTCTTGTGACTGTTTTTGTACCTGTTTGCTGATAAATGCTTATTCAATAAATGTTTGTGTGATAGAATTTGATGCTGGACTTGCTTTTGTGGCCAGACTTTATAGCAACAAGACAAGGAAGAGGTAGTTTACACGGACTTACCTCCAAGTATGTATTCAACAATAAATGAACAACTATTATGTTTCTTCTTGGAACATTCAGTGTGAAAAAAAAAAAAAAAACAGAAAAAAACCTAGTAGTTGTACTCAAGCTTGATCCAGTTAGTTCACGTTGTACTGCTAGATCCTTCCAAGCCAGAGACATCCCATCAGAGAGACTGTTCAGACACCAAAGGTCATCATAAATCCCTTTGTCCTGAATTTTGTCAGTAGAAGAATCATGACTTATAGAAAAAAAAAATACAAGAATGCACTTGGGGTTTGAGAATTTGAGCTACTTTAAGGCTTCTAGGCTTTCCCAAATCCTTCTTGGGAAGGTCTTGCTTTATACACTAGTGCTCTGATCACACGCCCTCCTTGGCTCTCAGGGACAGCTGCTACCCAATGATATAACTGATGATTCAGGAACAGAAAAATGTGTTCCAGGTAAACCAACAATGTGATCGCAAAACAGACAGAAGAAGAGTGAGTTCATAAGGCAGCCCCTCTCGCTGCAATTCACTAAAGCAAGTGTTGTGAAAAAGATAAATACGTGGGACTTTAGAGGAGGGAACTGTTACTTAAGCTGAGAATGACAAAGAATATCTCCACGAAGAAGGTGACACTTAGTTGATCCTTAAAGAATGGCTGGGCTGATTCGCAGCTTCCATTCTCAGCAGTATTAGATCTGGGTTATGATGCTTGCTCTAGAGGATGCTAACTCACAATAATGGCGGAGGGATAGGGAGGGTAGAAGTACTTTGTATAAGACAAAGAGGAATGAAGGAAAGGAAGGGGGGATGGGAATAGGAAAGAGAGTAGGATGAACAGGACTTTCCTGTGTTTATATATGAATGTTCATATATGAATACAAGACCACTGAAACTCCACATCATGTGAAACCAGAAGAACAGGAAGTTGTACTCCAAGTGTGTATAATATTTCAAAATACACTCTACTCTCAGGTATAACTAAAAAGAACAAATTTAAAAAAAAGAAAGTGGTTAGGGCTAGGATGCATGTCCATCCTTGTTTCCTCTTGTTAAATAAAGGTAGAAGACTGGGTGCAGTAGATCATACCTGTAGTTACAGTCACTCGGGAGGCCAACACGTTCAAGACAGTTACATATAAAACATAGTGCTCATTTCTCTTTGGAGGGGTAAAAAAAAAATCGAGATAGTGAGATGAGACGTGGATAGGATTATAATATACTTGTTAAGACTATTGGGCCTAAGATGAGGCCAGCAGAAAGGGAATTAGGAGGTGTTGGAAAAAAAAAAAGACAAGGAATTAAAAAGCATGAGAAAGGCTTTTAGTTGCATATTAGCATGGTGGGATATTTTTAGAAAATGGGATTTGCTAATAAGGGGTATAGAATTAATAAAGCCTTGGTAAGTGGCAGAGACATCACACACCTTTTTTCTCTGAGCATCTCTAATAATAGTCTAATGGAAGAGAGAAATCGATAAAATTCAGAAAAAAAAATTGCAAAAGTGATGTGAGAAAACAGGAGTGTGAATTGGCAGAAACTTTTCTGGAGAACTCTTTGGCAGTATCCATCAGGTCGGGCCATAGTAACCAACCATGACCCAATGACAGTGGCTTTAAAACGTGTTTCTTCCTCATTCAGTATTTGTGGCAGGTCAGCTGAGGTGTTGGTCCATATTGAAATCACTGCACAACTCAGGCTACTAAGAAGTCAGTCCCTGTAATGTCGAGGATCACTGTTGTAGAAGCTGACAGAGACTCTGGAAGTTTTCAAATTGGCAATAAAATGGTAAAGGTACACGTCCCTCATAAACATGATGTTTTGACTGAGTTTTGTGGCTTTTCTACTGGCAAGGGGACAAGGAGGTGCAGCTCTATGAGGCTCTGGAAGGAAGAAAACTGGAAATATTCTTAGAGCTGGGCAGATGCCTACCTTGGGCTATAACTATTAAAATCAAAACATCTATACCCAGGGGCTGGAGATGTGGCTCAGCGGTAGCGCGCTCGCCTGGCATGCGTGCGGCCCGGGTTCGATCCTCAGCACCACATAGCAACAAAGATGTTGTGTCCGCCGATAACTAAAAAATAAAATATTAAAATTCTCTCTCTCTCTCTCTTAAAAAAACAAAAACAAAAAAAACATCTATACCCATTGACTGTGTTGAAACCACAGCCAAAGGGGCCCCAGCAAACTTCCAGCTGCCAGCTGATGATTGGTTCACAGCGGCCCCAGCAACATCTAGCTGATTGGCTCCTCTGCGGTGATGTTCATTGGGCTGTTTCCCTGCCCTTCAGACTGCCAGCTGATGATTGGCTCACAGCGGCCCCAGCAACATCTAGCTGATTGGCTCCTCCATGGAGCTGCTCATTGGGGGACTTCTTTGGTTTATTTATTTTTTTTTTCTCATTTTATCACTTTTTTTTTTTATTGGTTGTTCACAACATTACAAAGCTCTTGACATATCATATTTCATACATTAGATTGAAGTGGGTTATGAACCCCCAATTTTACCCCAAATGCAGATTGCAGAATCACGTTGGTTACACATCGCCATTTTGATGATGTTAGTTCTGCCTATCCATGAACAGGGTATATTTTTCCATCTTCTAAGATCTTCTTCTACTTCTCTCTTTAGGGTTCTGTAGTTTTCATTGTATAAATCTTTCACCTCTTTTGTTAGGTTGATTCCCAAGTATTTTATTTTTTTTGAGGATATTGTGAATGGAGTGTTTTTCCTCATTTCTGTCTCAGAAGTTTTGTCGCTGATATACAGAAATGCCTTTGATTTATGTGTGTTGATTTTATATCCTGCCACTTTGCTGAATTCATTTATTAGTTCTAGTAGTTTCTTTGTAGACCCTTTTGGGTCTTCTAGGTATAGAATCATGTCATCTGCAAATAGTGATAATTTAAGTTCTTCTTTTCCAATTTTTATGCCTTTAATTTCTTTTGTCTGTCTAATTGCTCTGGCCAGTGTTTCGAGAATTATATTGAATAGAAGTGGTGATAGAGGGCATCCCTGTCTTGTTCCGGATTTTAGAGGGAATGCCTTCAACTTTTGTCCATTCAGAATGATGCTAGCCTGAGGCTTAGCATAGATAGCTTTTACAATGTCAAGGTAAGTTCCTGTTATCCCTAGTTTTTCTAATGTTTTGAACATAAAGGGATGCTGTACTTTGTCGAATGCTTTTTCTGCATCTATCGAGATGATCATATGGTTCTTATCTTTAAGTCTATTGATGTGGTGAATAACATTTATTGATTTCTGTATGTTGAACCATCCTTGCATCCCATGGATGAATCCTACTTGATCATGGTGCACAATTTTTTTGATGTGCCTTTGTATTCGATAAATTCCTTAAGTCATATGATTTGCCCAGACTGAGTCAGGAGGATACTCACAACTTAAACAGACCAATATCAATAGATGAAATAGAAGAAGCAATCAAAACACTTCCAACCAAGAAAAGCCCAGGACCGGATGGGTATACAGCGGAGTTTTACAAAACCTTTAAAGAAGAATTAATACCAATACTTTTCAAGTTATTTCAGGAAATAGAAAAAGAGGGAGCTCTGCCAAATTCATTCTATGAGGCCAACATCACCCTGATTCCGAAACCAGACAAAGACACCTCAAAGAAAGAAAACTACAGACCAATATCTCTGATGAACCTAGATGCAAAAATCCTCAATAAAATTCTGGCGAATCGAATACAAAGGCACATCAAAAAAATTGTGCACCATGATCAAGTAGGATTCATCCCTGGGATGCAAGGATGGTTCAACATACAGAAATCAATAAATGTTATTCACCACATCAATAGACTTAAAGATAAGAACCATATGATCATCTCGATAGACGCAGAAAAAGCATTTGACAAAGTACAACATCCCTTTATGTTCAAAACATTAGAAAAACTAGGGATAACAGGAACTTACCTTGACATTGTAAAAGCTATCTATGCTAAGCCTCAGGCTAGCATCATTCTGAATGGAGAAAAATTGAAGGCATTCCCTCTAAAATCTGGAACAAGACAGGGATGCCCCCTATCACCACTTCTATTCAATATAGTTCTCGAAACACTGGCCAGAGCAATTAGACAGATGAAAGAAATTAAAGGCATAAAAATTGGAAAAGAAGAACTTAAATTATCACTATTTGCGGATGACATGATTCTATACCTAGAAGACCCAAAAGGGTCTACAAAAAAACTACTAGAACTAATAAATGAATTCAGCAAAGTGACAGGATATAAAATCAACACACATAAATCAAAGGCATTTCTGTATATCAGCGACAAAACTTCTGAAACGGAAATGAGGAAAAACACTCCATTCACAATATCCTCAAAAAAAAAAAATAAAATACTTGGGAATCAGACCTAACAAAAGAGGTGAAAGACATATACAATGAAAACTACAGAACCCTAAAGAGAGAAATAGAAGAGGATCTTAGAAGATGGAAAAATATACCTTGTTCATGGATAGGCAGAACTAACATCATCAAAATGGCGATATTACCAAAAGTTCTCTATAGGTTTAACGCAATGCCAATCAAAATCCCAATGGCATTTCTTGTAGAAATAGATAAAGCAATCATGAAATTCATATGGAAAAATAAAAGACCCAGAATAGCAAAAACAATTCTAAGCAGGAAGTGTGAATCAGTTGGTATAGCGATACCAGATTTCAAACTATATTACAGAGCAATAGTAATAAAAACAGCATGGTACTGGTACCAGGACAGGCGGGTGGACCAATGGTACAGAATAGAAGACACAGAGACTAATCCACAAAGCTACAACTATCTTATATTTGATAAAGGAGCTAAAAACATGCAATGGAGAAAGGATAGCATCTTCAACAAATGGTGTTGGGAAAACTGGAAATCCATATGCAACAAAATGAAACTGAATCCCTTTCTCTCGCCATGCACAAAAGTCAACTCAAAGTGGATCAAGGAGCTAGATATCAAATCAGAGACTCTGCGTCTGATAGAAGAAAAAGTTGGCTCCGATCTACATATTGTGGGGTCGGGCTCAAAATTCCTTAATAGGACACCCATAGCACAAGAGTTAATAACAAGAATCAACAAATGGGAGTTTCTTAAACTGAAAAGGTTTTTCTCAGCAAGAGAAACAATAAGAGAGGTAAATAGGGAGCCTACATCCTGGGAACAAATTTTTACTCCTCACACTTCAGATACAGCCCTAATATCCAGAGTATACAAAGAACTCAAAAAATTAGACAATTAGAAAACAAATAACCCAATCAACAAATGGGCCAAGGACATGAACAAACACTTCACAGAGGAGGACATACAATCAATCAACAAGTACATGAAAAAATACTCACCATCTCTAGCAGTCAAGGAAATGCAAATCAAAACCACCCTAAGATACCACCTCACCCCAGTAAGATTGGCAGCCATGTTAAAGTTAAACAACAATGAGTGCTGGCGAGGATGTGGGGAAAAGCGTACTCTTGTACACTGCTGGTGGGACTGCAAATGGGTGCGGCCAATTTGGAAAGCAGTATGGAGATTCCTGGGAAAGCTGGGAATGGAACCACCATTTGACTTAGCTATTGCCCTTCTCGGACTATTTCCTGAAGATCTTAAAAGAGCACACTACAGGGATACTGCCACATCGATGTTCATAGCAGCACAATTCACAATTGCTAGACTGTGGAATCAACCCAGATGCCCTTCAATAGATGAATGGATAAAAAAAAATGTGGCATTTATACACCATGGAGTGTTACGCAGCAAAAATGACAAAATCACCGAATTTGCAGGGAAATGGATGGCACTAGAGCAGATTATGCTTAGTGAAGCTAGCCAATCCCTAAAAAACAAATACCAAATGTCTTCTTTGATATAATGAGAGCAACTAAGAACAGAACAGTGAGGAAGAGCAGGAAGAAAAGATTAACATTAAACAGAGATATGAGGTGGGAGGGAAAGGGAGAAAAAAAGGGAAATCACATGGAAATGGAGGGAGACCCTCATTGTTATACAAAATTACATATAAGAGGTTGTGAGGGGAATGGGATAACAAACATGGAGGGAAATGAATTACAGTAGATGGGGTAGATAGAGAAGATGGGAGGGGAGGGGAGGGGGGATAGTAGAGGATAGGAAAGGTAGCAGAATACAACAGTCACTAATATGGCAGTATGTAAAAATGTGATTTGTAACCGATGTGATTCTGCAATCTGTATTTGGGGTAAAAATGGGAGTTCATAACCCACTTGATTCTAATGTATGAAATATGATATGTCAAGAGCTTTGTAATGTTGTGAACAACCAATAAAAAAAAAAAACAAAGAATAAGATTGAAATTGAAGACGAATTGACTCAAAAAATACCAAACTTATGCATAGAATGATATCATTTATCTTATATATTATGTTAAAATTAAGACTATATTTGCAATAGAGAAAGGATAAGAAATGTTCTTGATAATAGTACTAACATCTATTGTTTATTGAGCATTTAGCATGGTTAGACATTGTATTTCTAAATGTTAAATGTTTCATAAGCATGATTCTCACTTTACAGATGAAGAACTTAAGGCTCAGAGAAGTTCAGTGACTTGTCTAAGCTCACACAGATAAGCAGTTCTGCAGTTAGGATCTCAGTGTGTCTGAAAAATAGCTGCCACTGGGCCGTTGGATAAGGTTAGCGGTGGGGCATAGGAAAGAAAGCTTTTACTGTCCGCTTTATGGGGTTTAATTAGCTTGTATTTATTTTTGTTTTTCTTGCAATAAGTATGTATTCCTTTTTGCAAAAATGATCTAAAAATAAAAATGGGAAGGGGACGAAATAGTTTGGAGATAGCCATGCATACGTAGAAAAAAAAAATCTACAAATGTACCCAAACTCTATCCAAGTGCCTGAGTTCCAGCAGCAGGGGGAAGAAATCTTACATCAAATTCAGTGTCTAAAGCAAAAATGGGTCGGGTAGCCTGTTGAATACGCTGGGAGGAGGGGTCTCTCTTTGAGGCAGGGTGGCCTGGCAAATGGCTCTCCAGTGAGTCTAGCAGCCTCCTGGGGAAACTGCAAAGGGCATCTTGAGAACCTTTTGGTAAATATTGAGGACGATGAATCACTGAAAACAAGCAGCAGGGTTCATAAGGAATAACTCATGTCAGGCAATTTGACAGCCCTTTAAAAATAGAATTATTAGGGTGGTGAATAAAAGAGCCATTATGAGCCTCGGCATGTGGACTGCATCGGGACTGTCTCAGGAAGCCCTCCCATCTAATGTTTTCCAGTAAGCTGGTGCTGGGTACATGGGAGAGGATTGAGACCGGGAGATAGAAGACACTCATTTATGCATTCAAGGATGCAAAGTTGCACATACAAGGACATTCATCGCAGCACTGTGTGTTATAGGGAGAATCTAGAAACCAGTTTAACATCACCAGTCAGGGATTAGTTAAAAGCATATTTGGGGCTGGGATTGTGGCTCTGCGGTAGAGCGCTCGCTTAGCACGGGTGGGGACCCGGGTTCGATTCTCAGCACCACATAAAAATAAAAGTATTGTGTTCTATCCATCTACAAAAAAAAAAAAAAGATTCATAGATTCATATTCTCTCTCTCTTTCTCTTTCTCTCTCTCCCTTCCCCCCCTCTCCTTTAAAAAAAATATTTAAAAAAAAAAGCATACTGGGCCAGGTGCTCATGTCTGTAATCCTAACCACTCAGGAGGCTGAGGCAGGAGGATTGAAAATTCAACACAGGCCTCTACAATTTAACCAGCCTCTGTCTCAAAATAAAAGATAAAAAGAACTGGGGATGTAGCTCCATGATAGAGTGCCCCTGGGTTCAATCCTGGGGACTAGGGGAAAAAGAAAAAAAAAAAGGAAATATTCATGAATGGACTTACATGTAGCTTTAGCTTTTTCAGTCAAGGTTGGCAATCTATGACCCCTGGGCCAAATGTGCTCCAAGAATTGGGAATAATTTTTATTGTTTTAAATGGTCAAGAAAAAAATTTAAACGAAGAATAATATCTCATGACAGGTGAAAATGTGTTGTGAAATTCCAATTCCCCCATCATTCAATGAAATCCTGTAGTAACACAGCCTGCCTTTTCATCTCCGTGTTGTCCCTGGCAGCTCTCAGGCTGCCATGGCAGAGCTGAGTAGTTGTGGTGGGGACCTGAAGATCTGCCAAGCCTACAATATTTACTGTTGGGCCCCGGACAGAAAAAGTTTGCTGACCTCTGTCTCCAACAGATCATTAAATGAGATTATTAAGCAGAACAGTTTCATTCTGGTATCAAAGTGTCTTTAATTCCCCTTTTCATCCTGGCTCTTTCTCAGCTTTCTTTGAGCTTGTTTATTTGGTTATTTTTCTGTTTCTGTTAGTCTGTCTGCCTCTGCCTTTATGGCCGTTGTGGATCTCACGATTGTGTGTTTTTTTCTGGGGGGGTGGGTGGGTGGGTAGGAATTGAACCCAGCGGTGCTTACCCACAGAGCCACATCCCAGCCCGTTTTTGATGCTGTTGTTTCTGAGACAGGTCTTGCTAAGTTGCTTAGGGCCTCACTAGATTGATGAAGATGCCTTTGAATTTTCGATCCTCCTGCCTCTGCCTCCCAAGCCACTGGGATTTTAGGTGTGCACCATCACGCCTGGTTCATTCACTATTCTAAAAACAAAAATTACGTATTTTTATTAGACAAGAAATATCTAGTCCTTGGGGGGAAAAAAGTCAAATGCTAACGAAATATACCCCATGTCAGCCTCTGCTACTTGATTGGAAACTTGCTGAGGGCAAGGGACCATATTCTTGTTTTGTCCCCTGCACTTAGCATAGGACCTGGCGCATAGTAAATCCTTAGTAATACTTCTTTTTTTTTTTGGGGGGGGATGGGTACCAGAGACTGAACTCAGGGGCACTCAACCACTGAGCCACATCCCCAGCCCCATTTTGTATTTTATTTAGAGACAGGGTCTCACTGAGTTGCTTAGGGGCTTGCTTTTGCTGAGGCTGGCTTGGAACCTGAGATCCTCTTGCCTCAGCCTTCCGAGCCACTGAGATTATAGGCGTGTGCCACCATGCCTGGCTCCTCAGTAATACTTCTTAATGAACTACTGCATGCTGTATCTGTGTCTATGGTATCTTTTGCAATCTACTATTCTGCAGTGTGCTTTTTCTTTTCTTTCTTTTTTTTTTTTTTTTTTTTTTGGTATTGGGGAGTAAATCCTGGGATGCTCTACCACAAAGTCACATCCCCAGCCCTTTTTATAGTTTATTTTGAGACAGGGTCTTGCTAAGTTGCTGAGGCTATCCTCAAACTTCCGATCCCTCTACCTCTGTCTGCCCCACAGTGTGCTTTCTTGTATGTGCTAATAAACATAAACTAAAGGAAGTGTATGAGGAGAGAAAGCATTTTCCATTCTGGCCACGGAAAACACACCCTTTTGTGTAGTAGCCAGGGCCCTCTTAGTAACTGGCCTTCTGTACAGCTCAGATGTTGCCTCGGGCTAGTGGAGTGGATCACAGTCAGGAAGCATTTTGTTAATCCGTTTTGGGGGTTACACACCAGCAGGGACACAGGAAACCTGGCATGGATCATTTACTGGGCCTTCTTACTTAGGATGGTAATTGTATTTCTGTGCCATGAGCCCAAATCTCGTTGCTCTCCTCCCTAACTGTCTTCCTTCCTTGTTTCTATTTTTTTAATTTTATTTTTAATGGATGCATAATAATTGAACATATTTATTGGGTACATTGTTAATTTTTTTTTTTTTTTTGGAGGGCTGGGGATTGAATCCAGGGCCTCATGCATGGTAGGCAAGTGCTCTACCACTGAGCTACATCCCCAATCCCCATCCTGATGTTTTGATGCATGTACGCATTGTGTACTAATCAAATCAGGGTATTTGGCCCATCCATCACCTCATACATTTATCATTTATTTGTGGTGAGAACATTCAGACTCCTCACTATTTAGAAATATTTGATATGATATCATTAACCGTAGTCACCCTGCTGTGCAATAGAACTCAACGACTTATTCTTGCTGTCGAACCATAGCTCTGTCTCGATCATTCATTCAGTCACTTCCTATCCCTCCCTGCCCTCCACCCTCCTCCAGCCCTTGACAACCACTTTTCTGCTCTTCCCTTCCTTGGGCAGATTCCCTGACTCATCTCGACTCTTTGATCTGACCTCCCTTTCCTGCTTTTCTAAGACTTCATGCAAAAGCGGGAGTTAAGAACATTATGTTCCAAGTGATTGGCTCTGTGCATGGCACCTTTGGAACCTCAGATTTATGGGTGAAGTTGGGCAAGTTTCATGCCACCTATTTTTACAGATAAAGAAACTGGGGCACAGAGAAGTGAAACAGTTTGCCAAGGTCAAGGCCTGCTCCAGAAGCAGTGCTCCAAAGCGCTCTGCCAGGCTGTGTCTCTACTGCACACGGTTCTGCTCCCACAGCAGCACCATCTCCAGTTAGATCCGAGGGGTGGGAGTAGGAGGGGGTGGCTTACTGGCCTTTGTATTCTCAGTACCTGGCAGAAAGCCCAGGGCTAGGAGCAGATCCTGCCTGCCTGTTGACAAGGTGGATTAGAAGCACACTTTATGACACTTCCCCAGGCTTCCTCATGCAGCTGCTGTTGGTTGAATTCTCTCCAAACCCGGCTGAGGGTGCGATGGGGTACACTTGGTTAGAACTTTCCTGGAAAGCAACTTGGCAATGTTGCCCTCCAGCAAAATGTGCTAACCATTGGGCCAGAGCATTTTTATTTCTAGGAATTTGTCTTCAGGATAAAAAAAATCACAGATGTGTGTGTAACAACGTATATACGACGATGTTTATTGCAGTGTTGGCTATCACAATGGAAAACTCGAAAACATCCTAATGCCTGACTATAAAGAATTGGTTAAATAGCTTACGGTACATTTCTCTGATGGAGCATTTTACAACCAGGACAATATCACTCTTAATGCATAAAGTGGTTACCCCTGGAGAAGAGGAGAATGTATCCCGAGGAACACATGGAAAGCTCCAGCCGTGTTTGTAATGATTTCTTTCTTGAGCTGGGTGTTTATTATCTCATGCTTTCCTCCCTCCCCTCGGGGCCTCATGCACACTAGACAAGCACACTACCACTGAGCTGCATCCGCAGTCCTATTATCTCATTCTTTATATCTCTTGATATGTCTAAACTATTAAGTAATTAGGTGAAAAATGAAATTTTAAAAAATCGTGTTTAGAATACTTAGCGATGTGTCAAAATAATCATAAAATATTATGCGTAAGCAAACAGGTTGTAATAAATAGTACGAACAATATCATGCCGATTTTCTAAATCAGAGCTTGTATTTAGGTATGAAAGAAACCCATTAAACTTTAAATTGTGTTTATACTTGGACAGTGTGGTTTCAGGTGATTTCCATTTCTACAATCAAACAGTATTATTTTGCACCAAAAAAAGTAATACTTTTTCACTTGCCGACTTTCATCTCTTACTACTTTCTGCTTTCTAAATTTCCTCAGCAAGAAACTCCAGAATGATTTTCCACTTGTCTCTTCCTTTGAATCTACCCATCCAGGGATTTGATTTGATTTTTGTTATTCACATTTTCTTAATCTTCTCCTTTGTTCCTGGCTAGTCTCCACAAGATTTTAGACCTTATTTTTTGTCCTGTAGTGAATGCACTTGATCTTGGGGTTATCCACACCCTGACCTGGTGATGTTGAAAACCCTGAGTTGTCTTTTAGCCAATCTGAGTTTCATTTTTTTAAGCTCCTTGTGGATATAAGTCACAGGGTTTGGCAATAAATTGCTTGTGACGAGTCAAGGATGGTAATAAGCTGCAAATTGACTTTATAACTTCATGCTAGTGAGGTGCGTTGGGATACTCAATAGTTCTGTCCCATCACATCCAAAAGGTGATTAAATATTAATGGACTGGAGTCCCTCACTGGGTGTGAATTCATGAAGGAGAAGAGTGTGTGCACAGGGTCGAGCAAGCAAACCTGACCAGTCTTCTCTTGAATTCATTCTGATGGAGAACAGGCTCAAGATATTGAGTGGCAGTGTGAGAGCTCATGACCTTGACCTCGGAGGGTTTCTTTAAGAAATCACAACTGGAAGAAAGACATCGAGGTGACAGGAAAGGCCCCGCCACTCCATTGGAAATTGAAATGGTTTCCTGAAGAAAGAGAAAAAGCAGAAGACAAGTTCATTTGGAGTGTTTCAGCATATGTTCTGAATTTGGAAACATTGTACAGAAGGAAGGCAGGGAAACAAGATTTTTGCTGCATAGCTTAGGAAATGTGTGGGAAAGTGTTTATAACAGGAGGATTCAATTATAAGAGCTTTGTGTTCTTTTCATATAGACTATATCACTTTCCCTCCTAGGCCAGAAAGAGTGGATCAGAAAGTTCCGGATGAATGGATTAACGAACTGATCAAATCACCTTTGTGGAGGTTAATCTCCTGCCTCCTGTGTGGATTCATCAAGATGTTGGTGGTTGGAAGTGACAGAAACCCAATTCAGAAACAACTTAGGTAAAACCAGAAGGGACTTTATTGGCTGCTGTGATTGAAAAGGCCAGTGGGTAGTGCTGTGTCCGTCATGGCCGGATTCAAGGGCTCCCACAATGGGATCAGGAATCTGTCTTCTTCACTCTCCTGCTTTTGCTTTCTCCTGAGTTGGCTTGATTCTTAGATGGACTCTCCCTTAATGGCAGCAAAACTGGCCTAGATAAAGTAAGTTAAGCAACTCAGCAAAAGCAGGTTTTTCTCAATAGCTCTAGGAAAAAGTCCAGCTGTGAGTCTCACCGGTCTGGTTACCTCATATGCCCACTTTGGCTCGGTCAGTGTGCACAGGGAAACGGAATGTGTTCTGCGCCCACCTTGAACTAAGGAGATAGTGTCAATTCCACTGAAATGACATCGACTACCATGGGGAATGGAGGGCTCTCAGAGACACATCGGGATGTCATCCTTAGAAAGAGAAATAATAATGGAAGGGAGGTAATAATAATTCTGGATAGTCAAAAGCCTCAGACGTCCACACCCCACCAGATGTCCATGCTTCTGAAGATCAACATAAAGGCTACATCCAGAACTAGTTTGCTAACAATGCTACATAACACCAAAGTACACAAAGATTGCCTTAGTTGGGAAAAGAAGGTCACGACCCTTATTCTTTTCTGCTATAATTTGTTCTACAATGACTAACTCTTTAGCCATGAATCTGTGACCAAGGGCTTATTACCATAGAAACTTCCTTTGAGGGGACAATTAGCATCTGTTGTTATCATTGGAATGTCATCATTTCATCAGGAGTTGCTAGTAATGGTGCTCTTTTGGTTTTTCCATGCTTTCCTATGGATCTTCACATTGTAATCAGTTCCCTGAGGTCACGGCCCACATCAGCACACTACCAGCAAGCTAATTAGTGGCTTGTCAGATGTCTACTTGGTTCTCCCAACTCTCCTTCCACTGTAACAGAGGCCCCTGAGGTGCACACATAAAGAAAAAGCTGGTGAGGATGATTCTGGGTTTGGCAGCCCAAGAAATGCATTCTGGAGCTCCAATGTACTGGTCCAAAAGAGATACTTATTCCATGTTGAGATTACATGCATCGTGTGTGATAAGCAAGAATAAAACATTATAATAGGATTCCCTTATGATTTGCAAAACATTTGAATTTTTCTTCTGTATCAATGATAGCTGGATATAGCTAGCAGAGGTAATAAGCCCTTTTCCAAAATGATGTCAAGTGGGGAATCACTAAAAATTAATGTTGGTGTTTCCCCAGGGCTGGCTTTTGGCTCCCTTGCCTCAGATTTGCTTGAGGTATCCTCGTGCAACTATTTGGTTGCAAGCCTCAAAAACCAACCAGTTAACTTGAGGAAAGAAAGATATTTGTTGAAAAATATTTTGGCAAGTCGAATGAAAGTTTGCAGAATAGATTGGATCCTGAGGGAACCAGGTAGGTACCAAGGAAAGCCTGTGGTCAAAAAGTAGGCGTGGTTGAAAAAGAATGCCATTTTTTGAGCTGCATCAAAGTGTCTTGGGATAAGACATAAAATTGGCTCAGCTTAGGTCCCATGTCAATTTCTTATCTAGATTAATGGATGGTGGGGAGAGGGGGTTGGCCTCTGTGGAAGTCATTTCCTGGAATTTCCCTCCTACCAGGACCAAGCCCCGAGGGACAATTCTTACAAAAAAAAAAATTGTGTTGATTTTAGGTCACAGAATGAGTAATAAGCAGCTTACAGGTAAACAATTGTGTGTTCTAGCTATAGTGTTTGTTGAAAATTCAGATGCTAGGCTCAGAACCAATGTTACTGAACCAGACTATCAGAGTGCAAGGCCCTGGTGTTCTGTTTTTAATAAGTTCCAAAGGTGAGACTCGTACATGGCAAAGGCGAGAAAACACTGGACATGGTGGGGAAGAATATTGTGTTAGTCAGGTTTCCATTACTATACCAAAATCTCTGAGAAAATCAACTTAAAAATAGAAAAGTTTTATTTTGACTTACAGTTTTGGAGATTCCAGTTACGTGGCTCTATTGCTTTTGAGACTGTGGCTAGGTGTGCATCATTGTGAGGAGCATGTGGCAGAGCAACTGTTACTCTCATGGCAGCTGAGAAGCAAAGGCAGAAAGATGAGGAATCAGGTCCTAATATCTCCTTCAAGGGCATGCCCTCAAATGACCAGGAGACTTCCAACTAGGTGTCATCTGTTAAAGATTCCACCACCTTCCTATAGCATTCGTGGGCTAGAGACCAAGTCTTTAAGACATGGGCCTTTGTGAGACTTTTATCCAAACCATAGTAGATATATATATATATATATATATATATATATATATATATATATATTCATCTATCTCTGAAAAAAATTATAAAAACATTTATATATCTCTGAGAAAGGGTATTAACTGTTGAAACATTAACTTGCATGGATTAGCAAAAAAGAAAAGGAAAGGGAAAAGTTAGTAGAGTTAGTAGCCAAAGTTCTAAATATGGATTCCCTCTTCCTTCCAGAATTTGCTCAGGAGCATGGAGGACCTATTCCTTTTGGAACATTTAAAAACTGCAGGAATTGGGCTGGGGATGTGGCTCAGGTGGTAGCGCGCTCGCCTGGCATGCGTGCGGCCCGGGTTCGATCCTCAGCACCACATACAAACAAAGATGATGTGTCCGCCGAGAACTAAAAAATAAATATTAAAAATTCTCTCTCTCTCTCCTCTCTCACTTCTCTCTCACTCTCTCTTAAAAAAAAAACTGCAGGAATTTCTTGAATTATTTCAATGTCAATTGCTGCGATGTCTGCAATCAATTCATGATATGGGATAGACTCATTGAGAGTTGAAGGGGGTTTCATATTCATTTACATTCACATTCATATTCAGTTATTCAAAAGGTAGTAGAGTTTAATGGTGAATAGTATTTTGGGGGGGATGAGGAGGAGACTGGGGGATTGAACTCAGGGCACTCAACCACTGGGCATCTCAAGCCACACCCCCAGCACTATTTTTTATTTTATTTAGAGACAGGATCTCACTGTGTTGCTTAGCCCCTTGCTTTTGCTGAAGCTGGCTTTGAATTCACAACCTTCCTGTCTAAGCCTCCCAAGCCCCTGGGATTCCAGGTGAGTGCTACCAAGCCTGGCTAGTTTGGGTTTTGAAATCAGACAGAATTAGATTCAAGTAGGTCTCTGCTAGTTAGTTTGGGGATCATGAACAAGTTACTTATCATCTCTATGACTCACTTTTTTTCATGTGTTAAGCAGAACTAGTAATACTGACTTCCAATGGTTGTTACATGAGACCTAAAATGAGATCACGGATGTGAAATTGTGTTAGTCAGCTATTCGTCACAGTGACAAAATACCCAACATAGGTGACTTAAAAGGAGGAGAGATTTGTTTTTGTTCATGGTTTCAGAGGTTTCTGCTGGATCCATTGATTCTGGGCCTGTGGGAAGGTAGAGCATCATGGCGGAGAGAGTGGGGTGGAGGAAACCTGCTTACCTCATGGCATCTGAGAAGCACAGAGAGAAAAAGACCCAAGATGTCCAAAATCCCAAGGATATGCCCCCAAAGACCTACTCCGTCAGCTAGGTCCCACCTCCTACAGTTTCCACCACCTCCCAATAGTCAATTTAAATTATGAATCCCTCAATGGATTAATCCACTGATGAGGTCAGAGACCTTATGATCCAATCATTTCCTATAAGCCCCACCTTTGAACAAACCTACAACACATGAGCTAGTGGGGGTCATGTAGATCCAACTGTAATGATAATTCTTACTACAATTCCTGACATGTGGTCAGTGGTAATTAAATAGTAGCTACTGTGATCAAATAACTCAACAAGTGGACTACTATTCAACAAGAAAGTACTACGTACCTAATAAATTAAAAACTAAATACCTAAACAAAAAAAAAAAAAAGAGAGAAAAAGAAAAAGGAATGAACTATGGAACACACAACACGAATGGATATCAAAATAATGATGTCAGTGAAATAAGTCAGCTCCAAAGAATATACACTGTTATTCTATTTACATAAAATTGTCAAAAATATAAATTTAGGTGAATAGAAAGTAGATCTGTGATTGCCTAAGCATGGAGGTATTCAGAGGGATTAAAAAACATAAGGGAAATTTGGGGGGGCAATGAAATCATTTATATTTATTGTGATGATGATCTCACAGTTGGATATGTGCTGAGGGCCATTACCAAGTAGGAAATTTCCTTGCCAGCGTACCCCATGTTAATTTCGCTGTTGACATTGCATGTTAGGTGACCCTGCCCAAGGACGAGGGTGGATCCAGGATTAGGGTGTATCCTGCAGTTTGAGGAAGTATCCCAATCCTTGGGTTTAGGGCGTTCCCGGTTTAAGACAAGTTTAAGGCGTTCCCAGTTTAAGACCTTGGGTTTTAGGGAAGTTCGATGTTGAGGATTATTGCTGCTGGAATTAGGGCGTTCCTGCTGCCTGAGCTCCCATTGAGCTCTCGTGAGACTCAGAGAGCATGTTGGGAAGAAAGCCTCGTGGAGGAGGTGAATTGGGTGGCAGCAGAACTGGGATTGCCCCAGAACGTGTGTGGAGGCCGGCGTGAGTTCGGGAATAAAGAATTGCTGTTTGAATCTACAAAGCTGTGTGGTGGCTCGTGATTCTGTGCCCAGCCGAGACTGCGGCAGATATGTATGTTAAAATGTATTAAATTGTATACTTTAGACACATGTGATTTAGTGTAATCAATTTCAGCTCAATAGAATGATTCTCTTAAGTAAGAAGAACATTGGATTAGGAATCAGAAGATGAGTTGCCATCTTGACTCCTATACAAAGACAGCTGTGCCCTTGGATAAATCTTGGACAGGCCTTTTTTATCACAACGTATCTTTATACACTCATTTTTTGGGAGGGGGTACCGGGAATTGAACTCAGGGACACTCGACCACAGAGCCACATCCCTAGCCCTATTTTGTATTTTATTAGACAGTGTCTCACTGAGTTGCTTAGGGCCTCACTAAGTTGCTGAGGCTGGCTTTGAACTTGCAATGCTCCTTCCTCAGCCTCCCAAGTGGCTGGGATGTCAGGCGTGCACCACTGTGCCTGGATCATTCTTTCATTTTTAAATCAAAAGTGATAGATTATGTTATGTCTAAGGTCTCACCCATGTGAAAAATTTTGACTATATAATGGCCTTTTCAGCCAGTAGGTAACTTATCAAGATATCAGTTTCTTCAATTGATCTCCTAACTCCGTAGTAGTTTTCTTTTCCCTGTGTATAATCGATTTACTGAAATCTCAGCTCTCCAACACAATAGACCAATAGAATGAACTTTTTTTATTTTTTATTTTATTTTTTTTTAGCTTTGAAATGAGATCAATATAAGCCCAAGGTCTTCATGTTAAGTCTGTTATCAGGACCTGCAGATTCATAAGCTACATTGGGATGAAGGACGTGGGTTAATGATGCTTCCTGAAGGTGAGACTCAAAAAAGACATGTGCTCACATTTCCTTCAGACAGACTTCACAGATTGCGCGGTAGCTAGATGAGCTCACACACTGTCTCTGCTGCTAAACCTTCTTGGCACCCCTCTGAGGGACCAAGACCCTTCTCCTGAAACCTAGAAGCACTTTGCCCTGTTATCATGGTCCTAGTATGATTTTGGGATATAAAACTTTCCATGTTCCTTTCCTTTAAAGTGGATTAGAGGAGCTATTTCATGCAAAATATTTAGAACAGTTCCTGGCACAAAGTCAGTCCTCTAATAAATGTCAATTGCAATTGTTCTAATTAATAAAGTCACAGGGTAATACAACTATTTAGGCCCACGTGTAGTTTCCTTGTGGCACAGGTGACTACTTAGGATTCATCTCTGTGTCTGTGGGGGCTGAACACATAGTAGGTATGGGACAATTTTTTGAATAGAGGCACACTGATGACTGATAACAAATAGAGGGACTCAGGATGTTAATTTCTTCGTTGGACACACAGCCTCTGTACAAGTCTTGCTGACTGCAAAGGAAATGTCACCAACTGTCAGAGATACAGCAACACATTGCTCAAACATATGTGCCGGGGAAGCTAGAAACTTGTTATTGTATGTGTGAGAAATCCATAACCAACATAGTCAAAGAAATGCTCTCGATTCTTCACTGGACCCCAAGAATGTATTTCTATACGTTTTATTCTCCTGTGAGAACAGGAGAATAAAATGTATAAGGGAACACTTATCAGTATGCTTCTTTGGGGCAAGGTCATTAGGCACAGTTAGGACTCCAACTGGGTAGTGTCCCTACCTACCGCTGTGCTGTCTCACATGTTCCCAAGGGGACTTGTTCTTCTCCCAGGATTGAGTCATTCACTTTGAAGCATCAACACATTCACTTGAAGACTCCCTGAAAGAGGCTTCTAGCCCAAAGATTTCAGAGGCACACAAGAGAGGCGAGTGTGTTTTTTACTTCCCACAATCAGATAAGCTTCCAGCTGGGAAAAGGGGAACACTATTCAAACTGAAAGCCAACTCAGGTTGGCTCATTTGGGGGTCCTAAGCAGGGAAAACCCCTAACCGCCATCGGCCAGCCCTTCTGGTACGTCTCCAGCTTGAGCTGATAGTTGTAGTTGTCCCGGAACAGATTCTATGTTCGCACCTCTACCAACCCATTACTTGTCAGTAACCCTCCTATTTCTATTCTGGGAGGTCCTTTGAACCCTTTAAATAAAGAAAACGAAACATGGACACTTTGGGGGCTGATGTTGGCACATTAATGAAGCCCTGTTCCAAGTGAGATGGCAGAGAACCTTCTGGAATTAACTCAATGGAGTCATGTTAGTGGGGACATATTACCTTGTTTGTCAACAACTCTGAATCAGGCTTCATGGGTTCTAATCCTAATTCTACCATTTTCTAATTCTATGATCTTTTTCCTCAACTTGTTTTTGCCATCATTACAGTGACGATTTTATTAAGCCATAAGTATCAGAAATGCAGACTCTAGCTTAAGCAGGAACAGTTTGTTTGTTTGTTTGTTTGTTTAGGGTAGCAGGGACTTATAGGTTTTAAGGCAGTGTGGAAGAAGGACTACCCAAAGGGTCTCCTGGCCAGAGGAGTCTGGTTTAAATGCCACTTTCAGTCTCCTTTCCTTCTGCCCAATATCCAGATTCCAGCAGGGAGCAGGTTTGGCCTCACCACTTATACATCTTGAACTTCACTAGGGCAGGTGAGGAGTTGGTGGAACAGTCTCTACTAGGGAGTATCATACAGGAAGGATAATGCACAAGGGAAAACAGTGAGTTAAGAATTGTGGGTTCTGGGCGGGGATTATCGCTCAGTTTGTAGAGTGCTTGCTTAGCATGTACTGGGTTCAGTCCCCAGCACCACACACACACACACACACGCACACACACACACACACACACACACACACACACACAATTATTGGTTCTGTGGAGGCCCCAAATAAAAAAAAAATGCCCAATGTACTAATTTATATGCTTCTTGTGAGCATTAAAATGAGATAATGCACGTCATACTCTCAATACAGTGCCTGGCACAGAGTAGCAACACAATCAATATTAGCTATAGTTATTCACTGGATTGTGGGTTCCCTAAGGTCAGATGTTGTGTCTGGGTTTATCCACCATTGCCAGGCACATATTAGCCAGTCACAAAATAGTCAAGCAATGAATGACTCAGTAACTATCAGCTTTTAATCAAAATGTTTTATTGTACATTTATGAAATATGTTGGCATGAAACTGTTTTTGGTTGTGCTGATGAAATACATGAGGCTGGGTAACTTTATAAGAAAAAGAGGTTTATTTAGCTCATTGTTCTGGAGATTCAAGGGTATGAAGCTGGCTCTGGTGAGGAACTCATGGATGATATCACAAACAGTAGGGGGCACATGCAGGAGGAAGAGATTATGCTTCAAAACTGGAAGCGAAATAAGCCTGTCCCAAAAAACCAAATATTTGAATATTTTCTCTAATATGCAGATGCTAATTCACAATAATGGGGGGCACTAGGGAAGAATAGCATTACCTTAGGTTAGGTAGAGGGAAGTGATGGGAGGGGAGGGGAGAGGATGTGGGGATAGGAAAGATAGTAGAATGAAACAGACATTATTACTGTATGTATATGTATGACTGCATCACCAATATGATTCTATAACATGTACACTCAGAAAAATGAGAAATTATATCCCATCTATGTGTGATATATCAAAGTGCATAAATGCATTCTACTGTCATGTATGACTAATTAGAACAAAAACAACAACAACAACAAAACCCCAAAACCTGGAAGGGAGGGTCCAACTCAGGGGTTGACTTGCTTTTATAACAACATGCTCTTGCAAGAGCTCTGGGGTTCCAGGAGAGCTACCTTAATCCTTTCTGAGGACAATGGCCCCTCCCAGGAACTAAGACCTCCTATGAGGTCTCACCTCTTAAACGTTCCCTACCACCTCTACACCGTGAAACTGAGGACGACCCCTCCAGCACAGGAGTCCTCCAGGATATGAGTCCTTGGGGCATGAGCCACATCCAAACCATGGCAGTACCTAAAAGAAGACCCAAAATGTGCAAAGAGAAACTCTCCATTTCCCTTGGCTCGTCTTAATTATAAGGAAAACATTTAAGCTAAAAAGTCCACATCCTTGACCCCTGCATTAAATTTCACAATGATAGCTTCTGTATAATTTAATATCACTGTTTCCAATTACCCCTGGACGCAGCTGGCCTGTCACTGCAGATTGTATATGTGTGACGATTTAGTCACTTCCATATAGGGGCACTAGAATAAGAAAGAATCTGTTAACTGATCTGAGTGCCTTATTTTTTGTGTGAGAGTCATTATTGTTGTTGAGAAAGTCAGGCCTGTAATGAATGTGTTTATTCATTGTTGGGGACCTAATTCTGGTGAGCTTTGGGGACTGCAAGTTGTGATCTTTGATAATATTTAGTAGTTGGGCATACGCTCTTAAGAAAAATTATTTGTGCCTTTATCAGTAATTCATGATCTCATTCATCCAACAGTTATTTATTGATCTTCTGCTTTTCTAACCCTGTCCTTGCCTGGTATGGTAGCCACTAGCTACATTTGGTGATTTCCATTTACAGTTAAATGAATTACAATTAAGTAAAATTTTAAATTCACTTCTTTAGTAATGCTACCATATTTCAAGGACTCAATAGCCACATGTGACTTGCGGAGACCATATCCGACAGTGCAGATGTAGAATATTCCATCAGGGCAGAGCTAAGGGCCAGGGAGTCACATGGTAATTAAAAGTAAACATATCTCCCTTCTGGAACTCAGCATTTGAGGGTGAAGACTGATATGCATCAAGTACTCATGAAAAGGTGTAAAACTCTCTGTGATGAGTGTTTTGAAGCGGTATATGTTGTTGATAAAGGGAAGAGTTGGCCTTGTCCAGACATCAGGAAAGACTTCCCCAATTAAGTGGGTCCTGAGCTGAGAGCTGATGAATGAGCTGCCATTATGAACTGTGCATAAAGAGAGGGGGGAGACTCCAGGGGGCATGAGTAGAAAGTGCTCCTGCTCTGGGGCCTAGAAGGAACGTGGTGGAGACCATGATGGAGACCTTGATGTCGGGAGGGAAGGCCATCGTGGCTGGAGCAGGGCATGCTGTGAGATGGTACTGAGCAGTAGGGGCGGGTGTGAGAGCCCTCAGGGTCCTGTAGATCACCTTAAGAGTTGGGTGGGAAATGGATTTTAATCCCGGGCTTGACCCAACATCATTTGCATTTAAAAAGAAAACGAAGCTGTGCTTTGGCAGAGGATAGGAGGGGGCTGAGTGACAGCAACACTCTGCGTAGTAATTGTGACTCAGAAGCCTGCAGAAATATGTCCTGGGTTGGTGTGCGGAGCAGATGACAACTGTGGCGAGAACTGTTCCACCAGGCATGTTGTCTCCCAACATTTGATAACTGACAACTCAAATACTGCTTAATGCTGGCCTCTATGGAGGCCTTATTAGCAATTAGAATTCTGTATCATCTCTCAAATAGATCACAGTTACTGCCATTACAAGAAATGTGAAAGAAAAAGACCCCGGATAATAATACACTTATCCTCTCTGCCCCAGCCGAGTTTCATCATTCCTATGTTCATTAAAAAAAAAGAAGTTGCAACCTTTCTGTCAAGTTTCCACTATTATTTTTCATTCATTTATTTATCCAACTGCTACTGTTTATTTATACAACTACTACTATGTACCTACGACTATTCTTGCTGTAGGTGTTGGTGGGTCAAGTGAATCAGAATCCCATCTCTCCTTCCATTCTGACAGGAAGGGAGATCAAGATGTAAATGATGAACCGATACTCAGGGATGGGTTCCATGATGTGCATGGGAGAAATACACCCAAGTGACAATGGCTTCCATAGAGGTGACAAGAGAAAGTTTTGTCAGGGAGGAACTTGTCTTATAATAAGTGGTTATAATAAGTGGTAGTTTTTATTGAACAAAAGGGAAATCTACTGTACTTTAGATTAAGTATTTAGTATACAAAATGAATTTTGTTAGTGGGTAGTGTATGAATATATCAGCATATATTTATACATATACATATATAGGTGTGTATACGTGTGTGTGTGTGTGTGTGTGTGTGTGTGTATTTTTTTTTTGATACCAGGGATTGAACTCAGGGGTGCTCAACTACTGAGCCACATCTCCAGCCTTTTTTATTTTTTTATTTAGAGACAGGGTCTTGCCAAGTTGCTTAGGACCTCGTTAATTTGCTGAGGCTGGCTGTGAACTCATGATCCTCCTGTCTCAGCCTCCAGAGCAGCTAGGATTACAGGCATGCACCACTGTGCCTGGCCATGTATATATTAATGTACATATTCATATGGTGTACTTGGAATACATGTTTGAGAACATTCTGTACATTACATTGGTAGAAACACTATGTTCTACTCCTGTCCTTGCCCAGTATGGCAGCCACCAACTACATATGATGATTTACATTTATAGTTAAATGAATCACAATAAAGTAAAATTTTAAATTCACTTCTTTAGTAATGCTAGCCATATTTCAAGGACTCAGTAGCCACATGTGACTTGCAGGGACCATGTCGGACATTGCAGATGTAGAATATTCCATCATCACCTAAAAATCCTATTGGAAAGTTCTGTAGTATCCTTAAACTGGCTTTAGGAGTGAAGTGGCACCCCCTTTCTCTACAGAAAAGCCCTCTTCACCATGGCTGATTTTAGGACTGTCAGCAAAAGAGTCTCTGCAAAAGAGTCCAATGTAGATAAACTTCCTATTTTCGTGTCGACCTGTTTACTTGGCCACTGGCTGAGAAGATACCAGCACTCCAGGTGCTGGACACCCCCTTACTAGTTTTTCATAAATGTATCCAGTATAGTACTTTGAAGAAATGTGCAAACAAGGCCTCTGGCCTTGAGCTGGGCTTCACAGAGATGTCTACATTTTTAAGATAAGTTACAGATGGGCTCCATGGTAACAGTTGGCAGGGGGAGGAAAGAAGCTCTCCCCTTCTCAGGAGTTGTCCTTGAAGGGTTAACTTGCCCAAAATAATGAAAGAAAAAGCTGCTTTTGTGTGAACTTCTGCAGACTGTGAACTTCTGAGCCCCTCCCCTTACATGCTGGGTATAAAACTCTGAAACTCCCTGAACTTGGGGTTCAGGGGATTGATTGATTACAGCCAAAGCTGTGCCCTCTGAACCTGGCTGCTGCCACATAAAACTGTTTCCTGCTCTCTTCAGTGCCTTGCCTCGTTTGTCCCTACAACAGGAGAACATGAATTGACCTGGAATTTTAGGAAAACCTTAGTAAAAGTCAATAAGGAAAGAAGTTGCAGGGTACTGAGATTCTTGGGACCACAAAATCAGTCAGAGGATTCGGCAGACACATTTCCAATTATCTTAGTTAGAGGGATTTTCATTTCATTAAATGACATGATACTGAGAAAAGCCACATGCAAATAAGATAAACAGAAATTTGGGATAGGGCCGACTAGCTTCCGTGTGGAGGAAAGTTGGGGAGAAAGTGGGGAAGGTTGTGTGCCGGGGGTGGGGGCGGGGGACAAGGATGGATGTCAAGGGGATGGTGGGACTGTACAGAGGGTGGTTGAACAGAGACTGGAGCTGGAGAGCTTCTTGGTGTAACTGCTGAAATGGTTGCAGCCAACAGAAATCAAGTAAGGGAGTGTAAACTCACACCTCCTGGCTTGTTGAACCTGGCAGCTTCTCTGCCCTGAGGAAAAGCAGACAGGGCAAGACAATAGAGCTCTTTCTCTGGGAATTGGCTTGGGTAACGCCATTTGCCAGCTTGCTCCTCTGTATTTCCCACCTTTAGCCATCCACAAAGAGGGCTCCAGCTTTCCCAAAGGTGTTAAGTTGGGTGGAAGAGAAAAATCAACTGGGAGGGTGGCTTGGGAGTACATGGATGGGGCAGGAGAAACTTGTTCAGAAAACTGTGGAGGAAAAAACATGACCTGTTTGGGAACTAATCCTGTGATTGAAACAAAGAGAGTATGAGGCAATGACCTAGCTGGCCAGTAACTGAGGGTGGGGCCAGACTGTCCAGGGTGTGTTGCTCTGTGGTGACTCGGGGAGGCACAGAGGGAAGGTCATGGTCTTTGGAGCCAGGGCTCCCCCTCTTCTTGGCTCTGTGACCTTGGGTGAGTTCAGTTCAATTTATTTTTGTGTTTTGGTTTCCTTGGAATTATGCTGTGTATCTAGGAGTTTCCTATTGAAACGAGCATCAACATTTAAATACTACCCTTTGGGTTGGCAAAAATGTGGTAGCTTCTTTATTTTCTAGAACTTGTCTCAATTTCAAGAGTGTCCATTCCTTTCTCTTGCTCACAAAGTTGAATGACCTTCCATTCTTCCTCTCTCTCAGAAAATTGTCCTTCTTCCTAAGCTGGTGCCCGTTACAATACATATTACATTGTCAATGACATGCATTGACAATACACATGTATTGTCCCTGACCCGGTCCAGGTCCACTGAGACACACTGCTGGTCTCTCCAGGTCTTTGCTGACCTCAAGAAGATGTGTTTGGTTTCACTTGGCAAGAGCTGCTGGGTTTCAGAAATGGCAAACCATTTATTTTCTCGATTAGTTTTTGATGATGTGTTTCCTTCCTTCCCATGTGGACATGGGCTCTCTCTCTGCAGATCCCCTGACCCTCAATTGCATCCTGCCCTCTGGCCCAGGCTCTGGTTGACCACTCAGTCTCTACTCTAAGGTCACCTCTCCTTCAACTGCTGACTGAATCTAATAGCTAACTTTTGCATTCCTCATTGGGTGCATGTGGAAACATCTGGATTCCTCCTGGCTATCTCTTTGCTCCCAGCTCACCATGTTTCCTTTTCCTTCATTATTGAATATTTGTTAGAGGCATTCTGAAAGGCCCTCCCTTTCCAGAATTACAAATGGAATATTGATCCTAAATCCCCAAAGGTTTCAGTTGCGCTAGGGCATTTTTTATTTTACCACCTCTCCTGAGGCCTCACCCATGCTCTTGGGCCTGTAGGGAAGTCACTACCCTTAGGCCTAACCTTCCCCTACTGCCACTTCCTCTCAGACCCCCTATTGTGCAAACACCTTCCACTTGCGGTCTGGGAAGGTGGGAAATTATCTTATATCTCAATTTCCTGGTTTGCGATAAAATATATGCAGATTCAGATCTTATTCATTTTTGATATGTTAAGGGGAGAATCACAGTTCCTTTTTCTTGTTCAACTCAGTCTGGCTCCCAAGATCATTGTTTGCCTGACATGCTTTTGTCTAATGGAGCCACCAACCGAAGAAGTTGGAGGATGTGAGAATCTTAAATGGCAAAGAATATAGAAACAGATGGTGAGCTAGAGCAGAATGTGTCATTGCTTGCTCTCAGATGGATGGCTTCTCAGGTCCCTTAAATTCTTCCTAGGGGCATCCAGCCATGAATGATATTGTCAGTGCTGAGAAATCTGATAGGCCAGTGAAATTCCTTTGCCATTCTTTTATTTTTATTTGTAACTCATCCTGATCCCTTTCTCTGCCTAACTCATCTAAACCGTCTGGCCCACCAGGTATACAATACATATATTGGTGCAATATAATCCCATATCCTTCTTGAGTGTTTACAGCAACCCTAAGTGAAGCCAAAGTCAATTCCTAGAAGCAGCCATCTATCAGCCACGAAGGTCCACTTCTATAGTCTGAAACTCTAAACCTGAATTTCATGGTCATAGATTGAGCAGTATTTTTTATTGTTTTATGTTAGGGTTTCTCAACTTTGGCACTATTCATTTTGGGGGCCAGATGATTCTTTGTTGTAATGGGCTATCCTGTGCCACTGTAAGGATGTTTAGGGGCACCCCTGTCCTCCACTCATTACATGTCAGTCATCCCTTCCCAGTGTGACCATCAAAAACGTTTGCAGGCATTGCCAAATGTCCCCTGGAGGACAAATTGTTCCTGGTTAAAAACCACAACTGTGGTGTATATCTGCTCTACTCAGGAAAAATTAGAACTGTATACTCAATAGATGAAAGGCATAGGGTAGATGATTTAAGGGAAATTAAATAATTTTATCAGTCCTGGGGATTGAACCTGGGGTGCTCTACCACTAAGCAATATTCCCCAGTCTTTTTTGTTTTGAGACAGGGTTTTGCTAAATTGCCAGGCTGGCCTTGAACTTGGATCCTCCTGCCTCAGTTTCTGGAGTAGCTGTGATTATAAGCACCATGCCTAGCCTTAAAAAAATCTTTAAGAATTTTGAAATATTATAATTATTATACTATTAGATGGAATGCTTACGAAGTGTCCAGCACATAGTTAAAAAATAGTTATTATAAGAATTTTTGGACTTAATCCAGTAGGAAAGAGGTTTGCCACTGATGATTTTTAAAACAGGGTAATGACAATATCAGATTTATGTTTTAGAAAGGTGTCTCTGATGGCACGGTGGAGGATTGATTGAATTGGGAGCAGCAAGATCAATCTGAGCTTAACAAGAAAACTCTAGGGGCTAGGGCTGTAGCTCAGCAGCAGAGCACTTACCTACCACATGTGAGGCACTGGGTTTGAGCTTAGCACCACATAAAAACAAACAAATAAAGTAAAGGCATGCTGTCCATCTATAACTACAATCAATCAATCAATAAATAAAAAATAGGAGAGAGAGAGAGAGAGAGAGAGAGAGAGAGAGAGAGAGAGAGAGAGAACTCCAGCACCCGTGGTACATTTAAACACCTTGCTTGGAGCTGAGCTAATTAGCTGCAATCTAGGTCTCAGACATTTTCTGTAGAACCACTGGAAAGCCAATGGCAGGACCTCCAGCCAAACAGGTCCTGTTTGCAGGACATTGAAGCATCAGAGTGTGTGACAGAAAGAAGCCTTCTGTTTTTAACCCCAGCACGTGGATCACACTCCAAACACAAACGTTTAAAATCTGTTAATATTATAACAATCCATTTCTGGAAGATGCTTTCTGCAGATACAGCAACGTCATTTATAATACCCAGAAGTCTCCTCTTCCTTAGTATGGATTAACTCACTGGAAAAAAAACATTCCAGAAGTTTCCAGGGAGAAATGATAGATTGTTTGTATTCAGTTTTAGCACTGGGATTCTCTTCTATTTCATCATTTACCTGCTTTCACAGAAGACTTAGCTCTTAAACAGCCTAAAACATAACTCCATTTTGCGGGCTTGTGCATTTGGTATATGTTGCGTTCTGGCAGATGAGAAATGGCGGTGGTTGCTGCAAAAATGAATTTAGAACTTGAACTGCATCTGGATCAGTAATCTGTCTTGAAGGGAGGGAGCAGCAAGCATCCGAGTTTTGGAATCAGCTGTAGTCTGACCAAGTTGGAGCTAAAACTCATGTATGCTTTGGTTTCCATATTGAACAGATAGCTTTGACAAGACTAGCTACTTTTCAGTCATTGGCAATTAAACAGACATGTTGATGGTGATGCCATATTCCCATTAGCATTTGCAGGTATGATTTTCAACAAAGGGCAATTTTTGCCTTCCCTTCTTTTATGTGAGGAAATTAGAGAGATCTCCCCCTGGCCCCCCACTGCAACTCCCTTCTGACATGTCTCTTTCTAACCTGTCATCTTTTTTATTCTCCCTTCAATAATTAGAAAAAATGAGTTTTTATGATGAATTTGTTATTAAATTACCTTGAAGGATGTTCTCATCTAGATTGTAATGCTAAATGTCTTCCTAAAAATCAATTAAGTCCATGAAAAGTTTCAGTGCACTGAGAGAAATAAGGAAAATCTGCAGCATTTTCCTCCAGAGTTTGATGTTTACAGAATCCACTTTCTTTACACCATACAGAACAAATCTCTTTGGCTTTGCTTATGCTGTATCAATGTGCCACTTTTGATTTTTAATTTAAATCCAAACTGGCTACCGATATCCTGCTGCTCCAACCATATAGTTCCTCTGATTCAATGCCAGACATCTCCTCTCAGTATAAAAGTCATGTCTATAATCCACTGGCAGGCCACCCAAAGAGGTCTTTGGATATTTTGGAGTTGTTTCATTGTACAGTTCCAGCCTCTGGCTTCATAAAACACAAGTTTCATAACAACTGTAATTGCCAACTCCATTTTCTCCTATGCTAGGCCAAGGTTTTCTGGGATATCTTGCTTTCCCCAAATTAACTGGCTCCTTCTCTCCCTCAATTGCCACTCCCTGACTCCTCTCCACATGGTACCCCCAGGGGAAGAATATATTGGAAACACAACTAGAGCAGAATAACATTCTCAAGGAGAAAAGAAGTCTTGCTTAAAAGAGAGAGGACAGTTGGCATTTGCTTTTAGTGATGTTGGTGGTGATGGCAATCATGCTACTCTTAGTGGGAATAGCTAATATTCATTGAGGAATTATTAAGTGCCGTGTTTGGCATTAGTTGCTCTCCATACACTAAATTCTCACAATCACTCCATGATGCACCATAACTACTCTCATTTTACACAGGAGAGGACCAAGAGAAGTTATGAATCAATGGTGATTAAAAGAAAGAGAATAAAAGTTACCCTGAATGGTAGCAATAGAGACAATATCTGATGGCATTGATTGATTAGTGAAAACTTTATTGTAGTCTATATGCCAGGCTCTAAGTTGAGAAACAACTGCAACACTTTCCAAAGCCATCTTTAGTGTGCTTGTAGTGATGACTATTTTATTTAGACATTCATAGAAAACCTGCAATATACGGGACATCTCTGTTGACACCTAAATGAAAATTTGCTAGGTTGAAAGTTTGGTTACTGGAAAGTCTAAAAGAGACTGGTGCTGTGTAGAATATTGAACCGAGTGGGGAAGAAATTTAATCCACTTTTTATTAGTATTTAATCTAGTTTTAAAAATTAAAATTACCTGCCAGTTATAATAAAATAGCTTAGATGTATTTAACATAAAAATGGAAAATCTTGAGTTCCATTCATTAATTTTTGTTAAGTTGGGATTGGATCTTTGTTTCTACAAGTATTGCACTTTTTTAGAAAAGAACATAGTGAACTGCTTTGTATATAAATATATCCTTATGAGTTTGTAAATTTTGTGTCTAGTTTTAGTTCAGATGGATTAATCTAATCCTAAAATAATAGAAGGAGGACCACACTAAAAAAATAAGTGAGATCAAAGGATATTCTCTCTCTCTTTTTTAATATGGCTGCAAAAGTAGTAGAACTTATACTCTATGGGAAGGTACAACACGAATATTTAAATCTCTCTGAAAAGGTTGCATTGAGGTTTATAAATGGTAGCTAAGATAAACTTCTCTTAGACTTTGATGTCACAGAGCTATGCTGTCTTGGAGCAAGCACTAGATACTATGCAGATACTATGTTATAGAACTGTTTTGAGATCCTGCACACACACACACACACACACACACACACACACACATACATACAAACACTTTTATCCATGCTTCCTTGATAATAGTATTATGGAAATGAGAAGTTGTGTAATTACAGAATTTAAAAGATTGTTTTTCTTAGTTTCTAATAGAAAATGAAATCAAGAAATAAACAGGTGTACACATCAATATAACTATCAGGAGATTCTCTGAAGTGTTGTTTTGAATGTCTGAAAATTAGATCCAACCCCAATGTCCAATGATAGGGATTTATTCAACAGATGCCCCAGAATGAAGACATTAAGCTGAGAATACAGAACACTCATGAAGAAGTTGGAAAAAGAACACAAACTCTTTCCTAACAGAGTATACAATGAGCTTCCAATTTTGAAAGTTTTCTGTGTGCATAGAAAATCAATCAGAAAAGACATATTCTAAATGTTAGCAATGACAAGAATTAATGTTAACCATAGTTATCTCTGGGTGGTAGAACAATGGGTGGTTTTATGTTCATGTTTTTTTCTTACCTTTCCTCAAAAAAAAAAATCTCCTACAATAAACAATTTTATTATTGTATTATTTTGGTAATTTATAAAAATGGTAAACATCACCAAAAAAAAAAAAAAAGAAGGAAGTAAAAGCTAATTAAAGGTCTAAGACAAATGAGGAGCCCAGGTAACATGAAATCTAACATAAACTGAATAGATTAATGTTGGAGAAAATGCAATATTGTCCCCTGTGATTTAACTTCTCCTTCCTCTTGTATTTCTTAGGTTTATTTTTTTAGCAGACTAAATTGCTTTGGACAGAGATTTAGGTTGGACTAAGCACCTGAACAATGTGGTTTGCCCCGTGCTATAAATTACTTGACCCAAACATGGCTCTGTTCTAGGGATATCTAAGCACATTATATATAGTTTCATTTCAATTATCACCAAAACCAAATGATTCAATAACAAGTACCATCCTCAAGATCTTGTGCAAAATTTATGAACTTGCAGAATCACTGTCACACCACTCCCAGGGCACAAGTGAAGTACAAAATAAATACAAAACAGTTACCAAGGAGAATGACTAAATCACATGAAAAAGAAAATTATAGCTATTTTACGTGAACCTTGGAGAATCTTCATTTGGTTATAAAGGTGGGAAAACATGTGCTTTTGACTATGAATTATGTTGGAATTAAAAAACGGAGGCTGCTCTAACATCAGTTTCACTAATATTAATGTGCTAGGGTGATTGAAAATTATAATGTTGAAGTCAAATGTGGTTAGAATAGGGAAAGGTTTGTAAGGGTTGGGGAGATGGTGTGGGTAGCACCAGGACCAGCTAGTGATTGGCAGAGCCCAGTTGCAAAACAAAAATGCAAGAACTCTTGTTCAAATTTTTAAAAGAATCTCAAGATTGTGATAAGAGGCCACTACACCAAGCACAGACCCCTTCTAAGCGCAGGGTCCTGGCTGGCTACCCAGGGTACATATCCACGAAGCCAGCCTGTGTCCTCATCCTTAAAGCCAAGAGGATATCTTTCAGGCAGAGATCCAACCCCTACTGGTATAGACAATAAAGAGAATTTGGGGGGTCTCAGGGCTGGTACTGGACTTACTCAGCAATGGTCAGTGCACTGTTTCTGAAATAGTCAGGCAGTAAATGTTTTCAGCTTTCAGTAAAAGACAGCCTGGCTGTCTTTCAGTAAAACTTCACTAATGGGCAAGACTCATAGGAGTTTCGTATCATTTTCATGTGTCACAAATTATTAATATTCTTTTGATTTTTTTCTAGCTACATACATGTGTAAAACCACACTTAGCTCTTTCACCATGCAAAAACAGGGCAGGGCTGGGTTCCACGGCGGGTGTTATGGAGGCAGATCATTAGGTATTGGTGTCTCTGTGTATGTTTCTTTCTCACCCGGCTGTGTCCATTTTTTTTTTTTTTTTTTTTTTTTTGGTTGATCTCCCTCTTGCTCAGTGCAGATGGACTTCCTCCATGTGACCAGGTGAGTGGAGGAGGGGCAGGGAGTGAGGTCCGCAGAGAGAACTACAGTCTTACCAGTCCACTCTGGTTGCCTCTCAGGAAGGAGTGCCTCTTCTGTCTTCCAGTGTCTGAAGTACAGTCCTCGCTGACTCGATTGGTTTGGCTTGTGTGTTTATCCTGAGTCAACCACTGTGGATAAATGGACAGGAATTCCGATGCGCCAGCCCTAAGTCTTTTGGCTACCTGCCCCTAGAATAGCAGTGGAGAGCAGATTCTATGCATTTGCCATCCCCATCAGAACTAATGACCTTGGTGACGGGGTGGTGGAAGGAAAAAGAGTAGGTTGCAATAAGGACATAATATTCTTTTAAGAATTGTATAGGAGTAGACTTTAAAGAATGATTTTTATTGTATGTGAATTTTTAATCTCAGTAAAGCTGTTCCTTAGTAAAGAAAGCTGTTCTAAAGAAAAGAGTCCTTCTATCACTCCAACTGAGTTGGATTTGCGATGATCCATCCACTATTGGGAGAAAGCAACTTTACCAAGATCCCTTTTCCCTCCCCGATTGCCAGTCAAATAACTTGAAAGCATTCCCCGTTTTTGCAGAGATGACTCCTCTCTCAGTCACTCTGCAGCAAATGGCTTCTATTCTTCCCCTGCCCCTCAGGAGACTTGCTTGGACACTGAGGACCTCCAGATTGCCACATCATCTTTGTCTTAAATTCTCAGATATTAGGTCAAATTTTAAACAGCTGAATATGCCCTTCTGCTTGATATCTCTCGACTTTTAGAATTCTACAAGAGCGGTTCATTGCAGTTTATGACAACGACATGAACTCACCTAACCCTTACAGCAGATATGCATGTAGAAAGGACAGGTCCTTCTACCCCCGTTTTAGAGATAAGACTGACATTTAGAAATGTTAAATGACTTATTTCTGATCCTACATCTGGTACCTGGGTAGAGCTGGGATTTTCATGCTGGTCTTCTGACACTTGGGCCTTTTTTTTTTTTTTTTTTTTTAATTCCCAATGTACCTATCGATATCTTACAGCAATCAGCAGATGCTTCTCCTTTTCTCTGACTTCTCAATCTCCCGGCTATGTCTTGATCCTTTTCCCTTAAGGAATTTCCGGGTGGTCATCATTAGTTCTGTCCCTTTCCCACATTCTCCTCTTTGGAAATCTTTCCAGGTCTCTATTGTTGATATGAGCCACCTCTCCTTCCGTCCTCTGTCCTCAGCACTTTTTAATGTCCCTGTGTCTTTAATCACCTTCAGTCTCTTATGTGCTTCCCTCTCTGATGTAGAAGATCTCAATCACCCATCTTCGTATCTCTTCCTGACCACAATGCTGTGTACACAGGTGACAGCTTTTCATTAAAGTGCAATTGAAATTAGCACTTTTGTATCAAAAGACAATAATGACAGGGTGAAAAAGCAACCTACAGCATGGGAGAAAATACTAGTAAATCATGTTTTTAATAAGTGATTGATATTCCAAATATATAAAGAGTTTCTGCAACTCAACAACAACACAAAACAAAATCCAAATAACCCAATTAAAAAAATAGACAAAGGACTCAGACTCTTCTATAAAGAAGACATATTTGTGACATATAAATACATGGAAAGATGATCAATATCCTTAATCATTAGGAAAATGCAAGTCAAACTCAGAACCATATATCACTCCACCATCATCAGGATGGTCATTATGAAAAATAACAATTCCTCCCCAGAAATAAGGAAAGAAAGAATGAAAGAAATCCTAGAAAATAATAAGTGTTGGCATGGATGTGCATGAATTGTTGTGAAATTCAACATGTGCACTGTTGGTGAAATTCAACATGGAGCAACCATTATGGAGAATAGTATGGAGGTTCCTCAAAAAGAATTATATATAAAATTACCATATACTGTAGTAATTACCCCTCTGGGTATACATTGAAAACAATTGACAGTAGGGAATGCAGACAGATATTTATTCTCTGGTGTTCCTAGAAGCATTATTAGTAATAGACAGAGGTAGAAACAACCCAAATGTCCACCAATAGCTAAATGGATAAACAAAATGTGCTGTATCAGCCCAGAGGAATCTTTTTTTTTGTGCAAGGGGTACTGGGGATTGAACCCAGGGGCACTCAGCCACTGAGCCACATCCCCAGCCCTATTTTGTATTTGATTTAGAGACAGGATCTCACTGAGTTGCTTAGCACCTCACCATCGCTGAGGCTGGCTTTGAACTCGCAATCCTCCTGTCTTAGCCTCCTGAACCACTGGGATCACAACTGTGTCACCACGCCTGGCCCAGAGGAATCTTATTCAGCCTTACAAAGGAAGGAAATTCTGTTACATTCTACAACGTGGACAAACCTTGAAGACATCAAGCTAAGTGAAATAAGCCAGACACAAAAGGACAGATGTGCTATGTTTCTGTTTATATGAGGAGCCTAGAGTGGTCAACTTTATGGAGACAGGAAGTAGAATATTGATTACAAGCAGCTGGCAGGGGGAGAAAGAATGGGGAGTTATTGTTAAATGAATACAGAGTTCCAGGTTGGCACTATGAAAAAGTTTTGGAGATGGCTGGTGATCAGGGTTCCACAGCAGTATGAATGTCCCTAATGTCACCAAAGTGGACCTTAAAAATGGCTATAATGGCAGATTTTATCTTATGTATAGCTAGCCACCCTAAAAATATCAGAAGAAAGGCAACTGAATCAAACAATACAGAGGACATCTGTAACGTTCCTTGTGGTCTCTGGTGGTGGTGGAACGCATTGGGTTAAGCGCCCTAATTCCAGAGATGGCCAGCCATAAAACTGAACTTCACTTAAGAGCCGTAGAACCTTGAGCAGGTGACTGAGCTCACCAAGCCTCCATCTCCCTAGCTTGATAACTGGCATAACAGTAGGAAAAACCCTGTAGGTCTGATTATGAGGATGAGATCAGGACTGCAGAAATCTTAGCAAGTGCCTAAACTACAGCAGGCCTTGAGCAAATTGAAGCTATTATGGTGATTTCACATATTTGACATATGCTAAATAATCAGGACAATTTATGGAGTTTCTCAATGAGTTCTTTGCCTCCTGGGCTATTGCCTGGGATGGAATCTCTGTGCAGTCATCCATTGGCAGGGACATACAGAGTCTTAATGTCTTTGGTTTGCTTTAGCCTCACTCCCCCATCATCTGCCTAATGGACTCAGACCTGCGAAGGATGAGCAAACCAGATAGGTGAGGCTTGGCAGCCATCCTTGGCAGAAATCCACGGCATGGATATAACTCAGCAGCCATTTTTCCACTGTGCATTTTTTGCCTCACACGGCAATCCTGGCCCTGGTGTGCCTGGGCTGATGATATTTGGGGCACGTTTTGTGATATGATTAAGTCAGAGGTTGCACGGGGGTATTATTTAATTAGGACACACACGTCTGCATTCCCATGTAAGAGGCTGTTTCTTGTCTTGCTATGCAATTCCACAGAGCATATCTGAGGGTAGGGTTCCCTTTGAACTCTGCAAGGGGTTTGTCCTCAGATCAGCATCACAGCTCTTGGAACATGAACAGAAGCGGGGTCCTTTTGGGATCACTGACTCGTGTGACTCAAAAAAGAAATGATAAGAGTAGCAAAGTGGAAAAGCTTGCCTTAAACGTGGAGAATATGTTGATCTGCATTTGTTCATTAGGAATCTGAGCACATTTAACAATTTGTGTTATCTATGGAGTGTGGGTTACTAAGTAAATGCACCCGATGCATAAGATATTTCAGGTAAATGTTTAACCCGCTTTTGAGAACTGTTTTTTATCAAGGATTTAACTGGGCCACTTTCTAGGAATTCTCCAAAATCCTTTATTCTAGTCAAATTTACCTCATTTCCTCTCCCCTACCTGGTATAATCCCCCACTCCCTGGTTTATTATCTCCCAGATCTTTGATTTTATGCCTTTATTCACTGAGCAGGAAAGCCTATTCCTCTCTCTTCTAATGCCAACTAAGACATAAAACATTGACAGGGCACCTAGCATGT
The DNA here is from genome assembly GCF_964194105.1 of Spermophilus citellus. Lineage (NCBI taxonomy): Eukaryota > Metazoa > Chordata > Mammalia > Rodentia > Sciuridae > Spermophilus > Spermophilus citellus. The sequence continues at coordinate 54,833,791 of NC_138184.1, read as the reverse complement.
GTTGGAGTCTGTGTTAAGTGTGGGGTCACAGAGAAAAATGAGGCATGGGAGAAAATGACTACTGGGGATAAGACTTTGGTGTTAGATGAACATAGATATGAGACCCAGCTCTATCATTTCATGTCTGTGTCAAAGGGAAAAGTTCTTCATCTTTGTAATCCTTAGAGTGTTTACTATTGTTTTAATTTTTTTGGAAGGGGTTGTTTTAGAGACAGAGTCCTGTTAGGTTGCCCAGGCTGGACTGATCCTCTTGGGCTCAGGTGATTCTCTTACTTCAGTAGCTGAGACTACAGCTAGCCTCAGGTTTCTGACGTATAAAATGTGGAGAATACCAGTATCATCTCCAGAGGATTTCTATATAAGTCAAATGAAACGGAATGTCTATTAGGCAGATATTTCTCATTGCAAGGGGTAGAAGTAGAACCTAAAATAGCACAAGTAAAAAAGAGGCTGTGCTCATGTAACTGAAAGGTCTAGGAGTGGATTTTGGGTATTACTAAATACAGGTATCAAGATTTTATTTTGCTTTATTCTCTCTCAACCTGATTCTTAAGAGGTCTTTCTAGATCTACACTATTATCGTCTAACTAATAAGCACAGTATAAAGTTCCAGCAAAACCAGATCTAGTCTTCATTAGATCAGTCTGTGTTATCTTGACCCATGACCATAGTCAGGGAGACAGAACATTTTGAGAAATCCTACCTTGGTCATAGGACCACTGATTGAAACCACGTGTGTTGAGGAGATACGAAAGAGAGATAGGGAAGGAGGACTTCCTCAAAGATCTGGATTTCATTTCCAAAGAAGGGTAATTGGATACCAGTAGGCAAAAAATCAGGTATCTACCTGAGCAGATTAACTGGCATGTAGAAATGTTCGCTATTATAATTATCACCTTGAAAATGATTATAATGAAAATAATGATTAAGTTTCCCATTACAATGGCAAAGATAAGCCTTAAATTAGAAGGGACCCAAAAAAACCAAAGGCTGGATGTTCTCTCTGATATGCTGATGCTAACACACAATAAGGCAGAGGGGTGGAATAGAAGTACTTTGGATTAGACGAAAGGGGATGAAGGAAAGAGAAGTGGTGTGGGAATGGGAAAAACAGTGGAATGAATGGGACAGAACTTTCCCATGTTCATCTATGAACACACGACCAGGGAAACTCCACATCATGTCCAACCACAAGAATGGGTGTATAATATGTCAAAATACATTCTACGGGCGTGAATATCGAAAAAGAACAAATTAAAAAAAGAAAAGAAATAATATGGAAGGATCAGGGTCATTATGGAGGGTTTACAAGCAGCACTTGGAGCAGATCCTGAGTTGAAGAATAACTGAAGGATTGTTTGTTCTCACTGGTTACTGAAAATGTTACGGGATAACAGGACAGGGCAACAACAAATTGCCCCAATTTCCCCATAATGACCCTCTATGAAATACATTCTTTTGTAATAATGAAGGGTTTCTGACTTTTAAAAAAAATTATACTGGTCTCTAATTGGACATGCTTTGAATAAATTTGTTGATTTCCTAGGAAAGCCAAATTTATAAAGTCATCCTAAGTATCTTCGGTGTCCTTCCCAGTATTTTACACCTGGGTGGACATGCAGTAAGGTGCTCAGTGAGTGCTTGTTGATCTAGGTGCAAATAAGTCTCATACACTAATTGAAACTAGCCCCTAACATCAGGTCCGGCACTTTGTTGGCTTTTGTTTTTTTCAATTTCTGAGGCATGAACTAGAAAAATAACAGCATTTGTTTTCTTTTCAAATATTTTCCTATTCATAATTTACTAATATACACTGGCCTTGTACACAGTAGTGTGATTTTACAGTACACACACTCTTGAATACTTATTCCTTTGTTTACACACTACTCAAAAGTTATTTTCTTTATTTTACTCAAAATAAGAGTTTTTCAGTCTTCCATTTTAAGCTCAGGTATCTTTTAAATGCATTATAATAAAGAAATACCTTGCAAATAAACTCTTAAACACACACACACACCTAAATTTCAGGCTTTATTTTGTTTACAGCTCAAAAAAAAAAAGTCCATCAAATTCTCATTATTTATAATCCAATTATGTCCCTCAGACATTGAATCATGTAATATTTTGGGGTGATTGATATTTTTTCCTTTTTTTCTATTAGTGCTGTAAGATCAGAATCTCAGCTTCTCAAAAATGTGCTTCAAGATCCATTTCACTTAGGAAGATCATATGATAAATAGGAAGTATAAACAATTTACCTTCAAAACCGTTTTATTTTTGCAGTGAACTTTTAATAAGTTCAATCCATTGTTTTCCATCCATCATGCCCTAAGGAATATGTTCTGCTTGATTTATGATGCACCAGTTTATTATTTTCCTAAGTTATAATCAATACCTACAAGGTGCTCTGATTAATTAGGAAACATTTAATCATTTGTTTTTCCATGAAAATAATTCTTAACCCATTTTTTGCTGCGCATCCACAGACTCTCATCAGTGTTGGGCGGGGGTGGGGGGGTTGCTCTGTTGGTGCTTATGCTCCCCCTCCCTCCCATCTGATGCAATCCTTGCAAAATTGCCTTACATAGCTGCTCTGGCAATACCAGCAGTACCTATGGGTTCCTATCACTACCCTACCCACAAATGGCTGCACTTTATGGTGGAAGGAGTGCACCACAGGTGTGGGCAGCCAGTCTGAATGAATTTGCATACTCCTTCCCGTGACTGGACAGGCTCTATCAGTCACTTTTGTAGTGACCTGGATATTGGGATCCTCCAGGTAGCAGAATGTGTCTTCAGATGTAGGGTTGTAGCCCCATGGATTGAGCTACGCTCACCTGTTCCTTTGTGATATTACCCCTTTGCCCTGTTTGGGATAGAATGTTCCATGAAAGCTCCCTTTGTGTGTCCCCTTCTCTTGCTCTGCCTTTGGGTGTGGCCTTCCTAGATGTCAGTCAACCTGCTGACAGCAGACATCATGAAGCTAGACTCCACCCCCTGAAACCTGACTCCTTGCCTCATTTGAATGGCTTCTCCTCAATAAAAGGGTTCAGCATTCTCTTTCTTTGGACTCTTAAGGTCAGAGGAGCCGTCACAGGACCCCAAAGAAAAAGGTATCTTTGTCTCTTGTGTGGTTATTTTGTGTAACCCAGTTCCCCTGGAGTGACCCTGAGTATTTTTGTCGCGAAGAACGTGACACACAGGGACTCATCAAACATTCATTGAAAAAAAAAAAAAATCAGAAGAAAAAAAATCTTAGAGGTATTAAGCCATCCAGAGCAGCTGTGTAAAGCAAATATGAACTTCACATATACATATGCATTTAAAATGGTTATTATTTTTAACCAATCAGCCTAAGAAATTCATAGGGGAATTTTTTTTTTAAATAAGGAAGTCAGTTTTCTTTAAAGCATACCTGGGCATAATTTATGAGCTATACCTGGAGGTTGACAAAAAAGCTAAAAATTTGTTTTTTAAAGTGTTTTTGAACAGCTGTCTCTTTGGAAAAGAATAGATGGGGCAGCAGTTCGTGATGTCTTGCTTCAAATCATGCATTCAGACACCCTGTGAATGGCAGGCTGGAGTGATGGTCACTTGAATGTATATAAGGAAATTTTTTTACTAAGTTGGAATACTTTCTATAAAATACAAAGACCTAGCCATGATATTGTTATTTTAAAAATCACCAATTCCTCAGTATTATATTTCCTTTACAACTCAGAGAAAAAGGAGGTTATTGGCTGAGAAATATTTTGGCTACTTCTGTATCTTTATGTCAAGTCATGCTCAGCCCCTCCCACACGGAAAGATTATTTATGTTACAGAGATTAGAGAAACATCATGATATGTTTGGGCGAAGAAATTTGCATTAAGCATTCTCCACACCGTGATGTTACATTCCGCACCAGACAATTATATTATAGTTTTAACCGATGCCTAAAATGACCAGCTGGCTCTATTTTCTCAGGCAAGCAAATGGCCCATGTCATAGCAGTATGTAATACCTCCCCAGATAAGTAAGTCGTCTGTATTGGGTGGAATGTTTTCACTGGTTGTGCAAGCCATGCAGATGAACAGGCTTCCACAATCAATGCTACCTGAGCTTTAGCTGGTGTTATTTTCTAGCTCTATTCCAGTTCTTCATCATAGCCCCAAATGAATAGGTTGACCACTCTGATTCTGTTAGGATCATTTTTGTACAAGCTAACTGGTACAGGGGATGCGAAACTAATAGCGGATTGGTGTAAATCTCTTCATTAAACAGAAGAAAATAAAGTCAAGGATGGGTGAAGAGGTCTTGGTTGTCTAAGATAATCTATATGGCTGTCTTTGGTTACACCGGTTTAAAAAAAAAGTTTTATGGAGGTCTAAGTGACAAGCCATAACATTCACTCATTTTCAGTGTGCCATTCAATGATTCTCAGTAACAATCTAATTTGCAAACATTTTCATCACTCCCCAAAGGAATGTTCATTTGCAGTCACATCCACTTTCCACGCCCACTCTCAGGCAACCATTGATCTCCTTTCTGTTTCTGTAGATCTGGTGTTTATGAGCATTTCCTATAAATGTGATTATATAATAACATGGTCTTTTGTGTTTGACTTCTCTCACTCAGTGGGACATACTTGCCATTCTCTTATGCTGTAGCATGTATCATCCTTGGTTCATTTTTAGAGCATTCCATGGAAAGAAGGGATAGGGGACAGGCAGAAATCTTATCCCCTAAACCTGTCTGACTCCCCAAGAAGCTGAATAGAGAGCCCACAGAAACTCCACCCCCTCAAAACCAACCAAACAACAACAACAACAACAACAACAACAAAAACCCCCAAGAATTCTTATGGAACTCCATCTCCAATGGCCTGAAGAGGAGATGCTTTTCTGACCACAGTAGGTTTGAAGTGGTGCTGGGAAAGTAGGTGAGCTGGGTTTGACTTGACTCCTCTGTCTCCCAGAAGAAGCTAAAACCCTGAGACTGGATGTGAGAAAATATCAGGAACTGAACACATTCATCTGGGGGTGGGCGATGCCCTTCTGATGGATACCCTGAAGTGGGTTCCTGTGACTGAACCATGTTAGAGAGGAGTGTACAGCTCAGGATCCCATGAGCAACCATGGGAAAGGGAGGGGCTTTGGACAGTGTCCACCTGCCACTCCCAGGCCATAGCATTGAAGGCAAAGCCTGGAGGAGGCTAGCTATGAGGTGGATGGTGCTGGGGACACCTCACACCAATTCTGGGACAGTGGAAAACTGGCAGTTTCCACCAAGGGAAACACCAGGATCACGGGCACTTTGGGCAGAAACTACCTACCATGTCAGACTGTCCCAGTGCTCTGGAACCACCTCACCAGAGATCAGGTTAGGCCTTACCTCTGTCCTGGGAAGAACAGTCAGTTAGACACAACAGAACTTCCACTCCCAGCTTGGTGACCGGGTTTGTGAAATGGAGCACATGACTACGATTATGGTCCTGAAGATCCCTCAAGCTCTACGAAAATTTTATTGTGCAGTGATTCTGTCTTCTACCCTAGCAAAGAACACTTTCTACTTGCTAGTATATTCTTCTGTGGGAAGGAAGATCCTAGGGTCACCTCAGGACTAAGTTTAGGCCCCTGATCATTCTGCAGCTCAAGGATGGAAACCTTGAACTCCTGAATTTGCTGACTCGTTTGAGATGAGGTGGGAGGAAAAGCCTTTTAGTAAATGATGCTCCTTAATCTTTGGTGTGTTACTCAAATAACCGTGAATGAATGGAATTGCATTCTTTGGGCAGTTTAGTGAGATTCTTTATAGCCAGATTGGCTCTTACCAGCAGACTATCACTCTAAAAACACTCTGGGAGCAATTACACACTCAGTAACCCCTTATTAAGTAGCAATTTTATCTAACCTTACCCATTTCCTTCTGAGCATGAGGGTGGAGGAAGAAATGAGAGAAAACACATAAAGGATCTCCATATGCTCCCGCCTCGGACGGTATGGAGAACCGCCCGGGTGGTGTGATCTCTGCAGCAGCTCTGTGTGATGCAGCAGTTGGGGGGAGGGGGCTTTTGATTAACACCTCCCACTCTCCCACCACCCACACTTCAAATCAGTCCGAATTCCCAGGGCTGTCAGAGAAAACGGAGGAGTGGGAGGGAAATAACGATTCGCTGGCACTGTCCCCAATTCAAGTGGCAAATGTGCACGCAGCACTAATTCAGCTTCAGAGTTGGGGGGGTCTTAACTGAGGCTGGAAACAACTGAGAAGTGTTAGGAGACAAAATCTCTTGAGAAGGGGGCCGATCCTCTATTTTTCTATTTTCCTCTCCTTTTTATTCTTGATAAGATTTTTCCTGGACAGACATAAATGAATTTATAACAAATGATGCCTGGATAATTGGGGCTAAGACATAATGAGTACAGTTAAGTAAGGAGAGAACATGCATCCAGAAACAGAAGGCCCCAGGAGAATACATTTGAAATATTTTTTATGGATATCCAACATGTCTTGAGGTCAAGGAATTGTGACCTCAAAATGCTTTGCTTTGATCATAGAATAATCATGTTAGGTTTAAAGATACAGAGTCCTAGAACCTGCTTATAAGGAACTTTCTTTACCAAAAATATCTTGGCAATATTTCTTCACTTTACCAAACATTATTTAAAAAAAAAAAAACAGGCTGAATAGCATTCTTTAGTTCAGTTGCTCAGAATTAGAGAATACTATATTGGGATGGATGTAGCTATTGTAAACATTGTTGGATGATCATCCTTCTGTGTTACTTGTTTCATGCTGTTCTATCTTTTAAAAATATTTTCAAGCATATTTTGATATATGTTGCCAAATTAGGGAAGGGCTCCTAAAGTGATTTTTCAGTGGATGTAAACAATTCCAGGGCACCATCAGTGATCTTTTCATTCCTAGTTTTATTTTTGGTACTGGGGATTGAACACAGGGGTCCATTACCACTAGGCTACACCCCCAGCCCTTTTTATTTTTCATTTTGAGACAGGGTCTCATTAAGTCGCTTAGGGCCTTTTTAAGTTGCTGGGGCTGCCCTTGAACTTGAGATCCTCCTGACTCAGCCTCTCGAGTTGCTGGGATTACAGGTACACACCACCACACAGGGCCCACTTTGTTTTTCTTTTAGATGGCTCTTGTGGTTTCCTTTTCTCTCCTCTTGTTAAAGGGCAGGTGAAAAGGTTAGGCAGTTATCAGGGAAGGCAGAGAATAAAATAATCTAGCTTTACCAGCCCCATCTCCCACCCTACCTCAGGTTCTGAGAACATTCTGGGTTCCCTAGTTGGGAGCAACAAAGCTTCACAAGTCTGTGTTAAGTCACCCTTCTTGTTCCTGTTCAAGTTTCACTTCTCATTTATTTTCATGTCACCTTATTAGTGGAGCAAGGGCCTTGCCCTTGCCTGGTGCTTGAGTCCCTGCTTTGAGTGTCTGTTCAGCAGCCTGCTTTAGTGTAGTTCTCTCTTGACCTCCAGGCTTGGCAGGGCCTGGTCACCTACTGTCTCCAGGCCCACTTACCTAGATTCTGCCTCTGCTCTTGGGTTTTCCCTGACAGCCTCTTTTGCACTGCAGGGGGAGGCTCATCTCTAGGTTCTATTTAGGTGACCTTGTCTGATTACACCAAAACTCATCTGATATGAGATGAGAAAAGTGGAAATATCCAAGTCACTTCTCATTTGCTTGTTCTGGTTATCTGTCACTATGGAACAAATCATCCTGATACTCAGTGACTTTGATGACAATAGTTATTTTATCTTGCATGGCTTCCATGGGTCAGAAGTGTGGAAAGGATTTAGCGGAGCAGTTCTGTATTGAGGTCTCTTGTGCATTTGCAATCAGAGGATGGTTAGGCTAGCCAGGTGGGGGCTAGCCAGGCATTCCTCTCTTAGGGAGCTTGGGGCTTCTCTGTGTGGTCTCTGCCTGGGCCAGGTTGGGCTTCCTCACAACAGGACATCCTCAGGACAGTGGAAATGCTTACATGGTATCTTGAGGCCCCTGCATGAGTGTTCTGGTTAAAAAGACAGAATTTGATGATTTAACCTTGTCAGAAGTTGCTGTGATTTGTCCCCCATAAATTTCATGTTGAAAACAATTTTTTTTTCAGGTGGACATAATTATAATCATAGTTTTATTTTAGTGTATATTTACAATACATATTATATATTTTGATAATAATATTCAAATTTATTTGATACTCTGTAAAAAAAAGAAAGTGCTTTGCTTTGATCATAGAATAATGTTAAAATTTGATTGTTATGTTGGGAGGTGGGGGGTCTTTAAGCACTGATTAAGAGAGACAAATGTCTTTCTTTCGGAAATGGATTTGTTATGTGAATCCAAGTAGTAAGGCTGTCCCTTGTGTTTTGTCTTTTAAAATGCCCATTCTGTGGCCCCTGGGCCTTCTGCTATTTTGCTAGTTACGATGCTCTCAGACTCTCACAAGATGCAGACACCAAACTTGGACTTCCCAGCCTCCAGCACCATGAGCCTAAAGAAACCCTTATTCTTTATAAATTACCTAGTCTCAGCCATTCCATTATGGCAAAAAAAAAGGGGGGGTCTAACTGCAGGGTTATGTCTGCTGTACTCAATTGGCTGAAGTTACCAATGTTAGATTCTGTTCTCTTGATGGAGAACCTGGCTTTCTTTGAAAATTAGAGTCTACAACAACCCTCTACCAGATATTCTTCTCCAGTTTCCTTCTTTATAATTCACTAAACTCTTTGGAGAAGATGACAGATAAAACAAAGGCTTCTTTCTGTATCTTCTCATCCTGTGAAAGAATGAAGACCTGTTCACCCGACACTCTATCCTCTGAGAGGCTACCCTCAATTCTCTGTAGGGTCATTTCATCTTCTGAGTAATAACATAACAAACATTGGAGTGTGCTTTATATGTTACAAATCACAGCGACTAATCTCACTTTGTACTGTTATATATGGTGTATAAGTGTGTCTTTCCCCCATCATTAAGTATCCTCTACTATGAATCTTGATATTTCTTTCTATCCTTACTCCCACCCTGGCATCAAAACCCAAAGTCGATCCTCGTGGATACCTGTTCACTGAAGGAATGAAAGGAAATTTTTTAAAAATCAAGGAATTGGGAGTTATATGAACACCATCATAATTAACCAAGAAAACTCAGCTTTCAAATGCAATCTTTAAAAGTGCTGCAGACTTCAGATGTATTTTTTAGCGAGTGGTAGACAAATCACAAAATTCCAATTCTCCTCAAAGACAGGCATTCATCAGAGATACCTATTATTTTCTCTGAGTGTCCCTTGAACTATACTGCCTTCCATGCTCAGCAGACCAGATAAAAGCAGAATTGTTGACAGACCAAAGTATGAATTAAAGGGCTGGGACACATCGTTAGACATGTGGTCTCCCAGGAATGGAGACTTTCTTGTAGTAGGTGGAATTTGGAACATTCTGGCCTCCAGGACCACGTGGTGGTATTCTGAGATGGCAACAGAAATAAATACTTGATTTTTAATGAAGGATTCTTTTAAAAAAATTTTAAAATTTTTATTCTAATTTGTTATATATGGCAGCAGAATGCATTATAATTCATATTACACATACAGAACAAAATTTTTCATATATCTGGTTATATACAAAGTATATTCACACCATTCATGTCTTCATGCATGTACCTAGGTAATGATGTCCATCTCATTCCACCACCTTTTTTACTCCCTTTTTTACTCCACCATCTTTGCTAATCCCCTCCCCCTCCCTTTCCCTCTCTCCCCTCTGCCCTATCTAGAATCCATCTATTCCTCCCATGCTCCTCCTTCCTACTCCAATATGAGTCCACCTCCTTATATCAGAGAAAACATTTGGCATTTGGTTATTTGAAATTAGCTAACTTCACTTAGCATTATCTTCTCCAAAACCATCCATTTACCTGCAAATACCATGATTTTATTTTCTTTTATTGCTGAGTAAAATTTTATTGTGTATATATGCCACATTTTTATTTATCCTTTCATCCACTGAAGGGCATTTAGGTTCGCTCCACAATTTAGCTATTGTGATTGGTGCTGCTATAAACATTGATGTGGCTGTGTCCCTATATAGTATGCTGTTTTTAAGTCTTTTACGTATAGTCCAAGGAGGATAGCTGGGTCAAATGGTGGTTCCATTCCCAGATTTCCAATGAATCTCCATACTGCTTTCCATATTGGCTGCACCAATTTGCAGTCCCACCAGCAGTGTATCACTGTACCTTTTCCCCCACATCCTTGCCAACACTTATTGTTGTTTGTCTTCATAATAGCTGCAATTCTGACTGGAGTGAGATGAAATCTTAGAGTAGTTTTGATTTGTATTTCTCTAATTGCTAGAGATGATAAACATTTTTTCATATATTTGTTGATTGATTGTATATCCTCTTCTGAGAAGTATCTGTTCAGGTCCTTGGCCCATTTGTTGATTGGGTTATTTGTTTTCTTGGTGCTTAGCTTTTTGAGTTCTTTATATACCCTAGAGATTAGTGCTCTATCTAATGTGTGAGGGGTAAAAATTTGCTCCCTGAATGTAGGCTATCTGTTCATCTCACAGATTGTTTCTTTTGCTGAGAAGAAATTTTTTTTAAAATTTGATTCCATCCCATTTATTGATTCTTGGTTTTAATTCTTGCACTATAGGAGTCTTATTAATGAAGTTGAAGCCTAATCCCACATGATGAAGATTAGGGCCTACTTTTTCTTCTATTAGATGCAGAGTCTCTGGTTAATTCCTAGGTCCTTGATCCACTTTGAGTTTTGTGCATGGTGAGAGATAGGGGTTTAATTTCATCTTGTTGTAAATGGATTTCCAGTTTTCCCAGCATCATTTGTTGAAGATGCTATCTTTTGTCCAATGCCTGTTTTTGTCACCTTTATCTAATATAAGATAATTGTAATTTTGGGGGTTAGTCTCTGTGTCCTCTATTGTTTACCATTGGTATACCAGCCTGTTTTGGTGCCAATACCATGCTGTTTTTGTTACTATTGCTCTGTAGTAGAGTTTAAGGCCTGGTATAGTGATGCCACCTGCTTCACTCTTCCTGCTAAAGATTGTTTTTGCTATTCTGGGTCTCTTATTTTTCCAGATGAATTTCATGATTGCTTTTTCTATTTCTATGAGAAATGCCATTGGGATTTTTATCAGAATTGCATTAAATCTGTATAGTGCTTTTGGTAGTATGGTCATTTTGATAATATTAATTCTGCCTATCAAAGAACAAGGTAGATCTTTCCATCTTCTAAGGTCTTCTTTGATTTCTTTCTTTAGGGTTCTATAGTTTTCATTGTATAGATTTTTCACCTCTATCATTGACTCCTAAGTATCTTATTTTTTTGAGGTTATTATAAATGGGATAGTTTTCTTCATTTCCTTCTTAGAGGATTTGTCACTGAAATACAGATATGCCTTTGATTTATGGGTGTTAGTTAAGTCTAAGTTATCAATTTTATTATTGAGTTCTGTAGTTCTACTTTGCCGAATTCATTTACTAGTTCTAGAAGTTCTCTGGTGGAGCTTTTTGGATCTTCTAGGTATAGAATCATATCACCAGCAAATAGTGCTAATTTAAGTTCTTCTTTTCCTATACATATCCCTTTGATTTCTTTCATCTGTCTGCTTGCTCTGGCCAGTGTTTCAAGAACAATGTTGAATAGAAGTGGTGAAAGAGGGCATCGCTATCTTGTTCCAGTTTTTAGAGGGAATGCCTTTAATTTTTCCCCATTTAGAATAATGTTGGCCTGAGGCTTAGTGTAGATAGCCTTTACAGTGTTGAGATATGTTTCTGTTATCCCTAGTTTTTCTAGTGTTTTGAACATGTAAAGGTGTTGTATTTTGTCAAATGCTTTTTCTGCATCTATTGAGATGATCATATGATTCTTATCTTTAAGTCTATTGATGTGATTAATTACATTTATTGGTTTCTGTATGTTGAACCAACCTTGCATCCCTGGGATTAATCCCACTTGATCATGATGCACAATCTTTTTGATATGTTTTTGTATTCAGTTTGCCAGAATTTTATTGAGAATTTTTGTGTCTATGTTCACTAGAGACATTGATCTAAAGTTTTCTTTCTTTGATGTCTTTGCTTGGTTTTGGAATCAGGGTGATACTGGCCTCATAGAATGGGTTTGGATGTGCTCCCTCTTTTTCTATTTTCTGAAATAAATTGAAGAGTATTGGTATTAGTTCTTCTTTAAAGGTCTTGTAGAACTCAGCTGTGTTTCTATCTGGTCTTGGGCTTTTCTTGGTTGGTAAGCTTCTGATGGCGTCTTCTGTTTCATCACTTGATATTGGTCTGTTTAAATTGTGTATATCTTCCTGATTGAATCGAGACAAATCATATGACTTTAGAAATTTTTCAGTGCCTTTGATATTTTCTATTTTATTGGAGTACAAGTTTTCAAAATAATTTTTAATTACATTCTGTATTTCTATAGTATCTGTTGTGATATTTCCTTTTTCATCACATATGTTAGTAATCTGAGTTTTCTCTCTCCTTCTTTTCATTAGCATAGTTAAGGTTTGTCAATTTTATTTATTATTTCAAAGAATCAATTTTTTGTTTTGTCAACTTTTTCAATTGTTTCAATTTCATTGATTTCAGGTCTGATTTTAATTACTTCCTATCTTCTACTGCTTTTGGTGTTGATTTGTTCTTCTTTTTTCTAGGGCTTTGAGATGTAATGTTAATTTATTTATTTGTTGACCTTTTCTTCTTTTAAGGAATGTACTCTGTGCAATGAACTGTATTCTTAGTATTGTCTTCATAGTGTTCCAGAGATTTCGATATGTTGTATTAGTGTTCTCATTTACCTCTAAGAAATTTTTAATCTCCTTGATGTCTTTTGCAACCCATTGTTCGTTCAGTAACATATTATTTAGTCTCCAGGTGTTGGAGTAGTTATTATTTTTTTTATTTTATCATTGATATCTAATTTCATTTCATTGTGATCTGATAGAATGCAGGGTAGTATCTCTACTTTTTTATATTTGCTAAGAGTTGCTTTGTGGGATAATATGATCTATTTTAGAGAAGGATCCATTTGCTGCTGAGAAGAAAGTGTATTTGTTCATTGAAGGATGAAATATTCTATATATGTTAGTTAAGTCTAAGTTATCAATTGTATTATTGAGTTCTGTAGTTTCTTTGTTCAGCTTTTGTTTGGATGATTTATCCAGTGGCAAAAGAGGTGTGTTAAAGTTACCCCAAATTGCTAGGAGCCACAAGCATATATACGATGTATGGCACCTTTGGTTGTAAAGTGACGCCAGCTAGCCACTGAGATGATTATGTTAAAATTTACATTCATATGCAAACTGGACTCCCGCTGTTCACCTTGGCCTGCTACCGGACTCAAGTTACGGGACTTTACGGGACTGCTGGAGAGTTCCCATTGGTTGGGGAAGGATAGTAGGAGGGAATTCCGGAGGAGGTCGGAGAGGACGGGGGGTTCCGGTCGGCGCCCGGTTCCGGTCGGACACCCTCGTGGGAGGACCGGTTTTTTGACTTGCTGGCGCTGAGAGTGTTAGCGGCTTTTTCAAAATAAAGTTTTGTTCCTGCTTGATTGGCTCGTGATTCTGTGCCCAGCCAAGACTGCGGCATTTGGTGGCCCGTACGGGGAACGCCTGAAGCTTAGAGGTGAGTAAATTGCTCGCCCCTGAGGGAAGGCGACAGGATGGATGACCTTCTCAGAAAACAATGTGTTCTTGTTTTGATTTATTTTGTTTTCATTTCGAGCTCCCTAGCCCTAGAATTTTCTCAGGCGAACTGGAAAAAATGGTTGGCTCAAGGTTTGAAGTTATTCAGCCCTGAGAAAGAGAAAATTGATACAACCATTGTCTGCTCCGTCTTTGTTTCATTCTGCTTCGGCTTTGTTTTATCCTACCTTATTGGGTTAGGTTATAGTAGATTAGAATCCAATAAAAAACAAACCGAAAAACTGTTAAGTAAATTGTTAGAGGTCCAGACTATGGTAGAAAAAACGCTAGGTCAAGCAAAAGAGAAGGTCTCTCAAGCTAGTCAGACAGAGGAGAATTTAAAGAAAGCAAGCTTAGAGGACAAGCAGCCATCAGGTGGAGAATTACAACAGGAGGTTGCTACCAACTCCGTTCTATCACCAGAGGGCGTAACTCAGCCAACAGCTCCATCTACCGCTGAGCGGCCCTCAACTACCGTAGTTGATGGACGGAATTCTGAGGCAGGACCCCAAAGATTAGCATGCCCTGTACTTGAGCAGGCAGGAGGGCAACGAATTCACCGTGCTTTAGATTTCAAAACAATAAAGCAATTAAAGGAGGCTGTAACGACCTATGGGCCGCAAGCTCCCTTCACAATAAGCATGGTTGAATCTGTTACCAACTTGGACATGACACCAGCAGATTGGGCTAACATGTGTCGATCTGTGCTAAACGGAGGACAATATTTGTTATGGAAGGTTGCCAATGAGGAATTTTGCATGGAGACAGCTAGGCGAAATGCAGAAGCTGGGTACCCTCAAAGAAATATGGACATGCTTTTGGGGAAGGAACCTTATGAGGGTCAAAGACAACAAATTGAATATGACCCTGGTGTGTACGCACAAATTGCTGTAGATGCAGTTAGGGCATAGAAAACTTTACAGGGGCATGGAGACTTACAAGGTCAATTATCTAAGGTAATACAAGGAACTAATGAACCTTATGCTGAATTTGTAGATAGACTTATTCAGTCAGCCTCTAGGATATTTGGAAATACAGAACAGGTAATGCCATTTATAAAACAACTGGCTTATGACCAAGCAAATCGTTGCTGCAGAGAGGTCATTAGACCATGGAGACATGAGGATTTAAACACATATATTAAATTATGTAGAGACATTAATGAACAGGGGCAAATCTTAGCAGCAGTACAACAGGCTTTAGATGCCAGGCCAAGAACATGCTATAATTGTAATCAAACAGGACATTTTAAAAGGAGTTGCCCCATAAGAGGAGGGTTTAACAAAGCTGGATATCAAAGGAATAGAATACCAGGTATTTGCCCACGATGCCGTAGAGGGAGACATTAGGCTAATGAATGCCGTTCTCAAACCACCATAGAGGGTATTCCGTTATCAAAAAACGGACAAAGACCAAGTGTTTACCCACGATATCGTGGAGAAAGGTATCAAGCTCCATTGCCAAAAAACGGACTAGAGGGCCCAATGCCCCGGGGCCCCAAACCACAAATATATGGGGCAATGGAGGAACCCAACAGCCCCATCAAGGTAGTGCCCAGGACGCATTATCCATTAAATCCCTCATCAGACAAACTAGAGGGAGCGCAGGGCTGGACATCTGCGCCTCTGCCAGAGCAGTACTAACCCCAGAGATGGGAATTCAAATCATTCCCACAGGAGTAAAAGGACCTCTTCCCCAGGGAACAGTAGGCTTATTATTGGGACGCAGTTCTTCTACACTAAAAGGACTTATGATAAGTCCTGGGGTAATTGATCCCGATTATGAAGGTGAAATAAAAATTATAGCTAGTTCTCCAAGAGGTATATCAGTAATTTCACCAGGAGATAGAATAGCACAGTTATTAATAATACCCAGCCTGCATGATAAATTTTCCAGTTGTAATGTAGAAAGAGGTTCCAAGGGATTAGGCTCCACAGGTGTAGATTGGGCTATGCTGTCTTTAAATTTAGATTCTCGCCCAATGCTAAAATTAAAAATTCAAGGACATGACTTTAATGGGCTGCTGGACACAGGAGCTGACCTCAGCATCATATCTCGTCAAGAATAGCCAAAACATTGGCCATTACAACAAGCCACTCAAACGCTTCGAGGCCTAGGAGTGGCAACAAATCCCCATAGAAGTGCTATGGTATTAGATTGGAGGGATCCTGAAGGATGTGAAGGAACTATACAGCCCTATGTATTGGATCATCTTCCTGTAAATTTATGGGGACGAAATGTCCTAGATCAATTAGGATTGACATTAACAAATAACATCAATCCTAACGCGCCCACTACTAGGGCTAAACAAGGCTTTAGGAAAGAAAAAAGATTAAGAGAACAAGAACAAGGTATGACAGCACCTATTCAAATAGATCAAGAAATAAATAGACATGAATTGGGTTTTCAGAAAGGGCCACTGAGACAATCAAAATTACTTGGAAATCAGAAAGACCAGTGTGGGTTCCTCAGTGGCCCTTGACTAAAGAAAAGATACAAGTAGCCCATGACTTGGTCAGACAACAGTTAGCGGAAGGACATATACAACCTTCCGTATCCCCCTATAATACTCCCATTTTTGTCATTAAAAAGAAATCTGGTAAATGGAGATTATTACAAGATTTAAGAGCCATTAATAATGAGATGGTTATTATGGGACCTGCTCAATCAGGGATTCCTCAATTGTCTGCTTTACCAAAAACCTGGCATGTTTTAGTTATAGATATTAAAGATTGTTTCTTTTCAATTCCAATTCATCCCGAGGATAGTCCACATTTTGCATTTACTATCCCTGCACTGAATCATGAAGGTCCTGATCAGAGATATGAATGGAAAGTACTCCCTCAAGGGATGGCTAACAGCCCAACTATGTGTCAAATTTATGTTAATAAAGCAATCCAGCCACTTAGAAACCAAAATCCTGAACTACAAATATTTCACTATATGGATGATGTGTTACTGGCACATAAAGATAAAAACACATTACTAGAATGTTATGCCACACTTACAAATTTATTGAAAAATTATAATCTAGAGATAGCAATAGATAAAGTACAATTAAATCTTCCAATTAATTATTTAGGAGTTCTATTATCCTCAACCATGGTCCGTCCACCAAAAATTCAAATACGAGTAGATCAACTCAAATCACTTAATGACTTTCAAAAGTTATTGGGAGACATAAATTGGATAAGGCCTTATCTAGGCATACCAACAGGAGAGTTAGGACCTTTATTTGATATTCTAAAAGGTCCATCAGATCCAAATTCACCCCGCATGTTAACGCCTGAAGCAAGAAAAGTATTAAAAATCATTGAAACATATATGGAAAATATGCATTTGGATAGAATTGATATAAGTTTGCCTTTATTATTTATTGTACTACCAACAAAAAATATTCCTATAGGAGTATTTTGGCAAGAAGGTCCATTATTGTGGATACATTTATCTTATTCCCCTAACACTATTCTTACTAGATATCCTGAGGCTGTAGGACAATTAATACTCAAAGGAATAAAAGCAGCTAAGGGAGTGTTTGGGATTTCTCCCAATAAAATTATTACTCCATATACTATGGATCAAATTGATGAGTTAGCTAATGAGTTAAATACTTGGGCAATAATCCTGTGTAAAACTAGTGTTTCATTTGATAATCACTTACCATCTAATCCTTTGTTGTCTTTTTGGTCTAAGCATCCTGTAGTTTTTCCAAAAATGACAAGAAAAACCCCTATCATAAATGCTCCAAATATATTCACTGATGGGTCAAACAATGGTACAGCAGCAGTAGTTACTCCTGATCAAACTTTTACATTTTTAGTACCCAAACAATCAACTCAAAAGGTAGAGCTTAATGCAGTATTACAAGCTTTTATGATGTTTAAAGATTCTGTATTTAATTTATTTTCTGATAGTCAGTATGTAGTTAATGCTATTAATTCCCTTGAAGATGCTGGTAGGATTTCCCCTTCCTCTACTGTTTTCTCTTTGTTTTCCGCTATACAAAGTCTAATCTGGGACCGAAAAGATCCATTCTTCATAGGTCATATCAGGGCACATACAGGATTGCCTGGAGCCCTTAGTATAGGCAATGAACTAGCAGATAAATCTACACATGACATACATATTTTCTCCACAATAGAAGAAGCTATAAATTTTCATAAAAGATTCCATGTCAATGCTAATACTTTACAAAAGCGTTTTAAAATAACTAAAGAACAGGCCAGACATATAATAAAACAATGTCAAAATTGTGTGACATTTTTACCACAAGTTAATCTTGGAGTCAATCCTAGAGGACTAATACCTAACCATATTTGGCAGATGGACGTCACACACTTGCCAGAATTTGGAAAATTAAAATATTTACATGTTACAGTTGATACCTCTTCCGGATTTTTGATGGGCTCCCTTCATGCCGGAGAAAAAACTAAAGATGTTATAGCTCATTGCTTACAAAATTTTGCCACTGTGGGCGTTCCAAAACAGTTAAAAACGGACAACGGTCCTGGTTATACTTCCTCCTCTTTTAAACAATTTTGCTCATCATTTGGTATTACTCACATAACAGGAATTCCATACAATCCACAAGGACAAGGCATAGTTGAAAGAGCTCATCAAACTATTAAAATGTACTTATTAAAACAAAAGGAGGGAATTGGAAAGGGGTATATATCCCCCAAAGATAAACTTAAAATAACCCTTTTTACTCTAAACTTTTTAAATTTAGATTCATCGGGACTTAGTGCTGCGGAAAGACATTTGTACCCCAAAAATGTACATAAGCCTAAGGTACTTTGGAAAGATATTCTAACAGGACAATGGAAAGGCCCAGATCCAGTGATAGTCTGGAATCGGGGCGCTGTCTGTGTTTTCCCACAGGATGAACAGCAACCGATTTGGATTCCAGAGAGATTAACTAAAACAATTTCTACAGAAAAAGAAGATGATTTGACTCAAATCCATAACAGCTGACATCCAGAGCTCCAGCTTGGCTATTCTTACATCTGCGACAGTGATTAACCAAGGTTTTTTTTTTCAGTATCTATTTTATTATTGCATTTTTCCACATCATAAAGTTCTATTTTATTTTTGAGCTCATACAAACCTAGGTTAATGTTTTTCTGATCAGTTTTATTTTTTGACTGTGTTTTATTTTTTATTTATTTATTTATTTATTTATTTATTTATTTATTTTTTTTTTGACTGTGGAGTTTTTAAACATTGCAATGGAGATTTCACCTAAGTATAGTTACAAGGCCTTTATTTACTATTGTCTTATGTGTTGTATGTTGTGTGCACACTTCTGTTTTGTGTTGTATGTCTGTATGTGTGTATGTCCATATTTCTTATATGAGGAGCGCTCATGAAAAAATGGATCCGAATTTTTTCTTTATTCACGTGATTTATATGGTTTAATTTAAATTAGGTGAACAGCTGTTTATGATTGTTGTTAAAGATGGTTAACAGATCTGTTTGTTTACTAATTTAAATTTGGTAAACGGCTGTTAAGGATTGTTTTTAAAGGAGTTTAACAGATCTGTTTGTTTACTTTCACCTTTTCTTTTTATTATATTTAATAATTCTGTTCAGGATAATGTCTCTTTACCATCATTGCCAGAATTTCCATCTCCATCCCAATTCCAGTGAAGACTGAGATAAAACCAAACTACAGCTTCTATGATAGCTATCACAGTAAACTGTATAAACTGATGCATCAATGAATATAACTCAACAAGTAATGCTATCAAGGACTTGATTTACTTTGGGAGGATATGGACATATTGATAGACTCCTCCAATTTGAACTGCTTGCAGAACTTGCCTGGACTATATATCAGTTGCATACATTGTGAAATATCACCTGGTGCACCGAATTGTGGTACTGCTGGCATATCTTTGCTGATGGTGTCACCAGTGATGCAATTTCCTTGCCAGCTCACCCCATGTTTATTGTGGTAATACTGGCATATCTTTACTGATGGTGTCACCAGTGACGCAATTTTTCCAAGGAGCCATCAATTGGCTTGGTGTCGTGGCATTTCTGTATCCTCCTCCCTTCTACTAGTGATGGTCTAAATTTGGGGGCCAACAGAGGTGAGGCAAAGAACCTCACCCCCCCACTGGCACCAAGGCTAAATTTGGGGGCCAACAGAGGTGAGGCAAGAACCTCACCCCCCCACTGGTGCATAGGCCTATCCACAAGCATGGCTGAATGCTGGACCGGTAGTCAGCGACGGGTTGCTCTGATTACAGTGGATTCAACCTAAGACAGGAAGCTGACGCCTAAAGGTCAGTTCTCCCATGACGGGTAAGAACCATATGTTAAATTGGACAACCTACCAGGCACGGTCCCTAGCCACATTGCTTGTTGCTTAATTAAACAGAAGGGGGCACATGCTAGGAGCCACAAGCATATATACGATGTATGGCACCTTTGGTTGTAAAGTGACGCCAGCTAGCCACTGAGATGATTATGTTAAAATTTACATTCATATGCAAACTGGACTCCCGCTGTTCACCTTGGCCTGCTACCGGACTCAAGTTACGGGACTTTACGGGACTGCTGGAGAGTTCCCATTGGTTGGGGAAGGATAGTAGGAGGGAATTCCGGAGGAGGTCGGAGAGGACGGGGGGTTCCGGTCGGCGCCCGGTTCCGGTCGGACACCCTCGTGGGAGGACCGGTTTTTTGACTTGCTGGCGCTGAGAGTGTTAGCGGCTTTTTCAAAATAAAGTTTTGTTCCTGCTTGATTGGCTCGTGATTCTGTGCCCAGCCAAGACTGCGGCACCAAATTATTTTTTTAAAGAGAGAGTGAGAGAGGAGAGAGAGAGAGAGAGAATTTTTAATATTTATTTTTTAGTTCTCGGCGGACACAACATCCTTGTTGGTATGTGGTGCTGAGGATCGAACCCGGGCCGCATGCATGCCAGGCTAGCGCGCTACCACTTGAGCCACATCCCCAGCCCATACCCCCAATTATTGTGTTGTGTTCTATTTGACTCTTGAACTTGAGAATAGTTTGTTTGATGAACGTAGATGCTTCATTGTTTGGAGCACAAAAAATTTATTTTTGTTATGTCTTGTTGATGGATGTTTCCCTTAAGCAGCATGAAATATTTTTCTTTACCTCTTTGGATTAACTTTGGCTTGAATTCTACTGTATTTGATATGAGGATGGAAATCCCTGCTTGCTTTTGCCGTTCATGTGAGTGCTATGATTTTTCCCAACCTTTCACCTTCAGTCTGTGGATGTCTTTTCCTATGAGATGAGTCTCTTGGAGGCAGCATTTTACTGGGTATTTTTTAAAAAATCCAATCTTCCACTCCATGTCTTTTGATTGGTGAGTTTAGGCCATTTACATTCAGGGTTATTATTGAGACATGATTTGTATTCCCAGCCATTTTTATTTATTTTAGGTATTTAACTTGACTTGTTTTCTCCTTTGATTAGTTTTCCCTTCAGTTTAATACCTCCCTTTGCTGATTTTCATTGTTGTTTTTTATTTCTTCTTCATGGACTATTTTGCCAGGGTGTTCTGTAATGCAGGCTTTCAAGTTATAAATTCTTTTAACTTTTGTTTATCATGGAAGGTTTTATTTCATCATCAAATCTAAAGCTTAATTTTGCTGGATGTAAGTAAGATTCTTGGTTGGCAGCCATTTTCTTTTAGAGCTTCATATATGTTGTTCCAGGATCTTCTAGCTTTCAGAGACTGGGTTGAAAAATCTGCACATAACCTAATTGGTTTTCCCCTAAATGTAACCTAATTCCTTTCTCTTGTAGCTTTTAATATTCTCTCCTTATTCTGTATGTTAGGCATTTTCATTATAATGTGCCTTGATGTGGATCTGTTGTGATTTTTGTATATTTCGTGTCCGGTAAGTCTCTTGAATTTGGTTTTCCAACACATTCTTCATGTTTGCAAAATTTTCTGATATTATTTCATTGAATAGATTGCTCATTCCTTTGGTTTGGAACACTGTGCCTTCCTCTAGCCCAATAACTCTTAAATTTGGTCTTTTTATGCTATCCCATATTTCTTGAATGTTCTGCTCATGGTTTCTTAGCATTTTCACTGTGTGGTCTACATTCTTTTCAATATTATATATTTTGTCTTCATTGTCTGAGGTCATGTCTTCCAAGGGATCTAATCGGTTGGTGCTGCTTTCAATTGAATTTTTAATTTGGCTTATTGTTTCTTTCATTTCAAGGATTTCTGTTTTGTTTTTCCTTAGAACCTCTATCTCCCAATTGAATTAATCTTTTGCTTCCTGTATTTGTTTATTTAGCTTTTTGTCAAAATCATCTTCTACTGCCTGTATTTGCTCTCTTACATCATCCTTTAATTCACAGAACATTTTAATTATGTACATCCTGAACTTTTTCTGTTATTTCTTGGGCTGTGCTGGCCATGGATTCTAATAATGTGGTATTTTGTTTTATTTGAGGTGCTTGTGTCTTCCCTTCTAGCACTGTGGATCCTAGGCATTACCATTTTTACCCTATAGGCTTATGGGGCCTCTGTAGGAATCCAATGTCTCTCCTTTGAGATGAAGGAAAATGTTATCCAATCAAACAAATGTTTGCTAGTAAGACATTTACAATTTGGTCACAATGTACAGAAATGGTGAATTCAATTAAACTCAGTAGGTTTGTAAAAGGGTTTACAGTTTCTGATGGTGGACACAGAAACAATGGTGAGGTGTAGGAAGATATGCTGAGGAGGTAGGAGGTGAGGATATAAAGTTGTTATATCTTAAGAAGTGTGAAAGAGAAATCTAAAGGGAATAAGAGTAGCAGGAGAAGGGAGAGAAAATAATTCTGGGTAGACAAGTAAGTGGGAAGACACTAGAGTACATAAAACAAACACACATATATGTTAGGAAAAATAAAAAATGTTAAAATAGTAGATATTGTAGGGAAAAATAAAAAGAATATACAACACAACTGTAATATACTATTCAGATGTGCCAGTCCTCAAAATCCTAATTCATGCAAAGTACTTGGTTTCATATATGTTGGGGATGCGAGGGCGAGAGAATAGAGAGGGAGGGGGAGAATCTGGAAGGAAGAAACAGGGATTGTTTTGGTTAGAGATCAGTATCTTTCCTGCTTCCTTTCTCATCCAAGAGGTGGGGTCATCTGTTGTTAACTGGTATCTCTGCCCTCAGGATGATGAAGGTAACCAGGGTGACACTGTGTCGGGGTAGTGGCTGCTGGGGAGAGGGGGAGTCAGAAACTGGGTGCCTGGCCAGCCGGAGTTCCAAAACTGGCAGTTCCCCCCACTGAAGATGGTGATGAAGGTGGCCCAAGATGGAGGTGCTTGCTTTCAGCAGTGGGGTGTTAGGTTGGGTGGGGGAACCTGGGTGGTGTCATTAGATGGTGAGTTCAGAGATGAGCTCTGTGGCTTGCAGTGTGTGGCTGTTGGCTGACTTCAGAGCCTGTGTGAGGTTCCTGGGTGCAGGCAGGCTACTGCACATAGGGGACTATTTCTGCTGCTGCAGAGTCCCAAGATGGCGGCGACTGGGCAAGCCCCACATTGGTAGATGGGGGTCCAAACAGGAGTGGCGGCCTGAGTTCCTGCATGTGGGAAGCTGCTGGGTGTCCTGTGTGGGAGTGGCAATGGTGATTTCTGCTCAGGTGTGTGGCCTAAAGTTCTGTGCAGGTGCTGATGCTGATGGTCCCACTCAGTTACCTGGTAGTCCTGTGTGGGAGACCCACTCTGATGCTGAGGCCTGGAGCCCTGGACAGCACGGTGGCTATGATGCCTGTGTGGGAGAAGGAATATCACTGGCAGAGAAGCAGTATTCTCACTACTTGAGTCCCAGGTCACAGAGCAACACAGAATGGTGCCTCCCTCTGGCCCACCATCTTGGATCCCAGAATTCTTTTTTGATGGTCCTCCTCCACAGCCATAGATAAGGTAATTTTTTTTAAACTGCAAAATCTAAAAGCATAACATGAATATTTGGTTCAGACCCTTTTAGTGATTTGTCAGTGCTAGTTTTACCCTGTGTGTGAATAGGCTAATCAAGGGCCATCCCTACAGAGGGTTGGGGACTCTAGGCTTATCCTAGCTGGTGGGAACATGACCTAGGGCCTATGACTCTGGACTCAGCTATAGACAATTGAACTGGCTGATTCCTGACCTATGACAAGGTCTCAAGCCAGCACTTCAAAAGATTTCCTGGCTTTATAAAATGTTTCCTTAAGTAAGACTATAACAACATCTGAAAGATTAATTGCTTAGGGATAAACTTTGCAAAAAAAATTGATACCTGTATACTGAAAACTATAAAACAATATAAGAGAACCTTTTAAGATACAAATAAATGGAGATGTATACTCTTAGATAGATGGAAAGGCTTGATATTATTAGGGTGCAATTCTTCCCAAGTTAATCTATAGATTTCTAACACTCTCAACCAAAATGCCAACAGGGTGTTTTTTTTTATAACCTTAAATACTTTGAAAATGGGGAACAGACTCCCTTTGGCAGCACATGTATTAAAATTGAAAACGGGGAGCAAAGTTGAAGGAATAACACTACTGGATGCTAAGAAAGAATTATTTTGAAGCTACAGTAATCATAATAGCTTGGTACCAGTACTAAGGGAGACAAATAGATCAATGGAACAGAACAGAGATTCCAGAAATAGACCTACACGTATTTAGTTAATAGATTTTTGACAAAGGCTATTTAAAGGACAGTCCTTTCCAACAATTGGTGCTGGAACAATTGTACATTCATGGGCAACAAAATGAACTCTAATTCATAGCTCATGCCACATATAAGAGTTAGTTCAGAATAAATCATAGACCTAAATATGAAACCAAAATTATTAAACATCTATAAGAAAACAGAAAATCTTTGTGAACTTGAACCAAGCAAAATCATTTAAGATATAACACCAAAGGCATAATCCATAATAAAATCAATAAGTTGGACTTCATCAAAACTAAAAACTTCTCTTTAAAAGATACCGATATAAAAATGAAAAGATAAACCAACAGACTGGAGGAACATATTTGCAAATCACACAACTTAGAAAAGACTTATACCTAAAAGGATTTGCAAAATACATTCATAAGAAAACAAACAACCCTTATAAAAATGAGCAAAAGATCCGAACTGAGACTTCACTGAGGAAGCTGTAAAGATGGCAGACAAGCACATAAACAATGGTCAACATCATTGTTCTTTAGGGAAATGCAAATTTGAATCCATGAGAAAATCACCTATTAACATATGATGATTTAAATTTTAAAAGTATTGATGGGCATGTGAAGTGCTTGGCGCTTTCATACACGGCTGGTGGGAATGTAAAATGGAACAACCACTTTGGAAAAGTTTGGCAGTTTCTTAAAAATTTACAGCTATTAAATAGGTAAAGAAATTGGGGTAGAACAACCACTCAGCAGGATGAAACAGTAGAATACAAGACAGACCATATCATGGAAGAATCTCAAAAATAGGTATGCTGTGTAAAAGAAACCAGTTGAAAGTAGTACATACTGTGTGATTTGTTTATTAAAAATTTTAGTACATGTAACCTAATCTATAATGACAAAAAGCAGATCAATAATTGCTTGGGGACAGTGGGCAGGATGGAGAAGGTGGAGGAGGGGATTAAAATGGGGTTTGCATGGGGCTGGGGATGTGGCTCAAGTGGTAGGGTGCTTGCCTTGAATGCATGAGGCACTGGGTTCGATCCTCAACACCACATAAAAATAAAATAAAGATGTTGTGTCCATCTAAAACTAAAAAATAAATATAAAAAAATGGGGCTTGCAAAACTTTGGGGGTGATGGACATGCTCTTTTGTTTGTGGCAATTTATTCAAGGGAGTATACATATGTCAAACTTATAAAATTGAATTTTATTTATTTTTTTCTTTTAATATTTATTTTTTAGTTTTTCGGTGGACACAACATCTTTGTTTGTATGTGGTGCTGAGGATCGAACCCGGGCCACACGCATGCCAGGCGAGTGCGCTACCGCTTGAGCCACATCCCCAGCCCCTAAAATTGAATTTTAAATAACTTAGTGAAGCTATGGAAGGATGGGAGAGAGGGTGCCGAACAGATGAGGCAGAGGAGAACAAAGAAGGAAGAAGAAGGGAAAAGCAGAGCAGAAGAACTTGGGTCACGATAACAGCAGAGTTCTGGAGAGCCAGCTGCATGCAAGGGCTAGAGTGAGCTTCTCTGGTCTCTGTCTCTTCTTCTCCTGGCTTTGTCTTCTTCTCCTTGGTTTCAACCCATGGCTGGTTCCCTCCCAGTGACAAGCAACTGCTCAACAGGCAATCTCTAGGGAAGAGAGACCATCTTCCCCACTGGTTCCAACACAAGTCTCATTGATGTGATTTAGATCACATGAAACTGGAAATGTGCTGATCATCAGGCTTATCCAGGTATTTGCTCCCGGGTCAGGACTGGGTAAGTGTGTCGCGTTCCCAGTGACTTAAACACTCAAACCTGCCCACCCAGGGACGCCACCAGTCACATTGCGTGTGACCAAAACACTCAGGGCCACTCCAGGGAAACTGGGCTGCGTGAAATAACCACACAAGAGACAGAAATACCTTTTTCTTTGGGGGTGCTGTGGTGGCTCCTCTGACCTTAAGTGTCCGCAGAAAGAGAGAACGAGTGAGCCAGTGCTGTCCACTTTTATTGAGGAGAGGGCACTCAAATGAGACAAGGGGTCAGGTTTCAGGGGGCTGAGTCTAGCTTCATGATGTCCGCTGTCAGCAGGTTGACTGACGTCTCGGAAGGCCACACCCAAGGGCACAGTAAGAGGGACACACAAAGGGTGTTTCCATGGAACATAACATTCTATCCCAAATGGGGCAAAGGGGTAATATCACAAAGGAACAGGTGAGCCTAGCTTGATCCCTGGGGATGTAGGAAGGCACGCCCATGCATGAAGACACATTTGGTTGCAAAATTTCTACCATCAAGATAGGGGCTACTGTCTACGACTACTTAAAAGCAGCCAGATCATGGGAGGGTGGGATGACTGACAGTGCCTCAAGCCAATCAGGAGAGGAAAAGCGCTGGTCACAAGACATGGTGGCCTCCCATATAAGTGATCTCTGCTAACCCAAACCACAGGGACTGAAGGTAGCAGGAGGGATCCCATCAAAAGGAAATATGTGTTTTCAGCAAAGGGAGGATGGGTGCTGGACCAACAGTGATCACATGACCACCACCCTAGTCCTCACTTAGAGAACGGAGGCTACTGGTAGAGGCTTACCAAACATTTGCCATCCACAGAAGGAAAGAGCGGCCTTAGGTCACAGGCAAGAGTGGAGTCCCAGCTCAGTTCAGCCCCTGGCTGTGCAGGACAGCAGCGTGAGTGTACTGAGATGACCCCACCTCAGGAGCTGGTCTGCTATTTTAAGAATGTTTTATCCTCAGGACCTCAGAGCCATTCTTTCCCAGGTGATGCTGTTTAAATGAGACCTCAGGTGTATCTGAAGGAAGGGCTGGGCATTATTTCTGGAGAGAATTGGTCTTAGGGACACACACTGTTTTAAGACAGATTCTCTAGCGAATCTCCTCTGGAAGGATTTCCAGGTTGGAAGATAAGTAGTGTAGGTATGGATACAGGTAAGAGGGCTGACGTTCCATCAATTCTTCTCTAGTCCCATTCCCAATGGGCAGGAGAGCACAGTAGTTAAGGGTTTGGTATCAGGTTAAGCACAGCTCTGTTGTCTCTATTGACTTAGTATAAGTTGGTTTACCTCCCGGTCTCTGTTTTCTCATCTATAAAACGAGATGATCCTAACATCCATATCATGATGTTTTTGAATTAATACATATGAAATCTTAGATCTTAGTTGTTGATATGCTTATCCCCATGTATGACCTAACAAATGGCTATGTCAGAAATTATACATGTGATCAACCCTGGGGGACAGTAGAGGGAATATACTTAGAACATTTTTCCTACAAACTATTTGGGTATTTAAGACTCCCTGTCCTTTCATACCTCTGGTTGGAGGAAAGTTTGTTGAATTTTATTCTGGGAAGTTTTAAGGTTGTAAGGTTGTACTTCCCTAAGGAAAGGGAGGTGTCAGAGAGCAGATAGTCCTCCCCTGTCACTTCCGGTGGAGTCCTTTTACTGGTATATCTGTTTTACAGTCTGCCTCTCACGCGAGCACTTCCTTGACCGAGTTTTATGACTAAGGAAAAAATTCGGAAACTCCAAAAGGCAAAGAAGTCCCTATTAAATCATCATTATGTCATCTGAAGAGACAGTGGGGTTGTTTTTCTTGAAGCAGAGAAGCTGCAGGAGGGATGATGCCAATTCTCCTTGGGCATCTGGAAGGGTCACCATGTGAGTCCAGAGGAATCAGCCAGGGGCACATTTTCTCATGATGTATAAAAGGAGAAAGATGTTTCTAGAAATTCATTTTGGGGCCGTGGTGCCTGGCTTTCCCTCTGAAGATGTCCCAGCAATGACTTTAGGCTGTCAGGGACAATACTGAGGGGATTCCCTCAAGAGCATCATGATGGACTGTGACTGCCAAGATGACATCCAAGCTCAAATAGCCTATGATCCTTTGTAACACAACAAGCTATTAATGTGTTGCACCCCATTGAACTTCTTGGTGAAGGTTTTCTTTTCTTTTTTTTTTTAACCAACTATATTAGATTCTAAGAGCCTGGCTTTAAAAGAATGTGACATAGGTCCACTTCATTGAGAACTAAAAAAATTTGAGATTTACAGGAAAATTATAAAAATAGTACAGAAGTTCCTTAGTACCACTCAGCCTTCTTTTCCTAATGTGAACGTCTTACATAATCATGCTTAGAAATTGGCCTTGATAGGATGCTATTAATTAGATTAAAGACCTTCTTTTTCATCAGTTTGTTCACTAACGTCTTTATTTCTAACAGTGAGAAGTCTGGTTCTTATCATCTATGATATATTTAGTTATTCGATCACTGCTAGTAGAAACTACATAAAGTAGTTTAAGATGTATTGACACATACCCTTGTGAGAAACTCATTTCCTCGTAAAATTATACCCTGGTTACCCAGAATGACAGAATTTTAGATTTTGGATGTGTTTAGTCAGCTTTTTGTGGCTGTGACCAAAGTACCTGGCAAAAATAACTTAGAGGAGGAAAAGTTTACTTTGCTTATGGTTTCAGAAGTTCAGTCCGTGGCTGCCTGACTCCATAGCTCTAGGCCCAAGGTGGGGCAGAATATCATGGCAGAGGGGCCTGGCAGAGGGAAGCAGTTCAGACATGACATTCAGGAAACAGGGATCTGCCCACCAGGGACACAATACAAACCCCAAAGTCATGCCCTCAGTGACCTACTTCCTCCAATCACACTCGACCTGCCTAGAGTTACCACTCAGTTAATCTACTGATTAGTTTACAGCTCTTACAATCAAATCTTTTTACCTCCAAATATTCTTTCATTGTCTCAAACATGTTTTTTTTTTTTTTTTTTGGATAACTCATATCTAAACCATAACAACATATAATCTCATCAGTTCTGGTCCTTTCTCCTCCTATTGAAGGATCCCCTTATTATTGTCCTCGACAACCCATCTTGCAGGATGGAACTGACAAGAGGGGATCCCTTCAGGAAGGGTTTTTGTTCAGAACATTGTTGTCATTGATTTAACACATTTGACATCTAGTTACAGGTATGTTTCAGGCACTAGGGACATATGAATAATAGGTATCACTCTTGCCTTCTAGAAACTGGTGTCCAGTAAGAGAGTGACAAATGGATAATTAGAGTAGAATGTGGGATAGGGAAGAGAAATCAAATAATAATAACATTGCACAGCATGAATACTTTGGTAGGGATAAAAACTGTGGGAGTATAGAGTGGGTGCCTCGACATGTGGAGTATCAGAAAGATATTCTGGAAAAGAGGATGGGTAAGCTAAATTCAGAGGGACCGGATTCCTAGACTCAATCTTTTACTGTCTCAAAATCCTCCAATCCCAAGGAATCAAATTCTGAAAGTGACCAGAGGATCTACCTAGATATTAAATGAGCTAATGTGTTGCATTTATAAGCTGTATTTGCCTATACCCTGGCTCCTCATACTGGCCTTGCCAGATCTACAGAGCAAATGATATTTTGGCGGTTGGGCGGAGAAAATGTGTAAGAGGGCAAGAATGGAAGCTATGCTTCAGGCTGGAGATTACAGAGCTTGGACACACACATAATGAGGAATTAGACCTCATTTCTGTTGTCAGCTGGGTTCTAACTAGCTATCAGACCTTAAGCAAGTTACTTAAACTCTCTGAGTCTCAGTTTCCTCATCTGTCAAAAGGGAAGTTAGGTACCTGTTTCATATGATAAATGAAAGGATTAGAGATAATATATGAAGTGAAGGCCTGCAGTAAAAGGATGGCTGCTATTCTCTGTATGTGTGTTTGTCAGAGTCCCAGCAGGAAATAGATGGTGCAATCAAATTACCATAATGCATAAAGGGTTTAATTAAGGGATTATTTTAAAAGCTATCAGCAGGGTTCAGGGAAACCCACAAAGAATGATGCTTTAGTGTGCTTTCTATTGCAATAACAAATATCCAAGATCATCAACTTATAAAGAGAAAGGATCATTTCAGCTCACCGTTTTGCAGGTTCCAGTCCATGATTGGTGGCTCCTGTGACATTTGGACCTGTGGAAAGGCAGCAAATCATGGTGGATGCCTGTGGCAGAGCAAAACCAGTGACTCATGGGTGAGAAGCAAAAGAGAGAAGAAGAAAGGTACTGAGGTTCCACATTTCCCTCCAAGGACACATCACCCATGACCTGAATACCTCCTGCTAAGCCCCACCTCTTAAAAGCTCCAGGCTGGGAAACCCATGGGCCTTTCGGGAACATTCCAGATTCAAACCATGACAAACGGCAGGGCACCCCAGGTTGCAAAACAGAGGGATTCTTTACCCTTAAAAGATCAAGGAGTGTAAACAGTTCCCAAAGCCATGAGTGAAAGTTCCAGTAGAGAGGGAAATATTAAAATAAACTGTGATGATTGGTCTTTGATGTAGCTAGCCGGAAGGGACCCTTCCTTCCCCCCTCTTCTCCCTCCCTCTCCTTTTGATGCACTCAATTCCCAAACCCACCCAGAAGTTCTGGGGTCCAGGAACTATTGCTCTCCTCCATGCAAGTTAAATCTCCTGGGAGAGAAAGCAGGACTCAAAGGGTGAAGAGTGGCTCTGGACAGCGAGTAGAAGAGATTTGGTCAACCCACCAGGTGAGTGGAGAAAATCTCAGGACAGGTCATTGGCTGGGAAGATACCCCAGAGGGGTCCATTGCTTCTCTCTAGAGGGCTTTTCAGTGGGACTGGTTTGACTCACTGCCCTGGTTTGTATCCTGTCTTTTCACTGGAAATTTTAATGACATTTGTTGTTTTTCTGACAGCCACAGTTTTCCTTTCTCCTAAACACAATATTTACTTTTCATCTAAGGGTCCATCCACTCCCTCCGCTCAATCTGTATGCTTCAAATGGAATTCTGTCCTGCCAGGGTGAGCATGTGTCCTAGGCCCAAGTAGTCATGCTGCCCTGTTGTCCCAGCCATGGCAATAGGTCTGTGGCTGAGCACATGGCTCAAGTAGAAGTCCCGAGACACAGCGAGTGTGTTGCTAAGAATCCCAGGGGAGGAAAAAGAGGGGCTGCTGCTTCCATCTTACAGTCAGGAGGGACAAATTTGAGTATGAACATGAAAACCTAGCAGGCTAGCAGAAAATAGACCCAAGAGCCCTGTATCATCTGTGCCTATAGGTAGCACGACCCTGAACTTGGCAGTTAAGTAGGCCAGAAAATCATGTCATCAGTTACATTTTGTTGAGTTGGATTTTCTATCACACCCAAAGGTGTCCTAGCATAGGTAATTACCCTATATATTGATGCTCTTTCTCAATCTCTCTCTTTTTTGATAAAAATTTTAGCTAGGTGTGGTGGTGCACGCCCTTAATCCCAGCATCTTGGGAGGCTATGGCAGGAGGATCCCTAGTTCAAAACCAGTCTCAGCAATTTATCGAGGCCCTAAGCAACTCATCGAGATCCTGTCTCTAAATAAAACACAAAAAAAGGGATGGGAATGTGGCTCAGTGGTTAAGTACTCCTGGTTTCAATCCCCCATATCGAAAAAAAAAAAAAGAAAGAAATTAAAACAAATTTGAGAATAAATACTAGGCAGTGTCATTCTCATTAGAAGCTGTTCCATACACCTTGTGCTATACTGTAGGCCTCCAGAGAACAGTGTTAGTGATCTTCTAGCATCGCATGAAGGCAATTCACATGGTAATCATCTGTAAATGTAATAACAGGGTAGTCAAGATTTATGTTTTAAAACACATTCTTGCACAATTACTTCCCCATTAAATTTGAACAGAAAGCTGAGGTTGGAAATCAAGATTGATATCCCATACCTACAAAGTGGCTGTCTAGGTAGAAAGTGAAAATCGTGCTAAGAGTTAAAATCTGCTGTTTGACAGAATTGACAAAATAGTAAAATTACAATTGATCTAATTCCCAAGGGTTGGTGCTCTTATAATTCTTCTTAACAAAAACTATGATTTGAGAATTATGGAACTCTCTCAATCACTGATCAGCTGGTCTGGTTGAAACGCTTCTGATTCAATATAATTTTTAAATTTTTAACTAACTGAATTTTAGGATGCAAGAACATTTTAAAGAACACGACTCGAAGAATTTTGAAAGTCAACTCTTATCCTTGTTTTTACTTAGGAAATTTAGGGCTCATTTTGTCCTAAGGCATAATAAGTTTTTTTATTTTTATAACAGCTTTATTGAGATCTAATCCACATGCCATGAAATTCACCCTTTAAAGTGTTCATCTCATTGATTTTCAATATATTAACAAAGTTGTGCAACCATCATTACTCAATCTTGGTAATTTTCGTCTCTCCCCATACTGCATGAGCAGTGGCTTCCTATTCCCCCTCACCCCCACCTTGGCAACCACTAACTCTTCTATGTATTTGCCTATTTGGACATTTCATACATATGGAATCACACAATTAGAGTTTTTTGTGACTGGCTTCTTTTGCCTAGCATAGTATTGTCAAAATTCATACATGGTGTACAAAGGGATTTTTTCTTTTTTGCCTGATCTTTAAGGACCTTGATATAGTGGGGAGGCTAGAGTTTCCCTGAATCTCTTCCATACTGCTTAATCAATCCATTCCCCACGGTACAGAATGATTTCTTAAACTGCACATCCGTGGATGGCCTATCCATCTGCCCTTAGCATGACCCCCTAGATCCTGATTGACCTCCCCAGATCCATCAGGTTTCCTGACTTCTCGTTTCAGTTCACAGTTCTGCACCCCCCAAGCTCAGGGCAGCCCCTCATGTGCAGCTGTTCTGTCTCTTTTAGTTAATTTCTTAGATTCCTTCTTCAGATCTCAATTCAAGTGTCACTTCCTCAAGTCTGGGTCATGTTCCTTAATTACTTTTCTGCACAGCATTTATTCAACTTGTAATTATACCCCCATCAGTGTGACTATTTCATTAATTTTTATATCCCCCGACTAGATCATAAACTTTCAGAGAATACAGTTCATGTCTGTGTGATTCATTTTTATAAAAAAAAGTCCATACTTCCTGGCACTGAGGAGGTGGTCCCTTTGTCTCAAAGAATTTCTAAAATATTTTACTTCAGTTTTCATGTTTTAATAGAAAACTTTGAATATTGGAAACTCTGTCAACCAGAATATTGGATTGACCTTTGTCTGACCAGGCTGTGTAATTGAGTGCGCTGTTCTTTGTTTAATGTTGACCACAATGATCAATAGTAGTGGGTAAAAATCATGCAGAGAGCAAAGGAAATAGGGAGTTAACAGAAAAAGGCCCTCTCCCCCTCCATTTAGATTAAAACAGCCCTCATTTCTTTTCTCTCACTCTCCCTCTTTCTTCTTCCTTCAAACCCTCCCTCTCTTCCTAGACAGAAAGAGAGCGGTTTTCAAATTAAATTATAGACCTCTTTTCTTTCCATATAGAATCAGCATATATATATATATATATATATATATATATATATATATATTTTAAACAACCTACATTTTTATAGAACAATAAATGACATGATCTCATCTTTTTACAAGGTAATTATATTAGAAAAACTCTTAAAAGTTTTACATAGTTGATTTAAAATGCCTTTAAAAACATATGATAAACTATGGCAGATCTGTTCTTACCCAGAATAATTGATATCCTGGGAGATTCAATAAAATGTTCTGGGAACCCTTGCCTTTAGAGCTGTCATGAAATTCAAAACTGATGTTAAACATCAGTCTATGCCAGTGGGCAATCGCACCCCTCCCCGGCTCTCTCATCTCTATCCCTGACCTGGACAGGGGATATTTGGCCAAATTTGGAGAACTTTTCTATTGTCACAAATAGGGGAGCGGGGAGCCTCTGGTATCTGAAGGGTAAAGGCCAAGGATACAGCTTTTGCTATAAAGGGTCACCCAGCTCAAATGTCGGTAGTTCTAAGGTGAGAAACCCTGGCCTCTATCAAACAAAATGATGATTCAGATGTTATTAAGTCACAAAGAAATGGTCATTTATTCCTTCATGTATGAACCGTTTATGGACATTCTCTTTTTTTTTTTTTTTGGTTCCAGGGATTGCACCCAAGGGCACTCAACCACTGAGCCACATCCCCAGCTCTTTTGTAAAATTTTTTTAAATTTTATTTGTTTATAGTTGTAGATGGACAGCATGCCCCCATTTGTTTAGTTTTTTATGTGCCCCACACATGCTAGGCAAGTACTCTGCCACTGAGCTACAGCCCAGCCCCTCCCCAGCTCTTTTTAAAAATTATTTTATTTAGAGACAGGGTCTCACTAAGTTGCATAGGGCCTTGAAAAATTGTTGAGGCTGCCTTTGAACTTATGATCCTCCTGCCTCAGCCTCCCCAGTTGCTGGGATAACAGGTATGCGCCCAGCTACAGGAATTCTTGAATCATAAAAAACGATTTCTTGTGTTTACTCAACCTGCATTTCTTTAGTAGCTATTTCTTGCCAACGACTAGGGTATGCACTACAGATACATGGTTCAAAATACAAAGTCTTTGTCACTTAGGTGCTTAGATTCAGGGAGGAAGACACAATTTAAGCGTGCTTTGGGGTGCTCAAAGAGCTCGGGTCACACAGGCAAAGAATACTTTGCCTCATCTGGGATTCAAAGAGGCTTTCTGGAAGACATAATGTCTACCTGGACTGCATCTTAAAGTTAATAAAAGTTTGGCAGCAGAAGAGAGACGGCATTCTTGGCAGAGGGACTAATCCGACAGAAGAAGAGACACGTGAACCAGTATCTGCAAGCAATTTGATATCAGTAACATAGCATTAAAGGAAAAGAGAAGCAAGAGATCAAATTGAAGGAGTGGGTAAGACAGATGAGGGATGGTCTTGTGTGCAGGTTGAGGGACTGGAGGGATGGGGTACCAAGGCACAGGTTTTAACCAGCAGAGCAACAAGATCCAACTTGCACTTTATATAAATCACTCCAGTTACCTGGAAGTGATAGACTTAAGGGGTCAAGATTGGATGCAGGGGGACCAATTAGCGGTGGCCCAGGTAAGAGATAATGAGCACTTGGATTTAAGCAATGGCAGTAGGATGGAGAAGAGGACTTGAATTGAGAGTTATTACTGAGGCAGAATCAGCAGGGTGGTGATTGGATGTGAGGTCTGAGGGAGAAGGACTCCCAGAAATGGGGTGTTCCTGGGCAGAGCAGTCTAAGTACAGGATGGGAGTTGAATAGGAAAAGCTCATGATATTTTTCTGTGGACATGTTAAATGATCCCTCCGTCAGGTAGCACATTTGAACCCATTGAGAGGTTGGGACTAGAGATGTCAATGTGGGAAACTTTAGCACAGAGGGAGGAACTAAACTCATGAGAATAATAAAACCATGCAAACACAGCAGGGCTGCCATAGCAAAACAACATAGCAAAGGGTTGAAACCTAAGGAGTGACTTTCCTTAACAGTTCTGGAGGCTAGAAGACCAAGGTGCCTGTAGGATTGGTTTCTCCTGCAACTTTCTTCTTTGGCCTGCAAATGGCTGTCTTTTTGTTATGTCATCAACTGGCCTTTTCTTTGTGTGCGAACAACACTCATGCCTCTCTCTCTCTTCTTACAAGGACTGCTGCATTAGGGCTCCACCCTTCTGACCTTATTTAAACTGAAATACCTCTTTAAAATACCTCTTTAAAGGTCCTCTGTTGAATCACTGCAATGGACTGATTTTTTTTATGTGCCTCCAAAATTCACATATTGAAATCTTAAACCCCAATGCAATGGTATTATGAGGGAGTATTTGGAAGAAAAAAATGGATCATGAGGGTGGTGCCTTTATGAATGGGATTAGTGCCCTTATAAAAGGGACACTGGAGAGCTTTCTTATCTTCTTGAGGCTATATAAGCACTAAGGAGAAATTGTCTCTGTGTAACCTGGAAGAGGACCCTTACCAGAATCTGCCATACTGGCACTCTGATCTGGAACTTCTGAGCTCTAGAACTGTGAGAAATTGAGAAACATGTGTTTGGGGTTGAAGCCACTCAGTCCTTTTTTTTAAAAAAAATAGTTGCCCAAACTGACTAAGCCATTTGCCTTGCCCCCAGTTCAATATGTAAATTTGAAGGCACAAGTTAGTCCACAACACAGGGTGGATAGAAAGAGAAGGACAGTGACTCAGGAATAGAGACCTCAGTTAATTAAGGACAGAAAGTTACAATTATTATATAGTTATATAATAAATATTTGGGGGTGCTTGTGTGCCTTCTGATATCTGTATTTTTATACTTGTGTGTATATGTGACAATTGTTAGATTTAGAAAAATAAACAAGGCATAAAGATGAAAAGAAAATGACCCATTCAGGTGTACTGCTCAGATTTCTTTCGTTAACACTTAAAATAGTTTAAAACATAATGCTATAGGTTGAATTGTATTGTTCAAAAAGATATGTTGAAATTCCAACCTCTGCAACCTGTGGCTGTGAGTGTATTTGAAAGTAGGGGTCTTGGAAGATGCTCTTAATTCAGAGGAGGTTATCCCAGATTAGGGATGTGGGCCCTAATCCAAAGACTGGTGTCTTCGTTAAAGTGAGAGAAATTTAAACACAGACACACAGAGAGGGAAAGTCATGCACAGACAGAAACACAGAGAAATTACCATGTGACTACATGAGCAGAGACCAAAGCCAGGCAGGTGTAAGCCAAGGAATACTAAGAATTTCCAGGAGAAAGATGGTGGCAAAGGGAGTGCATCACCCCCATGTACCGCATCACTGTGCGGGAGAATGACAAGTTAGAACCGCTAAAAGCTATCTTGTTAGGAATTTCCAGCAAAATTGGGGTGCTCCAAAACCTAGAGGAAGGATTTTCATTGCACGAGGATCAGCTACGGGGGCTCAAACGCGAGTTATTTGTCAGCACGGAGGGTCACGCTGCTTATTCAGCAAATCGCCCCGCAGCTAGAGTCTGTGGCGCATGCTGGGAAATGACGAGATAGCAATGCAAAGATACAGCACTGCGGATTCTGTGGGCTCCTGCCAGCTGTGCAATCACTGTACTCAGTGCTGAATTCTGGGTTTGAGACGGGGGAAGGAAGCGGTCCACTTCGGTTCTCCACACCGGTCAGACCACAGAGGAAGCCAGCGGCCACCATCTTGGAGAGCTGACGTCACCATCCCTGTTTTTGACTGATTGCAGCTCATTCAGCTATAGAACAGGTAATTTCAGGATGCCATTCGCCTGTGTCTCACAGACAAATTACTCAGGCTCAGTGCTAAAGAACCGGCGGAAACTGCTTCTTGGAGCCTGCTCCTATCAGAACATACACTGAGCCCGGAGCGGCCGAATTCCGGCTCCTGGAACTGCTCTGGCCCAGGGCTAAAGAACCCTCAGAAACTGCTTCTTGGTCCGGGTCCTGCTGAATACTGTGGAGGCCAGAGGGGCAGAGCAGAGCCGCCACCCGCACCCGGAACAGGCCCAGCGACCCGCCAGCATGGCAGTCATGTCACCCCATTTGGAGTAGGGGCCAAGCAGAGCCGCCGCCTGCATCCGGAACAGGCCCAACGACCCGCTGGCGTGGTAGCCACGTCACCCCAATTGGAGTAGGGGCAGAGCAGAGCCGCCGCCCGAGCGCGCAAAGTAGGCAGACCTGCGACCGACCGGCAGAACACTCCCAGTGGCCTGCCGACGTGGTAGACATGGCACCCCAATTGGAGTAGGGGCAGAGCAGAGCTGCCGCCCGTGCCTGCAAGGTAGGCAGACCTATGACCGACTGGCAGAACAGACCCAACAGCCCGCCAGCGTGATAGACAGATCACCCCAATTGGAGGAGCGCAGCCACCGCCTGCCCCTGCAAGGGAGACTTTTCAACTATACAAGAGCAATATAAATATATAGGGGGAAAATTTAAAAAACACAACAGTTTCACCAAGCAGAAAGAAACGCGAGCAGTATGAAATGACAAGGAAAGAAAGGACCACAAGCAATGCAGGTCAACTCAACTTTAGAAGAGGTAATAACTGCAGCAGATGGAATGTCAGATAAAGAATTCAGGATATACACGCTTCAGATGATCTGGAGTCTCAAGGAAGACATTAGACAGCAAAGTCAGACAATGAAAGATCACTTCGACAATGAATTACATTAACAAATCCAAGAAGCAAAAGATCAACTATACAGGGAGATAGAGGTTATAAAAAACAAACAGAAATCCTAGAAATGCAGGAAGCAATAAACCAACTTAAAAACTCAATTGAGAATACTACCAGCAGAGTACAACACTTAGAAGATAGAACATCAGACAATGAAGACAAAGTATTTCAACTTGAAAAGAACATTGACAGCTCAGAAAGACTGTTAAGAAACCATGAGCAGAACATCCAAGAAATATGGGATAATATAAAGAGACCAAACTTAAGAGTCATTGGGATACAGAAAGGTATAGAGGTCCAAACCAAAGGAATTAGCAATCTATTCAATGAAATAATACGAGAAAACTTCCCAGACTTGAAGAATGAGACAGAATCCCAAATCCTAGAAGCTTACAGGACGCCGAATGTGCAAAATCATAAGAAATCCACACCTAGACACATTATAATGAAGATGCCCAACATACAAAATAAGGAGAGAATTTTAAAAGCTAAAAAAGAAAGGAAGCAGATTACATTTAGGGGTAAACCAATCAGGATAACAGCTGATCTTTCAACAAAGACTCTGAAAGCTAGAAAATCCTGGAATAACACATTTCAAACACCGAAAGAAAATGGGTTCCAACCAAGAATCGTGTATCCAGCGAAATTAAGCTTCAGGATGGAAGATGAAATTAAAACCTTCCACGATAAACAAAAGTTAAAAGAATTTGCAGCTAGAAAACCATCTCTTCAAAACATCCTCGGCAAAACATTACAGGAAGAGGAAATGGAAAATAACAATGAAAATCAACAGTGGGAGGTAGGACAGTAAAGGGGGGAAAATAATCAAAGAGGAAAACAAACCATGTTTAGTAACATAAATAAACAAATATGGCTGGAAGAACAACCCATATCTCAATAATAACCCTAAATGTTAATGGCTTAAACTCACCAATTAAGAGACACAGGCTAGTAGAATGGATCACAAACAAGACCCAACAATATGCTGCCTACAGGAGATGCATTTGATAGGAAAAGACATACATAGACTGAAGGTGAGAGGTTGGGAAAAATCATATCACTCATATGGACTTCGGAAAGAAGCAGGAGTGTCCATACTCATATCAAATAAAATAGATTTCAAGCCAAAGTTAATCAAAAGGGATAAAGAGGGACACTACATACTGCTCAAGGGAACCATACACCAACAAGACATAAAAATCATAAATATATATACCCCAAACAATGGTGCAGCTATGTTCATCAAGCAACCTCTTCTCAAGTTCAAGAGTCTAATAGACCACCATACAATAATCATGGGAGACTTCAACACACCTCTCTCACCACTGGACAGATCTTCCAAACAAAAGTTGAATAAGGAAACTATAGAACTCAATAACACAATTAATAACCTAGACTTAATGGACATATATAGAATATACCACCCAATATCAAGCAGTTACACTTTTTTTCTCAGCAGCACATGGATCCTTCACAAAAATAGATCATATATTATGTCACAGGGCAACTCTTAGACAATATAAAGGAGTAGAGATAATACCATGCATCTTATCTGATCATAATGGAATGAAACTGAAAATCAACGATAAAAGAAGGAAGGAAAAATCATGCATCACTTGGAGAATGAACAATAGGTTACTGAATGATCAATGGGTTATAGAAGACATCAAGGAGGAAATTAAAAAATTCTTAGAGATAAATGAAAACACAGACACAACATATCGGAATCTATGGGACACATTGAAAGCAGTTCTAAGAGGAAAATTCATTGCTTGGAGTTCATTCCTTAAAAAAAGAAAAAAACAACAAATAAATGATATAATACTTCATCTCAAAATCCTAGAAAAAGAAGAGCAAAACAACAGCAAAAGAAGTAGAAGGCAAGAAATAATTAAAATCAGAGCTGAAATTAATGAAATCGAAACAAAAGAAACAATTGAAAAAATTGACAAAACTAAAAGTTGGTTCTTTGAAAAAATAAATAAAATCGACAGACCCTTAGCCATGCTAATGAAGAGAAGAAGAGAGAGAACTCAAATTACTAGCATACGGGATGAAAAAGGCAATATCACAACAGACACTTCAGAAATACAGAAGATAATCAGAAATTATTTT
Organism: Spermophilus citellus; assembly: GCF_964194105.1. Taxonomy (NCBI): domain Eukaryota; kingdom Metazoa; phylum Chordata; class Mammalia; order Rodentia; family Sciuridae; genus Spermophilus; species Spermophilus citellus. The sequence continues at coordinate 54,793,271 of NC_138184.1, read as the reverse complement.
GAATCCTTATACTCCAATAAAATAGAAGATAGTGAAGGCATCGATAAATTTCTTAAGTCATATGATCTGCCCAGATTGAGTCAGGAGGATATAGACAACCTAAACAGACCAATATCAATTGAGGAAATAGAAGAAACCATCAAAAGACTACCAACTAAGAAAAGCCCAGGACCGGACGGGTATACAGCAGAGTTTTACAAAACCTTTAAAGAGGAACTAATACCAATACTTTTCAAGCTATTTCAGGAAATAGAAAAAGAGGGAGAACTTCCAAATTCACTCTACGAGGCCAACATCACCCTGATTCCTAAACCAGACAAAGACACTTCAAAGAAAGAAAACGACAGACCACTATCTCTAATGAACATAGATGCAAAAATCCTCAATAAAATTCTGGCGAATCGGATTCAAAAATATATCAAAAAAATTGTGCATCATAGACAATTAGAAATTATTTTGAAAACCTATATTCCAATAAAATAGAAGATAGTGAAGACATTGATAAATTTCTTAAGTCATATGATTTGCCCAGACTGAGTCAGGAGGATACACACAATTTGAACAGACCAATATCAATGGATGAAATTGAAGAAGCCATCAAAAGACTACCAACCAAGAAAAGCCCAGGACCGGATGAGTATACAGCGGAGTTTTACAAAACCTTTAAAGAAGAATTAATACCAATACTTTTCAAGTTATTTCAGGAAATAGAAAAAGAGAGAGCTCTTCCAAATTCATTCTATGAGGCCAACATCACCCTGATTCCGAAACCAGACAAAGACACCTCAAAGAAAGAAAACTACAGACCAATATCTCTGATGAACCTAGATGCAAAAATCCTCAATAAAATTCTGGCTAATTGGATACAAAGGCACATCCAAAAAAATTTTGCACCATGATCAAGTAGGATTCATCCCTGGGATGCAAGGATGGTTCAATATACGGAAATCAATAAATGTTATTCACCACATCAATAGACTTAAAGATGAGAACCATATGATCATCTCGATAGATGCAGAGAAAGCATTCGACAAAGTACAGCATCCCTTTATGTTCAAAACATTAGAAAAACTAGGGATAACAGGAACTTACCTCAACATTGTAAAAGCTATCTATGCTAAGACTCAGGCTAGCATCATTCTGAATGAACAAAAGTTAAAGGCATTCCCTCTAAAATCTGGAACAAGACAGGGATGCCCTCTATCACCACTTCTATTCAATATAGTTCTCGAAACACTGGCCAGAGCAATTAGACAGACGAAAGAAATTAAAGGCATAAAAATAGGAAAAGAAGAACTTAAATTATCACTATTTGCAGATAACATGATTCTATACCTAGAAGACCCAAAAGGGTCTACAAAGAAACTACTAGAACTAATAAATGAATTCAGCAATGTGGCAGGATATAAAATCAACACGCATGAATCAAAGGCATTTCTGTATATCAGCGAAAAAACTTCTGAAACGGAAATGAGGAAAAACACTCCATTCACAATATCCTCAAAAAAAATAAAATACTTGGGAATCAACCTAACAAAAGAGGTGAAAGACTTATACAATGAAAACTACAGAACCCTAAAGAGAGAAATAGAAGAAGATCTTAGAAGATGGAAAAATATACCCTGTTCATGGATAGGCAGAACTAACATCATCAAAATGGCGATATTACCAAAAGTTCTCTATAGGTTTAATGCAATGCCAATCAAAATCCCAACAGCATTTCTTGTAGAAATAGAGAAAGCAATCATGAAATTCACATGGAAAAATAAAAGACCCAGAATAGCAAAAACAATGCTAAGCAGGAAGTGTGAATCAGGCAGTATAGCGATACCAGACTTCAAACTATACTACAGAGCAATAGTAACAAAAACAGCATGGTACTGGTACCAAAACAGGTGGGTGGACCAATGGTACAGAATAGGGGACACAGAAACCAATCCACAAAACTACAATTATCTTATATTTGATAAAGGAGCTAAAAGCATGCAATGGAGGAAGGATAGCATCTTCAAAAAATGGTGTTGGGAAAACTGGAAATCCATATGCAACAAAATGAAACTGAATCCCTTTCTCTCGCCATGCACAAAAGTTAACTCAAAATGGATCAAGGAGCTTGATATCAAATCAGAGACACGGCGTTTGATAGAAGAAAAAGTTGGCTATGATCTACATACTGTGGGGTCAGGCTCCAAATTCCTCAATAGGACACCCATAGCACAAGAGTTAATAACTAGAATCAACAAATGGGACTTACTCAAACTAAAAAGTTTTTTCTCAGCAAAAGAAACAATAAGAGAGGTAAATAGGGAGCCTACATCCTGGGTTACAAATCTTTACTCCTCACACTTCAGATAGAGCCCTAATATCCAGAGTATACAAAGAACCCAAAAAATTAGACAGTAAGATAACAAATAACCCAATCGACAAATGGGCCAAGGACCTGAACAGACACTTCTCAGAGGAGGACATACAATCACTCAACAAGTACATGAAAAAATGCTCACCATCGCTAGCAGTCAGAGAAATGCAAATCAAAACCACCCTAAGATACCATCTCACTCCAGTAAGATTGGCAGCCATTATGAAGTCAAACAACAACAAGTGCTGGCAAGGATGTGGGGAAAAGGGTACACTTGTTCATTGTTGGTGGGACTGCAAAATGGTGCAGCCAATTTGGAAAGCAGTATGGAGATTTCTTGGAAAGCTGGGAATGGAACCACCATTTGACCCAGCTATTCCCCTTCTCGGTCTATTCCCTAAAGACCTAAAAATAGCATGCTACAGAGACACTGCTACATCGATGTTCATAGCAGCACAATTTACAATAGCAAGACTGTGGAACCAACCTAGATGCCCTTCAATAGACGAATGGATAAAAAAAAGGGCATTTATACACAGTGGAGTATTACTCTGCATTAAAAAATGACAAAATCATAGAATTTGGAGGGAAATGGATGGCATTAGAGCAGATTATGCTAAGTGAAGCCAGCCAATCCCTAAAAAACAAATGCCAAATGTCTTCTTTGATATAAGGAGAGTAACTAAGAACAGAGTAGGGATGAAGAGCATGAGAAGATTAACATTAAACAGGGATGAGAGGTGGGAGGGAAAGGGAGAGAGAAGGGAAATTGCATGGAAATGGAAGGAGACCCTCAGGGTTATACAAAATTACATACAAGAGGAAGTGAGGGGTAAGGGAAAAATAATAGAATGGGGAGAAATGAATTATAGTAGAGGGGGGTAGAGAGAGAAGAGGGGAGGGGAGGGGGGATAGTAGAGGATTGGAATGGCAGCAGAATACAAGAGACACTAGTATGGCAATATGTAAATCAATGGAAGTGTAACTGATGTGATTCTGCAATCTGTATACGGGGTAAAAATGGGAATTCATAACCCACTTGAATCAAAGTGTGAAATATGATATGTCAAGAAGTATGTAATGTTTTGAACAATCAACAATAAAAAAAAAAAAAAAAGAAGAATTGCCAGGAGTACCAGGAGCTAGGGAAGAGCAAGAAGGGGATTCTTCCTCTAGCCTCCAGGGGAACCTAACCTGCCACTGACTTGATTTTGGATGGCTAGTCTCCAGAACTAGGACAGAATAAATTTCTGTGGTGTTGAGAGCTACAGCCAAAGGGGCCCCAGCAAACTTCCAGCTGCCAGCAAACTTCCAGCTGCCGGCTGATGATTGACTCACAGCAGCCCCAGCAACATCTAGCTGATTGGCTCCTCTGTGGTGATGTTCATTGGGCTGTTTCCCTGCCCTTCAGACTGCCAGCTGATGATTGGCTCACAGCGGCCCCAGAAACATCTAGCTGATTGGTTCCTCCACGGAGATGCTCATTGGGGGACTTCTTTGGCTCCGCCCACACGACCCAGCCAATCAGCCTCAAGAGCAGGAGGATTGTGGGAGGTGGTGAGGTTTGTGTGGGGGTGAGAGGCTTGTGGGTAGCCGGTGGTGGCAGTTGGGCTCTGAGGGTTTTTTCCTGAGGAGCTGTTTTGTTTGGCGTTTGTAGTTCTAAAAATAAAGTTAGTTTTTTTTGACAAGTGGCTCCTGAATTGTGCCCAGCCAGACTGCGGCATTTGGTGGCCCATACGGGGAGCGACTGAGGGTAAGTAAACTGCTCACCCCTGAGGGCAGGGCGAGAGGATGGGTAGCCATTCTAAGTTTCCTCTTTTATTTTGCTTCATTTTTGTTTTAAGTTGCCTGTCCCTGGAGATGAGTGAGACGGAAGAAAAACTGCTCACATCTGAGGAAAAACTATTTGCGTCTGAGGAACAGATAGGGAGAAAGGACGGATGCACATTTCAGGAGGATAGAAAGGCTGATATAATGATTTTGTGTTGTTCCATTTTTATTGCATTCTGTCTCAGTTTTGTTTGGCGTCATCTTGTTGGGTTGTATTATAGTAGAAATACGGGAACAGAAATTAGTAAAAAACAAACCGAAAGACTGTTAAGTAAATTGTTAGAGGAAGGAGGCATCTCAGTAAAATCAAGAACAGTCAGGGCATACGTTGATACAATACAAAAATGTAGCCCATGGCTTTTTAAGGAGGAGTTGTTAGATATATCACAATGGAACCATCATGGTGAAGATTTAAAAAGAATAGAAAAGAACAACCCAGGGACTCTGCCAGTTGGCACATTGCCATTGTGGACGTTCGTATCTGGTTTGCTTAGTCCAAAGCCTTCAGTTCAGACAAAGGTAGAGGAAGGAGAAGACATATTGATTCAAGTAAAAGAGAAGGTCTCTCAAGTTAGTCAGAAAGAGGAAAAGATTCAAGTAAAAGAGAAGGTCTTTCAAGCTAGTGAGACAGAGGAAGGAAGTTTAGAGCAGAAAAAGCCATCAGGGGAAAAGTTACAACAGGAGACTGCTAATAACACCTTTCTATCAGAGAGTGTAAGTGTCCAACCAACAGCACCACCTTTACAGGAGACTGCTACTAACAGCATTCTATCACCAGAGGGCATAAGTGTCCAATCAACAGCACCACCTCCATATGCTAGGAGACTCCCAACCCCCGCAGTTGATAGTTGGGATCCTGAGACAGGATCTCAAGTATGCCCTGTATTTGAGGTAGGAGGGCAGCGAATTTACCAGGGTTTAAATTTCAAAACAGTGAAGGAGCTAAAAGAGGCTGTAACAACCTATGGTCCTCAAGCACCCTTCACTGTAAGCTTGGTTGAATCCATTACCAACTTAAACGTGACGCCAGCAGATTGGGCTAATATTTGTAAAGCTGTGCTAAATGGAGGACAATACCTGTTATGGAAGGTTGCCAATGAGGAATTTTGCAAGGAGACGGCTAGGTGAAATGCAGCAGCTGGTTATTCTCAGAGAAATCTAGATATGTTGTTAGGAAAGGGACCTTATGAGGATCGGCAGCAACAAATTGCATATGATCCTGGTGTATATTTACAAATTGCTGTAGATGCAGTTAAGGCATGGAAGACTTTACAAGGACATGGAGGTTTACAAGGTCAATTATCTAAGATAATACAAGGAGCTAATGAACCTTACGCTGAATTTGTAGATAGGCTTATTCAAACAGCTACCAGAGTTTTTGGGAATACAGAACAAGCAATGCCATTAATAAAACAACTGGCTTATGACCAAGCGAATCGTTGGTGCAGAGATATCATTAGACCATGGAAACAGGAAGATTTAAACACATATATTAAATTATGTAGAGACATTAATGAACAAGAGCAAGTCATGGCAGCTGCAGTAAAACAGGCTTTAGATGCCAGAGACATTAATGAACAAGGGCAAATTGTGACAGCTGCAGTAAAACAGGCTTTATATACCAGGCCAAGAACATGCTACAATTGTCAACAAACAGGACATTTTAAAAGGAATTGCCCCATAGGAGGAGGGTTTAACAAAACTAGGTATCAAAGGAGTAGAATACCGGGTATTTGCCCACGATGCCATAGAGGGAGACATTGGGCTAATGAATGCCGTTCTCAAACCACCATAGAGGGTACTCCATTACATTGGGCTAATGAATGCCGTTCTCAAACCACCATAGAGGGTACTCCATTATCAAAAAACGAACAAGGACAAGGTGTTTATCCACAATATCGTGGACAAAGGCATCGGGTTCCATTGCCAAAAAATGGACAGGGGGCCCCAATGCTCCGGGGCCCCAAACCACAAATATACGGAGCACTGGAGGAACCCAGCAACCCCATCAGGGTAGTGACCAGGACACATTGTCCATCAGATCCCTCATCAGACAAACCAGAGGGAGCGCAGGGTTGGACATCTGCGCCTCCGCCAGATCAGTACTAACTCCAGAGATGGGAGTTCAAATCATTCCCACAGGGGTAAAAGGACCTCTTCCCAAAGGAACAGTAGGCTTATTATTGGGACGCAGCTCTTCTACTCTAAAAGGACTTTTGATGAGTCCTGGGGTAATTGATCCCGATTATGAAGGTGAAATAAAAATTATAGCCAGTTCTCCAAAGGGTATATCAATAATTTCACCAGGAGATAGAATAGCACAGTTACTAATAATACCAAGCCTACATGATAAATTTTCCAGTCATACTGTAGAAAGAGGTTCCAAGGGATTAGGCTCCACAGGTGTAGATTGGGCTATGCTTTCTTTATTATTATTTTTTTTTATTTTATTGTTGGTTGTTCAAAACATTACATAGTTCTTAATATACCATATTTCACAGATTGATTCAAGTGGGTTATGAATTCCCATTTTTACCCCGTATACAGATTGCTGTGTCACATCAGTTACATTTCCATTGATTTACAAATTGCCTTTCTAGTGACTGATGTATTCTGCTGTCTATCCCATTCTCCACTATCCCCCCTCCCCTCCCCTCCCCTTCTCTCTCTCCACCCCCTCTACTATAAATCGTTTCTTCCACTTATATAATTTTTCTCCTACCCCTCCTTTCCTCTTATATGTAATTGTGTATAACCCTGAGGCTCACCTTCCAATTCCATGCAATTTCCCTTCTCTCTCCCTTTCCCTCCCGCCTATCACCCCTGTTTAATGTTAATCTTCTTCTCAAGCTCTTCATCTCTACCCTGTCCTTGGTTACTCCCCTTATATCAAAGAAGACATTTGGCATTTGTTTTTTAAGGATTGGCTAGCTTCGCTTAGCATAATCTGCTCTAATGCCATCCATTTCCCTCCAAATTCTATGATTTTGTCATTTCTTATTGCAGAGTAATACTCCATTGTGTATAGATGCCACATTTTTTATATCCATTCATCTATTGAAGGGCTTCTAGGTTGGTTCCACAATCTTGCTATCGTGAATTGTGCTGCTATGAACATCGATGTAGCAGTGTCCCTGTAGCATGCTCTTGTTAGGTCTTTAGGGAATAGACCGAGAAGGGGAATAGCTGGGTCAAATGGTGGTTCCATTCCCAACTTTCCAAGAAATCTCCATACTGCTTTCCAAATTGGCTGCACCATTTTGCAGTCCCACCAACAATGAACAAGTGTACCCATTTCCCCGCATCCTCGCCAGCAGTTGTTGTCGTTGGACTTCTTAATGGCTGCCAATCTTACTGGAGTGAGATGGTATCTTAGGGTGGTTTTGATTTGCATTTCTCTGACTGCTAGCGATGTTGAGCATTTTTTCATGTACTTGTTAATTGATTGTATGTCCTCCTCTGAGAAGTGTCTGTTCAGGTCCTTGGCCCATTTGTTGATTGGGTTATTTGTTATCATATTATCTAATTTTTTGAGTTCTTTGTATACTCTGGATATTAGGGCTCTATCTGAAGTGTGTGGAGTAAAGATTTGTTCCCAGGATGTAGGCTCCCTGTTTATCTCTCTTATTGTTTCTTTTGTTGAGAGAAAACTTTTTAGTTTGAGTAAGTCCCATTTGTTGATTCTAGTTGTTAACTCTTGCGCTATGGGTGTCCTATTGAGGAATTTGGAGCCCGACCCCACAGTATGTAGATCATAGCCAACTTTTTCTTCTATCAGACTATGCTTTCTTTAAATTTAGATTCTCGCCCCATGCTAAAACTAAATATTCAAGGACATGAATTTAATGGGCTACTGGATACAGGTGCAGACCTTAGCATCATCTCTTGTCAAGAATGTCCAAAACATTGGCCATTACAACAAGCCACTCAAACACTTCGAGGCAGAGGAGTGACGACTAATCCCCATAGAAGTGCAATGGTATTAGATTGGAAGGATCCTGAAGGATGTGAAGGAACTATACAGCCATATGTATTGGATCATCTTCCCGTAAATTTATGGGGACGAGATGTCTTAGATCAATTAGGTTTGACATTAACAAATAACACCAATCAAAATGCACCCACTATTATGGCTAGACAAGGTTTTAGGAAAGGAAAAAGATTAGAAAAACAAGAACAAGGTATAGCAGCACCAATAAAAATAGATCAAGGAACAGACAGACATGGGTTGGATTTTCACAAAGGGCCACTGAGACAATAAAAATTACATGGAAATCAGAAAGACCAGTATGGGTTCCTCAGTGGCCCTTGACTAAAGAAAAGATACAAGTAGCCCATGATCTGGTCAAACAACAATTAGCGGAAGGACATATACAACCTTCTGTATCTCCCCATAATACTCCCATTTTTGTCATCAAAAAGAAATCTGGTAAATGGAGATTATTGCAAGACTTAAGAGCCATTAATAATGAAATGGTCATTATGGGACCTGCTCAATCGGGGATTCCTCAATTGTCTGCTTTGCCAAAAACTTGGTATGTTTTAGTTATAGATATTAAAGATTGTTTTTTTTCAATTCCAATTCATCCTGAGGATAGTCCACGTTTTGCATTTACTATCCCTGCACTAAATCATGAAGGTCCTGATCAGAGATATGAATGGAAAGTACTCCCTCAAGGGATGGCTAACAGCCCAACTATGTGTCAAATTTATGTTAACAAAGTAATCCAGCCACTTAGAAATCAAAATCCTGAACTACAAATATTTCACTATATGGATGATGTATTATTAGCACACAAAGCTAAAAATACATTGTTAGAATGTTATGCCACACTTACAAATTTATTAAAAAATTATAATCTAGAGATAGCAATAGATAAAGTACAATTAAATTTTCCAATTAATTATTTAGGAGTTCTATTATCCTCAACCATGGTCCGTCCACCAAAAATTCAAATACGAGTAGATCAACTCAAATCATTTAATGACTTTCAAAAGTTATTAGGAGACATAAATTGGATAAGGCCTTATCTAGGTATTCCAACAGGAGAATTGGGACCTTTATTTGATATCCTAAAAGGTCCATCAGATCCAAATTCACCCCGAATGTTAACGCCTGAAGCAAGAAAGGCATTAAAAATCATTGAAACATATATGGAAAATATGCATTTGGATAGAATTGATATAAGTTTGCCTTTATTATTTATTGTAGTACCAACAAAAAATATTCCTACAGGAGTATTTTGGCAAGAAGGTCCATTATTATGGATACATTTATCTTATTCTCCTAACACTATTCTTACTAGGTATCCTGAGGCTGTAGGACAATTAATACTCAAAGGAATAAAAACAGCAAAGGGAGTATTTGGAATTTCTCCCAATAAAATTATTACTCCATATACTATGACTCAAATTGATGAATTAGCTAATGAGTTAAATACTTTGGCAATAATCATGTGCAAATCTAATGTTTCATTTGATAACCACTTACCATCTAATCCTTTATTGTCTTTTTGGTCATTGCATCCTGTAATTTTTCCAAAAATGACAAGAAAAACACCTATCATGAGTGCTCCAAATATATTCACTGATGGGTCAAATAATGGTACAGCAGCAATAGTTACACCTGATCAAACTTTTACATTTTTAGTACCCAAACAATCAGCTCAAAAGGTAGAGCTTAATGCAGTATTACAAGCTTTTGTGATGTTTAAAGATTCTGTATTTAATTTATTTTCTGATAGTCAGTATATAGTTAATGCTATAGTATCCCTTGAAGATGCTGGTAGGATTTCCCCTTCTTCTACTGTTTTCTCTTTGTTTTCCACTATACAAAGTTTAATCTGGGACAGAAAAGATCCATTCTTTATAGGACATATCAGGGCACATACAGGATTGCCTGGAGCCCTTAGTTTGGGCAATGATTTAGCAGATAAAACTACACATGACATACATATTTTCTCTACACTAGAAGAAGCTATAAATTTTCATAAAAGGTTCCATGTCAATGCTAATACTTTACAAAAGCGTTTTAAAATAACTAAGGAACAAGCTAGACAAATAATAAAACAATGTCAAAATTGTGTGACCTTTTTACCACAAGTTAATCTTGGAGTCAATCCTAGAGGATTGATACCTAACCATATTTTGCAGATGGACGTCACACACTTGCCAGAATTTGGAAAATTAAAATATTTGCATGTTACAGTTGATACTTCTTCTGGATTTTTGATGGGCTCCCTTCATGCCGGAGAAAATCTAAAGATGTTATAGCTCATTGCTTACAAAATTTTGCCACTGTGGGCATTCCAAAACAGTTAAAAACAGATAATGCCCCTGGTTATACTTCTACCTCTTTTAAACAATTTTGCTCATCATTTGGCATTACTCATATAACAGGAATCCCATACAATCCACAGGGACAAGGCATAGTTGAACGAGCTCATCAAACTATTAAAATGTACTTATTAAAGCAAAAAGACGGAATTGGGAAGGGGTATATATTCCCCAAAGATAAACTTAAAATAACCCTTTTTACTCTAAACTTTTTAAATTTGGATTCATCAGGACTTAGTGCTGCAGAAAGGCATATGTGTCCAAAAAATGTACATAAGCCCAAGGTACTTTGGAAAGATATTCTAACAGGACAATGGAAAGGTCCTGACCCAGTAATTGTCTGGAGTCAGGGGTCTGTTTGTGTGTTTCCACAGGAAGAACAGCAGCCGATTTGGATTCCGGAGAGATTAACTAAAGTCCTGACCCAGTGATTGTCTGGAGTTGGGGGCCTGTTTGTGTATTTCCGCAGGGAGAACAGCAGCCGATTTGGATTCCAGAGAGATTAACTAAAGTGATTTCTGCAGACCAAAAAGAAGATGATTTGGCTCAAATCCATAACAGCTGATATCCAAAACTCCAATTTGGCTATCCTTACATCTGTGACAGAACCAGGATGCTTTTTTCAATATCTATTTTATTATTGCTCTTTCCCATATCATGAAGTTCTATTTTGTTTTTTGACCTCATACAGACCTAGGTTAATGTTTTGCTGATCAGTTCTATTTTTTTTTTTTTTGACTATAGAGTTTTTAAACATTGCAATGGAGATTTCACCTGTAAAAAGTTATAAGGCCTTTACTATTATGTTATGTGTTATATGTATTATATTATGTGTGCACACTTGTGTTTTGTGTTATATGTTTGAATGTACGTATGTCCATATATCATACATGATGAGCGCTCATGAAAAAATGGATCCAAATTTTTTTTTATTCACGTGATTTAAATGGTTTAATTTAAATTGGGTAAATAACTATTAAGAATTGTTTTAATATGTAAACAAAAAAGGAGTTTAACAGATCTGTTTGTTTACTTTCACCTTTCCTTTTCATTATATTTAATAATTCTCACCTTACCTTTTCATTATATTTAATAATTCTCTTCAAGATAATGTAAATTGTTAAGAAAATTGTTTTCTTTTAGTGTCTTCTGGAATGTTACACAATTTTTTCTTTAGCCATTATTGCCAGAATTCCTATCTTCATCCCAGTGCCGGTGAAGACAATGTAAATTGTTAAGACAATTGTTTTCTTTTAGTGCCTTCTGGAATGTTACATAATTTTTTCTTTAGCCATTATTGCCAGAATTCCTATCTTCATCCCAGTGCCAGTGAAGACAAAGATAAAACTAATCTACAGCTTCTGCAATAGCCATCACTGAACTGCTTGCAGAACTTGCCTAGACTATGTGCAGAACTTGCAGAACTTGCCTAGACTTGTCTAGACTATGCATTGTGAACTATCTGTTGGTGCAGCGACTTGTGGTAGTGTTGGGGTATTTTTGCTGATGATGTCATTGGTGGTACAATTTTTCCAACAAGAGCCATTAGTTGGCTTGGTGTATCTTCCTCCCTTCTGCTTGTCATGACAAAGACCTCTCCACAGGTGTGGCTGTATACTGGACCGGTAGTCAATGACGGGTAAGATTCAATTACAATGGTACCAACCTAAGACAGGAGGCTGACGCCCTGAGGTCAGCTCATCCGAAGACGGGTAAGGACCATATGTAGTATTGGACAACCTAAGGCAGGCACGGTCCCCAAGCCACATGCTTGTTGTTTAAACAGAGAGGGGGAGATGTTGAGAGCCACAGCCAAAGGGGCCCCAGCAAACTTCCAGCTGCCGGCTGATGATTGACTCACAGCGGCCCCAGCAACATCTAGCTGATTGGCTCCTCTGTGGTGATGTTCATTGGGCTGTTTCCCTGCCCTTCAGACTGCCAGCTGATGATTGGCTCACAGCGGCCCCAGCAACATCTAGCTGATTGGCTCCTCTGTGGTGATGTTCATTGGGCTGTTTCCCTGCCCTTCAGACTGCCAGCTGATGATTGGCTCACAGCGGCCCCAGAAACATCTAGCTGATTGGCTCCTCCACGGAGATGCTCATTGGGGGACTTCTTTGGCTCTGCCCACACGACCCAGCCAATCAGCCTCAAGAGCAGGAGGATTGTGGGAGGTGGTGAGGTTTGTGTGGGGGTGAGAGGCTTGTGGGAAGCCGGTGGTGGCAGTTGGGCTCTGAGGGTTTTTTCCTGAGGAGCTGTTTTGTTTGGCATTTGTAGTTCTAAAAATAAAGTTAGTTTCTTTTGACAAGTGGCTCCTGAATTGTGCCCAGCCAGACTGCGGCACTGTGGTTTGGACTTTCCAGTTTATGGTACTTTGTTATGGAAGCCCCAGGAAACTAACATACATATCCATGGGAAGAATATTTAAAAAATTTTAAAAATGATAGCAAGACAGCAGATAATAAGTAAAAGCCCTTGCTTTTAAATTTTCACTATGTTTTGAAAATCTTTCTACACTAGCAAATATAGAATCGTATCTTTCTTTAAACCACAGTGCAATGGCAAAACAAATGTCTGGAGGTTAAGTCAGAGAGGAAGGAGAAGATGAAATCTTCAGAGAGATGGGAGGAGAATTGGCCACGAATAGCATCTTGGAAAGGGGAGGTTTCTAGAAGACCCTAAGTAGGTGCAATGGAGAAGTAGACCCAAGGAAATCAGGATTGAAGAATGTTTTTTCAGGGGCACCATATGAATCCTGGGCCATCCAGGTAAGAATGTCTCAGTAGACCTAGAGGAGCCAGAGCTAATGTTAAGTTAAAGATTTCTTTTCTCAAGCTCCCATTCTCTAAGACAAGCCAATAAAGTTATGCAGAATGAAGCTGGGTGCCGTGGTGTTCACCTGCAGTCTTAGCAGTTCAGGAGGCTGAGGCGGGAGAATCACCAGTTCAAATCCAGTCTCAGCAATTTAGCAAGGTCCTAAGCAACTCAGTGAGATCCTGTCTCTAAATGAATAAAAAGAGCTGGGGATGTGACTCAGTCCTTAATTGCCTCTGAGTTCAATTCCTGGTATCAAAAAAAAAAAATAAATAAATAAAGGCAGAATGATACATAGTGAATGTTAGATACAATAGTGGAATAGTGGTAGGAAATGTGATACCTTTTTATATCTTATGCAATTATGTCCTATCTCTATTCCTCCACTGTACCTAATATACAATTATATTATATATATGCACATATATATTACATATTATATATGTATGTATTCCCCCTGCCCTTGCTGAGATTGAACCCAGAGCCTTGTGCATGCTATCTATGCAAGCCCTTTATTATCAACTTATACCTTTAGTCTCAATATTATATTTTAATGTGACTTCAGAAAGTCAATATAGATGTACACTTATCTTGGGCTCTGCAAAGATCACTAGTGATCAAAAAACACCCTTCCAGACTATTATATCTCATCTCTCATAATGTTGCCTGTAATCATGGTCAAGTACAATGTTTTATAACTGTATAAGCATATAGGAACCTCCTAACATCTCCTGAGAACTTACATGCTACAAACAGTGTCTTATGATTATTGCGTGTTAACCGATTGCTCCTACACATGGTGTCTTAAGTTTACCTCATTTAATTCTCACAACTGCCCTCTGAAGTAGGTTTTTAGTACTTTCATTTTACATTTTAGGACACTATTGTTCATGTAAATTACTTTTACTAAGGTCACTCAGAAAGGGGAGGGATTACGGTACGGATACCAAGCTCCTATGACTCCTAGGAACCAGGAGAGGAGAAGGAGTTGCCCTCTCATTATTGAACAGTAAATCGGTGACAACTGGAACACACTTCTAGCTGCACAGTGGATCCCAAACGGCTGCCCAGTCAAAAGGGAAAATGGCAGCGCAAGAGAAGAGCAGAGGAGGAAAACCTTTTGGTCAGGTTTGGTCTACTACCTGCAAAACAACAATCAGTAGAGGCACCCTGCCATGCTGTCAAATTTAAATTTGTATCTTAATAAGTAATACTGTCTCACATTCTTACTGTCTCAAAATAAAGGGCAGCTGTGACTGGAAGAATTGAATTTGGCCTTAAGACTCAGTGCAGAGGCCAGATTCTTAGCCTAGATAGGTCTAAACATGGTAAGAGGGGCTTTGGGAGTTCAGAAGCTTGTGGGACTCCTGATGCTGTGTGTCCACTTCATTTCATAAGCTGAGTTGAAGTGCTTCCAAATACTCATTTATCTTAAATATGCATGTGTATATATATGTGTGTGTGTACATACATGTATATATATACACACACATATGCAATACACTATTTACATATAATATACACACCATATACATGATTTTGAGCTTGTACAAAAGAGAATAAAATAACAAACACTAGTGTTGAGGATGGTAGGTATAATATTTAACCGTCTCCAGTCATCAGATGGTCAGAAGAATGTTAGTCAATTCCAGGGGACAGGTTCCCCTGATCAACATGGCCCAGTGTGAGCCCCGCACCCCTAGAGGATGCTTCTGTTCTCCATGACAGAAGAGCACACATGGAGATCCAGCTAGTATCTTTATATGCAAATTTATTGACTCTGCTGAGTATACTGCTACCATTCAATAAATGTTTTTCATTTGTATTTCTAATAAGACCTAGAATAAATAATACATGTATTAGGTTTTTAAAAATATTTTTAATTGTTGTCAAGGGATGTTTATTTTATTTGTTTATTTATAGGTGGTGCTAAGAATTAAACCCAGTGCCTCACACATGTTAGGCAAGCGCCTTAGCACTGAGCTACAACCCCAGTCACACACGTGTATTAGTTTTAAGTAAAATAGAAACACACACTCTGTCTACACAGGACAGTTTCTCTTCTATCCTTTCCTCTTGACTCTTGATCTTTTGAAGGCCAGAGATGAGTTAAATATGAGAGTTAATAAGAGGGTAAGGAAATTAAGAGCAGCGCTTTATTTATTTATTTATTTACTTACTTACTTATTTATGTTGTATTATTTTATTAAATTCTACCAGATAGTATTTTGAATAAGGTGAAAAAATCTATGGAAATCAGAAAAGTTCTTACTTCCATGTGGATTATAACTTGAATGGGTACAGTGGAAGTTTCTTTTTTAAAAAGTTGATTTTATTATTATTCTTTAAAATAAACAACAAAAGTGGAATGTTGCACATAGTCATTGGGATCGTGTCTTAGAGTCACCCCTTATCCTGGAAAGTCAAAAGTGATTTGACTGAAAATGCCCATTTTAACTTAGTAAAACAAATGTATTTATTGCAAATTTTTTTTTCTGTTTAAATATTTATAAAGAAAATCTTACTGCCAAGGTAAGAAAGAGTGTCCCTGGCTCTCATAATATGGTTAATTCTTTTTTTTTTTTTTATTCTTGTGAGTCACCAGATATAGCCACCATACAAATAGTATTTCTCTCTGGATCCATGAACCCTATCATAAAATAGTAGTGGTAAGAGTGTGAGATAAATCTTAGAGTAATGAAACCTGACATACCTACCTTACAGGTTTCTTGAAAGGAAAGCATGAAATAATGGATATGAGCGTGTTTTAAAAAAAGTATTATAAAATTCGATATAGTATTTTTGTATGCCTTGGTTGCAATATTATTTTCCATTGTCTTGTTTATTGACTCTTCTCCACATACATGCATATGAAAAAGGGCATTCATAGTTCTTTTTTTTTTTTTTTTGCTCTCCTCGAGAAATTGGAATTTCTTCTCTTTATGAAGGTAGTATCACTTAGATTTTAATAAAAATTTCAATTTCTCATTTGTTGTTTCTACACCTTCCAGGGTGGGCTTAAGATAAGTACATCATGTGTTCTCTGGGGCCTTATAATCTTTGAACATATCTAAACGGCACAAATGAAAAGATTTCTCTGGGAGTGACATCTGCAGTCCACTTCCAACTCCATGGATCAATCTGTGGGTAAATTAATACAGTGATATGCCAACATATTATGTCACCCACATGGATAGTAATATACCTGCACTTAATTTATAGATGTCTCCTTTTTTTCTGAGATGGAGGCTGTTCTGATTACAGATGCCTCATTCAAATGTATCCTGTTAGTCTTTCTTCTGAGGCATCCTTAATTGTTTTTTTTCTTTAAGCCTAGCCAGTAAATTCTTAGATATCAGACAGCCGTCCATTTGCAAAAGAAAGATTGAAAAAATAATGCAATAATACATGTTTGAATAGTTTTCATTTTCGAACAATGTATAGCTTTTTGTAAATAAAACCAAAGACATGAAACTAGAAATAAAATGAAAATGTGGGCTGTATATATTTGCCTCCGAATGCTGCTTGGATAAGAAATGAGTCCCCAGATGAAAGCAGTGTGAGTCATTTCAAATATAACAGCCTCATATTATCATAAAATTGCATTGATGTAGTTGTAAAAACCCATGAAGAATTCTATAAGGAACTTTTGATCTTGGAGGATTCCAGGGCTAGGGATACAGACTGAAGGGGGAATAGTCACATCTAATTTACTTAAAAAAGAGCAATCAGATTTTTAGGATAAAGTAGTAAAGAAGAGATTTGAAGACAAAACTAATTATATTTCCCTACATGGAATATTAGAACTACAAGAGGGTTAGCATCTATTCTAGGAAGAGGTATTTCCACACCCCACTTATGTTGCTAATTAGTCCCTGCACTCCTTCCTCTAAGCCTCTATATGATCTCAGAATCCCTCTCAACACAGTGCTCCAGGCAGCTTTTTAATTTAATTTAAAAATTTAATTTAATTTTTTTAGTTGTAGATGGACACAATAACTTTATTTATTTATTTATTTTTATGTGATGCTGAGGATGGATCCCAGTGCCTCACACATGTGAGGCAAACACTCTTCTGCTGAGCCAAAATCCCAGCCCCTCCAGGGCAGCTTTAATAGACCATTAGAGGTGACATATAATTGAAAATTTTATTTAATCTTCCTATGGAACTTTTCAAATAATCATCTTTCATTTCCTTCAAAACTATGTTGCAACTATTTCTCATGAGCCATATGTCCCAGATATTGGGCATATACCCAAAAACAAGAGATCTGAATCCTGCCTTCAAAGGATTTTCTGTTTGGGAAGAGAAAAATAGAAGTTAGTAGGATTTAACACAGTGTACTAAAGGCAATGATGGAGTTTGTTATAGTTTAGATGTGGTGTTCCCCCAAAACTCACGTGTAAGACAAAGCAAGAAGGTTCAGAGGAGAAATGATTGGGTTGTGAGAGCCTTAACCCAACCAGTGAATGGACCCCTGATGGATTAACTGGGTGGTGTCTGGAGGAGGTGGGGGTGGCTGGAGGAGGGGGCATTGGGGGCGTGGCTTTGGGGTCTCTATTTGTCTCTGGAGAGTGGAGTCTCTCTCTGTTCTTCCTGATCACCATGTGAGCTGCTTCCCTCCACCACACTCTTCCTCCATGATGTCCTGCCTCCCCTCGAGCCCTGAGGGATGGAGCCTGCTGTCTGTGGACTGAGACCTTGGAAACCCTGAGCCCCGAAATGAACATTTCCTGCTCTACAGTTGTGCTGGTTGGGTCCTTTAGTTGCAACAACAAAAAAGCTGACTAAAAGAGAAATATGAATATAATATAAATGTAATATAAATATAAATATTTAGGACAGCCTCATAACCTGGAGCTGAATTAAATGTTTTTCTTTATAGAGGATGCCTGTTTTTGTCTTATAACAAACAGAAGTTACCCAGGCAAAGTTTGAATGTTCTAGAGTAAGTCATCAACTTTTTTTTTTTTAAATCCTTGGAACCCTTTATAATCTTTTTTTTTTTAGTTGTAATTGGACACAATACCTTTATTTTTACTTGTTTATTTGTATGTGGTGCTGAGGATCGAACCCAGTGTCTCGAATGTGCAAGGCAAGCACTCTATCACTGAGCCACGTGCCCCCCCCCCCTTTGCTGAGGATCCCTTAAAAAGTGTAACAAAACTACTAGATGATCCAATAACTCCACTCTAAGGTACATACCCCAAAGAATTAAGAGTACACACGTAAATAGATTCTGATATACCAGGATTCACAAACATCATTCACAGAAATACCCATTAGGGAGCTGTCACTTCATAGCTTACTGTCTGGCTCAGTTCAGCTTGTCCAGGACCTGGGACACAAAAGCATCCCTAAGGAAGAGGGAGAACTTGATGAGGGCTATGCAGGGTTGAGGACCAGGAGAATATCCCACCTTCCACCCGTTTCCCCACACCTCCCCTCTTCATCTGCTTCATCACCCATGGCATCTTCAGTGGCATCCTCTGTCATCTCCTTCACATCCATCATCTCTGCCTGTCATTCAAACTCCACCATGATCTTCTGGATTTGGGGCAATTTCAGCTGGAATTAGGAAAGGTGAGTTTGGTCCCTTAATATCAATGGGAGTGTAAAGGGGGATTGGGAGAGGCGCACACGTTTGTTCATGGTACCCTTGGCCTTGGTAATACCCTTCATGGCTTGTGCCATTGAGCTGTTGGACTTCAGCTCCTGTGTCTTGAGGGACTCAGCCAGGACATTGGCCTGCATGATACAAACTTAAGCACACAACGCCAGGTATGCACAGGGCTTTTGCCATGAAGTGCATGGCAGCCTAAAGAGTATACAAAAATGAGCCCATGAAATTGTACTCCATTCCTCTTGGGATCTCCAAAGACCTCCATTAATCAAGGGGTCACTGTTCCTTCCTCTTCTTATCATGCCTTGTATCTTGAGCCTTCACTCCCTAGACTTCTTCAGAATGTCTTCCTGATCCCTAAATGTTGGAAGGCAAGCCCAGGCGCACTCCTACAGGGTCTTTTCCCACTCACAGTTAGAATCACTTCCTGGACTTAGAACACCCTTTCCTCAGGTTCTGTCCCCAGCCTAGACAAAGATTTGCCTGAATTCAAAATTCAAATTTAAAAAAAAATTTACTATTGCCCTTAGAAAGAAATTCAATAAACTCCTTGCATGTTAACATTTTCTGTGAAAATAATTGTTTTCTAAAACAAATAAATAATGAGAAGAATGGTATTGCTTTATATTTCTGCAAATCTCTGTAAGGTTGAGGCTTAATCCAGTTGCTTTTCTCCGGTTCTTGTATTCAGTTGATTGAGCTATGTTGTTTTGGTGGAAATACAAGAAGAAACTCTCCTTGTCTGGGTGGAAAAGAGGGCTTTCAGAGAGCTGTGAACATTCTTTTTTGGTATTATATCAAAACCGAATAAGTGTCAGTTTTTTAAAAGTGGTCCTATAGATTCGAAAACTTTTTTTTATCAGTCAACTTTTTGTAAGCCCATTACAATCCATTGATCTTCTTTGCACTTTGATAATTTTATAACATCATGCATAGAGTAGTTAAGGAGGTAGATCATTAGCTTTTTCAGATCTTCAAATGTTAACATGTTAATAAAAAAAATCACATATAAAAATAGTGACCATCAATCTCATCAGAAGGGGTGTTAAGTGGTGGAAGTTGTTGAGCTCCCCGTGGTGGATACAAATTTTCCAAATTTCTGATTTTTTACTTATATACTTTATTCCATGAGAAGAGCATCTAGATCACCTTGCAACTCAAACCATCCCATGACACCTCCCCATCCTGGGCATGGCCACTCAACATTGCTATGCAAAGTACTTTGTGCCTATTTCCCATTTTGTCATATAGACTATGAAAATGATATCTAGTCCAGGATCAAGATTTAATAACACTAATTGCTTATGGTCTTTCAGCTGAGATATTAAGTGACACTGGTATTTTTAAATAAAACTACAACTGAATAATAATACAATAATTTGTAGTGTAGACGGTTGTCCCTGCCTTAATTCGTGTAGTAGCACCCGTGGCTTTACCTACCACTGCTTTACCCACCATCGGGGCCAATGTCAATATGGTAAAAAAAAAAAAAAAGCAAATGTCCTACTGCTATTATGAAAATTCTTTTTAAAAATACCTTTATTTCACTTATTTTATTTTTATGTAGTGCTGAGAATCGAACCCAAGGTCTCACTCCTGCTAGGCGAGCACTCTACCGCTGAACCACAACCCTAGCCCTGAAAATTCTTTTGACCTTATAGACTGTCAGAGGTCCCAAGACTTTGAGAACCATGAAGCCACTAGGCAGAGGGAGGAGAGGGGACAAAGTCCAGAAGGAAACAGAAGCATTAACTCAAGTCATATGATTGACTATAGCTGATCCACTCATTCAGTAATTAATAAATATTTGCAATGTTCCAGGCACCACTGTAATATTGCACACACACTGATGAAGAAAACTGGCCATGTTTTTTCTTGTGGAAATTTCATTTAGGCATGGGATTAGGTGGGGGTGACAAGTGAGAAAAGTGAAAAAAATATACTCATTATTTCATTGTATGGAGTTACTAAAATCTGTTCATTCACTTAGCTTTTGAGGGAGATTTGGGCTGTTTCCAGCTTTTTTGAGTTATTCAGACTAAAATTCAAACTTTTTTTTTTTTTTTTTGTGTGTGTGTGTGTGTGTGTGTGTAGTGCTGGGGATTGAACCCAGGGCCTTGTGCTTTCCAGGCAAGCACTGTACCAACTGAGCTAGATTCCCAGCCCCAGGCTAGAATTCACAGGAACATTTGTGCAAAAGTCTCTGTCCTAGTTCCGGTTGCTGTAATAATGTCCCTCAGACTAAGTGACTTAAACAACATTTCTTTCTCATAGTTCTGGAGATTGGAAGGCCAAGAGCAAGGTGGCATCAGAGCAAGAGCAAGGTGAGGTCGTTTTTCTGGGTTGTCGACTTCTAACATTTTCATGTATCCTAACATGGTGGAAAGAGGACCAGAGCTCTCTGGGTTCCCTCTCATAAGAGCACTAATTCCATTCCTGAGGATATACCACCTTAATGACTTAAATGCCTCACCTCCTCACACCATTATATTGAAGGTTAGGATTTCAACATAGAATTTTGTTGGGACACAAATATGCAGTTCAATGCATCTGTTTTCTGAAATTCCAAAATAACAGGAGGCAGTTTGGTCCTCTGAGACATTTGACAATATTAGGGGATATTTCTCCTAGTCATGCCTGTGAGGGTGCTACTGGCGTCTCGTAGGTAGAGGCCAGGAATACTTCTGAATATCCTACAGCGCCTGGGACACTCCTCACAGCAAAGACTACCAGGCCTGAAGTGTCGACAGCATCGAAGATGTGAAACTTGAGTTAGTTGCATGTTTAATTTTCTTTCTTTCTTCCTTTTTTTCTGGGTGGTAGGGATTGGACCCAGGGTCTTACGCATGCTAAGTGTATGCTTTACCACTGAGCTACATCACCAGTCTGTGTTTGATTTTTAAAGAAGCTCCTAAAATGTTTTCTAAATAGCCAATTTTGCATTCCCATTGGCAGATCATGAGAGTTGCTCCACATGCTCGTGAACACTTGGTATAGTTGCTGGTCTTTTTAATTTTAGCCACTTTAAAAAGATAATGCATTACGGTTTTAATGTGTATTTCCTTATTGATTAATTTAGTTGAACTTTCTTTTCTTTTTTATACCAGGGATAGAACTCAAGGGTGTTTAGCCACTGAGGCACATTCCCAGACCATTTTACTTATTTTTTGGGGGGCGTGGGGGAAGCAGGGATATCACAGATTGGACTCAGGGGCACTCCACCCAGTGGCCATATCCCCAACCCTATTTTGTATTTTTTTAAATTTAGAGATGGGTCTCCCAAGGTTGCTTAGGGCCTCACTAAGTTGCTGAGGCTGGCTTTGAACTTGTGATCCTCCTGCCTCAGCCTCCCAAGCTGTTGGAATTACAGGCATGCATCATCACACCTGGCAATTGAACATCTTTTTTCATGTACTTATTGGCCATCTGTATATCTTCTTTTGTGAGATGTCTGTTCAAATTTTTTGCCCATTTTGTCTTTTTATTGAAGTTTTAAAAGTGCTTTATATATTTTACTTTTTTATTTTGAGAAACATATATAACATAAAGTTATGATTTAATCATTTTAAGTGCGCATTTCAGTGACACTTTATAAATTTTTGATTCAATATCTTCATCAGATATTTTTATCATTTGAAGTGTTGATTTTTTAAATTTTAAATTAGTTTGTTAATGTTTATAATGTGAGTCATGATTTTCTGGTCATGTCTAAGTTGTTGGTTTTTTTTTTTTTTTTTTTTTTTGTAGTGCTGGGGGTTGAACCCAGGGCCTTGTGCATGGGAGGCAAGCACTCTACCAACTAAGATATATCTCCCACCCCAGGGGTTGATTTTTATTTAAACATACATTTTTATACAACATACATTTAGTCCAGAACAATTTGTTGCAGGAATTCTTCTTTCTCTTTTGAATTATTTTGCCACTTTTGTCTTAATCACTGCAGGTTTATAGTAAATCTTGAAATCAGATCATATGAGTTTTTCAATTTAGTTTTCTTTTTTGTAACTGTTGTTTTGATTATTCTAAGACCTTAGAAATTCCATGTAAATTTTAGAATTACTTTGTCAATTTGTATAAAAAAATCTTGATGAGATTAAATTGAGCTTGCATTGGATCTATGGATCCATTTGAAAAGTTGACATTTTAATATCACTGTTTCTTTCAATCCATGAAGATCTGTATCCATTTATTTGTATTTTCTTTAATTTCTGTTAGCCGTGTTATTCTGTTTTCAGTGTAAAGATTTTACTTTTCTTCTAAATTAATTGCTAAATGTTTATATTTTTGTTGCTATTATAAATAGCATTTCAAAGTATAATTTTCTGATTTTTGCTAGTATACAGAAATATAATTAATTTTTGTATATTGACCTTGTATGCTATAATCTTACTAACTTCACTTACTAATTAGTTTTCTAAAAAATGGATTGCTTTTGATTTTCAGTGTAGATGGTGAACTCATCTGTAAATTAAGACTTTTACCTTATCCTTTTCAACTTGTATGCTTATATCTTTTTGTAGGTTAATTGTTCCAAGACATTCTGTACTAGCTTTAACAGAAGCAGTGAGAGAACCATCGCCTTCTTCCTGATCTTAGAGGCAAAGTGTTAATATATTAACATGTGCTGCATTTTTTCATAGATACCCTTTATTTAAAAAAAGAATTTCAATATATGAATAGAGCTGTATGTTTTTCATAGACAGCCTTTACAAAATGAAGAATTTCCTTTCTATTAATAATTTTCTGAGTGTTTATCATACCAAATAATTGTTGTATATTTGTTGTGATGATCATTGGATTTATATTTGTGTTAATGTGGTAAACTACATTGATTGAATGGATTAATAATTGAATATTGAATTCCCCTCCCCCCTTTTTGGTACTAGGGATTGCACCCAGGAGCACTCAACTGAACTACATCCCTAGTCCTTATTTATTTTTTATTTTGAGACAGGCTCTTGTTAAGTTGCTTAGGGCCTCATTAAGTTGCTGAGGCTGGTCTTGAATTTGCGATTCTCCTGCCTCAGCCTCCAGAGTCTCTAGGATTACAGGTGTAAGCCATCATGCCTGGCATAGAATTTTTTTTTTTTTTTTACGTGTTTCTAGATTCAACTTACTAATACAGATGGGGTCATGTCTTGATAAATCCATCATAAGTTGAAAATGCATCTACTGTTTCTAACCTACTGACCATCCCAGATTAGCAACATGGTCCACTGCAGAATGTCGCATATCTCCCCTCACAATCATATGGCTGATTGGGAGCTGATTACTGCGCCCAGCATTACGGAAGACTATTGCACTATACTGCGTATTGCCAGCCCAGGAAAAGATCAAAATCCAGAATTCTAAGTATGGTTTCTACTGAATGCATAGCCTTTTTTTCTTTTGTACCATCACAAAATAAAAAATATTAAGTCAAACTATCAGAGACCATCTATAATTTGTTGAAGATTTTGGCATTTGTAGGCATGAGGGATATTGGCCTGGATTTTCTTTTCCCAAAATGTCTTTGCTAGGTTTTGGTATCAGAGTAATCCTGGCCTGATAAAAAGAGTTGTGAAGTGTTCATTCCTCTTCTATTTTGTGAATTTCAGATTTTTATTTTTTTTTCCTTAAATGTTTGATAGAATTTGTGTATATGTGTGTGTGTGTGTGTGTGTATGTGTGTGTATATATATATAAAATTTGGATCTGGAGTTTTCATTGCAGGAAGTTATAGTTAAAATTGACATTCTTAGCTGGGTGTGGAGGCACATCCCTGTAATTCCAGTGACTCGGGAGGTGGACTCGGGAGGTGGACTCGGGAGGCTGAGGCAGGAGGATCACAAGTTCAAATCCAACCTTAGCAACTTAGTGAGGCCCTAAGCAACTTAGCAAGATCCTGCCTCTAAATAAAAATTTTAAAAGGGCTGGGGATGTGGCTCAGTGGTTAAACGCCTTTGGGTTCAATCCCTGGTACCAATAACTAAAGCCAGTGGTACAGCTGCTCCACCTGTGTTTGGCTACCACGTTGTCCTGTTGGAAAAGCATAAGAATATGAAAATAGTGACCAAAATTGAAAGAATATAAATAGGCATGGGTGCAGTAGCTCTGTCTCCAGGATGGGATGATGGTCTTTATGTAAAAAAATCTGGTAGATTCTGGCTCACTATATCCATTTGTCTATTAGAAGCTGTGTGATATCAAAGGGCATTAGTGGAAGGAAGCAGATAAAAGTCCAGTTAAAATATTTTTGAACATTTAAAACATTTATTAAAATTTTCCATTTAAAAAAAATGTGAAATAGAGTAAAATCTCCCCACCCATCTTACCCTTGGATTCAGTTTCATCCACCCTTCCCACCAGAACCACACATTCTTTGGCTATCTTTCAATTTCTTTATGATTATGAAAGTAATATTAACATATATTTATCTTTCCTCCTTTGGAATATTAAGGAAGTATATTATACATAATGTTCTTTGGTTTTTTTTTTTTTTTTGATACCAGGGTTTTGGTACCAGGAGTGTTTTTACCATTGATCACGTCCCTCTCATTTTTTATATTTTATTTAAAGACAGGGTCTCACTGAGTTGCTTAGGGCCTTGCTGAGTTGCTGAGGCTGGCTTTGAACTTGTGATCCTCTTGCCTCAGCCTCCGGAATCACTGGGATTATAGGCGTGTGCTACTATATCTGGCTATAATGTTCTATATCCTACTTTTCTCCATTAAAAATATATTCTGGGTGCTTGCTTTGGTAGCACATATACTAAAATTGGAACAATACCGAGAAGATTAGCATGGTCCCTATGCAAGGATGACACACAAATTCATGAAGTACTCCATATTTAAGAAAAAAACATGGGCTGGGGATGTGGCTCAAGCGGTAGCTAGCGCGCTCGCCTGGCATGCGTGCGGCCCGGGTTCGATCCTCAGCACCACATACCAACAAAGATGTTGTGTCCGCCGAGAACTAAAAAATAAATATTAAAAAAAAGAAAAAAACATATTATATATATATATATATATATATTTTTTTTTTTCCTGGGGGCTGGGGTTGTGCTCAGTGGTGGAGTGCTTGCCTCACACATGTGAGGCACTGGGTTAGATCCTCAGCACTACATAAAATAAATAAAGGTATTGCATTTATCTACAACTAAAGAAAAAGTATACATATTTTTTTCCTGGAATTTTGTCTAGTTGTATATTTTCCCTTGTATGGATTACTGTGCATCATAATTTATATAGCCAATCCTCTATTGATGGACATTTAGATTTAAAAATTCCTTTCCTTTTGAAATTAATGCTGTGATGAATAGCCTTGTACATATATTATTTAATCTGTAGGTTAAATTCCCATAGATGGGACTGCTAGATGAAATAGTATTTGAATTTGTAAGTTGTTAGATGTTGCTAAATTGATCTCCATTGGCAAACCCAAATATTTCAAAGGTATTCATTTTAAAAGTCCTTTACAGCATTCAACTTGCTATAAAGATTTTTCTTCACTAGATCAGAGGAAGGAGGAAGAGGTAACATTTTTGAGATCATTTTCATAAGCAAATTCAAAATTATTTACTAAATAAAAGAAGGAAATAAAATCAAATTGTTTTACTATGTATCATGTGTCATCCTTGATTATTTATGTAGATGAATCCTCCCTACCATTCTGAACTTGGTTTCATTGTTCTAACTCAAAGATGCAAAGAAAAGTCTCAGAAAGATTAAATTAAATATTCTATCTAAGGTTTTGCTAAAGTTTGCTCTACAGAATCCAAAAGCTTTTTTCTTCTTTCTTAAGGGGAGAGACATGTCTCTAGCTGCAGAGATGCTCATATGAGCATTGGTAGTCAATACATCTTGTCCCTGATTCTTGTGTTAGAATGAACAGCCAGGATGATATATGCTGACCATCAAGTTCTGATTCACCCAAAACTTAACTAACCTGTGAGACTCACTGTCAGAAGATGGAATCAAGTTAAATTCTCTGGAATAGAGATTTTTCATAGTTTTGTAGAATATCTTATGTAATAATAGCATTTTCTGTTACACAATCTAAGATAAGGCAATCAGATCATTTGCTTGAGGATATAAATTAATTGCTGGCAGAAGTCAGTCAAAAGAAAGAATATATGTTTTGACTGGAGTCCAGTGAGCCGAAAGACTTAATTCATGCAAGCTACTGCTTTCTAGATAACCCAAGGCAAAGAATAACCAGCCCTATTTCAGCCCTCCATCTGCAAAATGGAGAGGTTCTATTAGAGACAACATTGATCACTAACAGTATACTTGGCATAAAATTAGTTATGATTTCTGATGCTGTATGAATTATGTATTTGGTTAAAAAAATACCAACTTTGTAACCAAATAGACTTGACTTAGAACCCATTTCTTTGTATTGAGTATGTGACCTTGGGAACTTCAATTTTTTTTAAAAGTCTTGCTTTTATCTGAAAAAGTAAGGATATCAGTGATAACCACCTCATAGGTTTGTAGTGAAAATTAAATGAATCCATATGAATAAAATGCTTAGCACTGAGCCTGGGAACATAGTATGTACTCATTAAATAGTAGTTGCTAGTCATGGTAGGACTCTTTTCCTATCTGAAGATCTCTTTAGTAGTGGCTATTGGGGCTGATTTCTGTACTGTGAGAAACAACTTTGTGTGTTTAATATGGCTTCATGCTCAGCTAAATCAAAACAGAGATAAAGCTCCACCTGACCTTGTCGGCGATTAGCTTTTGCCTTTTCATGCGTGAGATTTGATTATCTTTATCATTGTCTTAGCTTGTGTTACCTACACATTATAAAATTATCCCAACCTTTTAATATCCTGTCACAAACATTTATCTTTTTGACCTTCAGTGGAATTGTAGTAGGATTGCCTGCTGTTGAATACATCTATCTATCTCATGTAATGTGAATTTGCCAGTGTTTAAGTTTAATATTTACACCATGCCACTTAGGTGCCATGAGCTTTGATTCATCCTTGACACTAGATGGCACTATAATAGAACACATTTGTTATAGTTATCCTTTCCTGTCTAGGAAGACATGCCACAGAAACAGGAGCTGAGGAATGGCCCATGTGAAACTGAAGAAGAGAGGGCTTTGGAATAGGGATATTTTATAAGTGGGAGAATTTAGTTTGGGTTACTCCAAAAGTTGGTCTTGGAAGTAGTCATAAGAGAACAGGAATAATGAGATTGAAGAGGAACAAAGAAGAAACATAAGTCTGACACTTTAACTTGCTGTGGGCAATAAGGCTCAATTCTATTGGAACTTACTAAGTAGCACATAGACTGCCCCCTCTCCCAATCTTCAGCACAATGGCTGGGAGGCAGGAGTGCATATCCATTAGCTCTTGTCCATTGGTCAAGACTGGACTCTGTTCTTTCTCTCCATATATGTATGGGTTAAGAGAATTCTTTCAAGTTCCCAAGACAGGCTTGGGGCAGAAAGTAAAGATATTCAGTAGGGACTAGAGGTGAGATCTTATCATTTGAAGCAAATCTAAGACTATCATGAATTACTATTCCAATCTGGTCAAAATTAAATGTAAGGCTAGGTGGATATGACTCGGGGCACCAGATGTGTCTGCTGCAGCTACCTAATAAATCATGTACTCTGTAAATTCTTCCAGTTGAAATAAACAAAGAATTCTAATGAACCATCTGCATCTCCAAATCCTTGGGGGCTACCTAATAGGTAGCCTAACAAATGCTTAGTGAATAAAAATCTAAATGGCTATTACATGAAATATCTTGCCCTTTAGATCTTAGTATGAAAGAGTTTCCAAATCCTTTAATTCTTATGTACTAGGGTATAGAAGCAGGAGGTATTTGTTGCTGTAGGAACAGGAGTTTGCTATAGGAAAACTATGTATTGGGGAGTATGTAAAGGAGAAATTGTATTGTAGTGGGAGTCTGGAGAATTTGGGATCTACCTATGATGTTGGATATATCTTTTAGGTTACCTTAAGATAACTTTTGGGAGCTCTTTGTCTTTATTGAGAGAAGATAGCTAACTATCCATCTACCTCCATATATAATCACTAATCATCCTTAAAGTTTCTTCTAGCCCTAAGATATTATGAAAATTATATATGTAGAAGAATATTTGACTTTTGTGAATGGCTTTTTGTACTCAAATATATATTACATTTGCATGCATGACATGATAAGTTTGTAGACATTGGAATTGATTTAAAGATGAGCAAATCTTGATTTTTTAAAAAATAAAAGTTTCTTTGGTTTCCAAAAAATAGTATGTCAGATATGCAAGTAAACAGAAGAAATATTAATATTAAGATATGCATATGTACTATAAATTAAACCTTTTTATTCTGCATATTGTGTATTCCAGTGAAATTTTTATTCTGAAAAATGGAGTAATTAGTCAGGCAAGGATTGAACAGGAAGCAGAGATCTATAACTTGTAGCAATATCACTAGGATGAAGAGATCAAATTTGAACTTCAGGGCTAGTGAAGGAGACAGAACTTACAGGGAGTCAAGATCCTGAAGAGGAGTGCTCTTAAAATTCCTTACAAAATTTCTCTTCAAGGCATTAGCTAATTCCTGAACCATGCATGAATGGAGTAAAAGGCTAAGAAATCCAGAAAAAAAAATATTAAGAGGCTAAAAAGCTTATCAGAGCTTTTGGCAGTCTGGGGAAAAAACAAACAAGCAAAAATATAATTTAGAACCTGCCAAAAGTAAAATTTCCCGGCTTTTAGATGACACTTCTGAAGTGTTGTGGCTGATGGTAGGGATAAATCAGTAATAGATCAGCTTTTACAAAGTCTTAACAATAGGCTTCCTTTGCTGGGTGTGGTGGTGCATGCCCGTAATCTCAGAGGCTCTGGAGGCTAAGGCAGGAGGATCCTTAGCCAGCCTCAAAATAGCAAGTCTCTAAGCAACTTAGGGAGACTCTGAATCTAAGTAAGATACAAAAAAAAAAGGCTGGGGATGTGGCTCAGTGGTCGAGTAACCCTGAGTTCAATCATAGTTCCCTCCCAATAAAAGACTTCCATTATTTTAATTCCTGATTCGATCAGGGTTTCCTGTTTTTCAGGCAGAGGAGAGTAACATCTTCTCTGAAGAAATATAAGATCATCCAGAATCTCTGCCACCTCTCATGCGTAATGTCAGTGCTCAATCTAAAAGACCATGTGTGCCAGGAAACAGGACCAAATGACAAAAGCTAACAGGAACAAAACGAAATAGCTGGTATAGATTTGGGGGTTAACAGAAATATAATCTTAAATATAATCAGTAGGTTAAAGAAAGTAGATTAAAAACAAAAGAATGTCATCAAAACATTAGAATGCATAAAAACACCATTAAATGGAAATTCTATAGGAGAAAAAAACAAGAAGTCAAAATATAACTGCAGGTGAGATAACAGAATAGAATTAGGGAGCTGAAAATAGAGAATTGAGAAACTGGAAGTTGGTAAGTAGCAAATATTATATTTGAAGTTCAGAGAAGAAAAATGAATGGAAAATATAGATAATATCATATAAAACTTGATAAAAAATGTAGTAAGGGTAATCAACGTTTAATTGAAGTTCTAGAAGAAGAGGAGAGAGGAAATAAAACAGGAGAAATAGTTGAAAATATACTGGCAAAATAATTTTTGGAACTGATCAAGGATATCAGACTGAAGAGTCATGAATCTCTATAAACCCTGAACAGGTTAAAAATAAAATATCCTAAATATAAAATAAGGGGCTGGGGTTGTGGCTCAGTGGTAGAGTGATTGCTTAGCATCTGTGAGGCACTAGGTTCAATCCTCGGTACCCCATAAAAATAAATGAATAAAATAAAGGTCCAACAACAACAACAAAAATTTTTAATACATAAAATAAAATAAATCCAAGCCCAGATACAAATAAGAAGAGAAATAAACAAATCCATAATCTTTATAGTGAGTTTTTTTTTTATTTCATTTTATTTTACCTTTAGGGATGGAGTCTAAGGCCTCACACATGAAGCACTGTGCCACTGAGCTACCACCCCAGCTCCATAGTGAGAGATTTTTAACATATCTTTCTTGTCAAAAATTCAGTAAAGTGGGACTGGGGTTGTGGCTCAGCGGTAGAGCGCTCACCTAGCACATTCGAGGCCCTCAGCACCACATAAAAATAAACAAATAAAATAAAGGTTAAAAAAAAACTCAGTAAAGCATATAATATTTGAGAAATACAGTGAGCAAATGTGTGTATGTGTGGGGGTATATAATACTGTATCAAACAATGCAAAACATTCCACATTCTTTTTTATAGACACATAGAACATTTATTAAAATAAACTATATGCTGGGTCATAAGGCAAGTGTTGACAAATGTCAAAGGATTAAAATCATATGGAGTATATTCTTTGATGAAACAGAAGATAAATAGTACATGTATATGACCAATGCGAGGTCCATATCTTGAGTTCATTAAAACCATAGATCAAAAAGTAATGATGTCCAGTTTTCACTGGATTTAATGACTCACTTCCATGAAATAGTGTATGGAAAGTGAAATATAATGACTTTACAGAGGAGCAGGAGCCTGATTAAACATCACCTTAACCAAGAACATAAGATCATCAGGATGAGTTATATGGCTATTCGGTAACCCTGATGGGATAGGATGAAAAGGGCCCTCAGGCTGTGTGTGGTGTTTTTTATAAAACCTGCAATTCCCATCTAATCACATGCTTCCATTCAAATTGAGGGGCTGTGTTAGTCAGCTTTACATAGCTGTGACCAAAATACCCAAGACCAAGTAAGAGGAGAAAAAGTTTATTTCAGGCTCACGGTTTCAGAGGTTCAGTCCAAGGTCGGCGGGCTCCATTGCTCTGGACCTGACTTGAGGCAGAATAGAGGGGCAGAGGAAAGCTCCTGAGCTCATGGCTACCAGGAAGGACAGGGGGTGGGGAGAGAAAGAACCCACAAGTAAGTCACCAGAGAAATATAACCCCATGGGCGTGCTACCCCGCCATCACCTACTTCCTCCAGCCTACAGTTACCACCCAGTTAGTCCATTAGAATCATTAATCCATCAAATAGATTAATCCATCAAATGAATTAATCCAGTAATTAGTTCACAGCCCTCATAATCTAATCACTTCACCTCTGAACATTCCTACTCTAACAAGAAGTTTCAGGGTCTACCTCATATCTAAACCATAATAGGGACATTCTATAAATTCTATCAGGGATATTCTATCTGGCTAATGTGAATAATTTTTTAGATTGTCAGGGTCATAAAAAACAAGGAAAAAAACCAAGAAGTTGTTCTTGACCAGAGGAGATTAAGAAGGAATATTGACTAAATGCAATGCAATATTCTAATTTGAATTACAGAAGTGAAGAAGAATATTGTAGTGGAAAAATCCAAATCAAGCCTGAAGTGTGGTTAGTAACGTGTAATAATGTAGGTTTCTAAATTTTAACAAAGGTGCCATAATATAAAACATTAAATAGAAGTGCATGAGGGGTATACAGGAATGCCCTGCATACCTATAAGTGTAAAATATTCCCCTAAAACATTTATTAAAAATAAAAATGAAAGAAAGATAGGTAGCTCAAATGAGAAATGGACAAAAATACTTGAGAGGAACATTACAAAAAAGATATTTAAATGCACAGTATAGATAAGAAAAGAAGTTTAACTTCATTGATTATGAGAAAAATGCAAACTAAAACTTTAACACATCATCACTGTAGATGCTCCATCATAGCTAAAATGGAAAAGATAGAGAATAACAAGATTGCTAATCTGATGACGTTAAAAGATCTAAACCCATACACTGCTGGTGGGAGTATAAATTGATAAAATTATTGCATTAAAATTCAGGGGTTAGCTGGGTGCATGCCTGACATCCCAGCGGCTCAGGAGGCTGAGTCAGGAGGATCAAAAGTTCAAGAGCAGTCTCAGCAACTTAGTGAGGCCCTAAGCAACTTAGTGAAACTCTGTCTCTAAAAATAAATAAATAAATAAAAGGGACAGGTGTGGTGGCACAGCCTGTCATTCCAGCAGCTCAGGAGGCTGAGTCAGGAGGATCATGAGTTCAAAGCCAACCTCAGCAAAAGCGAGGTATTAAGCAACGCAATGACACTCTGTTTCTAAATAAAAATACAAAACTAGGGTTGGGGATGTGGCTTAGTTGTCAAGTACCCCTGAATTCAATTCTCAGCACCACCCCCACTCCCCAAAAAAGGAACAGGGATGTGGCTCCATGGTTTCATCCCGGGTTCAATAGCTGGTACAAAAAAAAAAAAAAAAAATTAGACTGTAGTGTTAACTAAAACTAGACACTTGCCTAACTTACTACCCAGCAATTCTGCTGTAAGTACACATTTGCTACAAATCATGGACAAAATATTCAGTTACTTTATGTATCATAGCCCCAACTGGAAACAACCCAAATGTCTATAAATAGATTCTTGTGACCAGGCATATGATAGAAAACTCTATGTTGATTAAAAAAAAAGAACAGAAAAGAAACTATTGCTACAAACAATATGTATAGATGAATCTCAGACATAAAGACATAAAGATGAGAGGGAAATCTGGACAGAAAACAGCATGTACTTTTATCGTTTCATTTACTTGAAATTTGAAAGTGATGAAACTAATGGGTGGTGATAAGGTAGATGGGACAGGTAGTGACTGGGAGGGGCATGAGGGGGCCAGCGGTCACTCTGGTGGTATTCTGTATGTGCATCTCCTCTGTGGGACAGGAGTACATTTGCCATGTCAGAATTCCCAGAGTGTGTGCCTGAAAACTGTGCACTTAACTGTGCGAACATCAGAGATCCATGAAAGAGTCCAAAGCACAGGTCTTCTAGAAACTTGGATTTTAATATCAAAACATGTTTCCACCCTGATTTATAATGCAAACTATAGTTAATTAGTATATGTGTATTCTTTAAAAATCAAATAGCAATATAGAATGTTCTTATTAGAAAACATCTGCACAATACTTTGATAACTAATTAATTGGTTCTCTGTGCTTTGGGATTTATTTTATTCACTGCATGAAGGGATCCAGGGAGACCAGTTACAATTATCATACCAACTAAGACCAAATTAGGCAATAGACTCTCCTGATGTTCTAATATTTTGAAATGTAGAGAGGACTGTTTGAATACCTAATAAGGCTTTTATGAAATTTGGGGACTTCATAAGCATAGCAGGTGAAGAATTCACTTTTATAAAAATATAAAAGTGTTTTAAAAATTTGTCACAGCTGTAAAAGATAGTTGGTATCCTCCCATTTCACAGATGGAGAAATGGACAAGTTGCCTTGTCCATTCATAGAAGGGCCATGATTCAAACTTAGGTTTATACTGACTCGAATCCATGCTTGGATTCACACTTATCCACAGCAGTGTTTTTCAAAGTATGAGTGATGAGCCACATACTTCAAATCGTGTCAGGTATAAATCTCCAGGAAGCCAGGGCAGGTAGAATATTTGAAATTGGAGCCTCTTTTTTTTTTTTTTTTTTTTTTGTAAAAGGACCTGAGGATTAAGAAGCACTGCTTTTTGCTCTAATGACTTTGAATAGGAAGGTGACATCTTATTCAAACCTAACCTTCCAAGTTTGGAGTTTACCCGTATCACACATAATAGAAGAGAGCCGTGCTCCTTGAGTGTGTACATACAGTTCTTGTCTGGTACAATCCCTCTCTCCTTCACTATTATTTCACTTGAGGTTTTCAGTGAAATAGATCCTTTTCTACCCACTTGCAAGCTGTTGATATGTTTCCACAAAAGAAGTACTGAGCTGGTTTAAATATGCGCGTATGGTTCCCAAGAAGAGTATGTGCCTACTGATTCTCTCTAACACATTCTAAATATAAAGTTGAAGCAATACACTCGTCAGAAGTATTATTATTCTGTCTACATGGTTTTCTTTATCGAACCTCTTGAGACTGGTGGAAAATAACAAATATGATACGGTGGGTATTTTTTTAAAAACATAAGATATGAGGCAAAAC
The DNA here is from genome assembly GCF_964194105.1 of Spermophilus citellus. Lineage (NCBI taxonomy): Eukaryota > Metazoa > Chordata > Mammalia > Rodentia > Sciuridae > Spermophilus > Spermophilus citellus. Next base: position 54,758,326 of record NC_138184.1, on the reverse strand, counting down.
GTGATATAGAAATGATCATATAAGATGTAATGACTGATTCTTTTAGGTTTAAAGAAAATTTATATATTTATTTATTTTTGGTTCTGAAGATTAAACTCAGGGATGCTTAACCACTGAACTACATTTCCAGCCCTTTAATTTTTTTTTTTTTAAATTTTTGGATAAGATCTCACTAAGTTACTGGAGCCTTTCTAAGTTGCTGAGGCTGCCCTCCAAATTGTGATCCTCCTGCCTCAGCGTCCCAAGGCTCTGGGATTACAGGTGTGCATCACCATGCTGGGCTTCAAGAAATCATTTTAAAATGTTTCATTCTCTAAAGCTTTATTTTCTTGAAAAAAGGAGGGGAAGATGGGTAAATGTCTAAATAGAGGCTGTTAAACCTCTTATCTTAAACCTCACATCTTTTCCCCTCCTAGCATTTGGAAAAAAAATTACATATCATAGCTGAAGATATTTCACTCAATTTCTTGGTGGCACAGGAAAAGAAAAACAGTCAATAACTCAGACGTGTACTCCTTAGGGATACAGGATGTTGTCAAACCTGGGTTAGAGACCACCTGTCTCACCTAGCTTTATGATCTCTGTGAGTTCCTTAGCATCTCTTCCATTTCCTCTCAAGTGTGATAATGGTACCGATTTCCTAGGACTCAAAATTAAATTAAATAACACATGTACAAGGTATAGCACAAGTTTAGGAACATGTAATTGTGAAAAAATCATTAGCTATTCTCATTGTTTGTTCCTATTCCATTTATTTTTTAAGGACCATATCCTTTGATAGATACTAAATATGAAACATCATATTACAAGTTTCATGACTTTGGGAACTGGTGAATGAAAATATCAAGAGTTGATTTAACGACCTTTCCAGATATGTGTCATTTTAAGGACTCTTTAGTACCAGGTGCAGGCTGCCTCACATGAGTTCCTGATGTTTTCCTGGATAGCACAGCTGTAGCAGTTTTTTTCTGATTTCTTCCTGTAGCTGATGCTTCTGGTTTCTTTTCTATTGTTGGGCAACTCTCACACCACCCAGAGAGAAGCCTTGAGAAGCAAAAATAAAAGTGTCTTGTAGTATCAAGAATAAGTTGATAGAAACTAGTTAGCTTGTCAGTCCAATTCACTTTCTGAAGGGCTTTTACATGCAAAATTACTACTGATTTTGTTCTCGGCTAAAGATCAAATTTCTGGGCTGAGTGCAATGGTGCACGCTTAGAATCCCAGCAACTTGGGAAGCTGAGGCAGGAGGATCACAAGTTTGAGGCCAGTCTCAAAAAATAAAAAGGGCTAGGGATGTAGCTCAGTGGTAAAGCACTCCTGGGTTCAATCCCCAGTACCCTCAAAATAATAATAAAATAAATAATAATAAATTTCCTACCTATGAGAAAATGTAAGTTTATACAGAAAAATTGAAAAATATGGAAAAATAGAAAATGTAAAGCAGATCATTTCTAATTCTAAATAAAATCGCACTATCATCCTAGACTGTTTTATTGAAAATCTTTCCCCCTCCTATGGAGATTTAAATTTTTTTTTGTTAACATCACAACTGTGCACATAGTTTCACATTGTCTTTTCTCCCTAAAGTAGTATCATCAATATTCCTATCATTGTATATTTTTTTCTAATTTAGTTACTCTTTATTGACACTGAAAATGTATTTTAAGAGAATTAGAAACATCTGCTGCTCAAGTGTGATTTTTATTTTATTTTGGACTTATAAAACTATTCGTTTTGTTATCAAGTATTTACGATGGCCTTCTATGTGCCAAATGCTAGACTGGAAGTTTCTGTAGGCATAGACTTGGTCTTATTCATATCTTACCCTTAGTGCCCGGAACTGTGGCTGGCTTTTAGATGCTCAGCAGATGTTTATTGAGTGAACTCTAGTTAATATTTCTACTAACCCCTACCCCAAACAGGGGTTGAGGGGTTTTGTTTTGTTTTTGTTTTAGAGTCACATCATGGTCATAAAAGTTTTTCTTGACCAACTCTGGGGTTGGATTCTAATGTTTAGGGGTGACAGGCTTCATTCAGTGGATACTTTCTTTTGTTCTAAGGTCTGTGGGAAGAGGACCCCAGATTTAACATGCATTATGGTCTTTGTAGAAAAAAAGGCTCTTTGAACATGGCCTATGTGTATGTGCATGTGTCTTGATATGTACTTTCCAAAGGACCTCTTTTTTTTTTTTTTTTTTTTTTTCAGTGCTAGGGATCAAATCCAGGACTTTATGCATTCTAGGAAATGTTCTACCACTGCACTGTACCTGCATCCCTAGATGTGTACTTTAAGAGAAGCTTTCACAATACATGTTTATTCTTCAAATAAGAATGTGTCTACATTTGGTCTGCTAAGACCTCTCAAATAACTTCCATAACCTACCTCTAAATTCTCCCATCAATCTTCCAAATACTCCCTCTGAACGCTGTGCCTTCATAGCAAAGTGCTTCACAGGTAAACTCAAGCTGAAGCTGGGCAGAAATGGTGGTTTCCAATCTGAAAAGGTAATTTCCAATCTGAGAAGGTAATTTTCTCTCTAAGGTTTAAGAGTAAAAAATAATTGAGGCTCAGGAACAAGGTCTCCCCTGCAAGAAAAACGACTTCTACCTTGTGATTTTTTGTTGTTGTTGTTGTTGTTGTTGTTGAAAGTTAAAAGTAGGAGCTGTCTGGGAATTTGTGTCGGAGCCGGCAGGGGTGGTTGTAGGGTGGCTGGGGACCCAGTCCCACAGTTATGCAGATCAATTTATAGTTTTAATCATTATCCAGGAAATCCTATGGAAACAGATGAAGGGTGGACCCTGGAAATAGTTTCCATTTTTTCAGCCTCATCTTAGTGCCTGCAAAATATGCCTGTTATGCTGTGGCTTTTATGTCCATGTGACAGGAAAGGATGTAACTTCTAATGCTTTGTTAACTCAGTATCGTATTATTTTAGACTAAATACAAAAAGTTGAGTATTAGCTCTCTTGTGAGAATGGCTTAAGCGTCACTGAATTACTACTAACAATATTTAAACAGTTTGATATTTTTATCAGATGAATACACATGCAAATTTTTAAAAACTATTGGTCCAGAGAAAAGGCAGAAACAATGGAATGCACCTGACCAAACTTTCCCCGGTATATATATGAATGCACTACAGTGAATTTCACCTTTGTGTACATACATAATAACACTAATATTAAATAGAAATATAAATAAACAGAAGAAAGATCAGTAGAAAAAAGAGAACAGAGGGAAGGAGGAGGAGAGGGAAAGAGTATTGCTGGGGACTGAATTGGAGCAAATTTTATTCCAAGCTTTTATAATTATGTCAAGATGAACCCCAACATTATAGAACAAAAATGAACTAATAAAAATGAAACAAAGAACTAATTCATCCAGAAAAACATCATGAAGTCTAGTTTTCTGTGTGTTCTCTCTGTCCCCTGTGTTCACCAGAGGGAGGCCATTTTTTTTTTAAATAATCATTTTCATTTTCAGGTATTTACTTCAATATTGCCTCATTATCTCTACATGATATTCATTTTCTACAAGTTATTAATTGATCTGCTTTGTATTGCTGACTGCCAACAGCTCTCAAAGATCTCCAGAAAAACCTGTTGATGAAGCAAAGCTAGGTTTTTAAAATTTACTGCAGTGGGGAGACCACCTTCAGGCTTTTAGATCCTTACAGAGTTGAAGGTGATTTTAAAGCAAGTTTTGCAAGGCAGAAACTGATGGAAACCAGGCTGAGTTTAATGGCACAATATTTGGATCAGTGGTCAAAAGGTGAAATCTTGAAGCAAATGTTGATACTAGTCTGTTTAGATAGTCCCCAGTCTTATCTTCCAGGCATGGGTCTACTTTGGAGTAAGCAGATAAGCTATATTTGGTTTTGGTCCCAGTATTGTTCATCACAGAAATAGAAAGCAGATTTGGTCTGAGTTCTTAGAACTGTGTTAAAGTAATTTCTTACTATGATCATGAAGATTGAATTAGATTCTTTATATTGCTTTCCCCCTTAATCCTTCAAAACCAGTTCCTCTGATCACTAACTTCTACTCCTTCAAACAAGAAACGTAAACTTTCTAGTTTTTGGTCCGTCACCCCAATATAAGGTCTTTTTACCATCCCTTTCCTCCACTTTCAACTCTAGTATTGGATTTGTTCAGTGGTTCTTAGTTACAAGGAGATTCACATTTATTTCGGGGAGTGAACCTGGGGCCATAGCACATGTGAGGCAAGCACTCTACCGCTGAGCCACATTCCCAGCCCCTCATTTCTTTAGTTTGCCAAATTAAACTACCTCTAACTCAGACCTCACCAGTTTCCTTGGAACCAAGTCTCATTAGAGTTATTTGGGGGAACCCGTCTCTCCAGGGCTGGAAAATGGTCGCCATAATGTCCATTCGCGGTGATTATTCTGTTTCTCCCTAACCTGAGTTCATTGAGGTGGATGTAGTTTTGGAGTCTCCTTTTCTTTCTGTTCCATGCCAGACTTGGCTCTGGGGACTCCATACCGTCTTTAAACAACAGGAAGCTTGGCACACAGTCCCAAGGGACCCAAATACTCACTCCATCAAAACTCTTGTCAACCAGCCGGGGTTCAGGTGGGAGTGGGGTATGGGAACTTCATTGGACCCCCCACTCCCCTGGGCTTGGGGGAATCCAACTTTCCGTGGGATCAGGTACTTTCCTTCCCTTCAGTTTTAAAACCACGAATGGCACAACCGATTCTAACATTCTAATATACATAGCAGTTAAGACTTCCCAAATTGAAATCCTGCTCTTCTCAGAGCTGTCTCTGCCTCAGATCTGCCCAAGCCTCGATTTCCTAGCAAATGGGAATGACGATGAGTCACATTACATAAACGTGTGGTGAGGTTGAAGTGACTGTCACATTCTTCACACCATGCCTGGCACTTAGTAAACTTTTAGAAAATGTCAGCTATTATTTTAATGATCATAATACTGCTTTATAATTTGAGGCTTTTAAAAAGACAGTCTTAACTCTCTCCTGGGTTATTCATAAGGAAGAAAACAAATAGTATGAAAGTTAGAGATAGACCATTGAGGTTGATTTAGGATTTAAGTTAAAAGAACATTGAAATAAAAATCTGCAATCTATTCTTCTTCTTCTTCTTCTTCTTCTTCTTATTATTATTATTATTATTATTATTATTATTATTATTATTTTAAATATGCATGACATTAGACTGTATTTTTAAAAAATATTTATTTTTTAGTTGTAGTTGAACACAATACCTTTATTTTTATTTTTTTATTTTTTTGTGGTGCTGAGGATTGAACCCAGGGTCTTGCATGTGCTAGGTGAGCGTTCTACTGCTGAGCCACAACCCCAGATCAATAGAGTGTATTTTGATATATTACACATACATGGAGTATAAAAATCCCCAATCTTTAGCCATATACATGGGTGAATTGTATGGTGGTCAGAGGAACTAGTCAATTGCCTACACCACACTCTGTGATGCTCAGTTTTTTGCACATGAGAACATCAAGGGGTCCTTCAGGTTGTCTGAGCATAGATGGGAAATAAGTCATGGAGTGTCCAGTGTCTCCCCCATGTGCTGTGGTGGACCTTCTAAAAGGCCCTGCAGGCTCTGCCTTTAGACATGGTCAAGATAAGAACTCAGCTTTTAAAGAATATTACAGTATTCCTGTATATTATAAACATCCAGGTATACAGGTAGGCTTTCTTTTCATTTTTATAAGAAAGTGAATGGTGACTGGCAAGGAATGAAGAGTGAGCTTTGAACATAATTGAGCCCCCACAGCCTGAGGATGTGCCGCAATCTGGCTGGGCACAGAATCACGAGCCACCACACACCTTGTAGATTCAAACAGCAATTCTTTATTCCCCAACTCACACCGGCCCCCTACAAACACGTTCTGGGGAAATCCAAGTTCTGCCACAAAATTCACATACTCCACCAGGCTTTGAATCCCAAATACTTTTTGAATCCCACAGAACTCAATGGGAACTCAAGGATTGGGCGTGCCTGAGGCAGCAGGATACGCCCTATTCCCGGCAGGGTACACCTTAAACCTGGATCCGCCCTAATCCAGTAGGATCCTCCCTAAACCCGGATCCACCCTGGTCCTTGAGCAGGGTCACCTTTCTCAAACATACATGCAAAGTCACAGCAAATGTCCAAGGCAAGTCCATTTCCACTAGTCCTTCCTCTAAGCAACATGGGGTACGCTGGCAAGGAAATTTCGATGCGTCATTCCTACTTGGCAATGGCTCTCAGCAAGGATGGAAGGCTGAGGGTGTATGCAAATGTGGAGTGGCCAGACAGGAGAGAAAATCACAGCCTGCTGGGGCCCAGAGTGGCTTTTGTTTCAAGGTGTCTGCTCCTAGTCAGCCTATGCAGATGTCTAGACAGCCTGGGTTCCTCAGATAACTGAGTGGTTTAATTTTTTTGTGTGTTTATAACAGTTTTACACACACACACACACATATATATATCATATACATATATATATATGAATAAAATATTTTTATTTGTTTTAATTATACATGAGAGTAGAATCAGTATGTACTTTGATATACATAGATGGGATATAACTTCTCATTTTTCTGAGTGTACATGTTGCAGAATCATATTGGTCATGCAGTCACATATATACATATAGTAATAATGTCTGTTTCATTATATTATCTTTCCTAACCCACATCCCCTCCCTTCCCCTCCCATCACTTCCCTTTACCTAATCTAAGGTAACGCCATTCTTCCCTAGTGCCCCCGCCTTTTTGTGAATTAGCATCCACATATTAGAGAAAACATTCAGCCCTTTTGCGTACTACTGAATTCTCTTATTCAAATGTACAGTCCAGGGCTAGGCATATAACTCAGTGGTAGAGCACTTGCCTAGCATGCTTGAAGCCCTGGGTTCCATCCCAGCACTGGAAGGAATTTAAAAAAAAAAGTATGATCCAATGGAGTTTAGAGTACTTTAAACTTATGCTACCATCACCACAATCAAATTTAGAATTATTTAATCATGCCCCAAACAAACCTGTTAATGGCCATTCCCCATATCCTCCCAAATCTCTTAGCTCTAGGAAATTATTCATCTATTTTCTGTCTGTATAGATGTACCTGTTCTAAACATTTCATATATTGTCATATATATTGTATTATATTTCATATAATTTATTTCATGTAATACAACATGTGACCTTTTGTGATTGGCTTCTTTCACTTGACCACATGCAAATAATACTTTCAAAGTTCATCTATGTCATAGAATGGAGTAGTACTTCCTTCCTTTTCATTGCCAGATAGTATTCCATTATCCACTAGTCAGCTCATGAACATTTGGGTTGTTTCCACCTTTTGGTTCCTATGAATAATGTTTCTATCCATAAATATATGTAAGCTTTTGTGTGCATGAATAGTTCAATCTTTCTTGGGTACCTGAAAGTAGCATTGATAGGTCATATGCTAACTCTGAGTTTAATTTTAATTGTTTTCCTAAATGGGTGCATCATACCTTTTTCTCCACACCTTTGCCAACACTTGTTATCATCTTGCCAATCATAGCTTTCTTAGTGGGTGTGAAATGATATCTCATTGTAATTTGGGTTTCCATTTCAAAAGGATGAGTAATGATGTACATCCTTTCATGAACTTACTCACTGTTCCTTTGCAAAAAAAAAAAAACAAAAACAAAAAACATTTTTACAAATCCTTTGCCCATTGTAAAATTGAGTTATTGCTCTTTTTGTGTTTCAATTGTAAGAGTTTTTTAAAATATATATATATATATTCTGGGGCTGGGGATGTGGCTCAAGCAGAAGCACGCTCGCCTGGCATGCGTGCAGCCCGGGTTCGATCCTCAGCACCACATACAAACAAAGATGTTGTGTCCGCCGAGAACTAAAAAAATAAATATTAAAAAAATTCTCTCTCTCTCTCTCTCTCAAAAAAAAAATATATATATTCTGGATATAAGTCCCTTATCAGATGTATATAGTATAGGGGAGAAAAAACTTACTTTTCCTTGTACTCTTTTAAGTTCTTGACTGGAGTTTTGTAACAAAGACATATTAATAAGAGAACAAACAAATAAATTTATCTCATTTGTGCAAACGAGAAACTCAGGGATGAGTAACTAAAAGAAGTGGCTAAAACTTGATCTTATACAGCATCTCAACTCAACAAAAAGCAATATATCTTCAGAGAAGTTACAAGACAATAGAAAATGACTGCATTTCTAGGGCAGCAATTTATGGGAATGTCAAAATATAGGAATCTAATGGGAAATAAGGGCTAGTCAGTAAAGTTTGTTATGTAGATTCCTGGGATGCAGTATTTGGGCTGAGAAGAGTCTAGGGTTGTCAGGGATTAACTTCCATACAAATTTAGGTCCCATTTTTCAGGCATATCAATTTTCTCTCAGTTGCTTATAGCTCAAAATAATCCTTATGCCAAAGTGACACATTTTAAGATAGCAAATTCTGCCATCCTTCAATGGCAAATGTTTTCTTTCATTTTGTGGATTGTCTTTTCATGCTCTTGATGGTATCTTTGAGGTACAAAAGTCTCAATTTTGATGAAGTCCAATTGACTTGGTATTTCTTTTGTCATTTATACTTTTGGTGTGTTATCTAAGATGGGCTGGCTTAACCCATGATCTGAAAACTTACTCCTATACTCTCTTCTAAGAGTTTTTAAATTTTACTTCTAAATTCAGGTCTATGGTCCAGTTTAAGTTAAATATTCTGAATAGTAAGGATCAAGTGTTATTCTATTTTGTAGGTGGATGTCCCAACATTATTTGTTGAAAAGACTACTGTTTCCCCCACCAAAGTGCCTTGGCCCTCTTGCAGAAAATTAACTGACAACAAATCAAAAAGTGTGAGGTTTCAATTCTGTATTCTCACTTCTATTCCATTGATCTACATCTATCATTTTAGACACATATCACACTGTTTTGATTACTGTGACTTTGTGGTTAATTTTAAAATTGGTACTCCAAAATTTCCATTTTTCAAGGTAGTTTCTTTCTTTCTTTCTTTCTTTCTTTCTTTCTTTCTTTCTTTCTTTCTTTCTTTCTTTCTTTTTTACTATTCTGGGTCCTTTATATTTCTGTATGAATTTTAGCATCAGTTTATCAATTTCTGCAAAAAAAAAAAAAAACAAACCAAAACAAACAGAAACAATAAAACTCCAACTGGAGTTCTCATAGTGGTTGTGTATAATCTGTGGATCAATTTGGCAAGTACTGCCATCTATAAATTAAATCTTCCAATATATAAATGTGAAATTTGTTTCTATTTATTTAGGTCTTTCATTTTCTTGAAAAATGTTTTCTAAGTTTAGATTGGGTACTTCTTTTCTGAAGTCTACAGTTAACACTTTATTTTTTCAATGCTATTGTAAATGCAATTATTATATATATATATATATATATATATATAAAATATATATATATATAATATATATATACACATACATATTTATAGATGGACACAATACATCTTTTTTTATTTATTTATTTTTATGTGGTGCTGACGATCGAACCCAGTGCCTCACACATGCTAGACAAGTGCTCTACTGCTGAGCCACAGCCACAGCCCCCTGGAATTATTTTCTTAATTTTGATTTTGGATTGTTCATTGCTAGTGTCTAGAAATACAATTGATTTTTTATATTGATCTTTTATCCTGCAACCTTGCTGGACTTGATTATGAGGTCACAACTCAGAAGCCCTGGGCTTAAGCCCAAGACCAGCTCACGTCCTACCGTGCCCAGCATATCTCTGCCACTGTGCAGTTCAGCAGGCTTTTAACACTCAGTCTGGGGGACTATTCCCAGATATTGGCTGCAGGGCCTTGGGCAGGATTTGGATTGATTTCTGACTTCTATTTCCACATATTATGCAGTCACTGTGGGTTCTCTAGCCCTGGGCTCCTCAAATAACAGGGTAGGCTTATTTTCTATCTACAAGTCTACTGCTTCAACTCCCGACCTCTACCCACTTGCCTCTAGTCTAATGCATTTTATTATATTATTTAGATACTCATTCTCTTGGCTTAAGGCATTGTTCCTTTATGATCCTCCTTGATCAGGGACAGGTTGCTATAATCAGGTGGGATGACTGACTACTTGTTAGGAACCATATAAAGTAAATGTGATTAAACTAAGGACATGTCTTTTTGGGGGGTGGTGGTGATGGGAAATCATGATCACAGTAGCTATAACCCCCATCAGGAAAAAAAAATCCATAAACTTAATTTCCTAAAATCTTAATTTTGGAGAAAGCCAGGATTTTTTTTCCCAAAATAATTTTCCCTATCCATTTTATTTTCCTCTTTTTATTATTTTTATGATGTATTAAATTGAACCATTTCCTTGCAGTGTGCTAGTTAAGACAATTTCCTTAGCATTTGCTGAATGATTTGGCAGGCTAGACGTCCTAGAGCTAAATCGTAAAATCCCATTAAAACCTAGTCATATAAAAATAAAAGATGCTGCCTGGTGCACTCCACGACACGTTATGGTGAGGTCTCATCACATTACAATAACAAATGCCAAAGCCAAGTGACTACTGTGTAATAGAATATGATGAAGAGAGAGGAGTCTATTAGTGATGCAGCCAACTGCATTTAATTAAATCCCATGTCCAAATTAGTTCCCTGATTGGCATGTAAGAAGAAAACATGTTTACTATGATAGTTCAAGTTGCACAGTTGTTGTTTTAACACACTGGCATTTCAGCCACCCCCTGCCCCTGCCCGCCATGTCTGTCTTTTTTGGTCTTCAGGATTCTTGCCACCTCAAGGATGGAGGAGGTATGACTGAAGTTCTTTATGTCTTAAGTGAAGCAGAAACAGGCTCACATAGAATAAGTACCTTGCTCAGGTCACCAGCTACGAGACATAGAGTAGGGATGAATGCAAACTTAAGAAGGTGGAGTCTGTGTTCTTTTATCTATGCCAAAGGTTGGCAAAGTCTGGAAGGCTGCCTGTTTTATATAGCCCAAGAGCCAAGAATGACTATGAAATCGTTGAAAAAAAAATCAAAAGAAGAATATATCTTAATGTGGGAAAATGATATGAAACTAATTAATTAAAATTTCAGTGTCCATATTTGAGGTTTTATTGGAATGCAGCCATATCCGTTCACTTATGTATTATCTACCACAGCTCTTGTACTACAATGGCAGCAGAGATTGTATGACCTGCAAAGCCCCAAACATTCACTATCTAGACATTTACAGAAAAAGCTTATCAGCCTCTGATCTATAACTTGGTTCTTAAGCCAATTAAATTTAAACATTATATGTTAAATTAAATATTCAGCTGGAGCCTGGGGACCAAGGATCTGAAATTTTCAAAATAAATACCCAATATCATTTGAAATATTTTCTAAAGTAATTTTTATTACTGTTTTGTATCATGATTATTTTAATATTTCTTCTTCTTCCCATCAGTCCTTGAATGTAGTATCATGCTGAACTACCTTTGAATGGATAAATGTAGGTGGAGTTCATGTGTTGATTCATTAGACATAGACTTCTGACTTCCTGCTGTGTGCAAGGTGCTCTGCAGGGGTAAAACAGGAGATCTGCTGTCTAGGAGATGATAAATAAATGGCCAAGATGAAACTACATGATAAGAGGCTCATATTAATTGACTCAAATAGTACTTGCTATACATAATGGTAGCTTACAGGACTCTTCAAGTTTCAAAGAATAATTTATTTTGTTTCCATTTATTATTGGATGCATCTTAGAAAATTTAGTTTATACATAAATAGCACAAAATTAAATTATAATGTGCACATATAATTGGAATCTGGGTGCCAGATAACAGAATGGAATGGTGAATTGGTGGAAATCCATAAGACTCATTTTTATAGCTGTTGTCTGGTTATTATAAAACAAATAACAAAGAAGCAAATGGGTGTCATTATGCCAGAGATGGAACCAGATATAGAGAGCCCATTTAACTTCAATAGGAGGGTGTCCAGAGACTAATTTTAGCGTTATGATATGTACAGTGCTGTGTTGAATAAACCTAATGGATTTTAAATTATTTTTTCCCACTTTGACTCAATTTATAATTTTATTGGAACCATTGAAGGATCCCTTTGTCAATATGCCAGGGTATCCTATAGAATGGGACAATAAATTTTCCATTGTAATTTTCCACCTCCATCCAGTGGCCAGTAAAAAGCAGCTAGCATCACTAGCCAAAGGAGGGTTAATTTCTGAGAAATATTAGTACATCCCATAAAGAACAGGAAGTGGAAAATGATAATGCCATTAGAAAGAAGAATAAAAAACTGCTCCTACTCTTGCATATTTATATACTTATTATCTATGGCTGTATCACAAATTATATACAAATTTTGTAGCTTAAAACAACAAATATTTATTATCTCCTAGTTGCAGTGTGCCAGGAATCTAGGCATGGATTGAGTGGTTAACCCTGGCTCAGAGTCTCTCACAAGATCACATGGCTGGGGCTGCAGTGATCTTGAGGCTCACCCTGGGCTGGCAAATCACTTCTGAGGTCATATTCGTGGTTACTGACAGGATGCAGTCTGTCCCTAATGAATTGAGGGTCTCATTTCCTCACTGGCTATTGGTCAAAGGCCTTCCTCAGTTCCTTGCAACATGGGACTCTTCATAGGGCAGCTGGAAAGATGGTGGCTGACTACCATCATAACCAGCAGGTGAGGGACCAATAGCAGGCAAGATGGCGGTCTGAGTCTCTAGGTCCAGCCTGCCCTCAGATGGAGGGGCTTGCACAAGGGCATGAATACCAAGAAGCAGTCCAACACAATTTCTTTCTTTTTTATTCTCAGATTATAAAAGTAATACACACACACACACACACACACACACACACACACACACACACATCCAACCACTAGAGAAGCAAACATTGGCAAAATGTTTTTGGAGTGCCTACTATTCTACTATGTAGCAGGCAGGGGGAATATAGTAATGTTCAAAACATGCAAACCTCTCTGCCTTTGTGTAGCATACTTTTTGAAGGAAGAAAACCATTTCAGAAATTTTATTATAGGGCCTGGTACACGAGAAGCCTCTCAAAAGATGTTAGTTATTTTTATTTTTGCAGGGCAGACATCCTGTCACAGAAATAGAGCCAAGCTCCCCAGTCTGTAGCATCTCTAATCCTATTGTAGACAAATGTGATTTGCTTAACCAGAGCAGAAATGGCCTTTCGTTCACTTATGCTTGAAAGAAGCAATTCATAATAGTTTGCAACTCTGCTCACTGGTGGCTGCCTCTCTCCACATTTGTGTTTTCAAAGTGGCCTCTGCCTTGCTGGGCACGGTAGTGCATGCCTCTAATCTCAGTTACTTGGGAAGCTGAGGCAAGAGGATCACAAATTTGAGGTCAGCCTGGGCAACTCAGTGAGAACTTATTTCAAATTTTTAAAATAAAAATAAAAAGGGTTGGGGTTGTATCTCAGTGGTTGAGCATCCCTAGTTTCAATCTCCCGCATTGAAAAAAAACAAACAGCAAACAAACAAAACCCATAAAGTGGCCTTTGCCAGAAAAAAAAAAAAAAGCAAAAAGCACTAAAGACTTTCATAGAAGGAACTGTTCTAGTAGTTTTCCTGGAGAACTAGCCACCAAATCCTTTTATACTACGCATGCCGAGTTGACCTAATGTCTTCTAACTCTGAATTATTTTAATTGCTTTCTTTTCTAGAAGCATTTTTTTAGTCTCTCAAGTGCTCTTTAAAAAATGGCTTCTTGAACTACAAACAAGATTTTCAAATGTGTGCCTGGTTATGCCAGTGTGCTGTGGTTACTTTTTCTAATTAATATTCCATATCTCAAAAACTGTCTCAAGATTTTAATTGACTTTTGTCACCCCCATCTCATTCAAGCACTCTGCTGGCCATCCTTGTACATTATTAATAAACTATGCACACTGTGCATCTCACACCCCCTACCACTCAATGTTTAGTTCTTTCTCAAACTTTGTTTTGAATGACAATTGAAGGGTAATTTATTGCACTGGGCTTTTAACACTAGTATGGTCAGCTATGGTTGCTGTGCTAATTAGGAAAAACCTGTCAATCAAAGAAGTTACTCACTTGAGAGAATAGACACAGCTTGTTTGTCTTGGACATAAACTCCTTTATATGGTATAGAACTGACCCTCCACCCTACTGAGAGAAGTATACTAACAAATCTGAGTTATGAGATATTTTTTATAAAAATATTGATTTAGTTCTCTAAGGTTTAGAAATAGGTTTCCAAAATATAAGAAATGGCAAAGAATTTTCAGGAACACAATGTTTGTTTATTAAAATTGATTCTTTGAAAGCAATCTTTAAAATATTTGCTTTTCCATTCATCATTCTTTATTTTTAATTTCACAGATTCCGCCAACAAAATTTTCTTCCAACTTCTTTTCAACGTGACAGAAATTTCACATGGGTTGCTACTAAATTAGCATCATGGATACAGTGGTAGTGTCCCTTAAAATTCTGTTGCTCTTTTGTGTGGGTCCATCTATTCAGGGGACTTCTAGGTGTAGAATATCTATTTATTCTCCTACTCAGTTTGAAAAACATTTTTGCAATGATCTTATTGTTTGTTTGGGTCTTTTTTTATTTGAGGTGCTGGGGGTGAAATCCAGGGCATCCTTCATGCTAGGCAAGGTCTCTACCACTGAGCTACACCTCCAGTCCCTTATAATGCTCTTTTTAAGTTCATGTATCCATCTGAAAATGGAAGGCCACCTAACCTCTACTCAAATCACCTAAATAAATGAAAACCACTAGACAGACAGTCGCTTTCACTAATGAATGAAAATGTATTATAAAGAATTTAGTCCCACAAAGAAGATGACAGAGGGAAGCATTCCTAATACATGTTGGGTTATCAGAACACTGGACTCTAAGGACAGTACAGTTACAAGAACAAACACTTGGGGTATGATGTTATTCAAGTGAAGTCTTACAGCTGGAGAAATGTAGTTAGATTTTAAGAGAATTACCTGGATGTTTTAGCGTATGATGGACTCGTCTTCCTCCAATTTCAAGCATACACAAGGCCACCCAATAAAGACATTTTTTTTTCCCTGTGGCTTCTGATATGTTTACTATGTTATTGCTGTTATCCTGTAATTCTGTTAGGGCCATTTCAATTCCAAATCCATAACAGCTCTGAAATAACTATCTATCCATGTGCTGGTTTTCTGCTTTTTTCCTCTCAGACCTAGTCTCTATCAATCCCTGCAAATTTCCAGGGCATCCTTGCCAACTGATATTTGGCTGTGTTTGATCATTAGGAGACTCTGGAAACGGACTAGAGGGAGAGAAGAGGGGAGAAGTCAGGGTATTTTTAAAATGTTTTCTTCCTACTTGTTGTTAGGGTTAGGAGTCCAACATTGGCTGCTTTGCCTTTATTGTTCAAATTAATGCTGTACAATCTCTTCCTCATTCATTCACTCTCTTACCAGAGAGCTTCAGCCTCTGGGCTTTGTTAACACCACCTACATACTCTTTGTCTAACTCTGGCTCTAAAGTAATAGCCACATCCTGATATTGCAGATCTTTGGGTTGCCTTGTTATACCATTTGTCTTTTCAACTCATCTAACCTTCTCTAATTAGTTCCCTGTATATAATATTACTTGTAAAACTACCTGATGTGAACACTTCTGTTTCCAAGATGAATGGTCATACTTTATGCTATTCCTTTGGCTACATGTGACTAAAACCCCTGAATGTTATATATAAAACAAACATAAGAAGACTGTGAGAGGTAGAGAAAAGTCAGATTGGTTTCCAAATAGGACAGGAAGAAGTAAAACTCATTATTTGCCAATGGCATGATCTTATATATATAAAAACCTTTAAAAAATCTACCCAAAATTGTTAAAACTGATTTAAAAATCCAGTATATGTGTAGGAAACAAAATCAACATGCAAAAATTAATACCATTTCTCTACACTAACAATGAACTTTCTGAGAAAGAAATCAAGAGAATAATCCCATTTATAATAGCTCCAACAAAAGGAAAACCAAACAATAGTAACAATAACAATAAATAAATTTTAACCTCAGGTATAAATGTAACCAAGGAGGTGAAAGACCTATACATGAAAATCTTTAAAACATTGATGAAATAAATTGATGAAGACACAAACAAATGGAAAGACATCCCATGTTCATGGATTGGAAGGATTAATCCTGTTAAAATGTCCACACTACCCAAAGTGATCTACAGATTCAGTGAAATTCCCATCAAAACTCCCAAGTCATTTTCACAGATGTAGCAAAAATAATTTTAAAATTGATATGGAACCACAAAAATCTCAAATAGCCAAGGTAATCATAAGCAAGAAAGAACAAGGCTGGAGGCATCATACAATCTAATTTCAAATCATTATATAAAGCAATAATAAAGTACTGGCATAACAATAGACACATAAACCAATGGAGGGGACCCCAGAAGTGAATTTATGTACTTACACAATCAGTTGATTTTCAATAAAGTTGTTAAGTATATACAATGAAAACAGAACAGTTTCTTTAATAAGTGGCATCAGAAAAATTGGATAGCCATACGGCAAAGAATTAAGTTAGACGGGTGTCTTATCATACCATATAAAAATCAACAGAAAATAGTTTAAAGACTTAAATATAAAACTTGACACTATAACACTACTAGAAGAAAATGGAAAAATCTACAAGACATTGTTCTGGGCAATGATTTTTTGGATATGTCCCCAAAAGCACAAGCAACAAAATAAATAATACATAAATGGCTTACCTCAAAATAAAAAGTTTCTATATGATAAAGGAAATAACAGAAAAAAGAGATAACCTAGGGGGTGTGGCTCAGTGGTGGAGCAGTTGCCTAGCACATGTGAGGCACTGGGTTTGATCCTCAGCACCCATAAAAATAAATGAAACATTGGTCTAACATCGAGATGTTTAAAATAAAAAAGAGACAATCTATTGAATAGGAGAAAATAATTGTAAGCCACATTTCTGATAAAGGATTAGTATTCAAAATATATAAGAAATTCAATAAACTCTATAGAAGAAAACAACCTGATTAACCACCCAGCAAAAATCTTTATCTTACCAATGAAAGTTAAGGAATGAAAACACAATTGCCAAGTCATGGAATCAACCTAAGTGTCCATCAGTGGATAAACGGTTCCAGAAATGCAGTTTGTACACATAATGGAACACTAGTCAACCTTAAGAATGAAAGAAATTCTGTCATTTGTGACAATATGAATAGAAAAACAAGGCAAATACAGGAAGACAAATACTGCAGGTTTTTACTTACATGTGGTGTCTACAATAATTGGACTCATAGAAGCAGAGAGCAGAATGTAGTTACCAGAGATTGAGGGTTAGGAGTGATAAGGATGATCATCAAAAGGTAAAAGGCCTCAATTTGATAGGAGACCTAAGTTTGATTTCTTTCTTTTAAAAATCATTTTGATCTTTGTTGCACAGCATGGTGAATATAGCTAATAGTTTAGTACTATACATTTCAGCATTGCCGGGGGAGGGGATTGGATCCGGAATGCTGTCATACCAGAAGATGTCAAATGTTTGAGGTGATGGATTGACTTGATTTGTTGACTGACTTGATTTGTTTATTCTACAATGTATTAAAAAATGATAGCATCACTTTGTATCCCATAAATATGTACAGCAACAACTTAACATGGAATAAAAAAGAGGCAAGTCTCAAATCAATAGTCTAAACTCTGACTTTGAGAGACTAGATTGAAAAGAGCTTCATGAAGATCACTAACAAGAATCAGAGGAGGGGGGTGGGAGGGAAAGGGAGGGGGCAGGGGATTAGCAAGAATGGTGGAATGTGATGGACATCATTATCCAAAGTACATGTATGAAGACACGAATTGGGTGTCAACATACTTTATATACAACCAGTGATATGAAAAATTGTGTTATATATGAGTAATAAGAATTGTAGTGCAAAAAAACAAAGTACATGTATAAAGACATGAACTGGCATGAACACATGTTATATACAAAGATATAAAAAATTGTTCTCTATATGTGTAATAAGAATTGTTATGCATTCCACTGTCATGTATTTTTAAAAAGTCAATTTAAATAAAATTTTAAAAATTAGAGGAGGATTAAAAGAAATTAGTGCACCCAGGTTTTGCACTAAAGGAAAGTGTTAGCCACCAATAGGTCTGCAGTCTGAGAACAGGGAGCTTTTGCTGAAATGTAGTGAGAACTGAAGCTCTGGGCTAAGACAATCTGGTAGGAGTTTGGTGTATTGATAGAGAATCTTGACCAGCTTGCAGGGAGGATCCAGGGGTTGATTTGTGGGTCTTCTCCAGGGCCCCCCATTGTCTGAACCCATTAGGAAGGCAGAGGGCAAAGACACCTCCTTTTTTCAGGAAGGCCTCCCAGAGCATTGAATAGGATGAAGAAGGGTACAAGTGGGTTTGGAAAGACAAATGGGGAATATTCAGCACAGTTTCTTTCAAGCTTATGAAATAATTTTAATTATAAGCCCAATATTTTCTACAAAGTCTCTAAAATACCTTAATAACATAGAAAGTTATTTGTACTAATCAAATTTGTAGGGATTTGAGTATAGATGTTATATTTTAAAGAACTTGAGATACTTGAAAATAATTGCCTTATTTATCTTAATGCCTGTCCTATCTTCATACTATATATAATCAAATCTATGAGGGAAATATTGCTAAGCAATGGTAGATATCAATTTAGGTTTGAAAATGTCAAAAGCACACTAGTATTTGACTCTTGGTTCTGTCTTTTTAAATTTTTTTCTTCATACCAGGGATTAAACTCAGGGGCACTTAACCACTGAGCTACATTCCCAGCCTTTTTTGTGTTTTATTTAGAAACAGGGTCTCCCTGAGTTGCTTAGGACCTTGCTCAATTGCTGAGGCTGGCTTTGAACCCGGCTATCCTCCTGCCTCAGCCTCTGTGCTGCTGGGATTATAAGCATGCATTTCCGTGCCTGGCCTTCCTTTTTTAAATTAGATGACCTTGGGCAAGTTACTTAACCTCTCTGAGCTTCTGTTTACTCATCTGCAAAATAGATGTGATAATATGTACTTTCTAGAATAGTTGTGTAGCTTCAAGAATTAAATGAAAGATGCATGTGAAGGCACCTGCATTCAATACATTTTGATTGAATTTGAATCACAAATTCCAAATTAGTGGCTTCAAAATTCATGAGATAAGACCACAAGTTAGAATTAAGAATGAATTTTTCAAAAGAGAAGGAAATCTGTGTTTAGACTGTTAATGTCATCTATCACTCAATCAACAATTATGATAATATGATCAGCAAACGGTTCTTTATTGATGGATTTCACCATGTTTTGATTACAAATGTGAAATCTTACCAGGATTCAACTCATATTAGGAATGCAATGAATTTCTTAATTATCTGATAAACTGTTTTTTTTTAAAGCAAGCCTTTTGGTAGATGTTACTGGTTACATCAAGAGTTTACACCCATTTAGTCAAAGATGGGAATTATTGTTGTATATCAGCTATAAGGAAGCCCGAGGTACATCTCTTTGCAGCCCTTTACAAACAGGTTGCCATAGGAATGTTGACAATCACAAACTTTTAATAGGGACAACTGAAGGTGTGGGAGGAAAAATAAATATTGCAGGTAGAGTTTTGATTCAGAAACATTTTAATTCCTATGGTATTAGCCAGGTTTCTTTTTTAGTTGCAAGCTCAGATTTGATTTTTATAAACGTTTATCAATTTCAGCAATCTTTGTTTCTATTAATTATCTTTTTATTGGCATACTTGTCAAGAACAAGCCAGCTGTATAATTCTAACAGGCAGGTGTATTTTATACATAAGACTTACCCTGCTGGGTCAGATCCATGCTCTTTGTAGCTTGCCTGAAACAGAAGCCCCCTAGAATGATATCAATTTCCCTTCTAAAGAAATTTTAGGACACCATTGGATCTGCTATCACTAGATACTTGCTTTAAACAAAAGAATGAGAAGTAAGTGATTATCTGCATTTGAATGCTTAGCATTTTTAGCAGCAGAAGTTTCCCCCTTTGTAGACATACACAAAATCTCTTGAAATTCACGATGGAATTATAGCCACCATGAGAGCAGGAACTCCTGTAAAGTTCTGTTTATCACAATCTCCCCAATGTCTAGAACAATGTCTGGTACATCATAGATACAGTAGAGGATGGTGGTTTAGAGCAGTCCAGCAAGGTTTTTCTATGGAGAATAAGTAAATATTTTAGCGTTTTCAGGTTGTAGCAAAAGCAGGCATTGGCTAGATGGAAATGTCTGTGTTAATAATAAAACTTTATTCACAAAGACAGACAGAGGAGTGGAGATGGTCCATGGGTTGTGGTTTACCAATCCATTCTGCCAACTCAGTTCAGAGCAGGGACTCTGCAGGTACAGCACTGGGGTGTGTACCTTGGCAGAGCCACTCACTAGCTGTATGACCTTATTGTTAAGTTATTCATATGGGGAGCTATGAAGTTTTCTGTGGCTCAATTTCTTCCTCTGTGAACAGGGGGCCCACAATTGAATCCTGTTGCTGGAATTGTCGTCGGGGATTTCATGAGTGAATATGTTTAAAGGACCTGACTTGTGTATCAACATTCACTATTAGTATGGTTTGCAAAATAGTCATTAAATAAACAAATCATTCTTTCAGACTGTAAAACAGGAACACCTTCTTAAATGCATAACATTTTATTTTCTTTCAAGGTTGTCAGAGACAAGCTGAGGAGTGCCAAATATGAAATTGTGGGTGTTGGGTGAGAGCTAACAACTATTGGTCCCAGCATCCTTTTGTTGTTGTTGTTATTGTTGTTGTTGTTGTACCCTAGTAGAAAGAGCCTGAAAGTGGGTTTCAATAGTGACAAGGCTAAGAGTGTGGTTCAGAGGGACAACACTTGCCTGGTGTACAAGAGGCCCGGGATTTGATCCTCAGCCCTACAAAAATAAATAAATAAATAAATAAATAGTGACAGTGCTGTTAATGATATCATCCTGCAATCTCAGGAGACTCTTAAAATAAGCAGGGATGGCAAAGGAATTTTAAATCTTATGTTATACAGAAAGGTGTTTATCTGACTCTACAAATTCATATTTTAAATGTAAACTTGGAATATGATATATTTGTGCATGCATATTTTTTTTAATATCTCTTTTAAAATTTATGTATAGGTGTATATGTGTATGTATATACACATCTATGAAATGTGAATCAGTTATATATGTATTCTCCACATGCCTTATAAATAGACATATGTGTATATGTACATACACACATGCACACACACCAAGACACAGGACATGAATTTGTTATGTGTAGAGTCTCTGGATGCCTGCATGGAATCCCTGCACACTACCCAACGTGTCCTGCAGGACACTATGCTCTGTGGTTCAGGTTATAGTTAGTTTGCTCCCGAGTCTCTTGCCCTTCTCTAATCTGTTCTCTATCTGGTCACCTGAGTGATCACCTTAAAATATGCGTCAGTCCCTGTCATTCCCTTTTTTCTCACATCAGGAGCATCAAATCCAATCTCCTAACTGAGCCCGTGCTGTATGGTTTCTGCCTAATTCTCAACTTCACCTTGACTTCCTCCCCTCACTGTCTTTCTCTTTCAGCTCTCCCCCAGACGCATGAAGCAGCTGCAGCCTCTTGCTAGTCTTTCAGCCTCTCTAGCTCCTGCTCTCTTTGTGTCCTTTGCCCTTGCTTACATTAACCTTAGCCTGAGCTCTCTCCAGGGTCCTGCCAGGCTGGCTCCATCCCAGTCTTAGGCCTCACCTGAGTGTCATTTCTTCCAACAAAGGCACTCTGTGGAAAGTGGCACCCCATGCTCATTTACTTTATCACCCCATTTGCCTCCTAGCATCCACCCTAATCTATAGTTAACTTACTGTTCCCTTGATTGTTCTCCCCTAAGTAGAATGGCAGCTCCGTGAGAGTGAGATCTTGCACTTCTTGTGACTATTTATTCCTCACCCCCTGCCTAAAACAGCACCCAGTCCATACTCTGTGTTTGTGAAATAGATGTCTCCAGGCAGGATCAACTTTGCTATTTGAAGTCCCCAGTGCAAAATGAAAATGCAGGTCCCCTTGTGTAAAAATTACAATTTCAAGCTAGCAACAAGGGACCATTAAACCAAGTGCCAGGGCCCTTTCAGGGTCGCTTGCTACTTTATTTCTCTAGACTTCAATTCCTCCTCTGTAATGTGGTAGTGCCCCTCACAGGGTGCTTATGAGCTGTAAAGGGGATCACATAAGCACAGAGCTTGGCAGCAGCACCCTACCCACCGTCAGCGCTCAGTACATGACAGTATTGTAATTATCAAATTAATTACCACCTTCATCCAGGTGAGGCGAAGACTCTGCAGCATCCTTCCTCTCTGAACCACCTCCCTAGTAACTCTCCCAAGTGACTAACCCAACTCTATCAAATGGGATGGGGATGTGGGTGTCGCTTGCAAATTATTTTGACACATTCAAGGTATGGACCGACAGCATATTTGGCTTGCTGAAAAGAATGTGTCAAACGGAGTTAGCTGTTATGAAAACTCGTTTGACAATAGGTAAATCATGTCACCCTTCTGAGCCCACCAGTGACACTGGAATGATAAATAATATCTGCCACCCACCTCTCTGACAAGAGTGA
Source organism: Spermophilus citellus (assembly GCF_964194105.1). NCBI lineage: Eukaryota > Metazoa > Chordata > Mammalia > Rodentia > Sciuridae > Spermophilus > Spermophilus citellus. Next base: position 54,735,639 of record NC_138184.1, on the reverse strand, counting down.
GGCAAGCATGAATTGGATGAAGAGGAAGCCAGTCGAACACTTTGATTTTCTTGGAGAGAGTGGATAGGCAGGCGCTGCCTGCTAGGCTACGTGCACCTTGTCAGTCACCCTGTTTACTTAGTCTGTGTGGCTCTGGTTACCGTGTGCATTGTGTAACAAATCAATTGCACCTTGAATGGAAACTGTTCACAGACTCACATTTTGATTTATTTTCGTGGTACCGCCAGTGATTCAAGTTAGTTTAGAAAGGCAGAGAGGAAGAGCAGCATGTCGTTTACATTTATAGCGTGGTCTCATGGGTGCTATGAAACCGTGTGGACTGTAAGATGTAGGTTTATTCCCTTGGCGGGGAAGGGTGAGGCTTTGTTCATTTTCTGGGGAGAGCATCGTGCCTGGTGAGGGTCTGGACACTGCGATTTTATCCGTAGTTTCTTTTTGCTAATGAAAGCAGCAATGAAGTGGAAACGAAGTTCTGTGAAGCACGCATTGTATATAAGGAACTCCACTTGGTGTTTTACTTGCTCCAAGAGGTTGTCAAGGACAGTGATTAAGAACATGTGCTCTGGATCACTCAAGTGGCTTAACCTCTCCAAATCTCAGTGTCCTCATCTGCCACATGGGATGTGTTGGATATATTTTCTATGACCTTCCAGATCTACTTTCTACTTCTTTCTAGAAATCCAAACTTCTGTTCCAAGACTGGATGGCGGTGATCAGCAGGCTACTGTGTCCTCTGCTTCCTGTTCAGGATGGCCAATAGGGAGCACTTCCCATAGCTGGAGGAAGGGAGGAAGGAGAGTGAGGTTAGTGTATTTATTTCCCATGTTTCCTCACTGAGAAGAGGTCTTGGATTGATTGTGCATTTGGCCAAATAGTTTCTATGAAGTTGCTGAGAATATATTTAAACAACATAGCTCAATGTCCCTGCAGGTCCAGGGATGGTATCAGCTATCACTCCTAGCTTCAGGTACCTGTATTCTCCCTTGTAGTTCCCTACACCCAACCTACACCTTTGTAACTAACCTCTTTGCAAACAAGTCCTCCTCAAAGAGATTCAACTTGAAAATGCTATTTGTTTTCTATTGGGATCCTGGCTGATACATGGAGATAACCAGAAGAGTTATATCCTATGGTTGATATGAGGATTAAATGTAGAATGCTTAGGATGGTGTCTGACATATAACTGAGACTTGGGTCCAATAATTTGCCTTCATTACCCTGAATGGCAAACAACTAGTGGCTAGTTAACCCAAATCTACTCATCTTTCTTTATCCCATCATCCAAAGTTTCAATTAGAAACCTCTAGGGGCCTGGGAAAATTGATTCTCCCTCTCAGGATGAGCCCACAACCTAAGCAGAATCAGTTATCACGTTCCATGCTCCACCCACCATGACTGGCTTAAGAGTGGGCACATGACTTAATCTAGCCAGTTATCCAAACAGTGTGGCTCTAGGGACTTCCATTTGAAATTCTGGAGCACAGATGCACTGGCATGCCAAGCATTGGGTATGGTTCCAGCTGGCCTAGCTGTGAAGAGGAGCATTTTATCACTGACCTTATGTCAGGTTGCCATTGCAGGGGATGATTGATCCAGTTTTCTCAGTTCTATAATTGTTTAAAAAATTCTCTGGAAATAGCATGCCTCCCATTATCTGTTCCCAGTGTGGACAACTCCCGCCATCTTGTTCTTGGTAGACCTCTGTACTAGAGCTGTGTTCTGGAACAAGATACACCTACATAAGGATACTAGGGGAAAACAGTCCAAAGGAGATGCTACAAAGAACAGAGAAGAGTGTGGAAAAGAGTGAAAACAAAACTGGAATGCTGCTTCAATCACACTGCAAGCCCTCACCACTGTTAGACTTTTTTTTTTCAGTTGTGGGTGCACACCATATCTTTATTTTATTTTTTTTCTTTATGTGGTGCTGAAGATCGAACCCAGTGCCTCACACGTGCTAGGTGAGCACTCTACCACTGAGCCACAACCTCGGCCCCTGCTGAGTTTTTTTTTTTTTTTTTAAGCCAAAAAAGCATCCATACTGATACGCCTGGATGGCATTTGGATTTGGAACCAAGTCTTTCTGGCTCTGGAGACTGACATTTTCATCTGCTCATTTTCTTCATCATTTGACTTTTATAGAGCAAACCACACCTCATTTTCCCTTAGATGAGGTTTTTCATGGTGCACTTTATTATGTGAATTTCAGGGTGGAGGCCAAACCCATATTGGAATCTCACTTGGTCATTACTGATTTTGAGCGGGTTATCCTTCAAAGCCTCTGCTTTCCATCTGTATGAAAGGAGGTTGGACAGGATATGTCCTTTCTATTTCTAACATTCTGTGTAATGAAAACCAGTGTAATGAAAACCAGTCTCTGAGTTGGTACAACCTCTTTAGTCAGAGGCTAATGCAGGTTCGTGTCAATTAATAATAAAAATGGAGCAACCCCTGCTCATTACTATAGAGATGTGGGTCATCTTGTCCACCTTTCATTAATTTCTTTTAATTCAGGCTTCCTGAAATAGTTGTGTTCCACATTTTGGCCATTTAGCACAAACTCTCTTATACTATTCCCAAATTGTCTCCCATCTGAAAGTCTCATTGCCCTGGAAGAATATTAGGTGACTTGAGGGCATGATCCACTCTAATGGATCTTGCAAGTGCTGCTAGATCTAATCTTCATTCCAGACCTGTTCCCTGAATGTCCTTTAGGCACCTCCAAAGCAACTTGTCTATAGCCGAGCCTATTATTTCCTCTCCCAATCCTGTCTTTCCTCCTGTACTCCTCATCTCAGTGAAAGCACCAGCATTTGCTCTGATGGCCAAACCAGAAACCAAGGTCTCTGCCTTCATGCCCACTCAGTCCTATGGATTCTGTCTCCTTTGTTTGTTTTGTTTAACTTCATATCCGTCTTCTGAAGTTACTATAATGAATCACCACAAAGTTATAAGCTTTAGAGAACAGAAATGTATTTTCTTACAGTTCAAGTGTCTAGAAGTCCAAAGTCAAAATGTCAGTAAGGTTGGCTGCTTCTGGAAACTCTGGAGGTAAACTGTCCCATGTTTCTCTGCTACCTTCTGATGATTGCCAGCAATCCTGGGTGTTCTTTGCCTAGTACATGCATAACTCCAGTATTTTTCCATCTTTGCAGCAACTTTTCTGTGTCTCTGTGTGGTCTTTTATGTTTCTTATAAAAATATGGTCACTGGCTTTCAGGTCCACCCTAATCCAGTCTGGTCTCATCTAGATCTTTACCTTAAGTTCATCTTCAAAGACCCTATTTCCAAATAAGATCCCATTTTGAGGTTCTGATTGTACATGAACTTGGGGTGAGGGGTACTCTTCAATCCATTCCCAGCCTTTTTATCCCATGCTCACACTCTATATTCTTTTCCTTCCCACAAAAGCCTCCTGACATTTTTTTCATTTCTAACTTTGTCTTCCTCCTAACCCCAATTCTCCCTTTGTTTAATTTTCAGGACTTTCTGAAATACAAATGGGGCCACTTCCTTGCTCTTCTCGTTAAACCAGGCTCCTTCCTCCTCAATGCCAGAGGAGCAGTCTTTTAGCTGTGGTTCTCCATGGATTGTTGGTTGGTTGACATGGATTGTTGTCTCTCTTCCCAGCATCCCCTCTACCCTTCTTCCTTATGAACAGAGCCCTAATGGTTAGGTGCAGCAGTAGGTCCAGCTCAGACCCTGTTTACCAGCCAGTGCAACAGTTGCTTTATTGGGGACACGTGGCATACTTCTACCCAGGGAGATATAAGATGGGTGCTATGGTTTAGATATGAGGTGTCCCCAGAAGCTCAAGGGTGAGATAATTCACGAATTCTCAGAGGTGAAATGATCAGATGATGAGACATGTAATGTCATCAGTGGACTAATTCACTGGTGGGTTGACGAGGCTATAACCATAGGCAGGTCAGCTCACCGGGCGTGTGCCTTTGGTGTACAAAGTACTCTCTCCGTCTTCTGGTTGCCATGTCTTGAACTGCTTTCCTCCGCCTTGCCCTTCTGCATGATGTTCTGCCTCCTCTCAGGCCCAGAGCTATGGAGTCAGCCAACTAAGGACTGCATCTCTGAAACCATTAGTCAAAATAAACCTTTTTTCTCCTCTATGTTGTTCTTGTCGGGTATACAGTCACGACAATGCAAAAGCTGATTCAAACAATGTGCTTACAGAAAAGGTAAACCTCTGGCCTCCCTTTTCTTCCTGTTTGGAATCCAAGTAAGATGCTGAAAAATTCAGTAACCATCTTGTGACCACCAGGGGCAAGTATATACCCAGAGTGTCTTCAAAGAGTAATAGAAGGACATCCCTTAAGTGCCTCATGGTGACGTCTGCACCAGACCTAAACTGCCTACTCTTGGAGTCATTGTTGTAATAGAAAAATACAGCCTTTTAAGTGTTAAAGATGCTCTTTTAAGGGATCTCTTGTTCATATTCAAATGCAGTGCTTTACTGACACATGGAAACATATCTGCTTCCAACATCATCCTGTACCTTCCCAACCTTGTATACTAAATTCTGGCCATACTGAAATGCTACTTGTACTGCAAAAACCATGTTCTATTTTTTACCCCTTTGTAGATGATGCTTCCTCTGCCCTGGAATGCTATTCCTTCTCCTCTGAGCCCTGCTAACTTCTAACTTATCTTTCACACTCAAGTGCCACCTTCTCAATAGAAGCTTTCTTAATTTTCTCAGCTAGATTTAGTATTTTTATCACTCCATATACATCTCTAACCTAGTTCTTTATTGTACTGCATTGTAATACTCTATTTTTCTGTTTCTTTCTTTCCCTCTGAAAATGGAGACCTGGATTTTTTTTTTAATTGACCCCAGGGTGCTTTACCATTGAGCTACATCCCGGTCCTTTTAATTTGTATTCTGAAAGCGGGTCTCACTAAGTTGCTGACCGTCTTGCTGAATTGCTGAAGCTGGCCTCAAACTTGTGATCCTCCTGCCTCAGCCTCCTGAGTTGCTGGAATCACAGGCATGCCCTAGATTGTCATTTAATGTACAGTGATTTGCACAATGTCAGAAACACACTTGATATTAAATAAGTATGTGAATGTAAGAAGGATCGTGTCTGAAACGTAACAGCAAGCACACAAGAGGGATGGAGGAAATCCTATTGAATTAGATGTGCATGGGCCACATTCTATCCTTTATTATTTCTATGATTATGAACACCATCTATAATAAAAGCTTGATACCATATTGCAAACCAGATTAATCATCCATTATTCAACAAACATTTATCAGTTGACTATTATAGATTTTTTGGGACCCGGGTCCTTATTTTGCTCACATTGGCATTCCAAGCACACTGTCTGGCAGTTGAAAAGTACATGATAATATTTTCTATTAAGTTGGACAAAGGTGCAAATCAGTACTGGTGGTTTTCAGAGGAAAGAGGGCTGAACACAGAATCCCAGAGGATGCAGTGTTGGAATGGGGTTAGTAGGGATGGCAAGGGCTGAGCCTCAGCACCAATACCAGCAGGAGCAAAGGTTTAAAGATGGGAAGGCACAGGACATGACTTTCCTATGTTCATATAGGAATACACCACAGTGAATCTCCACATCATGGACAACCATAAGAATGGGGTTCTACCTCCTCCGCCGCAGTCTGATGACGAGTATGTAAGTCTGGAATATCTTGTTGAGTCAGAAAATAAGAAAATGTCAAAAAGAAAAAAAAATGGAATGAGAAATACCTAAAACCACAAACACGGCTTGAAAGGATAACACCTTAACCAAGTGTACAAAGCTAATATCATGTAGTAATTAGATAACCTGAGAGCCTGTGTCTTCTGATATAAGGCACTGAGAAGAATAAAACATCCTGTAGGGTGTCCATACCATGTACAAATTGAAAATAATTATGGGGAAACAGCATACAACCCAAATTGAGACATTCATTACAAAATAAACTGACCCATACTATTAAAAAATGTCAATGTTATAATAAACAAAGAAAGATTAGGAAATTGTTCCAAATTATAGGGGACTAAAGATATACAAAAGCTAAAGAAAATGTGTAATTCTGGATTGGATCATGGATCAGGAAAAATATGCTATAAAAGACACTATTTGCAAAATTTGAATAATATCCATTGGATAATAGTAATGTTTAAATGTTAAATTTCCTGATTTTAAAAATTATACTGTGGCTATATAAGGGAATCTGCTTGTCCTTCAGAAGCATTTAAGAGTAAAGGCAAAAAATTTCTGTAACTTACTCTCAAATGGTTAAGGGAAAAAAAGTCTGTGTGTGAATGTGGATGTGTGTATTTATACAATAACAGTTTGTGAATTTGGATGGAGAGTAAAAAAAAAAAGAATGGGGTTCTAATTAGAGTAAGTTATACCACGTGTGTGTGATATGCCAAAATACACTCTACAGTCATGTGTATCTAAAAAGAACAACAACAACAACAACAAAAAGATGGGAAAGTACAAAGAGAAGCTTCTAGTCCTGATTGACAGAAGGAAAAGAGAGTGAAGCCTGTAACACGGGTTAGACCACGGAAATCTTAGAATGACAAAGCTTCTAATGATGTTATCCCCTAGAGCAGAGGCTTCTGCAGACAGTTACCAACTATCAGTGATTTGACTTAAGTTTTTGATTTGTGATTTTTTGACTTTTTGATGGTCCAAAAGCAATACTTGAGGGTTGGGGCTGGAGCTCAGCGGTAGAGCACTTGCCTAACATGTGCGAGGCCCCAGATTCAATCATCCTCAGCACTGCATAAAAATAAGTAAATAAAATAAAGGTATTGTGTCCAGCTACAACTAAAAAATAAATACTAAAAAAAAAAAGGCAATACTTGTTCAGTAGGAACCACAGTAGGATTTTTTAACTGTGATCTTTTCCCAGATAACCATATGTGGTACCTCTCACAATGCTGGGCACTGGCAAAGAGCTGCGGTTTCCAGGGAGCCACATTCTCACCCAAAACTCTTTGGGGCACTGTGTTGCTAGGCTATCATGTTCCATAAGTCAGGCATAGTAAATGCACTTCTGACATGACATTTTCAGCTTTTATAATGAGTTCATCAGGACATAACCCCGTTGTGAGTCCTAATGCCTCTGCCTCCTGAGTAACTCTTTTCCCTTCTTTTTAATAACAGAACCTTGGATTTTAACTGGGCATATGACACAGCCTCTTTAGTAGCTGGGTGTAGCCTCTGAATAGATGTTGGTCAGTGAGATATAAACAAGTGTTTCATGAGACTCCAAGAAGTCTACTTAAAAGGATGGATGTTATCTGGGTGTGGTGGCACATGCCTATAATTCCAGCAGTTTGGGAGGCTGAGACAGGAGGATCATGAGCTCAAAGCCAGCATCAGCAGCTTAGTGAGGCCCTAAGCAACTCAGTGAGACCCTGTCTCTAACTAAAATACAAAATAGGGCTGAGGATATGGCTCAGTGGTAGAGTGCCCCTGAGTTCAATCCCTGGTACCAAAATAAAATAAAATAAAAGGATGGATGTGTTCTTGTCTGTTTCTCCACTCACTGCTGGAATGAGGATCTAAGTGCAAATAGGAAGCAGCCATGTTGAACCATTGAGACTGGAGCTGCCCTTTAGGCATGTCCTCAAGAATGGATGCAAAGAATTTGGCTTCAGATGGCATCATAGAGAAGCCAGATCCATATTCAAATTATTTTCTACATAATAGAGAAGTATATTCTTTTCCTTTAATATTTTGGTACTGGAGGTTTGCTGTTTCTTACAGCTGAACCTAATTACAATTCATCTGTCACTCAAATCCAGCCTTATGAGTGTTGAGGATTGTTATGGCTTAGATCTGGAATGTTCCCCCAAAACTTATGTTGAAACATGGTGTCCAATACAGCTAGTGCAGAGGTGAGGGTTTAGGCAATGAGTAAAACTCTGACTTCATCAGTGATGAAACCATTTGCTGCATTACTCTGTTGATAGCTGAATGATCTACTGGACGATAACCATAGGCAGGAGGGGTGCAGCTGGAAGAAGTAGATCACCTCGGGTGTGGCCTTGGACTACATCCGACCCTGGCTCCATCCCCTCTCTCTGCTTCCTGGCTGGTGTGTATGGAGCAGCTTTCCTCCAGTTGCCCTTCCCCCAAGGTGTTTTGCTTCATTTCTAGCCCAGAGCCACAGAATCAGCTGCCCATGGACTGAGACCTCTGAAAGCATGAACAAAAACAAAATATTTGTCCTCTAAGTTGTTTTTGTCTGGTATTTTGATCACAGCAACAAAACGCTGATTAAGACAGGAATCCAAGATGAATTTTCCACAGGGCTATTAATCTTGGGTATGTACCCCATGCCTGCCTGTCTTCCCTCTTCAAACCTACAACCCCATGTTGAACTTATTAAAGATCTCTCTGGGGCTAGGATTGTGGCTCAGTTGTAGAACACTCACCTAGCATGTGCGGGGCCCTGAGTTCAATCCTCAGCACCACATAAAACTAAGTGAATGGAGTGGTATTGTGTCCAACTACAACTAACTACAAATTTTTTTAAAAAATCAGTCTCTTCCTAGGACTGGCTGTGGAATGAGACCAAGTGTCTCCAGTCCTTCTCACTCTTTTCCTGGCTATGAACATGATCCTTTTCTGTTGTAAAGATATTTATATTTCATTGCCAGGTTGTAACGAGGGCCATTTATTACATTTTCTTACACCATATATGCAATAGCTGCAATTCCTCATTGATACTACTTGACTCATTTTCTTGAGAGTTATTGGAGACTGTATTAGCTATTTCTTGGTGCATAACAAATTGCCCCCAAATCTAGCAGCTTAAACAATAAACGCTTTTGATTACGCAGTTGTTATGGGTATATGGGCATGGATTAGTTGGGTGCTTGTGGCTCAGGCCTCCCATAAGGCTGCTGTCAACCTGTCTACAACTGGGCTATTGTTATTCCAAGACTCATGGGGGGGGGGTGGGGGGGTGGGCTGGAGAATATTTCCCAGCTCACTCCTTTGGCTATTGATAGGCTTCTGATGATCCACTTCTAAGCTTCCTTGCATGGTTGTTGGCAGGCCTTCATTTTTACACCATATGGGCCTCTCCATAGGCTCCCTGAGTGACAGTAGGAGAGAGAGGGGGTGGGGAGAGAGAGAAAGAGAAGGAGGAGGAGGAGGAGGAGGAGGAGGAGGAGGAGGAGGAGGAGGAGAGGAAGAAGGAGGAGGAAAGAAGAAAGAATGTACATGCTAGAAAAAGAATAATTCAGAAGCTACAGTCTATTTGTTGTCTAATTTTTAGAGTGATAGCCTATCACTTGGGCCATATGCTATTTGTTAAAAGCAAATCAGTAAGTCTGGCCTACAGTCAAGGGGAGAGGATTACCTAGGTAGGTGTTTTAGTCAGCTTTTTCACTGCTACAACTAAAAGACCCAACCAGAACAACTGTACAAGAGGAATAGTTTATTTGGGGGCCCTCACAGTTTCCGAGGTCTCAGTCCACAGACAGCAGGCTCCACTCCTCGGGGCTCGAGGGGAGGCAGGACATCATGGAGGAAGAGTGGTGTGGTGGAGGGAAGCAGCTCACATGGTGATCAGGAAGCAGAGAGAGACTCCACTCTCCAGAGACAAAATATATACCCCCAGGCCACACCCCCAATGCCACGTCCTCCAGCCACACCCCACATGCCTCCAGCCGCCACCCAGTTAATCCCATCAGATGATTAATTCACTCATTGGGTTAAGATTCTCATAGCTCAATCATGTCTCCACTGAACTTTCTTGCATTGTCTTATACATGAGCTTTTGGGGGACACCTCACATCCAAACCATAACAGTAGGGCATAATCTTTGGAGGCATCTTAGAAGTGGCTTACCACAGGTAAATTCATTTATCTTCTTGCTCTGTGCTTTAATTCCTCAAGGCAGGGTCTCTTTAGACATTCTCACCTCCTTAGATTTTTTTTTTTCCTGAGCTGGTGGCCTAATGGTATATTCATTTATTTATAAATACTCAGTGATTGCCTACTGGATTGCCAAGCATGTGCAATAGACAGGTATAGACTGGTAAATTAATAGAAATGGTCACTGCCCTGAAACCTAGGGGGAAGCCTGAGGCACAACAGTGTGGGGGAACTCTTGTTTTGTCCCCTGCACTGAGCAACTTAAGATCATCACACATTTTGTCTTGTTCACCCATCTTCTCAGTTCATCACCAAGGACTAGACTCAGGTGGCTGATTGGAATTTTTTCTCCAGTAAGGACACCTATGAGAAAAGAAGTAGGTAAGAATTGATAAGGAGGGGACTTTATGGAACAGACTTGGATTCCAAATCTGGCTTCATCCCTCTTACTTATTTGCTATAATGTTTCCCTATCAGTAAAATGGGCATAGAACTCAAGTCTCCTCAAAGTGTTATTGTGTGAGTTTAATGAGAAAATGTACTTGAAATACCTAGTGCACAATCCAGCGCATGGTGGACACTCAAAGGATGTTATTGATTTGGAATCATTACTTTGTTATGAATTTTATTACTATTATGTTTTTGTAAATAGGAATCAGCATAAAAAAGGAATTTCCCCCTCCCCGCAGATAATACAGTCCTTCAAATCATGTATGAGCTACCTGAAATCCTTTTTTTTTTTTTTTTGCAACAAGCCAAGATGGATATAAATAAATTAACTAATGAAGAAAAAGCACTCTGTTTTAACTTTGTGTAACTATAATCCTTTTTACAATTAGGAAGTAATCTTTCAGTAGACAGAGAAGGTGGAGTGTGTTCAAACTAACAGCATTTAGTCAAAATGGCCAAATATTTAGCATGCCCGATGCAATCCGCTGTCAGCCCTCGAGTGCTCAAGAGTATGCCCTCCCCTTGTGACAGACAGTCTGGCTTCTAAATGCACACCCAGCCTTTCCAGTGCTTTCTGCTTAAATGTATTCTGAATTTTTCACACATGCGTACACGCCGGGAATGATGAACAGCAGTTTAAAAAACACGTCGTAGAAATGCCAATTTCCAGATGGATTTGTTTTGCTACAAAGTTAGTTAACACTCGATTCATGAAATAGCGAAGGGAGAGGGGATGGAGAGCGGGTACTTACGCCCAAATAGGGTGAAACCTGCCAAGGAATGGATGGCCAAAAAGAACCGAGGAAACAAAAAGAGGACTGAGAACGATCTTCTCAAGAGAAAGAGGAAAAAAGGCAAAAATCAAAAGCCTGTAAGCTAATGGGGAAGTGTTAACCCTTTTTTAACATTCAAGCTGTAAAATAAAGCTGTGATTTGTTTCTCTCTGAGCCTGCCTGTTCTGTGACTGACTGGCTAAATCTGTGTATCAGAACAAAAGCTTCAATCTCTTTGCCTTCCCTTCCTCTCTTCTTTTTTCTTTTTCTTTTTTAAAAGAAATCCTCGTGCAAATGGCATCCAGTCGCATCTGAAGGAGTTGAAAGGAAATCTTACCTAGCGGCCCTTTATGTATTTAGACATGCGCTAATTTAAACCTTGAAATTGAAGTGATGTAGTTGCTCTTTCCAGTTATAGATTGACTTTCCCTGTGAGGTGCTCATTCAAGGAGTGTTGAAATAATGAATAGATGATACATGGGAGTTAGTCTGAGCTGTTGGACTTCATATTAATGATGTCTCCATTGGCCACTGGATGCGATGTTGGTGGGGTGGCGGCTTTGTGTTTCATTTTCCTCATCTATGTCTCACTGGGCTTCTGTGATGATTACCATGTAATCCATGCATTCTATAAATATTTACTGAGCACCTACTCTGTACCAGCCCTGAACATAACATTGGAGGTACAAAGAAGGGCTAAACAGAATTCATGCTCTCATGAGGCTTATTTTTCAGTGGGGAAGATAATCAACTAAAAAATAAATGTCTTGATGAACTCACCCTTCCTGATATCTACTCGTCTAGCCTCCTGCTGGCAGATGAATTCTTTACACCTATATCCTCACCCTTTCTTAGCATTAGGCAATGTCATGATTTTTTCTGAGTATACAGATTTATTTTGATGGTTTTATAATTAGCAACAATTCTGAGCATCTCTCTATATCTGAGTAGTATTTCCCCTATCATAATTTGCCTTTTCGAGCAGGGCACAGTGGCACATGCCTGTAATCCTAGCACTCAGGAGGCTGAGGCAGGAGGATCGTGAGTTCAAAGCCAGCCTCAGCAACTTAGTGAGGCCCTAAGCAACTCAGTGAGACCCTGTCTCTAAATAAAATACAAAAAAGGGCTGGGGATGTGGCTTAGTGGTCAAGTGCCCCTAAGTTCAATACCCAGTACCAAAAAAATATAAATAAATAAATAAAGTGTCTTTCCAGATTATTTGTTTCATTTTCCTATGGGAATTGACACCAGAAGTTGTTATTATTGATCTGAAGGAATTCCTCGTATGTTTTTTTAGGCCTGTATTGTCTAACGTGGGAGATTATAACCACATGTGGCTTTCCAGCCCTTGAAATGTGTTTAGTCTGAATTAACACATGCTCTAAACGTGAAATCCCAACACGAATGTTGGTTGGTATATTTAGTATTTGTGAAACCTAACAGACCTCAACAATTTTTTATAGAAATTACATGTTGAAAAGATGGATGGAAATAAAATACAGTTTAAAGTTAATCTGGGTGAGCCCGGGAGCATTCAACCACTGAGCCACATCCCCAGCCCTATATATTACTTTTGAGACAGAATCTCACTAAGTTGCTTAAGGCCTCACCAAGTTGTCAAATGTGGCTTTGAACATTCGATTCTCCTGTCCCAGCCTCCCAGGCTGCTGGAATTACAGTCATGCACCACCATGCCCGGCTAAGTTAATTTGTTTTTAATTACTCTTCTAGTGTGGCTATCAAACAGTTAACATTGCGTATGTGCCTTATATTATGCTTCTACTGGTCAATGCTGTTCCACATAAAAATCTCCTGATTTATGTATTGCAGACATCTTCCCTGATATGTTGCACATCTGTTAACTTTGTGGTGACATATTGTAATGGCACATATCACTTATTTTGCTCTGATTGGTGTTTTTGAAGTTTTGTTAAAGAGGTCCTCCTCTATGCCTAAGTCACAAAGATCTTTTCTACATTTCTTTCTGTTATTTTTATTATGTTAGCTTTTATATCCTTCACATATGGAATCACATCAGGGTTCAGTTTTTTTTCTTTTCTTTATGGGGGGTGATAACAGGGATTGAATCTAGGGGCACTCAACCACTGAGCCACATCCCCAGCCCCTTTTTTGTATTTTATTTAGAGACAGGGTCTCACTGAGTTGCTTAGGGCTTCCCTTTCACTGAGGCTGACTTTGAACTCTTGAGCCTCCTGCCTTAGCCTCCCAAGCCCCTGGGATTGCAGACATGTGCCACCAACCTGGCTAAGATTCAGTTTTTTGTTTGTCTGTTTTGATGTTAGGGATTAAACTCAGGATCTCCACCACTTAATCTACCACTGAGCTGCACCCTAGCCTCAGGATGTAGTTTTATTCTTCTCTGAATTCAGTTTTATTTTCTTCCATAAAATTAAGCCAGTTTTCCCAACACTCTAGCAAGCAATCTTTTCCCCATTGATTTGTTGGTATGTTATTGTATGTTAAGGTCCCCTATGCAAAATTAGAGGACAACATTGAACAGTTGTGCCGCAGTCTTGGCTGGGCACAGAATCACGAGCCACCACACACCTTGTAGATTCAAACAGCAATTCTTTATTCCCGAACTCACACCGGCCTCTACACACGTTCTGGGGAAAATCAAGTTCTGGGCACAATTCACGTCCCAAAATACTTTCTCAATTCCAGGAGAACTCAACGGGAACTCAGGCAGCAGGATATGCCCTATTCCCAGCAGCAATAACCTTAAACCTGGAACTTCCCTAAACCCAGATTGTCTTAAACTGGGAACGCCTTAAACCCAAATTATCCTAAACCGGGATACTTCCTAAAACCTGCAGGATCCACCCTAAACCTGGATCCACCCTCATTCTTGAGCAGGGTCACCTTTCTCAAACACACATGCAATGTCACAGCGAATTTCCAAGGCAAGTCCATTTAACATGGGGTACGCTGGCAAGGAAATTTCGATGCGTCATTCCTACTTGGCAACGGCCCTCAGCACAGTTGGAAGATTTCACTTGAGAGTTTGGATTTTCAGTACATTTTACAACAACATTGGAGGCACCATCAGCTTTGAGCTTGATTTCCTTCATGGTGGTCAGCTGCTGGCCCTGCACAAGGGCTACTCCTTCAGAGGGGCAGAAATCCCTTGTCGTTCTGACTCCAGACAGTGAGCTGAGGGTCAGAAGCCAGTTATCATGGCATGATCATTGTTGTTTTCTTATGTAGAGTTAAGAGGAAATGGAATAATATTACCCTCTTGTATCTGTCAACAGTGGGGAAAAGAGGGACTGAGAAAGTCAGCTTGGCGCTGTAAGGTTAACTGTGGAGAAGAGACCACACTGCATATAATAAAATGTTTTATTGGAGCAGACTTTCAGGCGGACACCCCTAGCAGAGTGCTGCGCCTATAGAAAATTTGCAGGAAGGCAGGGGAGGGGATGGGGAGATAGGAAGGATAGTAGAATGAAACAGACATTATTATTGCTATGTGCATATATGTGACTGCATGACCAATGTGATTCTGCAACCTGTACACTCAGAAAAATGAGAAATTATATCCTATCTGATTCAAATGTATGATATGTCAAGGTCATTGTACTGTCGTGTGTAACTAATTAAAATAAATAAAAAAATATGTTGAAACATTAAAAAAAATTTGCAAGGGGTTTTTGAGCAAAATATTTTTAAACTATTTATTTATTCATTCATTCATTCATTTATTTATATTAGGTATATATGACAGCAGAATGCATTTTGATTCATTGTACACAATTTCAGCACAACTTTTCATTTTTCTGGTTGTACACGATATAACGTTGCACCATATGTGCTGTCATAAGTGCACCTAGGGTAATGATGTCCATCTCATTCCACCATCTTTCCTGTCCCCATGCCCCTCCTCACCCCACCATCCCCTTTGACCAATCAAAGTTCCTCCATTTTTCCCATGCCCCTCCCCCACCATTATGGATCAGCAGCATCCACTTACCAGAGAGAACATTTGGCCTTTGGTTTTGGGGGATTGGCTTACCTCTCTTGGAAAGCAGTATGGAGATTCCTTAGAAAACTTGGAATGGAACCACCATTTGACCCAGCTATCCCACTCCTGGGTCTATACGCCAAAGGACTTAAAATCAGTATGCCACAGTGATGCAGCCACATCAATGTTTATAGCAGCTCAATTCACAATAGCTAAACTATGGAACCAACCTAGGTGCCCTTCAATAGATGAATGGATAAAGCAAGTTGTTGTTGTTGTTGTTTTTAAGTGGGGGACAGTCATTGCTACAAAGGGTGGGGTTAACATTCTTGGTCTGGCTGTAATAGTTGGGAAGTTTCTTTCGGGAAGGGTAAGTTTCTATTTGTGTTCAAGGCCAGTTCTCACTACAAGCTAGGCTTCAGTTATCTAGCAAGAGGGGGGACAGTTATTTAAAGTTAAATTTCAGTTAGCTAGCAAGAGGAGGAGGGCACTTTCCTAATAGGGGCCTTCCATTACCTTACTACTTCCATAGGTTTTTGAATTTGTCTCTTAATCCAGACTAATATTTTTTTTCTTTTCCAATGGAATTTCAAGTGGAACCCCACATGGAACTGTTCTGGTGGAAGTGGGTGGGGCTGACTTTGTGGGTATGTGACCTGGGCAATGGCACAGGGTCCCTCTTTCAGAAGTTCCCCAAGCTCAGGTTAGAGATCTGCTATTACAGCCTAAAATCCTTTCTAATTCTATTTGTGAACTTATGTTTTATAAAGATGTCCTAGGGGCCAATGGAACATGCTCAGGGAACAGGAGTAGGTGCAATATTAGAGTTGTCTGTTCCTGGCTGCCTCATTTGCATATGGCTGTGTCATTTGCATACAGAGTTGGATAATATCCCCTGAGAATAGAGTTCTAGTTGACCCACTATGTGTGGGAGTTAGGGAGACTCAAAGCCATCTTAACATAAATATGTCACATCTACAACTGAGTAGGCATAGGCAGAGAAGCCACACTTTTCATTTAAACCAGAATTTGCTTCTAACACTGAGAAGGAAATGACATTCTAACAGACACAATCAATAATAAAAAAAAAATTTTAAAAACCCAACTCTATTTAGTTTTCCTTATTCCTGTTACTTGTCTCTAACAGCCAACCACTTAGGCTGAAAAGGTGGGGGGAGGGGGAAGAAAAGGAAAATAAGAAGTAACCTCTAGTTCTTTTCCTTGCAGTCCTTCCTAACTCATCTGTAAACCAGTGGTGAAGAGTATTAGAAGAATATGTGCATATCAAAAAGTAAAATAAAAAAAACAATTGAGGTAGATTTGTGCAGCATTCTTGTTCTTGTAAGAACAAAATATGTGTGCATATACAAGCTACAAAATTAGAGTGATTTCAGTGATTTTTTTGTATATCAATTAAATGTTCTCTTGGCATTTAAAACTGTGTATCGCACAATATAAAGATAAATGGTACAACTGATGGTAATAACTTAAAATTTTAATTTTCCTTACCTAGAACAACATTGAAAGGCAAATTTAAAAACCATTGAGACGAATCAAGAGAGAAATCACAGAAGAAAGGAAAGAATTATAATATTATAATACTGACAGCGGAGGAGAAACTTTTTCTCTTCCCTATTGTGTTGGTTAATTGGGGGCCTTGGAATTAAACTGACAAAAGACAAATTAGCAAGAGAAAGGATAGATTTTTTTTTTAAAAGAGAGAGTGAGAGAGAGGGGGACAGAGAGAGAGAGAATTTTAATATTTATTTTTTAGTTCTCGACGGACACAACATCTTTGTTGGTATGTGGTGCTGAGGATCGAACCCGGGCCGCACGCATGCCAGGCGAGCGCGCTACCGCTTGAGCCACATCCCCAGCCCAGATTTTTTTTTTTTTTAATTCCTGTGGGTATGCTTGAATTCACAGAAAAATGTGACTCAAAGGACTGGCTAGAAATAGGGGTTTACAAACCACCTTAACGAGGGGAGGGGTCAGGATTTCAAAGGACCAGAAATGATTGAGGAAAATAATTGAGGGTAATAATGGAAGTCAAGGTTTGTTTTGGGAAGGTCTGTCTATGCAATTTCTCTTTTTGGCATTGGTTTCTCATCTCTGGTGACAGGAGTCACTCTTCTTCTGGTATAGGAAGCCTCCCTTGAAGGGGGATTTATGGCACTTAAGTTCTTTTATGAAGCTCTGATTTTAGGCAGGAAGGGTTATTCAAACAAAGCCTCTTCTTGCATCTGCTGATTTTCAAATACCTTCAGCACAGAACACTTTTTGTGCCATGTGACCTATGTTAGATCCCTTCGCGTGTCTTGTACATTTTTTTCTGCTTTTATAACAAGAGGCCTCATATTTTCATTTTGCAATAGACACTGCAAATTATGTAACTGCCTGTGGAAATGGGGCAGGGAAGGTAGAAAAGTCCAGGATCTCACTTAGTAAACCTGTCTTTATTAGGTGCTCAGGAGGTATGTTCGTAGAATCCTACACCTCTACTTATCTAGATCAATAAACTTGTGGGGTTTTCCCTGGTTTGTTTTTCTATTTCTTTTCTTTTCTTTTTTGAGCAAGAACCACAATCCAGTCATGGTGGCTTATACCTGTAATCCCAGCAACTCAAGAAACTGAAGCAAGAGAATTGCAAGTTTGACGCCAAACTCAGCTATTTAGTGAGGCCCTAAGCAATTTAGCAAGACCCCAACTCAAAATAAAAATGACGAAAAGGATTGGGGATGTGGCTCAGTGGTTTAGTACCCCTAGGTTCAATTCCCAGAACAAAAATAAACAAACAAAGTCTATAAGTCCCATGGGGAAGAGTGTATTGCCTTTAAGTCGACAGGTTGTAGGATTTAAGAGGATACCATTAGATGGGCATGGTGGTACGTGCCTGTAATCCCAGTGACTTGGGAGGCTAAGGGAGGAGGATCACAATTTCCAAGACAGCCTCAGTAACTTCATGAGACCCTTTTTCAATATAAAAATAAAAAAAGAATTGGAGGTATATAGCTCAGCGGTAGAGTACCCCTGGGTTCAAACCCCAGTACCACATACACACACACACACACACACACACACACAAAGAGGGCACCATTTACATTAATGATGCCCATCAAAAATTATGCAGCATGTCAGGCGCAGTGGCACATGACAGTAATCCCATCCACTCAGGAGACTAAGGTAGGAGGATCTTGAGTTCAAAGCCAGCCTCAGCAATGGTGAGGCGCTAAGCAACTCAGTGAGATCCTGTCTCTAAATAAAATACAAAATAGGGCTGGGGAGGTGGCTCAGTGGTCCAGTGCCTTTGAGTTCAATCCCGGGTACCAAAAAAAAAAAAAAAAAAAAAAAAAAAAAAAAAAAAAAAATTACGCAGCACAGTGGCCTGGCCTACACTTGTCCCTTAGTATCCATGAGGGATTGGTTCCTGGACCTCCCATGGATACCCAAATCTCTGGATGCTCAAGTCCCTAATATAAAATTGCATATTACCAATGCATATCTTCCCATATTTTAAAACTCAGCTCTAGATTACTTATATTGAGAAACTGATGTGACTCCATTTTTGAGAAACCAGCCTCTACCTCAGAGCAAAGCCTGTCCAAGGAAGGGGCCATGGCCATTGTCCTTGGAAAACCCACAGAGCACTCCTAGGCACATACCCACCCTGCTGAGTTGTTTGTCTGCAAGTAACAGGAGAGATCTGCTGCGCCAGGTGTCCCTGACTCAGTCAGGCTAGGTGAGGACCCATAGCAACCCCCTAGCAAGCACCAATCAGCATGAGACAGGGAAAATACCTGGAATACCAGATGACCCCCCAGTAGTTTATGGTGGTTGATAACATGTTGGGAAACCATGTAGTTCAGTCCGTACACCCCTCGTGGCTTAAACCAATCAGTTCAAACGAATCCCCCTATTGTACTGACCAATCACCCCTACCCAACTTGTGCCCACAGTGAATCATGTTTTAGAGTTGTTTTATGATTTTCCCGCAGTGTGTGATGATTTGCTGAGAGATACTATGATGAATGTGAAGTCCCTGCCTTCCCCAAAGAGTGTTTAAAACTGCTGCAAACCCTGGGCTCGGGGCCTCTCAGCGTAACCAGTTGCTGTGTGTACAGAGGACGGAGCTAGCTCGCAATTAATGCCTCTTTGCTGCTTATATCAATCTTGGTCTTTGGTGGTCTCTTGGAGGTCCTGAACTCGAGCATATCACTATTAGCTAATACAGTATAAAAACAATGTAAACCATTGTTTCACTATATCGTTTAAGGAATGATGACAAGGAAAAATGTCTGTGAATATTCAGTACAGCTGTATTAAAAAAAAAATTCACCTGCTGTTGGTTGAGCCCATAAGTATGGAACCCACTGATACCGATGGCTGAGTATACTTATTTCTTCTATGGTAAGGCTGTGCAGAGTGAATGGTGAGAAATTGGTGAAAGAAATCAATGTTAGATTTTTTTTAGCTTCAACTCTACTATTTCTCCATTGACCAACTCTAATGCCATCTTCTCTAGTTTTAGTTTCTCTCAACTGACATTCTTCTTTTTTTTTTCTCTTTTACTTTTTCTGGGATGGGGGATTGATCCGAGGAATGCTTAACCATTGAGCCATACCCTAAGCCCTTTTTATTTTTTATCTTGAGACAGAGTCTCACTGAGTTGCTCAGGGCCTTGCTAAATTGCTGAGGCTGGCTTTGAACTCGTGATCCTCCTGTCTCAGCCTCCCAAGTCATGGGGATTATAGGCATGCACCACCACATCTGGTGTCAATTGACATTCTTCTAAATTTCTCTTTGATGTAGAGGAATGCTTGTTCTCTATAAACCCTCATTTTAGTATTTTTCTTTCTTAGTTATATAAGCTAGTGGGTGTTTATTGCAGAAAATATTTATAATTATAACACTAGGAGATAAGAATTGTAAATATTTTGATAAATATTTCCCTCCTTCCTACAAACAGACCAGTGTAAAAATATTTTTCTATTCATTCAGAAATGAAATTATATTGTAGACAATATTTGCTTATTTGTTTTTTCACTTGGTAATATTTCATCCACAATTTTCCAAGTTCTTAAGTATTTTCTCTAACATCCTTTATGATCGTTTCAAATTATTTCATCACCATTAATAGGTACTTTTTGAGAAAAGTATCATTTTTAGTTAATCCCTATTTAGGATATATGCTTAAAACATACAATTTTCACAAAATCCATATAGGCCATTTGTTTCATATCTCTGTGATTATTTCATGAATGTATAATATTTTTTAATTTTTTTTTAGTTGTAGGTGGACAAAATGCCTTTATTTTTATTTATTTATTTTTATGTGGTGCTGAGGATCGAACCCAGTGTCTCACCCTTGGTGGACAAGCACTCTACCACTGAGCCAAAACCCCAGCCCCACTTTGTATAACCTTGTTGGCTTATAGAAGCACAAATCATTTCTTTCTTTCTTTCTTTCTTTCTTTCTTTCTTTCTTTCTTTCTTTCTTTCTTTCTTTCTTTCTTTTTTTGAGGAAGATACTGAGGACTGAACTCAGGGGCACTTGACCGCTGAGCCACATCCCCAGTTCTATTTTGTATTTCATTTAGAGATAGGGTCTCCCTGAGTTGCTTAGCACCTCACTTTTGCTGAGGCTGGCTTTAAACTCGAGATCCTCCTGCATCAGCCTCTTGGGTCCCTTGAGATTACAGGCATGCGACAATGGGCCCAGCTGTGCAAATCTTTTCTTAACCCAAACTTGAGCTTATACAGATCCAAATTCAGGCCAATCCATGTTTGCCTTTCTCAGGGTACTCTAAACTCAGGAGGTCTTCTGAAATGCTTGTCAGATGAAAGAATTTATTGGAATGAACTCTCCTGAAATGGAATACAGTGTTCCCCTCTTATCTATGGAGGTATTACCAAGACTTCCAGGGGGTGGAGGCCTGAAACCATCAGTAATACTGAACCCTATCTATGTTATATTTTTTCCTATGCATATATGCCTATGATAAACTTCACCTTTTTAGTTGAAGCTCTTTACTGCTTCTCTGTGGCATATCCAAATGGTCAGCATCATTATGCTTGCACCTTGGAATTCAAATAATGGTTACTTGAACATAAGCAGCTTATTACTGAGATAGTTAATCTAATAACTGAGCTGGCAAGTGACTAACGGGTGGGTAGAGTATACCACATGGATGTGCTTTCATATCCCAGGAAGGAAGAAATAGGACACTGCTACCTTTCATCCTTCTACTGAAAATGGTGCACAATTTGCAATCTACAAATTGTTTATTTCTGGAGTCTTCCATTAAATATTTTCAGACTGTGGTTGTCTGGGAACTGAAACGTCAGAAGGTGATACTACAGACAAGAAGAGACTAACTGCGAAAGGATAGCAAGAATTGAAAAGAATTTAAGTTAATCAACAATGGTGATTTCTTTGTTTTTTGTTTGGTACTGGGGATTGAACCCAGGGGCACTTAACCACTAAGCCACATCTCTAGCCCTTTTTATTTTCATTTAGAGACAGGGTCTCACTAAGTTGTTTAGGGCCTTGCTAAGTTGCTGAGGGTGCTCTGAACTTGCAGTCCTCCTGCCAAAGCTTCCCAAACTGCTGGGATTATAGGCTGTTACCTATATAGGCTGTTTCTGCACCCAGAAACAATGGTGGTTTTTTTTTTAATTTTCAATTTTATTTATTCTTTTTAGATATACATGACGGTAGAATCTATTTTGGTATATTATACACACATGGTGTATAACTTATTCTACTTAGGATCCTATTCTTGTTGTCGTACATGACATGGGGTCACCCTGGTCATGTATTCAAAAACAAGGATAGAAAAATTATGTCTGATTAATTTTACTGTCTTTCCTATTCCCCTCCCTTCCCTTCCCTTCATTCCCCTTTGTATAATCCAATGGGCTTCTCTTCTTCCCCTTCCCACCCTCCCTTGATGTTTTAAAACATCCATTGCCAACTTTAGCCATGAAGGCTATCTGTGGATTTTTCTTCCTCCTATCCTGTGTCTTTTTATTTTCTGAATCAAAAACATCTGGCTGCATTTTAAATTGATTCACACAATTTACTTCACCAGCCTCTAGGCCCCAAACTGTTCCTAGTGATGCATCAGTGTCTGCGGTGGATGTCAATGGGGGCTGTGCTGGTGCATCCGAGAATGTAATCTGCCCTTGAGTCATTATGTTAAAATGATTCCTCACGTTGAATTGTTTAGTGTGAAATAGGATTGTTTGCATTCCATTTACTCTTTCCTTTCTTAATTAGAGTGACCACCAACTGTTGGATTCTATTATATCTTTCCAGGAATTCCTCCTGTAATAAGGTTAACTTTAAATACTGTATTTCCTCGAGGATGACATAAAATTTACTCTCCTTTAGAAAAAAAAAAATAAATCCAAGTCCTCAGTGAGTGATGCCACACAGAATTATAAGAATATTAGAGTCATGTAAATGTAGAAACTCTCCCATTCATTGCTGCAATAAATATTGTTTTAAAGCAGCTCTGCCTACCTTTTCGGAGGGCCTGGATGTTGATACCTGTCTACAGGGGATATCATGCCATCAATTGCTTGATGAAGGATAAATCTTTCTAATATTTTTTTCTCATGAGTACAAAAATTAATGTGTGACCCTGTTTTTTTTTTTTTTTTTTTTTTTTTTTTTTTTTACTGTTCCTATAAAGGAAAACTAAAACACAGTGAGTCAGATAGGTTTTCGAACCATAATCCATGACTTGATAAATGCCCTATGTTTTGTATTTCTGCCTCTAGATTCAGCTCATCCACACCTTCCTGTAATAGTGATCCATTTATGCTTTGAATGTAGTCTTTGCTTCTCAGCTACTGTAACTGATTTTTAAAAAGGACATGTTTCTTTCTCCTCCTCTCTCCCAGCTCTTCCTTAACCTCTCCCCCTCCCTAATCTCAGGGGAAATAGGATTACCTTTCTTCCCCTTAGCAGGCAGATTTATCTGTCCTGAGTACATACCCCCCATAGGAATGAAGTAATCCAGACTTTGGGGATGGTAAGAGATCTCAGAAACTATCTGAGACTGTCTCCCAAACTAACAAGTGAATTACAACAGAGAAAGTGAGGAATGTAGCCTTTGAATCACTGCCTTTGACATGGGAGTCACCTGTGTTTCTCCTTTGCTAGCAAAGAAATAAACCTTCTTTTTCCTTTTTCTCAAAACCGTGTCCTTCATCATTGGACTGGCATCTGGGACATGAACCAAGTTTTGGCAACACCAACACAAAGAATGATTATAGTGGCTACCATGGCCATTTCTGAAATCCTGTGTAGACAGAGGCAGGACCGTGTCCCGTGCAACATGATTCACCTCACCCCTGCACCCTGCCTGCCTCTGCCCTACTCATGCTTGAGACTTTGTGCTCTAAAGGGCAGGAGGAATTCGTGTGTACTCCTCCCTCTGCCTAGAACATTCTTCCCCAGTGCAGTAGGTTTTCATTACTGTGACCAAAATACCCAACAAGAACAACTTAGAGGAAGAAAAGTTATTTTGGTCTCATAGTTTTGTTACCGAAATCTCTGTCCTTGTCCCCGGTGCCAATCCAATAAGGAGGACACAGTTTTGAGAAAAAGGAAAAGGAAGGCTTATTGCTTTGCTAGCAAAGGAGAAACACAGGGGACTCCTGTCCCAAAGGCTGTGATTCTGCCCAACAGCAGGAACAGGGGGCTTTTAAGGAGGTGATTTAAAGGCTCCATTTTACATATTCTCTGTTGAAGTTGTTACTCTGTTGTTAATTTGGGAGATAATCTTTTCTGAGTTCTTCTGGTACCATCTCCCAAAGTCTGGATTACCTCATTCCTGGTGGGTGTGTATTCAAGGACAGATAAATCTGACTGGGATGGGAAAGAAACGTAATCCTGTTTCCCCTGAGATCAGGGAGAGGAACAGATTAGGGAAGAGCAGAGAGAGAGGAAGAGAAAGAAACCTGTCCATTTAAAAAATCAGTTGCGATGGCCAAGGAGCAAGGGCTATATTCAAAGCGTAAAGTGTTAACAAATAACTGGGGCTAACGGAGTGAATAGCAGCTTGTGTTGATCCACCTGATTGTTTGGTTTATGGCAAAAATTGAAATCTGTAAATATTTATCGTATTTTCTCTTTCTGAATATGTTCTCTAGTAGTTTTCATAAGAGCAAGACTTTTTCTGTCTTCCTGACTCTCAGAGGGAAAAAAAACTTTTCTTCTATCCTCTTATGTTCAGTGGTTGGGAGCTTGCAATTTGACAATAGACAGATTAGCAAGAGGAAAAGCAGATTTATATTCATGTATGTGCAGGGGAATTCACAGAAATTTTGACTTTTCAAGCAGCCAGAGATAGGGGCTTTATAACCTTTATAAGAAGGTGAAAGGAGTGGGGAGGGAGGACAGGCTTCTATGGGAAGAACAAATGAGTTTTCTCTAGCAAAGACAAATGGGTTTTAAGAATAAAACCAGAGATAAGGTTTGATAATGTTTGTTTATGCAAATGCAGTGGTCTTCTGTATCCTTTTTGTGGCTAGTACAAACCCCCTGGAGAGGGGATTTATGTCAATTTCATTCTCATTCTCTTTCCTGGGAGTAAAACTACCCTGAAGAGGGGATTCATGACAGTTCCAGAAGTTTCTGTATTTAGTCAGATTAAGGGACCTCCAAGAAGACTTCTTTCTGCATCTGTTCAATCTCAAATATTTTTAGCTTAAAATGATCTTCATGTCAATTACATGGGTCTCAGCCTTCATAATTGCATGAGCCTACACACACACACACACACACACACACACACACACACACACACATTTTGCATATCAATGCTGCCAGTGAGAATTCTCACCTAAGTCTGATTCTTTGTTCCAGGTTCTTGGATTCAGGGCTAAATCTTAGATTCAGGGACCTAAAATTTATGTGAAAAATAATGTAGAACTAAACACATAAATAATACCATAAAAATTTTTGGTATGGAATTTATGCAGAATCAGAGGTACAATAACACCAAATCACTTCAGTTTTAGAGATTTGAATCTCTTTTCAGTGATCTCTTTTTCTGATCAATCGGGGAGACTTGTTGATTTCAGCTGGGTCTTCCCTTTCACCTAGAGTTGCTGTGAGATTTAAACAAGTTGTTTTATGTATATGTGATGTGCTTAGGCATAAGGTTAGTCCTCTACAGATTTTAACTATGATGATTGGTAGGCCCATTCTTGGAAAGAGGAAATATGTAAGTTGAGCAGTTTAGGGAGGGAATTGGAGGAGAATGTTACCGGTTTGGTGGAAAAGCTTACAATGCCTTTGAGAGATCCAGGAAGTGACGTCACTCAATAAGTGGTTGATGATGATGATAATGGTAACACAACAGCAATGACAAACTATTGACTACAGCCCTCATAGGTCTCCATGCTGTTAATCTGTGAGTGGGCAGGCTGCCTGGTTGTTCCGAGGATGCAAGAATTACTACTCAGATGGTTTGACTTCAAGATAAGAAGGCAGGGAGTTGGTTTCTTGATGGGAGGCTCCCAAATGCCAGAGGAGGGGGCTGGTACTGAGGAAGAACCTGGATCCACTCTAATATTCCCTCCTCTCCAAGGCAGTTGTTTCTGCTGCTTTATTCTTCAAAATAGATTCTGAAAGAATTTCTTACTTGACTTTTCTGACTTTCATCTAGTTTTCGCATGGGGGTAACATGCTGGGCTTGGATGGCAGTAGCAAAACCCAGCTTTGCTTGCTTGGGGCCTTGGGTGGGGCTTGTGAAAGCCACTGTTGTCCCATCAACCAAATGCTACCTTCTGGAGTTAGGAAAGGGAAGGTGAGAGAGGGAACTAAATTCCAAAGGTAATCTCTTTTTTTTAATTTGTTCTTTTTAATTTTATATGACAGTAGACTGTATTTTGACACCCCGTACATATATGGAGCATAACTTCCCATTCTTTTAGCTTTACACAATGTAGAGTTGCACTGGTCATGTATTCATATATGAACAAAAGAAAGTGATGTCACATTCATTCTACTGTCTTTTCCAAAGGTAATTTTTATCAACCCCTTTCTTATGTTTACCCCCTGAGGATCTGCCCATCTTGACTCTCAGCTTCTCTAGGGCTCTCCTAGCCAGTTGTGTCCTTCCTCCTGTGTTCTCCTCCAACACACTCTATAGCTATTTCCTTGTGCCTTCTCTTTCATCCACCAATAAGCTCCTCATCTATACCCACCCATCAGAAAATTGATGGCCTCTTCATTGATGGCCTCCCCTCCATGCCTATCTTGGTTATGGGTTTATTCTTTTACTATCATTTATTGGGTTTTGGCAGGGAGAGACAATAAATGCTTATGATCATTTCTCTGTTCCAAATGGATACATTGCTACTAATATTTAAAATACCTTTTACTGGAAGATTCCATTTCTAAGAAAACAATCTATTTTCTGGTGTCAGAAGTGAAGGGCAAGGTTGTACTTCTAGTAAGAAATTATCCACTCAAACAGGAGCTGTGACAGTTATCCAGGGCACGTTTCTGTTGTCATTAGATTCTGTTTGCTGTGCTTTTGTTTATGACTTTACCAATCATAGGCTCTAAGCCCAGAGTCACTCGACTCACTGAAGCTATTTCAATTTGCTCTCTGCCTGGTGAACTCTGTCGGCTTGAAAAAAATTTTGTCTTTTCCATAAATTAATTAAAAATGCCACATTTTCCGGATGCACAGTTACCATGTTTGCTTCTTATGTTTGCCACTCAGTTTCAGCATGATCAAGAACCTGAAATAGATTCAGGTCCTTTATGGCAAATAGAGCAACACTGTGTGTAAATCATGTGATTGTCCTCCAAATATGGGCATTACCACCACCACTACCACCCCCAAAAATGCTGATCCCCAAAGCCACACACTTATTTATGTATTGGGAAGGCAATAAAGATTAACAGAAACTCTAGGACCAAGAACATAGGCTGCAGCCCAGAGATAACTGGCATCTTTGCTTTGATGGACTCGTTTCCTCAGCCTTCTCTTAGCTTTAGTTAAACATAGTTGGGAATGTTTCTTCCTGGCATTGGGTGTTATTTTTGCATTTATATTAAAGAGCAGGAAAAAAAATGGAGGGGGGCCTAATGAGGAATAAATAATAGAAGAGAGGGAAAAATTATTTGTTTGTAAATGTATTGGACCTTATAAACTTATATAATCCACGGATCATTTCCGTGGTAGACTGTTATGGCTCCAAAAGAGCCATTGTGCTAATGTAGCAGCTGATGATCTTATGCACAAACTCTGCATACTAAATGCCCTTATGAAATTGGGAATGAAATATGGGAGCCGAACATGGCTAATAACCATTTTTAAAAATAATGAAGTGTTCTACCACCTCACTCTCCCGCCATTCCCCTTCAAAATCATGAAGAGATGCATCAACCTAATGAACTAATGGCCTGAAAATGTTATTAAAAGAAAAAAAAACAACCTCTGTATTTGTAGTGGGGGAAAAAAAACTGAATCAAAATAGGACTTCTATTCTGAAGCCTAAAACATATTTTTGCACTTGGAGAAAATGAATGAGCTGGTGCCATGTGTGATTTCAGCAACCGATGTTTAAGCCTCTGAAATTAAATCATGGACACGTTGGGTTTTAGAGAAACACCTTGGGTTTTAGAGAAGGGATGGAGGTGGGGATTGGCTTTTCCAAAGCACTTTGGGCCTAAGTAGCAACACCCTGCTTGGCCATGCTGGAGAATAGGCTGCCAATTGTGCCAAATTATATGATGCTTTTGAGATGTGCACAAATAGCCCATTACACTTTTCCCAGCGTTCCTTCATTAAGACCGCAGAATTGTTTCTTCATAATAGCTTCTGAAAGGTCAAGAATTGCTTACTTGACTTTCTGGTGCCCTTCATAGAGAACTGCTGTTAACCATTTGTAGCTTTTGCCCCTCAGAGCTGATGTTGGCTCCTAAGTCTCCCAAAGGCTGTCAGGATTGGGTGCCCCCTGCCCAGCCCACGCATACACACCCACCCACCCTTGCACATAAACACATACATGCACACCTCAGTTAGAAGTGGGGAACAGAATGAGGATCTGGAATCCCTGCAGGTTGAGATCTTGTTTGACTTTCTGTTAGAGGTGATGTTGAGCTCTGGGTAGCATTAGGTAAGTAGCAGAGGGCTTTGGGATTTTGAGAATGAGTCCTGGATCAGAGAACCTGAGTTGAGATCTAGATCTACTCTTTCCAAAGTAGGTCACCTGGGGCAAGTCATCCAGCCCCCAAAGGCTCAATTCCCGTATGTGGAAAATGGGAACAATAGCATACCACCTCAGAAAGTGCTTTCCTGGCAGAGAGTAGGCATGCAAATGTTGACTCATAATAAAAACTGATAGCAATGGACGCCTGCCAAGCCTGGGCCTTGACTAGAAACATGGCATTACATGATTCCTTCCATTGCCAATGAAGGGCTCAGTCCCAGCCCTCATTCAGGTCTGACAGATGACCGTATTCTTTATCAAAAGTCTTCTGTCAAGAGCTTACATTTGCTGAGTGTGGTGGCACATACCTGTAATCCCAGTGGTCCGAGAGGCTGAGGCAGGAGGATCACAAGTTCAATGCCAGTCACAGCAGCTTAGTGAAGCCCTAAGTAACTCAGCGAGACCCTGCCTTAACATAAAATATTTTAAGGGCTGGGGATGTGACTCAGTGGTTAAGTGCCTCTGGGTTCAATCTCCAGTATCAAAAAAAAAAAAAAAATTAAATAAAAGAGCTTACATTTGGTTCTCATTTAATTCTTTACACTTTCCATGCAATAGGTCTTATTGCCATATTATACACAAAGAAACCCATGCTCAGGGCTAATAACAATGACCACGGCTTAGTGACTGTTTATGGGCACTGCCTTAGGCATGGTGATCTATTTTCTTGTCAATGGGCATCTTGTGTCCCACTATTGAGACACTACCACACACCTTCTTGAACATGGAGGTACATGAGCTGGATTTTTTCTTGTGGGTGAACTCAGAAGTAGAACTCCTGGGTTGAGCTATGTGGAAGCTTCAACAAGTAAAATTATTTGCCCAAATGAATGCAATCATTTATCCTGCTGCCAGAACATGTCAACCTACCTATTGAGCCACATCTTTTCCTGCATTTGTTATTTTGTTTGTTTGTTTGCAAGCTAATGGGTATAAAGTGGCATTTTGGTTGGCCCTGATTTGTATTTCTCTGATTATTAAGGAGATTGGCAATCTCCTTTTGTATCAATTGGCCACTGTCTTCTCTTCATTGAAATGTCTGTTCATGTCTTTTGCCCATGTTTCTGTTGGTTTGTTTGCTTTCTTTTATTTTTTTATATTATTTTCACAGTGATGTATTAGGGGTCATACCCTTGCAGATATTTTCTGCTTGCTTGTAACTTGCTTATTTACTTTGTTTAGAGTGTTCTTAGCATAAATCCTTGGTTTCAATGCAGTTGAGTTTATCAATTTTTTTCTTTAAGGATTAATATTATTTTATCTCTTGTTTAATAACTTTCTCCCAATATACTTTAAAAAAAATTTTAGACACAATACCTTTATTTTATTTGTATGTAGTGCTGAGAATTGAACCTAGTGTCTCACATGTGTTAGGCAAGCACTCTACAACTCTAGCCCTCTCTCAATATTCTGAGTTTTAAGTTTGACTTCTGACATTTAAATCCTCCAATATATGTATTATTGACTTTTGAGTATTATTTGAAGTGCTGAGACAAAATAATATTTTCCATTTCAAATTGTTGAATTTGTTTTCTTCCTATCTCCTACTCTTCCAACACACACTGTTGCCATTTCTTCTGTCATATATAAAATTTTCATGTGTATTTCTGGGCTATCCATGGTATTCTAGGCCTTTGATCAGTTTGTCTATTCCTGAATCAATACAAATGGTCACTCTGGCTTTATAATAAGTCACCTTAGCTTTTAGAATAATTTCTACAAAAATAACAAATATTCATCTTAGGCAAATGAAACAGTGTAGAAAATTCCAGAGAAATTATAATTCATATAATTTTCTTATTGAGTATATTAAAAGTTACATTTAGTGTGCATTTTTTTCTGGAAAAAAACAAATATGAAAACCAAGACACATATATGTATATAAATATACACATGCGTTGATACTTTAACAAATTTAAAATAACTATTGATTGCTTCCTATGTACAAAGCTCTATGTTTAAGGCTTTATTATTGCCAAAGCTGAGAGATAATATTTAGGAAACATTATAATGCTTAAGATACTAATAATAGTGTTAGGAGGAAATTTCTTTTCAATTTGGCAGCTAATATAATTCCTCTTTGGGTACCTTAGTCCAGGAAGGCATTTATTTTGTATCCCTAAGCTTTATTACTATCCTAAACCAGGAAAATAAATCTTTCTCCATCCCTAAAGTAACATGCTTATCCTCTAAGCACACGGCTATCTGCCGTCTAATAAAGCAAAACAAAACGTTGTGTATTACATTTTTAAAGGGCTATATCTTAGCCTTAAAATCAGATTTGTGTTTGAGCTCTCATTCTGCCACTAATTAACTTTAGGACCTTGGACAAGTCATAGAACTTCTGAGTCTCAGTTTCTTCATCTTTAAAATGAAGATAGCATCTACCTTGCTGTTACCAGAATGTTAATGTATTTTTTAAAGCCTCATAAAATGTTTGCCAATATTTGCTTCTGCATTTTTAATGAGTTTTTAGTTTATTACATTAGTAATATGAGCTTCTTGTAAAATTTTTGGACAGTACAGAAGGAGATACAGTAAAAATTAGATGTCCCTTCTCTCCGCATGTACCCTGTTCTTCCCTCCAGCCAGTCTCACTTCACTGAAGGACTAACATTAAATTCTTTTATATTTAAAAACATCCTAAGATTTTATTATTAAAAACATCCTAAGATTCCATGATGGACAAAAACCTTTTTTTTTTTTTTTCTTTTTGGTATCAGGGATTTAGCCTAGAGGCACTTACCCACTGAGCCACATCCCTAGCACTTTTTATTTTTTTATTTAGAGACAAGGTCTCACTGAGATGCTTAAGGCCTTGCGAATTTGCTGAGGCTGACTGTGAACTTGCGATCCTTCTGCTTCAGACTCCTGAGCTGCAGGAATTACAGGTGTGTCCCACTGTGCTCAGCAAAAATCTTCAAGATCCTATAAACACATCAGATAACAATCTAAAATATTCAGAACAACTCATTTTTTGATAGTTCTTAAGTTTTTCTATATTTAAACAACTTAGGAAGAAAAAAATAAATAGAAATATTCAAATTAAGAAGAAAGTGATTAAGAAGCTTGTCATTTGCCATTTACAATTAACAGTAAACATTCTGTTATAGGAATTTATGGTTTAAAATATTTTTTTTTCAAGTTTAAAAGTGAATTTTATTTGCACTATTATGCATTTTTTTTTGTTTTTTTATTTTATTTTTTTTATTTTTTATTTTTTTTTAATTTTTTTATTGATTATTTAAAGCATTACATAGCTCATGATATATCATCTTTCATACATTAGACTCAAATTGTGTTTTGAACTCCCATTTTCACCCCAAATATAGATTGCAGAATCACATCTGTTACATATTCACATTTTTACATAATGCCATATTAGTGTCTGTTGTATTCTGCTACCTTTCCTATCCCCTACTATCCCCCCTCCCCTCCCCTCCCCTCCCATCTTCCCTCTCTACCTCCCCTGCTGTTATTCAATTCTCTCCCTTTTTTTCCCTCCCCCTTGCCCCTCATAGCCTCTTATAATTTTATGTATCCTTGAAGGTCTCCTACCATTTCCATATGCTTTCCCTTCTCTCTCCGTTTCTCTCCCCCCATTCGTCTTTGTTTACTGTAGTCTTTTCCACATGCTCTTCCTTCCTGTTCTGTTCTTAGTTGTTCTCTTTATATCAAAGCAGACATTTGGCATTTGTTTTTTAGGGCTTGGCTAGCTTCACTTAGCATAATCTGCTCTAATGCCATCCATTTCCCTGCAAATTCTATGATTTTGTCATTTCTTAGTGCTGCATAATACTCCATTGTGTATAGATGCCACATTTTTTTTATCCATTCATCTATTGAAGGGCATCTAGGTTGGTTCCACAGTCTAGCTATTGTGAATTGTGCCGCTATAATCATTGATGCAGCCATATCCCTATAGTGCGCTCTTTTAAGGTCCTCAGGGAATAGTCCGAGAAGTGCGATAGCTGGGTCAAATGGTGGTTCCATTCCCAGCTTTCCCAGGAATCTCCATACTGCTTTCCAAATTGGCCTCACCATTTTGCAGCCCCACCAGCAGTGTACAAGTGTACCTTTTTCCCCACATCCCCGCCAACACTTGTTGTTTGACTTCATAATGGCTGCCAATCTTACTGGAGTGAGATGGTATCTTAGGGTGGTTTTGATTTGCATTTCTCTGATTGCTAGCGATGGTGAGCATTTTTTCATGAACTTGTTGATTGATTGTATGTCCTCCTCTGAGAAGTGTCTGTTGAGGTCCTTGGCCCATTTGTTAATTGGGTTATTTGTTATCTTATTGTTTAATTTTTTGAGTTCTTTGTACATTCTGGATATTAGGGCTCTATCGGAGGTGTGGGGGGTAAAGATTTGTTCCCAGGATGTAGGCTCTCTATTTACCTCTTTTATTGTTTCTCTTGCTGAGAAAAAACTTCTTAGTTTAAGTAAGTCCCATTTGTTTATTCTTGTTGTTAACTCTTGGGCTATGGGTGTCCTATTAAGGAATTTGGAGCCCGACCCCACAATTTGTAGATCGTAGCCAACTTTTTCTTCTATCAGACGCAGTGTCTCTGATTTGATATCTAGCTCCCTGATCCATTTTGAGTTAATTTTTGTGGATGGCAAGAGAAAGGGATTCAGTTTCATTTTGTTGCATATGGATTTCCAATTTTCCCAGCACCATTTGTTGAAGATGCTATCCTTCCTCCATTGCATGCTTTTAGCCCCTTTATCAAATATAAGATAGTTGTAACTTTGTGGATTAGTCTCTGTGTCTTCTATTCTGTACCATTGGTCCACCCGCCTGTTTTGGTACCAGTACCATGCTGTTTTTGTTACTATTGCTTTGTAGTACAGTTTGACCTCTGGTATCGCTATACCTCCAGATTCACACTTCCTGCTTAGAATTGCTTTTGCTATTCTGGGTCTTTTGTTTTTCCATATGAATTTCATGATTGCTTTGTCTATTTCTACAAGAAATGCCGTTGGTATTTTGATTGGCATCGTATTAAACCTATAGAGAACTTTGGGTAATATCGCCATTTTGATGATGTTAATTCTGCCTATCCATGAACAGGGTACATTTTTCCATCTTCTGAGATCTTCTGCTCTCTCTCTCTTTAGGGTTCTGTAGTTTTCATTGTATAAATCTTTCACCTCTTTTGTTAGGTTGATTCCCAAGTATCTTATTTTCTTTGAGGATATTGTGAATGGAGTGGTTTTCCTTATTTCCATTTCAGAAGTTTTGTTGCTGATATATAGGAATGCCTTTGATTTATGCGTGTTGATTTTATAACCTGCCACTTTGCTGAATTCATTTATTAACTCTAGCAGCTTCTTTGTAGACTCTTTTGGGTCTGTTAAGTATATTATCATGTCATCTGCAAATAGCGATAGTTTAATTTCTTCTTTTCCTATTTTTATGCCTTTAATTTCTTTTGTCTGTCTAATTGCTCTGGCTAGTACTTCGAGAACTAAATTGAATAGAAGTGGTGATAGAGGGCATCCCTGTCTTGTTCCAGATTTTAGAGGGAATGCCTTCAATTTTTCTCCATTCAGAATGATGCTAGCCTGAGGCTTAGCATAGATAGCTTTTACAATGTCAAGGTAAGTTCCTGTTATCCCTAGTTTTTCTAGTGTTTTGAACATAAAGGGATGCTGTACTTTGTCAAATGCTTTTTCTGCATCCATCGAGATGATCATGTGGTTCTTGTCTTTAAGTCTATTGATGTGGTGAATAGCATTTATTGATTTCCGTATATTGAACCATCCTTGCATCCCAGGAATGAATCCTACTTGATCATGGTGCACAAGTTTTCTGATATGTTTTTGTATTCGATTCGCCAGAATTTTATTGAGAATTTTTGCATCCAAGTTCATTAGAGATATTGGTCTGTAGTTTTCTTTCTTTGAAGTATCTTTGTCTGGTTTTGGGATCAAAGTGATGTTGGCCTCATAGAATGAATTTGGAAGAGCTCCTTCTTTTTCTATTTCTTGGAATAGCTTGAAAAGTATTGGTATTAATTCTTCTTTGAAGGTTTTGTAGAACTCCGCTGTATACCCATCTGGTCCAGGGCTTTTCTTAGTTGGTAGTCTTTTGATGGCTTCTTCTATTTCTTCTTTTGTTATTGGTCTGTTTAAATTGTGTGTGTCTTCCTGTCTCAATCTGGGCAATTCATATGCCTTAAGAAATTTATCGATATCTTCGTTATCTTCTATTTTATTGGAATATAGGGTTTCAAAATACTTTCTAATTATCTTCTGTATTTCTGTAGTGTCTGTTGTGATATTGCCTTTTTCATCCCGTATGTTAGTAATTTGAGTTCTCTCTCTTCTTCTTTTCGTTAGCATGGCTAAGGGCTTGTCTATCTTATTTATTTTTTCAAAGAACCAACTTTTAGTTTTATCTATTTTTTCAATGGTTTCTTTTGTTTCAATTTCGTTGATTTCTGCTCTAATTTTAATTATTTCTTGTCTTCTACTACATTTGCTGTTGTTTTGCTCTTCCTTTTCTAGATTTTTGAGGTGTTGTGTGAGTTCATTTATTTGTTGGTTTTTTCTTTTTTTGAGGTAAGAACTCCAAGAAATGAATTTCCCTCTTAAAACTGCTTTCATTGTGTCCCATAAATTCCGGTATGTTGTGTCTGTGTTATCATTTGACTCTAAGGATTTTTTCATCTCCTCCTTTATGTCTTCTATAACCCATTGATCATTCAATAACATATTGTTCATTTTCCATGTGATGTAGGATTTTTCCTTCCTTCTTTTATCATTGATTTCCAATTTCATTCCATTATGGTCAGATATGGTGCATGGTATTATCTCCACGCCTTTATATTTACTAAGAGTTGTCTTATGGCATAATATATGGTCTATCTTTGAGTAGGATCCATGTGCTGCTGAGAAGAACGTGTATCCACTTGATGATGGTTGATATATTCTATATATGTCGGTTAAGTCTAGGTTATTGATTGTGCTGTTGAGTTTTATAGTTTCTTTATTCAGTTTTTGTCTAGAGGATCTGTCTAATGGCGAGAGCGGTGTGTTGAAGTCACCCATAATTATTGTGTTGTGGTCTATTTGACTCTTGAACTTGAGGAGAGTTTGTTTTATGAACGTTGCAGCTCCATTGTTGGGTGCATACAAATTGATGATTGTTATGTCTTGTTGGTGGATGGTTCCTTTTAACAGTATATAGTGACCTTCTTTATCCTTCTTGATTAACTTAGGTTTGAAGTTGATTTTATTCGATATGAGTATGGCCACTCCTGCTTGCTTCCGAGGGCCATGTGAGTGGTATGATTTTTCCCAACCTTTTACCTTCAGCCTGTGTATGTCTTTTCCTATCATATGAGTCTCCTGAAGGCAGCATATTGTTGGATTTGTTTTTTTGATCCAGGTTACTAGCCTATGTCTCTTGATTGGTGAGTTTAGGCCATTAACATTTAAGGTTACAATTGAGATATGATTTGTATTTCCAGTCATGCTTCTTTATTTATTTATTTTAGTTTGGTTAGTTTTGCTTTTTGGTTATTTTCCTCCCCCTTTACTGAGATACTTCCTGCTGTTAGTTTTGGGCACTATTTTTCACATCCTCTTCTTGTAGTGTTTTGTTCAAAATGCTTTGCAGAGCTGGTTTTCTTGCTGCAAATTCTTTTAGCTTTTGTTTATCGTGAAAGATTTTAATTTCATTGTCAAATTTGAAGCTCAATTTTGCTGGATATAGTATTCTTGGTTGGAATCCATTATTTTTCAGCGTTTGAAATACATTATTCCAGGATCTTCTCGCTTTCAAAGTTTGTGATGAGAAATCTGTCGTTAACCTAATTGGTTTACCCCTGAAAGTAATCTGCCTCTTTTCTCTCGTAGCTTTTAATATTCTCTCCTTGTTCTGTACGTTGGCTATCTTCATAATTTTATGTCTTGGGGTTGGTCTATTATGGTTTTGAATGTTTGGGGTCCTGTAGGCTTCCAGGATTTGGCAATCCATTCCATCTTTCATCTCTGGGAAGTTTTCTAGAATTATTTCATTTAATATGCTGTCCATTCCTTTGGTTTGAATCTCTGTGCCTTCTTCTATCCCTATGACTCTCAGATTTGGTTTTTTTATGACATCCCATATCTCTTGAATAGATTGCTCGTGGGATTTAAGCATCTTTTCTGTGTTGACTATATTCTTTTCAAGTTGATAAACCTTGTCTTCGTTATCTGATGTTCTGACTTCTACTTGATCAAGTCTATTTGTAATATTCTCGTTTGAGTTTTTAATTTGGTTTATAGTTTCCTGTAATTCTAGGATTATTGTTTGATTTTTTTTTAAGATCTCTATCTCCTGGTAGAGCTCGTTCTTTGCCATTTGAATTTGTTTGTTTAATTCATTTTCAAAATATATTTTTATTTCTTGGACTTGCTGTCTCATGTCTTCTCTAATATTCCTTTCCATTCGAGTTAGGTATGCCTTGAGTTCTTTCCCTATACCTGTTTCTGAAGTTTCTATTTCCTCCTGTAGAATTGAGTAGTCTTGCATTGTTTGTAATCCTTTTTTCCCTTGTTTTCTCATGTTGTCCACGTTACTTTCCAGCTCTTTTTGATTGTCGTGTTTCTGCTCTCCTCTATAGATTTGTTTTGTTTCTGTATTACTCTGATGTCTCTCCTTTGTGTTGTTGAAGTATGACTGCTAACGTGGATTCCGC
Organism: Spermophilus citellus; assembly: GCF_964194105.1. NCBI lineage: Eukaryota > Metazoa > Chordata > Mammalia > Rodentia > Sciuridae > Spermophilus > Spermophilus citellus. The sequence goes on along the minus strand of NC_138184.1, from coordinate 54,698,626 downwards.
TGGGAAGGAATTCCGACGTTCGAGCTCCAGTGACGACACTACTCTGCTATGACGGGCCCCAGTCTCCTTGCCGGGGTGCCCTAATGGGGGGGTGTGACTGGACTGTCTCTGTGTGGTTTCAGCTCCCGGTCGTGGCAGGCGGGTAGACTCCAGCCGCCCAGTATCACAGGCCGCGGGCAGGTGATCCGTCACCAGCGGGAGGGCGTTCTCCTACCGCCCAGTTACGCGGGCAGTGGGTGAACTGTCGCCGGCGGGCCTGCAGTTTACCGCTGCCCAGTCGCGAGGGCCTTGCCTCTACGCTCCTGGTTTCTCCTGCTAGCCTTGGTTTCTCCTGCTAGACCAGATTTCCCCTCAGTGATGATTCTCGGCAGTTCAAACTGTACTCTGTGCCTGTTTTGTTGTTGCAATCTGTCGGAGAGTGGCGGTGGATACTTCAGCTCTCCAAGATGGTGGCCGCTGGTTACCTTAGTGGAGTGTCCCTTGTGGGGGGTGGGGCTGTACCGCTTCCGTCCCCGTCAGCAATCCCGAACTCAGCCCGGGGGTCAGTGCGGGCTTGGGCTTGGCTGGTGGGATACCACCGTGTCGCAGTCACTTAATTCCCTGCTGACTAGTTAACCCCTTCTCTGGGGCGCCACACCTTCTGTAGCCTCGGGGCAGGCCGCGCGTATCAGACAGCCTGGATCTCCGGGGTCACACCGTTGGCTTTTGGGATCCCCGGCACTCTATGGTTTTGATTTTTTCTGCTTGCCCCTCCCCCAGCGCTGGCTAGACAGGTTTTGTTTTGGCCGCTGATGGGAGGGGGGGGTTGGGGGTCAGGTGCCTCTAGCTCTCCTTTAGTCTTTATGCAGGCTCACTCTGATAGTCCCTCCCCCTGAAAGTCTAGGAGAGATTTTAAGCGAAATCCCCCTATGTATGGGGGCTGAGCTGGGTGACACACACCTGTTTGTTGTTGCAATCTGTCGGAGAGTGGCGGTGGATACTTCAGCTCTCCAAGATGGTGGCCGCTGGTTACCTTAGTGGAGTGTCCCTTGTGGGGGGTGGGGCTGTACCGCTTCCGTCCTTGTCAGCAATCCCGAACTCAGCCCGGGGGTCAGTGCGGGCTTGGGCTTGGCTGGTGGGATACCACCGTGTCGCAGCCACTTAATTCCCTGCTGACTAGTTAACCCCTTCTCTGGGGCGCCACGCCTTCTGTAGCCTCGGGGCAGGCCGCGCGTATCAGACAGCCTGGATCTCCGGGGTCACACCGTTGGCTTTTGGGATCCCCGGCACTCTATCTAAAATATTTTTTATTAAGATGGCAATGCATACTCAGAAAAATGTCAAACAATTGTTAGGTATGTAAAATAAACGAAATTCCTTCCTTATATTCCCCTAATTTCTTCACTCCTCAGAAATTACCAGTGGGAATAGTTTTGATGTTTTAACTTTTCTATTCTTTACCCATCAGATTTGAACACCTCTCTGACTAACTGTATGGTTTCCTTCCTTTAGTGACATATAGTCATTTTGCTGTGATTTCCTTCATGCTGCAGTCATTCATTCATTCATTCCTTTTTTGTTTGTTTGGGTACCGGCAATTAAACTCAGAGTCACTCAACCATTGAGCTACCCCAGCCCTATTTTTTGTATTTTATTTAAGACAGGGTCTCATTGAGTTACTTAGGGGTTCACTAAGTTGCTGAGGCTGGCTTTGAACTCTTGATCCTCCTGCCTAAGCCTCCCAAGCCACTCGATTACAGGCCTGTGCCACCACACCCAGCTCATTCATTCCTTTATTAAGCGTTTACTAGATAGCTGCTGTGGGCCAGGTTCTGCGTGAGATGCCAGAGACCCTGGAAGTGTCAGGCCCAGTCTCTGCCCTCTCTCCGGAGAGAGGTATAATATTGTGTCATGAAGGCCTCACTTTAGTCAGTCAGTAAAGGATGCTGTGGTTCCACAACAGAGAAACACCTAACCCCAGTGATCCTGGGGGAAGTGGGAAGTGATCTCTAAATTGAGACTTGAGGGCTGAGTAGGTATTAGACTGGTGCAAAAACCAGAGCTAAAGAATAGTAGTGGTTTCAAGGAGGGATGAGAGGGTGAAATCAAGGGGACACTGTATAGGAGCAGGGACTGAGGACAATGAAAAGAGAACAGACTTGAATCTGGAAGGGAGTTCATTCATGAAGAACTCTGTAAAATCTGCTAAAAAGTATGCACTGAGGCAAGTTGGGCCTGGTGAAAGGATTACAGGTAGGAGAGGGATATGGCTGCTTGCATTTGAGAAGATCGCATGTGGCTAAAGTGGAGAGAACAACTAAGATGGTGAACCAAGAGGCAGGGGCAGTAGAAGGATTTTGTAGTAATGCACATGAGAAATATGGACTCTAGATAAAAGTGGTGGCAGTAAAGATGGGAGAAGACAGATTCAAGAGTACAGAGGCCTTCTTTATGCAAGGATGATTGATACCTGGAAGAGACACCTGAAAGTGAATGAACTCTTTTAGTATAGGGGCCATTTTTTTTCCAAGTAAGTAGTAGGGTGAATGACTTGTTTGGAACTCACCAGGAAAAAAATAAGCTGAAATTAGTTTTCAAACCCACATTTTTATATTACCAGTAATTATTTAGGGTATAATCACAATTATAAACTAATGTTTCAGATAAAGGATGAATCAGGAGTTTGAGGTCCATAATTTTTCGACACAAATTTTACGGAAGCAGTCAAATGACATCTTTCACTTCATACTTCAGTTGCATGAGAAATCCATAATAAAAATCATTTTGAGAAAAATATTCAGGCTTTGTTAATTTCTCCAAGGATCTGTTTGTTTGATATTCAGACCATTTTCTTTCCAAAGGGCCATTATGTCATTGTTCTTATTGGTTTTCTTCTTTTTCCACTGGTAGCTGGTTTAACTAGGCAAGACTGTCTTTGGCCAAAGTTTAGACAGATGTACTTAGAGAAGTTCTCCTAGATCATTGCCATTGACTTCATGAAACTGTGTCCTTTATAAGAATCGCAATTTTTCTTAGCAGTTGATTGGCTGCACAGTGTAATATAGGTTTGTGTGATTGGCAGGGAACTTGAAAGTCAGGGATAACATTCTCAATGGTAAACTCCTTGGTAAATATTTTAGTGTTATGAGAACTATTGTTCTGTGCAACCTGCTGCCTATGGGGACTTGGGTAATAAATACTTGGATAATGAGACCACCTTATTATTTGCCACCTATTTAATGGGATTATGTTCCAACAGGGTATTAGGGAACAAAGCTTTTCTCAGGGGAAAGGAAAACGAATGAGGTCTTTATCTTCTAGGACCAAATCTTTTGTGTACATCAAAGACACGACAGAGAAGAACATGAAATGCCTTCTTCAAATTTCTCTTCCATTCTTGCTCAGCTGAAGATATTTTCTCAGCAGTGCTCCCATCAAAGGCCACAGGATTTGCTGGAAGAATCTCTGTCACTTTCTGGAAGGAAGCCCATATCTCATTACTAAGAGAGCATCATCTTACCCACTGATGTTTTCCAAAGGCGAAAAAAAATTTTCTTTTTCACTACTCAATGGGAACACAGTGTTCTCTCCACCCACTCCCCAGTTCCTATAACATTCCTAACCAAAAAGATCCAGGGAGAGCCTTAATTCTGTTATTGTCTTCATCCTCATGAAGATTTAATTTACTGGGTTCTGTGCATCAATCCTGAATTCACATCACTGCTAAAATCTTTGATGATTCATTGATCAAATATCTAATTATAATTCCCTTTTTTCCTCCTTTGCTTCTTGATTTTCTTTAATAAATATGTATTGAGTACCAGTTTAGCCAGCACTATGCTGGGTGCTGAGGCTCCAACACAGATGTCGTCCCCATACAGTGGAAAGCATCATGGTAGAATGAAACAATCTAAATTACATTGGTTGGGAATATTTCCCTTACTCCAAATCCTTATGCATGCGTTGTAAAGCATAACTTGTAAATAAGTTGTGGTTTTCATTGAAAATCCTAAGGAATGCTACCCTACGTAGACATTTTACTCTATCTTTCCTGTTTGGCTTCTCCTTCACTGTCATTGCTTGATGACAGTGTATGAGTGTGAGTGGCAGCATTTCCAGGAGAAGGAGCTCAGATGAGAGTCCCAGAAGTGACTCTGAAACCATGCTCATGTGTCTATAGCCTCAGAAGCCTGAGAGGCTCAGCGTAAGCCCAGGGAGAGCACAGGGGAATTTGTTACACCAGCCCAATGTTCCTTTTTCCAAAAGCAATCCCCAAGAGCCAGATCTTCTCCACCTGTCTTGTGTCCACTCTTTGTTCCTTTCCTGCCCAGACTCCAAGTGCACCAGCCTAATATTTTTTTGCTCCTACATCCTTCCTTCCCCCACCCAACCCTATATCTCTATTTATTTAATGAAGCTCTTCAATTCTGACCCGGAAGCCGCAGTTTTTTATTCCCACACCCAACACTTTCAACCCAATTTTCAAGTACAGAATACAAAACCAAAACCCCAAACCGACCAATGCACCATGGACAGTGACTTCATGGGTAATTAACAAAAGATGTTCCAGTTTGCAACTGAGGCTCCAGGGTCTCCCCTGCATTCATTCCTTTAGTGATGTGGTGTGTTGATGTCACAAGAGTTTGGGTGCAAGAAATCTAATTGGTAGGTGATATTAAGAACCAGTAGTGAAGGAGTGAGGAGAAGTAGCCAGTTAAGGTACTTTCTTGAGGTGGTTAGTAAAGTGGACAGAACGTAGACTGACCCTTCAAGTTGTCCTTTTGAAGGATGGGGATTGGGCGTTTATCCATCAACTCCCACCTACTCTGGTTGAGGGTTGCTCTCAGGGACAGACAGTCACTTCAGTCCCTGCGGGGCTGTCCTGTCTACAGCTGAACAACTCCTGCAGAGAATCTCTAGGTAGGAAGGAACCCAGCAGCAGGCACGGGAACTGTCCAGCACCACTACCGCTGAAATCCGAGGTGAGCTGAGAGCCTGTCCTGTGGTAGTCAGTTGTCTTTGCTTGGTTTCTCTTGTCAATTAATAAATTCCACAAGAACCGTGTCCTCACCTTTGTTTTCTCAGTGCCTAATGCAGCACTGGACTCATGGGAACCATTCAGGTTTCCTTTGCTGAATAAACAAAGGAACTAATAAAAGAACAACAGACCAAAAATCAGAAACCTACTTTCTAGAACCTGCGGGGTCACAAATTTCTGTGTGGGCTCAGATGGATCAAAATCTGGTTACTTGTGCCCTCTGAACCTGGCTGCATCCAAATAAAACTGTTTACTGCTAAAAAAAAAAAACCTGGTTACTTGCTAATGTACAAATTTTCATTTAAAAATAATCCAAGTATTCTAGTAAAAGGAGAAAGTTTCTGTCAGTGACTGGCCTTAGAAGGAAATGTTGTTCTCTGACTTCTTGACTGTCTTCCATTCAAGGTTGAGCTATCTGCAAGGTGTAAAGATGTGTTCAGGCTGTAAGGGTGTGCTACAAAGCTGGATACCTGAAAAATGTTTTGTTTTCTGCATGATACCGAGCTTAGAAAACCTTCGCTAACACTCTCATGGGAAGAGCGGTAGAATGCTAATTTCCCACAGATTCATTATCACCATGAAATGAAATTTTGGAACACATCAGAGGTACATATAATGTGCAAATGCAGGATTCAACAATTCAAGTCTTAGCTGCCTCATGTTTTTTACACCTCTGTCAACAAGACCCTCATTAAAGACTTTTTCCTGGTATATTGTACTTGAAAGAAAAACTGAAGAGAATATTATATTATCCAGGATGGAGAGATATCCTCACCAGTTAACCTTTTATGAACAGAACCTATCTATGTAAGCTTTTAAATTTCATCACAAAATATCTAGTGCTCAGCACTGTGCAAGATTCTGGAAATATAATCTTGAAATAATTCATGGTCTGTTCCTGCTCTTATGGATCTTCAAGCCTGGTGGGGAAGGACTGTATTAATTTTTTTTTCTTTTTGGAAATGAATGTAAAATTGCCCTTCAAAATAAATGTGTCTGAGAAGGAGATGTGTTTATATTATGGTAAAATACACTGGAAATCATATGGTATGGGAGATTAAAGAGGATTTAAGTAGAAAGCTAAAGAAGGAATATTTTAAGTAAGTGAAAGGAAGAATAACATGTGCAAAGGCCCAGTGGTGACAACAACAGGAAGTCTTGAAAGAACTGAAAGGGGGCTGGGGATGTGGCTCAAGCGGTAGCACACTCGCCTGGCATGCGTGCGGCCTGGGTTCGATCCTCAGCACCACATACAAACAAAGATGTTGTGTCCGCCGATAAATAAAAAAATAAATAAAATAAATAAATATTAAAATTCTCTCTATCTCTCTCAAAAAAATAAAAATCATAGTAATTTATAATAAAGCAAAAATTAACTTAAAAAAAAGAAAGAACTGAAAGAAGATAAGAGTAGTCGGCTTGCCCAGAGAGCAGAGGAGTGTGGAGTGGGAGAAGTGAGCACAGGCCAGATGTGCTCACTGGAGAACAATGGGAAGTCTTTGGACAGTTTTGGCACAACCTGGTGACACAATCAGGTTTTCATACTTTATAAAAGCATCTTTTTTTCACATTCTTTCATATGTTTCATAATATGAGAACTGAAGCAGAAACATTTGTTTCTGTCTGAATCATACTATTTGCATGCACATTTGTACACACTCACACACACACAGAGACATACACAGAGTTTTTCCAAAAGGTATCAGTCCAGTTTAGCCCCAGAATTATCAATATCTCTTACTGTCATTTGAGTAACATTTAGTTGGTAGTTCTATGCACTGACTGGATTTATTCTGTAGCTAAATTCCATGCTGGGGTGCCATGGGGAATGAACAGAGAGTCCTATTCCTGCATATTAAGTGTGCAAATGAAATTGCCCTTCTCTGTTGGAAATGGTGAGAGCAGCAACCATTACATCAACAAGAAGGATCCAGATGAATTGTCTGGTGGCATCGGTGAAGACTCCCTATGCAATGTCTGTAACACCCATTACCTTCCCCAAATTTCTTAACGTATCCAAAAAAAATGGATTAAGTTGCTTTGACAAGCTCTATTTTTTATGAACCTCCTTGGCTATTACTTACCATATTATTTTCCTCAAGGTACTCGTGGACTGATTTATGATTTCATTTACGGTTTTGACTGGTAGTTTGGATACGCTAACTAGCCCACCTTTTCCCGTATCTGCTTTTGGCTGCTTTATTTCCAGCACTAAATCAGCCTGCTTAAATTTCTCTGGTATATAAGTCTCTACAACAAATACTAGTATCAGAGGTGCGTCCTTGCCTTAGCCGGTTCATCAAATATGTTCAAATGAATTTAACCCAGCTCTGCTGATTTATAAATATTTAAATTGTGTAAGTATTCTTTTACCTGCCTCATATTAATTCTGTTTCTTGAAATTCCCTGGGACTCATTAATATTTATCTTACTGAATTCCTGCCTTCTTCTTTCTTTGTGTTAAAGGTGGAGACAACATAGTCCCTCCATCTTTATAGTCTATTTGGCATCTTTTATTATATGCTCTCGTCATTTTGTTGAGCAAAAGTAGCCTTTGTTTTCCTGGGCATAACATCCTATTGTAATTTTAGAAGCCTTTGCCATAAATTCTTGCTTCTTTTGCTTCTCTAATCCTGCTCTTGTAGCAGCTATTTCCTGGAGTGACTTCTTCCTACTGAGCATTCATCTCCCCCAAACTCCACAATTGGATATTTGTTCCCACACCCCAACAGGAAACATTTATGCCTCGTATATCAGAATATGCTTGTTGGTTATGTAACAGCACCCAGCAGCCTCTTGTGTGTTTTTTCTCAAAAGGATGTACTTGAATGCCCACACCCATGTTTTTCCTTTCAATAGAACAACACAAGTCATAATCATTTAGTTCCTGAAAGATGGTTGGATACAGTCCATTAATTTCAGAGCATGTCTAGAAAATTGATCTGAAACAAACAGCAAAGTGAATACAAGACCAACAAAAGGGATTTCCAATAATGAAAAAAAAATTACTGAAAAGATTCTTGGAAAAGCCCAGGAATCTAGCTCAACAGAAACAGCACGTGAAGTTTTGTATGTTTTCGAAAGAGAACATATTGTATGTCATAAGGAAATAAATAAAAAGAAAAGGGTCTACTTTGTGTTAGTCTGTTTAGGAAGGTTCAAGAAGAGACCAAACTGAGCTGTGGTGACAGAAGTCAGAGAAGTGGCTCCCCCTGGGCACGAACCTTGACTGGAAAGACCCCAAGGATGCTGGAAATGTTTCATATCTTGACCTGGGTGGCGGGTACGTGGATGTGAACTGGTGTGTATACAAGTTCCTCAAGCTGTGCACTTGTGATTGGTGAGCTTTAGAGAACTGGTACATTTTATTGCATGATTATACCCCTATAAAAAGTCAGACAAAATAAAAAAAAATCAATGTGTTTACAAAGTCATTTGCTGGAAGCTGTAACGTTTTAAATAGCTATGGACTATGACTGAAACTATTTGAAATACTGTTATTTTAAAAATTTGGTACATATCCACAGATATTTATGTTATTGGGCAAACATACCTGTTCAGTAGGCTGACTGAATGAGAGCAATCGAGGCTACCATTTCCTGAGTGGCTGCAGTATGGTAGACATTGTACTCACAGTTGGTCATCTCAGTGCAAGAAATGTGTTGTTAGTCCCATTTTCTAGATGACAACATGGATCCAAGAAGATATCAAGCATTGCCAAGAGCACACAGATAAAGAGAATAAATCAGAAATTTATACCCAGCTTTCTAAAACTCTGAAGTCTGATATAATTTCTCCCATGTTGTGTGATGTCAGGAATGCTAGATGATTGATGTTAGTATTTATACCCGTCTTTTTAATAGAGGCAAGGTGCTCTGCTGTGTGTAACTTTCAAATGTTAGTATCTCCTATTGTAGGAAATAAGTGAATACAGGTATATTGAAATGCATGATAAATAATGTTAGCTGATATGTAGAGGGTCACCGGGCCTCTCCCCAAAACACTATCTAATTTAATAAGCTCAGCTAGTCTGTGAGGGGGAAAATATATTTTTCTTGTGTTGCAGATGAGGACACTGAGACTCTGAACGTTTAAAAGATTGACTAGCTAGTAAATTTCAACCTCTGGTATAGATGGACTTCCCATCTCATACCCTCCTCTAGTCCATTACACTGTGCATTAATGATTGTTGAAGAATGTACCTGAAAGAAGTAGATTGATCGGATTTTTTTTTCAAATTTAAAAACAGGATAAGAACAATAGACATCAGTAAAAAGCATATTTGTCAGATCTGCATCCATTATTAAGATGGATCCAAGAAACTATATTGGCCTATTGGATCTTTTCGGCCATTTAGAAAGCTTGTCAGTCGATGGGTCCAGCCCTTGAGTGGGACTGTGCATTTTAGTAAGAGGTCACACAGTTGATGCTAATACTCATGTGAGTGGTTGAAAGCCAGGCTCCCCAGCTCCGCCAGTCATCCGTCCACAGGCTTGTCATCCAAGAGGACAGGTCCAAGGTATCTATTCCTCTCTCTTCATCACTTGCTTTCATGACTATTTCTGCTACTTCTAAGCTCTCTTGGATCATTTTGCTCTATTTCTGTTATTTTAAAGGTCAGATCTTATGTGTAATAAAATCTATTTATACATTTAAGGTCAAATGCTGTCTCTCTGGATAGGACTCTAATGTGGAAACTTTTGGTCCCCAAAGAGGTTTTGTACCATTTCCTACGTTGTGAGATTATCATATTGTCTTGGCTCTCACATCTTTACCTTTTGGCCTTTTCTCTGCTGTCAGATTTGAGACATTATAAAGGACTTCTGTTTTTTATTATTACAAAGATTTCAAAAATAGTGTCTATGTTCTTCACCAAAATATATCAATTGTTAACAATTTTGCCACATTTGTTTGCTTTATCTGTGTGTATATAATTGTGTTGTGAATTTTTGTGTGCATACACACACATATATAGCAACTTTTTTTTTTAAGTACCAGGGATTGAATTCAGGGCACTCAACTATTGGGCTACATCCCCAGCCCTATTTCATATTTTATTTAGAGACAGGGTCTCACTGAGTAGCTTAGTTCCTCGCCTTTGCTGAGGTCAGCTTTGAACTTTCGATCCTCCTTCAGCCTCTCGAGCCTCCAGGATTATAGGTATGGGCCATTGTGCCTGGCTATAATAACTTTTTTAATCCATTTAAGAATTAGTTACAGGCATCATAGCAAATAGTTTGGCAATCATCTCCTAATAACAAAGAAACTTTCCTATATGATCATATGATTATTATATTTGGGCCATTTAATCTTAAGATCATTATCTAATATACTGCCCTTATTAAAATTTCTCCAATTATCCTGATAATATCCTTTATAACTGTTTATTCCTCCCTAATCCAGGATTCAACTGGGATTCCCACAGTGCCTTTAATTATCTTATCTCTAGTGTTTCATGAATAAAGGTCTCAGTTTTAAACGTCTTCATTGAGCCTCACTCATTCCAGGCACAATTCTAGGTACAACTATGCATCAATATCTGATGTGTATCATATGTTATTCCATTTTTGTCTTGAAAAAGTAAGACATTAACATGATTCTCCCACACTCTGGAAAAGGTGGAAATAACGAAGAAATACACTTCAAAACTTCAGTGATCGTCTGTTATTCTTCCAGTAATCATGTTTAGTTAGACTTGAAGAACGGAGAACAGAGAGCTTTTGTCTAAAAATCCCTTTCAGTTATAAATGGTTTAGGGTTTTTTTGTGCCATCCTGAGTTTTCGAAAGAAAGAAAAGTTCCAACCAGTCCCTTTATTGATAAAAGTCGGCAGATCTGGCAGAAATCAGGGACACCACAAACAGCATGCTGAGGGGGAAAACAAGTTGAAATGCAGAAGGACTAATGATAAAATGTTATTTTTCCAAAAGTTACTGTTGGGAATGTTTCTGTCACTATCATGCAAGATTTCTTTTGATATCAGGATGAGCCTTCTGAGAAAGCAACTGGGCTTCCTTGCAAAGAAAGGAAATTAGCAATTGTTCAATGACTGAAAGGGATGTTGTACGAGAAGTTGCCATAACAACATGATAAGCCTGTCCACGGGGCTTCTTTCAGTCACATTGAATTGGACTTGACGTTGTGTTTTAAAATATGAGTCAATATTTTAGGGTTTTTGGAGAAAAGATGTAAATCTGAATTCTATGGACGGAGTCCTCTTCTGAATGCAAGTCTGCCAGTAGGAGCATTTCCAATTTCCTCTCCTCATTTCTGTAGCAAACAGAAGTATTTTTTTTTTTTCTATCAAGCAGAGCTTAAACGCTGTTTCTGGAAATCTACTTTCACTGCACAGAAATTTGATAAACTCTCATGTTACACATTGCCATTAAGGAAATCAATATTGGGTCTATCATCCATTAACAAATTAGTAGGAAATCCGAGTGTGTATTCTCCGAACATTGAAGGCAATGTCAGCATTGAACCATCCAAGATGTATCATTCTATTGGCTGAAACAGAAAACTATTTTCATGATAAGATTTTTCTGTTCTTACTGTTTTGACAGAAATATTGTAATAGCTAATCTATACTGAGTGCTTGGGGTTACATTGTATCATTGACAACATTATTGTATATTCTTTCATTTCACCCCCACTGCAAACCTATACAGTAAGAATTTATATTTTCATCTTCTTTAACCAGTGAGAATCCTGAAACTCGAAAGGTTAAATAACTTTTGGTAAGTGTTGGCACTGGAATCAGATCACAAGCTATGGGTAAGAATCCATTGTAGACTCTGATTGATTAGATGTGGGTGAAGTCTGAGACTCTATATTTTCTAACAGTTCCCCAAGAGATGCAGGTACCCCAAGGAACATACTTTAGGAGCAAGGGTGATTTTTATGTTTGAGTACTTTATGGATTCTTTGTAAAGGGAAAAACCAATGAGCCCCCAGAAATATATTTGAAGATTTTAACCAAAGAGATACCTGTGTTAATCTATAATTCTATTAAACTATCTATTAGAAAATATAATTAACAACCAAAGTTTACTTTCCTTTTTATAATCATCAGATTAAAAAAAAGTATAAGTGATAATATAAAATGCTTATATAATTCAAGAACTGCAGTATAAAATTTATAAAATCTTATTTGTGAAACCTAAATTGAGAAATAGTCCACTGTATGTTACATGGTAGTATGTAGATGAGTTGCACCAAATAATTATTATGAAGTAGCTGTTCTCCAGGTTTTTCTAGGTTTTGCTACATTGGTAAAAAGAATGGCTATTATTGGCCGGGCACAGTGGCACATGTCTATAATCCAGGCAATTCAGGAGGCTGAGGCAGAATGATCAGAAGTTCCAGTTCAGCCTGGGCAACTTCACAAATAAAAGGTCTGGGGATGTAGCTCAGTGATCAAGTGTCCCTTGGTTCAATCTCCAGTACGATACACACACACACCTACACACACACACCTGAAAAAAATGGAAGTAAGGTTATTATTTAGAAACCTTCCCATGGATCACGATTCTTTTTAAGTAATTCTGTTGGATTGCTTGAAAAAACAATTTATATAATCTCCATTTTATCTGCTTCATCAGTATCTAAATAGATACCACTACAGATTGGACTAGAAGGCAGGTCTTTCCACTTTTTTAGATATTCTATGTAGAATTGCCATAAAATTCTAAGAAAGAAATCCTTCTGCCTCTAGTGATTTGTTAGGTTAGAGAGGATGGCACTCTAAATGAGAGGCGTGGCTTTGTCACTGATAGCCTGGTGGTTATGCAAATTGATGTAACTGATGTTTTGATAAGCGATTGGTTCATTCAGTGAACTTGTTTAGCTGAGGAAAAGAGGCCTAGGAGCAAGAGAGGGAACTTCCCACTCCCCAGCAGTCTGCAGGAACATATGCATCTCAATGTTTTTCACCCATGTGCCTCTTGAAGCACTGTAGTATTTTGGTTAGAAGATTTGTTCTGGAATCAAATGGACCTAGATTTGAATCTTGACTGGTAGCAATGGGCCATGTAGCACCTCTGTCAAGTCACACTGGTGTCAGTGACCCCTTTGGGAAAGAGTCAATGCCCACCGCCCGAAGCCCACTGGATCTCTTACTACAGCACCAACACCAGTTGCTGAGGAACAGCTCTGAGGTGCCCTACACCTGAGCAGGTGTATGCCTCAGGATCTGAGGAGGACTTGTTCAGAGATGATGCACCGGGCTCCACTCCACAGTTTCTCATTCAGCATGTCTCAGGGGGAGCCTGAAAATTAGCCCTTCTAGCAAGTTCTCAGGTAAGCTGATGTACTGTTCGGGGGACCACCCTTTGAGAATCACTGCCTACACCGTCCCCAGAGCTCCCTGACAGATTGAGAGGTTTCCATAGATAAGACTTGGCGTATATGACAGTCTTATTTGACTTTTTCCCTTACCTCTCCCACTGTCTCTCTTCCTTCTCCACCTTCATCATTTATAGGAACACTTCCCAACATTTGCACCCCAATGATAAGTTTGGGCACCAAAACTGGGAGAAGAACCCACCTCAAAGAGAGATGTTCTGAAAATAAAACAAATTAGCTTTTGTTATCAGAAGTTAGTTCCTTGATCTATGAAAATCACTAATCTTGCAGACCTTCCGACCACCACAAAGATGATTTTACTGCATTTCATACAGGTTTATATTGTACAACAGTATGTAATTTATGCTTTTCCAAATAAAAACAGCGTACACACACACACACACACACACACACACACACACACGTTTTCAAATGACTTCTTCCTCCTGTAGATGGGATATCTCTTCCAAGGGGAGCTGCCCCTACTCCAGTCCCTCTTGGGTTTCTCTAAGGTAGAATGTTCTAGGTCTAGTGGGAAGAATGAAATGTCACCGGCAGAAGCATTCAGGGGCATGTTCCTGGACAGGGAAGAGGGTTTAGTTACAAAGGAATTTTAAAGCAAGGAGACAAGGTAGAGTTACAGGGCAGGTTGTGGTTGCTGTCTCTCCAATAGTGGAAAACTGGGACCTCAGGGACATGAAAAAGTTGGTCTTGAAGAGTGTGTTACAGCAAACCTGGGGCCATCTTTAAACACCTACCATTTATTTGTTTTGTAATATAGTAATCCTCCTTTAATCATGGGGAATATGTTTCAAGACCTCCAGTGGATGTCTAAAACCACAGATAATATGGAACCTCATGTACTATGTTTTTTCGTATACATACATACTTATGATAAACCTCTCCCAGACCCTGGCAACCATAACTCTCTTCTTTGCTTTCTGGTTGAAAGTCAGAATCCTGAAGAGCTATTAGTAATTCCATGTATAATAAAGTTTCATTTAATTTTTACTTGACTACAATCACCGTGATATTGCAACAATTTATCTGACCACCAGGATGGTTGCCATGTGACCGGTGGGTAAGTAGCTTTTATGGCATGGGTATGCTAGACAAAGGGAGGATTCACGTTCCAGGGAGGATGGAGTGAGACAGAACAAGATTTCACTATGCTACTCAGAACAGTGCGTGATTTAAAATTTATGAGTAGTTTATTTAAGGAATTATCTATTTCATGTTTTTGGACCTTGGTTGACCTGAACCAAAATGGTAGAAAACAAAACCACAGATGGGTGGGAACTACTGCAACTGTGAAGAAGATATTCTGAAACAATTAAAAGCATGGCCTCTGTCCTACAACTTAATAGCAAAAAAGATAAAATAACCTGACTAAAAAATGAGTAGGGCTGGGGTTGTGGCTCAGCGGTAGAGTGCTCGCCTAGCATGTGTGAGGCACTGGGTTCGATCCTCAGCACCACATATAAAAATGAAGGTATTGTGTCCAGCTACAACAAACAAATAAATAAATAAATAAATAAATAAATAAACTAAAATGGGCAAAGGATTTCATTTCTCCAAAGACCCCGAATGATCAAAAGGTATCTAGAAAGATCGTCACTTATCAGTGACAAATCAAAAACAAAATGAAATTTTGCCTTATCCATACCGGGATGACTGACATTACATAATCAAAAACAACAGCTTGCAGAGGATTTGGAAAAATTTGGATCCTTGCACACTTTGGGTGGGTTGTTTAATGGTACCCTATGGAATCAAAAATAAAACTACCATTCTAATTAGAATAAGATATATTCCATGTTTGTATAACTATGTCAAAATATACTCTCCTGCCATGTATATCTAAAAAGAACAAATAAAAATCTTTAAAAATTAAATGAAATTTTTAAAAAGCTTAAAAAATAAAATAAATAAAAATAAAGCTACCATGTGATCTAGCAATCCCATTAATGGGTTGAAAGTCAGAATCCTGAAGAGCTATTAGTAATCCATGTTCACTGCAGTATTATTCTTAATGGTCAAAATTTGGAAACAACCTAAATGTTCATCAACAGATGAACTGGTGTTTAAAATGTGGCATGTGTGTGCACACAATAAAATATTATTCAGCCTTAAAAAAGGAACTCCTAGCCAGGAATGATGGCACTTTCCTATAATCCCAGCAACTCAGAAGGCTGAGGCAAAAGGATTACAAATTTGAGGCCAGCCTCAGCAATTTAGCTAGACTCCGTCTCAAAAATGAAAATATAAAAGGGCTGAGGATACAGTTTAGTGGTGGAGTACCCTTGGATTCAATATTGTTAACTCCAAAAAAGTAAAAAAGATAGAATTCCTGACATTTGAGATAATATAAATGAACCTGGAAGGAGAGACATTCTGCAAAGTGAAATAGCCAGTAAGTGCTATATGAATTTCACTTTTCTGAGTTATCTAAAACAGTCAAATTTGTGAAAGCAAAGAAGAGAGTTATGGTTGCCAGGATCTGGGAGAGGTTAGTAAAGGGAAGTTGCTAATCGGTGGGTATGAAGTTTTAGTCAAGACAAACAAATTCTAGAGATTTTCTATACTAATACTGTGCCTGTGCCTATAGTTAACAATACTGTATGTGCACTCAAAAACCTGATAAGAGCCAGGTGCGGTGGTGCACACCTGTAATCCCAGCAACTTGAGTAGATTTCAAATGAAGTGCTTTTACCATAATGAAAGAAAAAAATTCTTTTAAAGCAAGAGCTCTAGAGTCAGGTTTCTTGGATTCCAATTCTCCTTTTACCATTTATACAGGCAGTTTTAAACCATTTTAGGTCTCTCTTTTCCTCATTTGTAAAATGGAGATTAACATTAATGCTCTCTATAAAATGGTAACATGAGGTTATTTCTTTTTTTTTTTTTTCCTTCACTTTAAGGATCCATGTCCTGGCAGAAAGGACTAACAGATAATATAGTGACTTTTGTTTTTGCTGATTTTATCATATTGTTGTTATTAATTGCATAGACAGGGTGCTGATCTTTAGAAAGTGGGATTGCTATACAGATAAACTGCTTATTCTAGCACCAAAATGAATTTAAATTGTGGGGGAGTTGATATGTAATTTGGAGTTAATATGTAATTTGAGTCATCAGGCAAGAGAAAGGGGCTGAAGAAGCTGCCAGATGTGTCCATGTGTGGATTATTCTTCCCTGAAGTTCCAAATTGGAACCCTAGGGTCATCAACCACAGCTGGGTTGACGTTGGCATTTTTGCATCCTAGCAAGGCTCTGCATGGATGTGCTTCTTGCAAAATGATATTTACTACCTCACCTGGCTTCCCTGGATGACAAATGCACCCCCAATCGAGTACTTTACACTTAACTATTTGCAATTTGTAAACTAAACTGCTGCAGCAGTTATGAATCTCCATCTACAGCCTCATAAGTGGAAGAATAATTGCATTTTTTTTAGCTTTCTTAAATCTTTGCTTAAGTTTTCTCACTTTGGGAAGACGGGTCTCATTTTAACCTCAGTCATTATTGGGACACTTGTCCCACTGTGGCTCACAGTCCCCAACTTGGTTGTTGTACAAAGGTCTCCTGGGTCTCACATGGTCCCAAGGAGGGTCTGGGGTACTGTGCAGACACTCATGCAGTCGGGTTGCATGATCATCTTTGGCTTGGGTACTGGAATGAGGACTGAGGTGGAACCTGACTGCCTAGCTTTTAGTCTACCTAGGAGTCCAGAGTAGTCCCCTCTGAGGTCTTGGTGGGCTGAGGCTGATGTCATGATGAGCCTGGGGCCCTGTTTATTAAAGAATGCTCCACCCTTTGTCTTCCTATTTTCCCTGAGAAACATCTTCCTCTCCCATTCTGTTGCCTTTAAAGAACTCTTCCATCTTTATACCGGCTCCAGAAAATCCAAAATATTTCTTTTAGTGGCTCTGGGTTTCCATATAATATAGGAATTGCTGCAGGCTTCAGATTTATGCCCAGATAAGGAAACCCAAAATATGGCTCTTGGCATAGAATGGGGATCATAAAAATATAAGAACAATTCCCAAATCACCATGCAACTTTTCATTTGATTGACAGTTTGTTTATTGAGCACCTGCTGTATGCCAGGCAATGCATACAATGAGCTACAAGGACACGGAACTGAGCTGTTTTAGTCAGCTTTTTCCCACTGTGACCGAAAGATCTGATAAGAACAACATAAAGGAAGAAAAGTTTATTTGGGGTTCATGATTTCAGAGGTCTCAGTCCAAAGATAGCTAACTCCATTGCTCTTGGCCTGAGGTAAGGATGAAAGGGCGTGGTAGAGGAAAGCAGCTCAGGACATGGCAGTCAGGAAGCAGAGGGTGAGTTCCTCTCACCAGGAACAGAATATAAACCCCAAAGATATGCCCCCAATGATCCACCTCCTCTAGCCATACCCTCCCTGCCTACAGTTACCACCCAGTTAATTCCTATCAGTCGATTAACCGCTGATTAGATTAAGGCTCTCATAACCCAATCGTTTCACTTCTGAAATTTATTGCACTGTCTTACCCATGAGCTTTTGGGGGATACCTCACATCTAAGCCATAACATGAACTAAGCACAACCTGCCATTGTGGACCATCTAGAAACTCACAGGCAGGATACAGAGCCAGCAGCTGCTGCTAACTTGACCATATTATTGTTTAACCTTGAGGAAACTCATGGTTGCTTTTATTTCCTTGGATGCTACTTGTGAAAGCAAAGCTTGTGAAGATGAACCATTTGGAAAGTCACAACAGGTTGTTAACAGGTTTTATTGAGCTGGAAGTTTCCAGCCAAGGTATACCACTTTCAAAGTGTCACTGAATGATTTTCACTGCTTCTTGGCAAGAATCTCACTTTCCTAGAATTTTCTTGGAGGAGTTAGAAGACTTAAGGCCGGGGGCTGGGGCTGGGGCTCAGTGGTAGAGCGCTCGCCTAGCATGCTTAAGGCACTGAGTTCAAGCCTCATAATGTAAATGTAAATGTAAAATAAAGATATTGTGTCCACTTAAAAAAATAAAAAAATATATTTTTTAAAAAAGCCTTAAGGCCAATTATTAAGCAAAAAAAAAAATCTCTTACCTCTCAGAGCCCCTGGCACACTATTATTGGTGCTTAATTACATTTAAATAATTTGTTTGCCCTCATGTTGGAGTTTTGTTTCTCCAAGAATAGTCTGAGCTTCTTGGGAGTACAGACTGCCCTATATTCTTGGTTCACTCTTTCAAAATACTTAAGAAAGAGAACTCTTTGTATTTGTTTGCAAGGCAGACTGGATGATGGGATGTTTTTAATATTTTGCATGCACAGTACCCCATGTTGTATGTGTTATATTTAGTTCGCTTCCCTGTTGTAGCTGTTTATATCTAAATTTCCTTTCTGTACATGAATGACGATATCATTTTGTCTTTCAGTAATCATTTGAGGAAATATATAAGGAGGTGACTTAACATTACTTGCATGCAGTGTATGGCTTGGCTGGGTTTCTTAAATGGGAAAACAGGGGAGAGAGAGAGCTGGGGAACACATCAACCACCATCCTCAGCTTTCCATTTCCTATTTATTTGTAGCCCAGGTAGCACAAAATTTATTTGTAGACATAATTTATTTGGAGCACACAACTGATATGCACTTGAAAATTAATGGGGGAAAAAACAAAGAGCTGTATGGTCTACTACAGTGCGTAAGAATGTGAGCTTAGGGAATAGATTATCTACCTGGGAGCCATCATTCTGCCTCTTCCTTGCTGGGTGATCTGAGGCTGGTCATTTCATCTCTCTGATCCTGTTTCCTGACCTGTGAAATGATGAAACACTGTTATCTACTTCAGATGGTTGTTGTGAGGATGAAATAAGATAACACATGGAAAGTGTCTAGTACTGGATCTTAATGAGTTGTCATTGTTCAGAGATCACTTTCTACCATCTCATGACATTTTACAAGGTTCTCAGAACAAAGGCATGGGACATTAGAACAATTAACATGGAACCTAACGCTTTGGAGATGTAAGTAGATATTTAAACCAGTTAATAAATGAAAGAAAAAAAGACCCTGGTTGTTATAAAATCAAGCTCTTCCATTCTCTTCCCTTTACATAAGAGGGTAAAGCAGATCAACTTGCCCTCTAGTTCTCTTCCCAGCTGAAAAATTCTGCAACTTCTTCAAAACTCTTTCACCTCACTTGTGATGGTTAATTTTAATGGGACACTTTATCTGGGCCACAGTGCCCTGATACCTGATCAAACATTACTCTAGATGTTGCTGAGAAGGTTTTTTGTTTTTTTGTTTTCAGATGAAATTGACATGAAATCATTAGAATAAACACATTACCTTCTATAAAGTGGGTGGGCCCCATGAGTGGGCCTCACCCAATCAATTGAGAGAATTTAAAATTTATATTTTATTTGTTTATTTTTGCAGGACTGGGGATGAAACCCAGGGCCTCACACACTCTAGGTAAGTGCTTTACCACTGAGCCGCACCCCCAAATCCTTCAACTGAAAGTATTAAGAGAAAAAAGATGGATGTACCCCCAAGGAAATTCTGCCTCCAGATTCCCTTTAGACTCTGCAACATCAACTCTCCCCTGGGTTTCCAGTCTGCCAGCCAGCCCTGCAGATCTTGGGCTTGCTAGTCCCTGCTGTCATATGAGCCAATTATTTAGCATAAATCTCTCTCTCTCTCTCTCTCTCTCTCTCTCTCTCTCTCTCTCTCATGCCTCTCTCATATGTCTCTCTCTCTCTCTCTCTCTCTCTCTCTCTCTCTCTCTCTCTCTCTCACACACACACACACACACACACACACACACACACACACACATCCCCTATTGGCTGAACACCCGCCTTACCCCACACCATTTTTAAAAGCCTGATCCTGACTAGGTTAAGCAGGCATTTATATCTCAATAGGGAGAATAAGCAGTATGAGTGGGTCTATGTTTCCCCTCAAACCCTAGGTCAGGTCGAATAACTGTACAGATGCAACTAAATCTTTGCTTTCTTTTCAAAGTTATGTGTGATCAGTCATCCTGTAGGCAGATTCTCAGGGGAAGGCAAAGTTCAGTTCATTCTCCTTAACATCTTGTCCTACCATCCCAGATGTGGAGCACCTTTAAAACCTTAAATATGTTATATAATATAATTATATAGAAATAGTAATAAGTTTTTAAAATAATTTTTAAAGTTTGTTTTAATTAGTTATACATGACAGTAGAATGCATTTATGCGCTTTGATATATCATAATAGGTGGGGCATAATTTCTCATTTTTCTGATTGTGCATGTTGTAGAATCACATTGATCACACAGTCATATATATATACATAACGTAATAATGTCTGTTTTGTTCAATTATAATACAATATTAGCTATATGAATATGACAATATAAGCTCTAGATTCTGATTTTCAGTTTATTTTAATATCTGTGTCAATTTAGTTGTAATATTCTCAGAACTGAAAATTTGGGCCTTTATTGGTTAAAAAGGAATTTAGTAAGGATTTCAACAATGATTATTGAAAGAGATTTCTGATTAGTTAAATTGATCAGAATCTGTCATTCCAGATAATCTATCTCTAAATATATTTTGAGAAATATTCTTAAGAGATTTTGAAAATAGATTCTCCATTTGGAAGCACAAGAGCTAAGTAACAAAGTAACAAACACGAGTTTTCCATTATGATCATGTTTAATACAATCTTTTAAAATCCTGGCCAATTTCTTCTATTTCAGATTTGAATCTAAAGCACTTAATGTATCCCATTTATTTTTTTTATATTTAGTTTTTATATTATTTTTGGCACCAGGGATTGAACCCAGAGAGGCTTAACAACTGAGCCACATCCCCAACCCTTCTTACTTTTTGTTTTGAGACAGGGTCTTGCTAAATTGCTTAAGGGCCTCTCTAAGTTGCCGAGGCTGGCTTTGAATTCACAATCCTCCTGCCTCAACCTCCCATGCAACTGGGATTACAGTGTATCCCGTGTGTGTGTGTGTGTGTGTGTGTGTGTGTGTGTGTGTGTGTTTTAAAGAGAGAGAGAGAATTTTTTAATATTTATTTTTTAGTTTTTGGTGGACACAACATATTTATTTATTTATTTATTTATTTATTTATTTATTTATTTATTTATTTATTTATATTTTTATGTGGTGCTGAGGATTGAACCCAGCCCCCTGAGTATGCCAGGCGAGCACACTACCGCTTGAGCCCCATCCCCAGCCCAATCCCTTGTGTTTAAGACTAATTTTAAGACTTAAATGACATTGGAATGGCTTGCTTTTCACTGTGTGTGTAAAAATTATTTAATATTTTATTCAGAGGCAACATTTGTGCTTGGTTTGGCTTGTTGCACTTTTACACGTTAATAATCAGTGCCCATTTATTTGGGTCTCACACCATGTGGTTAGCTCTCTAATGTGTTTCCTTGCTCCTTCAAAAAATATATGTTATTTTGGTGTCTACCTTAGATTTAAATAGGATTTGTCATACATTGAGCTTAGGTAGCCTAATAGGATATGACATTTGCTGAAGTGGGAGGAGAAATCCTGCTCATCTTTTAATTTCTCGATGATCTGAGCCTGGAGTTTCAATTTTTAAAACATTAGAATTTACTTGGAGGAAAAACATCCTCTTATAGCCTGCATTTATTTCCATGAAGGTTGGTAGTGTATTGCTGAATTTAGTGGGCCGTCACCACTACCGTGCCTTATTAGTGAAATTTCATCAGTATTTTCTGCATGAGTTCTCCTGGGAATGGGGCTCTAAGTTTTAAATGCAAATAGGATGAAACTAATACCCGCTTGAGTGGTGGCAGTGTGTGGAGAAAGGCTGGCTGGCATATGTTATGGTCGCAGAAGCAGCTGTGGTGACAAGGTGGTGCGGAAGGGACAAAGACTACATCCCAGGTTGAACACAAGCAGCTCAGTGAGTTGCGGCTGCTCATGAGCATCTAGGATCTCTTAGAAATAGAAGGACTATCAAGAAGTGAGAGAAGATGCCACGCTTCTGACAGAGCGAAGATCCACGTGTTCTCTTCCTGATCTTCCTGGATGGTTAGGGGATCACATACTTTCAATGGAAGTCTTGGAGCAAAGGACCAAACTAACTAGAGTCCGCATGCATCTGGATTCCACATGCATCTGGATTCCACACAGCCTCTCCCTTCCTCTGGGCAGCTGGTATTCTTTTCCTAAGCACAGGGCTGAATGAAGGAGTGAGGGGAAACTGGCCAAGATGAAGGCAATGTTAAAATCTTGTTCTGCTGTGATGGATTAGGGAGAGAAAAATCCTGTGTTTATGTTTTCTGCATTGTAAGGCGTTGTGAATAAACAAGAGACCTCTTCCAAGGGGCGCAGGACGAGGCAATTTCATATGCACTCTTGACAGACTCTACTTGGCTTTGCTTTTAAAGATGAGGTGGAATTGGAGAAACCAATTAATTAAAACACACAAGACCCTTTCTTTGATTCACATATTTGGATTTGTTTTCATCTCTTAATAAGAAAAATAATAAAAGTGGATTTTGGCTGAAGGGAAAAATGTGTTTGTGAGCCAAATGTGTTTGGTTATACCTCATTATCTGTTTTGCAAAAATGGTGTAATCATAATTTCTGTAGGTAATGAGTAATCTGTTTGGAGGGAAAAGTGTTAGGATGTTTAGAAAGAAAAATGAAGAGAATCTCTGGCACGTTGAAACTCTACTCATTTCACATTGGACAGAACTGTTATCTTTGTTATTTCTCCTTACTTCTCATGTTACATTTAAATACATACATTTCTAGCTTTACTTTTAGATTGAGTTAATATGATGTGGAACTTAAGACTTCCAACTTCCTCATCAATCAGTTCCAAACAATCACAGGAAGAAAAATTCTTCCTCTTCCCTCTTAGGTTGCTTATTTGAGGGCCTGCCAATTAAACTGACAAAAGATTAACAGCAGGGAAAAAAAGAGTTTATTTGCATGTATATAGGAGCTAAGAAAGGAAATGATGGCTGAATAAATGATAAATGGCTACAGACTTATATACCAAATTTAGGATAAAAAAGGAAGTGGGGAGAAAAAGGCTGTATGGGAGGACCAAATGAGGTTCTTTAGGAAAGACAAATGGGTTTCTAGAAAAACAAACAGGAGATAAGAAAGTTTGTGATAATGCTTGCTCTTGCAGGTGCAAGTGGCCTCTCTGTCTTCTTCATTGCCATAAAACTCCCCCCTCCACCCCCCAGAAGGGATTTATGATGGGTTTACTTTTGCTCTCCTTCCTGGGAGTAAAAGCTGCCCCGAAGAGGGAATTTATGGCAGTCTCATTTCCCAGAAGTTTCTGCTTTTAGTCAGATAAGGGAATCTTCAAGAAGACTTGTTTCTACATTTGTTGAATTCTAAATGTTTTCAGCTTAAAATCATCTTTATACCAACTCTGGAGTTCTAAGTGGGTCTTCACTCGATCTGTCCGCTTCTCAGCTCATTGTTTTTTAAAATGCTGTATGAAAACACTATATATCTTACTACTGAATTTTTGGCACCCCCTTAAATTTTGCTTGGAAGGCTGGCACCTTATTTCCCTCACTCTAGTCCTGCTCTTTCCCTGCTAGTCAACTGGACTGTGAGAAGAAAGTTGTATATATTGAAGGAGGGTATTTATCGTAGTCCTCTTTGATTGAATTTTCTTCTGGAGATATTAAATTCCCTACTTGATCTTGAGCTTATGAGTTTCCCTAATGGGGGAGAAAACTTCCAGGGAGAGGAGAGAGGTTCCCAGTATATAACATGGGAAGCTGTCAACATGCACAGGGTCTGTGCACAGCAGGCTAGGGAGCCTCCCTACCCAAGACCCAGATAAACCTCCCATGGAATCTGGACTTGGGTGAGGCAGAGGAATGGCTCCAAACTCAGGTATTCAGCTAAACAATATTTTCATGCAGTCTTTTCAAAGTTCAAGCTGAATGCCAAAAAGCTCTTGCTAAATAAAATAATCAACGTTTTAAAGTCAAAATCCATCTCTCTACTTGCATGACTCTCCCTCACTTACGTGATGCTGGTCCTGGTTCCAATAAAACTTTATTGAGGGCTGGGATTGTGGCTCTGTGGCAGAGTACTTGTGTCACAAGTATGGGGCACTGGGTTTGATCCTTAGCACCACATAAAAACAAATAAATAAAATACAGGTATTGTGTCCATGTACAACTAAAAAAATGTTTTAAAAAATTTATTGACCAAAAAGAATGTTTCCGTAGATTATCATGTTGATTTTATAAAAAAAATACATTGCCCGAAAATATGATTTATCTGAACTTTTGAGCGTTTTTCTATTAAAATTTTTAATAATTTTAAAATAATTAAAATTTTGATTTAATAATGCATTTCAATTCATTTTACACTTGTAGAACACAATTTTACATGTCTCTGATTGTATACCATTCATGACATGAGTCACACCATTCATATCTTGATCCATGTATGCATGTACTTAGGGTAGTGATGTCCATCTCATTCTACCATCTTTCCTACCCTCAGACCCCTTCCTTTCCCCTCGATCCCCTTTGCCCTATCTAAAGTTCATCTATTCCTCCCATGTTCCCCCTCACTCTATTAAATTTTAATCTTTTTTTAAAAAATCTCATCATAGTGCTTGCTCTAGTCCTAGTATTATCTCCATCTAACAGATGAAGAAGCTGAGACTGAGACACATGACACAGATTGCTGTAGATAACATAGTAACATGGTGACTCCACAGTGAGCACTGTCAACCACCAGTGCAGACCTGTCTCCCAGGTACTGGTCTTTGAGTGGCTTTGTCAAGAAAGTGTTTGTATTAGTCAGGGCTCTTCAGAGAAATAGAATCATTGGAGGGTGGGGGAAGAATCAGAGACTATTATGGTTTAGAAATGGGGGTCCCCCCAAAAGCTTTTGTGTTCATGCAGGAATGTTCAGCCATGAAATGATTAGATTATGAGAGCTGTAACCGAATCAGTCCATCCTAATTGGAAATGACTGACTGGGTGGCAACTGTGATCAGGTGGTACATGGCTGGAGGAAGTGAGTCACTGAGAGTGTACCTGGAAGGGTGCATCTTCTCTGTGATGCTTGATTTCTGTGAGCAAAGCAGCTTCCCTCTGCCATGCCTTTCCTCCATTATGGTCTGCCTCACATTGAGTTCAGAGTAATGGAGTTGGCTGGTCATGGACTGCATCTCTGAAACCATGAAACAAAAGAAACTTTTCCACCTCTGAGTTGTTCTTGTCAGTTGTATATTGGTCATAGTAACAAAAAAACTGACTAACCTAGGCACTTATTAGGGGAATTGACTCACATGATAATGGAGACTGAGAGGTCCCACTCTATGACATATGGAAGCTAGAAAAGCAAGAATGATAGTGGACCGACTCAGTCCAAGTTCAAAAGCCTCAGAACCAGACTCAATGGTGTTATCTATGTCAGAGGCTGAAGGCCTGAGAAGCTGGGGGACCCCTGAAACTAGTTCCAGAGTCAAAAGGATCAAGAACTTGAGTTCTAGCCACATACAGTGGTGCACGCTGTAATCCCAGCAGCTCTGGAGGCTGAGGCAAGAGGATCATGATTTGAAAGCCAGCTTCAGCAAAAAGTGAGGCACTAAGCAACTCACTGAGACCGTGTCTCTGAATAAAAAAAACACAAAATAGGGCTGGGGATGTGGCTCAGTGGTTGAGTGCGCCTGAGTTCAATCCCAACCACCACCACCACCACCTCAAAAAAAAAAAAAAAAAAAAAAAAAAAAAAAGAGGGAGAACCTGAGTTCTAAGGTCCAAGGGCAGGAGAGAAGAGGTGTCCCAGCTTGTACACAGGAGAGAGAAATCGCAAATTTGGCTTTCCTCTTCTTTTGTGTTCTGATTATATGCTGCTTGTCCACATTGGGTAAGAGTGGATCTTCCTTACTCAGTTCACTACTTCAAATGTCAGTCTCTTCCAGAAAGATCCTCATAGGTATACACAGAAATAATGCTTCCCAGATATCTGGGTACCTCTTAAGCTAGTCAAGTTGATGCCTAAAATTAAACATCATAGTGTAGGAGTGCACAGTCCCTCACCTCTACCCATCCTCCTAAGCTTTTACCTACTTTGGGTAAACTTTTGAGTAGCAGGCATACATACAGCTTTGCTCAGAGAGTTAGGGCAGAACCATAATGATAAAGAAGTTGAACCTGTGGCTGTCAAACCACACATAAATGTAACAAACTGAAAACTTGCCACTTATACAGACATTTATTGACATATTGCAGCTGCATGTGTTTATTTTACACCTGTTGAGTAAAACCTGGGAGAATGGGTGTGTTATAAGAAGAAAAGTTGGACATTTTCTAATTTTTCAATATCTAATAATTGCACATGAATGTACCTGATTTTCCATTAGCTAAATGGAAGTTGCCCAAAAGAACTAATGAATATTGCATGGTTGAGCTCTGCCACTTTGTAAAGGAGGGACAGGACATGAAATCATTTCTTTTAATACAGAGACAAAGACAAGTGACTTTGGAATTTAATGCAAGGTACCAGATTAGAAAGCTTGCTACTGCACACTCGCCTCCCCTTCACATGGATTTGCAGAAGGCTCTCAATATGGGTCTTATTGATTGATTGACAACCTAAATGACACAAAGGCACAATGCCTAAAAGGCTCAATGCTTTAGGCTATAAAGTAGGTAAACTGCAGATTGGCACAAAGTGCTTCAGAGCACATCCAACTCTTTTGTTTTGGGTCCTCATGAGTGGTAAAAATTCTGACCAGGATTTTCCCTATTGAAAATGTCAATGATGTTGCTGTAAAATTTCAGCAGTCTTGGAAAGCACTTTTCCAGAATTTCTGTCTTGGCTGATTTCATGGCAACTTACTATGGCCTGTCTTCTTCATTATCAACCCTACCAGATCTTTGCTTTCCTGAAAATATTTCATTTTTCCTATTCATGCAGTGATATTTCTATGCTGCTCATTTGGATAGACATTTATTTATCCCTTTACTTAAAATGATTCCACAGGCTCCCACAACAGCTGCCGGAGATCCCAAGGTGTACAGATGTCCATCCAATGACTACAGACGGTTTTAGACGCAGATACTTAGAAATGGGATAGATTACAGTCATTACTGAGTTTCTAAAATTAATTTGAAATGTTGGCCATTAAAAGGACAGAGTACAAATGAATCCTAATGCCTTTTAGGAGCATAAAATTAGAATGGGGTGGCTTGATTGACAGCAGTCTAATGTTATTAGCAATTATCTGGTTAAAAAGGGGGGGGCATGTTTCTTCGAAGGCACAGTCTTCATTTTTGTACTTGGTAAATTATTAACCATTCTATTAGAAAAATAATGAGACACTGCAGATTAAATGGCAAAGGCATAGTTAGTAAAAAAATGCTTTTTGATAATTTTGACCTTGGGAATGTGATGGGTATGGATTAGAAATAGATTGGTTGGTCCCTCATCTCAGCTCTTGTCACAGCAACATAAGGTAGGCCTAGCTCTAAACTTAACACAAGACCAGTAAGACTATACAGTACCCTAGAATTAAAGATATTATGAATGCATGGGAAGTATCAGAATGAATTTAATTAAATTCCAAGAGTTTCTGCTGAAAGACTACTGTGGGTAGAATGTTGTGCTAGGACCTTGAGAACAAAGAGACTGTAAGAGCTGGTCATGGCCAATGGGGGTTTCGTGTCAGGCAGGTTAAACAGAAGTACGTAGGAGATGCGTAATTCTCTATGGATGCAGATACAAGGGGAAAATGAAGTGCTAAATTGTATGTTAGAGATAAGTTGAGAATAATGGTATTTTTTTTAAAGGTGCAAATTGTGATGATCATTAACGAACGGTGTTTAAATGGAAAGAGTCATTGTAGCTAATCAAGAAAAACGGTGAGTGCTTGCAACGAGTAGCCCACGTGCTGGTTATTACCAGAAGGATAGGAGGAGTGGGGAAAGGCTCCTGCCCCAGTTAATCTACAATCTACTCCCTCCTACCAACTCTTTCTTCATCCTCCTCTCCAATTTCTTTTCTCTGTCATTAATTAAGACTCAGTCCCAAGCCATCTCTTATCAGCGTTTAGTTTTCTGTCTGGAAAAATCTCAACCATTCCCATGGCTGCAATGGCCAGATGTTTCACAAGGTTACATTTTTCAGCTCAGATTGCTTCTCTAGCTCCAGATCCAAATGCCCATCTGCCTCATTGATTTGGCTTCTTGGATATTTCAAAGTAATTTTTAAAAATGCGTGCACAAAACTGGAATTATCATTTAAATTTCCTTTTATACTTTGTCTCCTTCCAAAGTTTCCTAGCCTGAGAAGTAGCCCTAACTCTCATCTAATTCCAGGCTAGCCAGAAAATGGTGGTCACCTCTGATGCTGCCATTCTTTTCTCTGTGCCGTTGAATTCATCCTCCAGTCTTGGCCATCTCACTTCCTAAATGTCTCAGAAAGGGGTCAGCATGTTGGAATGTGTGTGTGATTCTAGAGATTTTGGAGGCACCGACAGGAGGATTGCAAGTTCAAGGGCAGCCTCAGCAACTTAATGAGATCCTCGGCAATTTAGCAAAACCCAATCTCACAAATAAAAAAATAAAAAGGATTGGGGATATATCTCAGTGGTAAAATGCCCCTGGGTTCAATCTCTAGTCCCCATCCCACCCCCTACACACACACAAAATCACAAATGGGACCACTCCTCTGCTGTCCTGCAGTCTCTTTTGTTATACTGTCATGGAATCAGATTCTTCTGTCCCTAGCTTCCAAATGGTAGTTGCACCAGTCTCAGATGGTTACCTATTTTTCACTCATTTATACCTTTTTCCTTAGTTACAAAAACTGAATTTTGTTTAGGTATCCTCCACTCTCTCTGTGGCTCAGAGGAAGATGACTTTATTTCCACCTTAAAGTAAATTCTCTTGCTAATGATTGGTTACAAGATGACACATATTCAATTTGGGCCATTGAAATAAGGGATATGTGCTAGGTGCTTCTGGAGATAGTTTTTCTTGCTATTAAGATGATTTAGAAGGAAACAGTCCATTTTTTGTGCTTTTGCTGACCAACATGAGCTATGAGGAGCAGCTGTAGTATTCTGGAGCCAGCCTGAGGTTGGAGCCCACAGAAAGCAGAGGCCAGCTTGGAGATACCTCCAAGCAAGTAGAGCCACTTTACTGCCAAACTTCCTATAAAAGGTGGCCCATATCCATACCAGTTTTGCCAACTTGGGGTAAAGATTTCCTATTATTGAAACTAGAGCTATCTTAGTGGACAAAATAACCACACTCTTGACACAATGCTTACCAGAATAACAAATATCCACCTCCTGACCAAACTGTATGTCCCTGATTTGCTCACTGTTGGACTCTGCACATAAGACCATGTGTGCATATAGTAGGAAGTGAGAGGACATTTGATGGATGAATAAAGGCCCTAGCCAGGGACATGGTAGCTGAATATATAACAAGAAAAGTAACAACCCAAGATTATGTTTGATCAATAACTGGCACATATGTGAGTTTAGGAGGAGTTTGGAAGAGGAAAAATCCTGGGTGATTTTTGTAGAGGAAGGGTCTTTGTAGAGAAGATAAATACTGAGGGGACCTGTAAGTACTAACTAAGTTTGGACATATGGACAGACAGTACTGGTAGCAATGGGGAATTTACACCAAGAAGGGATCCAAGGGCAAAGGAGTTAAGAGGATTGAGCATATTTTGTTCAACTTGAAATCTGAACGATGTTGTACATTGATGAGTGATGTCCTTAAAATCTCCATTAAAATAGTGGACTTGTCCTGAGAGAAGTGGAGAATCCAGGAGACCCAAAGAGACCTTATGTCTCTAGTTGGTACTGAACTCCTAAGTGAGGGTGTTCCTCACTTTACCATTTCTAATTACTGGGGAAAAAAAAGTAGAGCCTTATATCCATGATTGTACAATTATACATATAATGGGCATTGTAATAATAATAATAAAAAAACCCTTTCATTTTAAGCTTTTAAAAGCATGTTTCCCTAGTTGAAATTGAAAGAATAATTGCATACATGGTGTCTTACTTGTGGGCAGATTTCATAGTCATTCATTTTCAAATATCTGATGTCAGTAATTTAAGTGAGACTTCCAGAACATTATTCCTCTGTGTTATAACATTGGCCACTCAATAATTTCAAATTGATTCATTGCTGTACCTAATGGAAAAAATCATTTTAAGTACTCTACCCATTTTCCCTTGGGGAAAATGCTTGGGGAGCCTACCATTCAATAGTTCTCTTGATGTCATGACTTGATTTTACGTGCCTCTTCAATACGTTTTTAAGGGATTTTGGAGTAGTGTTTTAAACATCTTTCAATGCTAATTGGGGAAACTCAATATTTTTGGAAGTTAAATTGCTTTGTGTCTTAAAAACAGAAATTTCACAAATAGTTTTTTGAGTGGTTCATCTGAAGTAGTTATAAGTGCTTGCTAATTTTTTTTTTTTGCCAATGATAGGACTTCTAATATTTGTAATTCTGTACATATTATTTTAGAAAAAAATATAAATCTGATTACCCCTAGCCATACTTATTAATCAAAAACTACTGTGATACATGGAAATTGTGTCCTTCTTATTTTTACTCTGAGATCTAATATGTACATATATTTTTTATTTTGTTTGGGTTTTTGTTTTTGTTTTGTCTTTTGCAGTGCGGGGAATTGAACCCAGGGCCTCATGCATGCCAGGCAAGCATTCTACCACTGAACTACATCCCTGGCCCCTGCCCTGCTTATTTCTAACTCCTATTTCTCAGACCTTTATTAGTTTTTCTGTAGTTGCAAGTAACAGAATGGAAATTTGACTAAATCAGGCCAAAAGAAAGTGGAGGGGCGTTCTTAGACTCTAAGAAAGAAACTGAGGCCTGAGAAAGGACAAGAAGGGAGTTTAAAGGATGGAGGTGGTAGAAAATAGTGGTAAAGTGGCTCCATGATTTTATAATCTGCTTGTCCTTTGGCTCATGATTCAAATTCCAGGAAGAAAAGAAGCATGGTTAAGATTAGCCTGGCTTAGGTCTCCTGCCCATATCTTCCCACCAAGGATACAGTCTGTGGAATCCATGTACTCTTTCCAAAGGAAGGGTTCTCTGTTTTTTGTCTAGGCAAATATATCTGATGTCACTTACAGTACCCTGTTTCTTTTTTTAATACTAGGGATTGAGTCCTGGGGCACTCAACCACTGAGCCATATCCCCATCCCTTTTTATTTTTTATTTAGAAACAGGGTCTTATTAAGTTGCTTAGGTCCTCGCTAAATTGCTGAGCCTGGTTTTTGACCTCATGATACTCCTCAGCCTCCCAAGTTGCTGGGATTACAGGCATGCGCCACCGTGCCTTGCGTAGCACCCTGTTTCTTATGTGCCATTTTTTTCCAAATTTGTGCACCTCAAATTCAGCCTCCACACTTGGCTGCTAGAGTGATTCTCATAATACTCCAAACTGACTCTTATCCTCCCTGGCTTAACACTCTTCAGTGACTCCTCAAGGACCTGGTAAGTGTGTGTGTGTGTGTGTGTGTGTGTGTGTGTGTGTGTGTGAGAGAGAGAGAGAGAGAGAGAGAGAGAGAGAGAGCTCTCACCTCTTTCAGTCTAGACCCCATGCTCTAGTTCACAAACTGCTTGGAGCACCTCTCACCTTAGCTTTGCACAGTCCTCCTTACTTAGGATTAGAGTTCTCATCCTCTTTCATTGGATTCGCTACTACACTGGGTCATAAGGATCAGCTGAAGGGTCAGTTTCTCGCAGGAGAATTATATCTTATTCATTTTTGTACCTCTAAACATTGCATAAGTATGCCTTATTATTATTCATATAATATAAATTCTCAATAAATACATATATAAAATATAACATATATAATATCATTTATCAATAAATTGTTGCTGAATCAGTTAATGAATCAATGCAGTGTTTTTATTTGATGTTCCTTTACAGATAACTACTGTCTATGATAATAGTGCCGTATTATTGTTCACTCCAATTCCTTAAAGGACAATTTTTATTTGGAAAGAGTCCTTTTGATTTCTATTTTCTCTGGCTCATTTCTTGTGTTCCTTGTTTTTCAGAAGTACAAATATGGAGAGATATATTGCTAGATACTTTCCTGAAACAGAAATTAGGAAATCATGTGGTGACTTGGTATAATTTAGATTACTGCATGTGTTAACTGGCTTTTGCAGTAGTGGTACTTTCACATTGCTTCTCTTTTAAAATATTTACCACCCTTGCTTTTTTTTTTTCAAATATTACTAACAGCACACTGTAAGCTCTTGTGAATTTGTTGTCGACTATCACCCCCAAAACCTCTTCAGCCTTTTTGTTCTTCAGAAGAGTTCTCAGTTTATGTCTATGCCTTCTAGTATTTTTCCCAAAGTGTATTGTTTTGTGTTCTTGTAAATTGAACTCATCACACTTAAACTGGTGTGCCTCTCCAAGGTCTCTGGATTATTTGGTCCTCTTGATCTATTTTTCACTGTTTATGATTTTCTGCAAATAAGAATAATGTACAATTCATTTAGTGCTTCAGATCATTAATAAAGATATTAAATAGCATGTGCTTCAGTTTTTGCCTTCTAGCATACTGCTTTTCCCAATTTGACTCTGACCTGTTAACAGTTATTTTTTATTCTGTCAGGTTTTTTTCGACTAGTCTTGTTAAAATATTGTTGTAATATTTTTTAACAGAAAGTAGCTTATAACTTTTCTTCATTTCAGCCTGTGGAGCAGATAACAAAGATAAATTATGTCAAAAGACATCATTTTATTTTTCCCTGGAATATGCATTTTGGGGCAGTGTCAGCTCGTTATTATCATGTTTATTGGGGATATACTGTATTAACAATATTAGCTAAGACATAATACTTGCTATGTTCTAAAACATATTCCTATGGAGAATCTCATTTAATATTCACAACAGCCGTATAAGGGAGGTATAATCCTTCATCTTCCAAAATTAGGAAACTGAGGCACAAGGGGATTTAGTAAAATGCCAAAGTGGCAGAACTAGGAAGTGGCAGGACTGATTGGCTTTGGAATCCGGGCTCTTAACCACCACACAATGTTAAATTCAAACAAAGCCTCTTTAAGTAAGATACTGACATGAGCCAGATATGGGTCCTGCCCCAAGATGTTTGCAACCTAACGTGGTATTTGCAAATAGGTAGCCCATATCTCCTTCTCTCCTCTTGCTCATCTCCTGAGTAAACCAGCAATCACCTTCTACCTTTAGAACAGTTTTTTAAAATTCATTTATTGGTTCTTTTTAGTTATACATTTAGATCTTGATATAATTATATAAGCATGAAATATATCTTATTCTAGTTAGGATCTTATTCTTACGAATGGATATGATGGGATTCACTGTGATGTTTTCTTATATGTACATAGGAAAATTATGTCAGATTCATTCCACTATCTTTCCTTTTCTTATCCCTCCTCCTTTCTCTTCATTCCCCTTTGTCTAATCTAGTGAACTTTTATTCTTTCCCTTACTTCCCCACTTTTTGTGGGTTAGCTTCCACATATCAAAGAGAACCTTCAACCTTGGGTTTGGGGCAGAGGTGTCGGCTTATTTAATTTAGCATGATAGTCTCCAATTCCATCCATTTACTGACAAATATCATAAAGTCATTTTTCTTTATGGCTGAATAATACTCCATTGTGTATATATACCACATTGTCTATCCATTCATCTGTTGAAGGGCACCTAGGTTGATTTCATAGCTTAGCTATTATGAATTGAGCTGCTATAAACATTGATGTGTTTGTATCACTATAGTATGCTGATTTTAAATCCTTTGAATATGTACCAATACTATTTCCATACACTGATTCAGGAACAACTATTACATGTGGAGATTTCTACAACACTTTCCTCAACTGGTATCCCTGATTCCATCTTGGGCCCATCTTCAAACTCATTATTCACAATGCAAACCGTGTTACCCCGTGAAAATACAAAAATGCTCTCATATCTCCCCTACTTGAAGCCCTCAGATGTCTCCCAGGGAAATTCCTCCAAAAGCATCCAAGGGTTTATATCTCTCACCTCTTTCCACTCTGTCTTCTGAATTCCACATGCTATGGAATTCATTTTGTGTTCATCTATTCTTAGCTCTTTGAATAAACTATCTGTTATGGTTTCCATGTGAGGTGTCCTCCAAAGCTCACATGTGAGACAATGCAAGAAGGTCTGGAGGAGAAATGATTAGGCTATACCCTTAACCTAATCAATGAACTAATCTCTGATGGGATTAACTGATAGCTGGAGGCAGGTGAGTGTGGCTGGAGGAAGTGGTTCATTGCAGGTGTGGCTTTGGGGTCTATATTTGTACCTGATGAATGGAGTCTCTCTCTGCTTTCTGATCATCATATGAGCTGCTTCCCTTTGCCACACACTCTGCCATGATGTTCAGTCTCACCTTGAGCTCTGAGGAATGCGGCCAGCCTTCTATGGATTGAGACCTCTGAAACTGTGAGCCCCTAAATAAACCTTTCCTCCTCCAGTTGTTCTGGTCAGGTCTTTTAGCACAGCTACAAAATAGTTGACTAAAACACCATTTATTCAAAACCAACCATTTATGGTTCCCTAACCCTGTTCCTTAAGTGATCCAATTGGTAAGACCTGGATCATATGCTCACACATGAAATGGGGAGGTGGGGGTGAGATCTACCCTACACAAAATGTTGGGTCCAAGGAGCCAGGGGTGGGGGCAGTGACTTTCAGAGGCTGAAATAGAATTGCAAGTTCAAGGCCAGCTCAGAAATTTAGTGAGGTCCTAAGCAACTTACCAAGATTCTATCTCAAAATAAAAATCAAGAAAAACTAGGAGTGAAGCTCAGTGGTGAAGTGCCCCTGGGTTAAATCTTGGGTATACCACACACGCTCACACACACACACACACACACACATACACACACACACACACACATGAAAGGCCTGAAGATGAAAAGGGTCAACTGCCCGAAAGAAAATAAGAGTTTTATTTCCAGAATAAGTGTTAGGCAGGAAAATGCAGTAAATGACTATCTTATATTAACCATTCAGAGGTTATGGAGCATGTAACTGATATTACGTAGGACCCTTTATTTGAAAGTCTCCAATTACCAAAACCAATTTATAATTTTGACTAACTTCTTCTTTTGAATTATTTTGATGGAACTCATAACCAGCTACTTGAATTTCACTTGATATACAGAGAAAGTGATCTAGGAAGAGGTTAGGTGATTGAGAATCATTAAAAAGTCTGTAAGGAAGAAATTTGAATTTTCTTTGCAACAGAACATCTTTGACGCAGTGCATTATTCATATAGAATATTACAACTCAGGGAAGATTCTGAAAATCACTCCTTAGCCAAAGTGCAGGGATGGTTCCCCTGCTTATCTGCCTGAGAATTTATCATTCTGATGAGACGAGTGTCATGACTGAAGTAGACTCAGAGCTGTGACATCCAGGCAGGCTGTTCTGCCTGAGTTCATCCTGACGCCATGTGGAGGTTATCTAAATGGATGTGGTTAAGGTTCTTTGTCATTTATCATTTGGAAATGCTCACCCATTTCAGGAAGTCCTTAGCTTCATTGGCAAATCAAGTGAGAACTGAAGCTCATTGAATTCCTCTAATCATCACACTTTTGTGCAGGATAAGAACTTCAAATGTCCTGCAATAGTCACTGATGTGGATGAACTGTAGACCGTTCACTAAGTTTTATCATAAACTCTGCCGTCTGCAGGTATGTCCTGTGTTGTTAGCCGTGACTGTGCTTAGGGACCAATACCAAAGGAAACAAAAAACAAAAATACCTTTATTCTGACCTTGAATAATATAAATAAACAATGTTTATTTAGGAACAAGAGAAGGCATGAATATGTTTGTGCTCAGGTGAAGTATTTCTATGTAGTCAATATTCTCAGACTCTTAGCAGGTCCCAAGCACTGGCTTCCTCTGGCTGACTTCTAGCTTAAGTAGCATTTGTTCAGCTTTCAGGAATAATCCATTGTATTGGCTGGCAAATGAAACCCACATTTTTTTTCCCCTTGGAGTTATTGGCATTTCAGTCCAATCTTTTTTAGTTTGGTCTGCAGTCTAGATTTGAGTATCAGTGGAATATTGAGAAACCAGAAGTATCAGAACAGGTTGGAAAAATACCAAATACTTTTTAAGGCATGGAGGGTGTGGTGGGAGCTCACCCCCCCCAACACACACACATATCCAGGTTAGAGGGGTCTCCCTGGAGGAAGGTGGCTAATCCTATATTTTCAGACACAAAAAGACTGAAGCATTATCTATTACCATGATTTGCATATAGGGATGTTTTGATTATTATTGCAATGTAAAATATTACCCCAAGCCTGAGTATCTTAAATTAACCAATGTATTTTGTTCACTCTATAATGAGTCAGGATTCAGGAGGGACTTAGTTGAGCAGATCTCACTGGGGGTTTCTGACTGGTTGTGGTTGTGGGTCAGGCAAGGCTGAAGTCAACAGGAGGCTTGACTGGGCAGGAAGGACATCCAAGATGGCTCACTCACATTACCATAGTTCAGTCTGGCTCTGGGCTGGGAACTCAGCCAGGGTGTTCACCAAGAGCCTACACATAGTGTCTCCAGCAGAGTGGTCTTAGACATCAGATTTCTCACATGTGAGTATGCCAAGGGAGTAAAGCAGAAGCTGACTGGCCTTTTCCGATCTAGTTTCAGGATTATGGGGCATCACCTCCAATGCCTTCTTTTGGTTACAAACAAGTCACTGTGATCAGTCCAGATTCAGGGGAGGGCAGGAAATGAACCCCATCTCTCATCAGAGCCGTCTTATAGAAGTTATATATATATATATATATATATATACTTATTTAAAATCATCACCAGGAGTTTGCAGTGGGCTCTGGAGATATCTTTATCTTGTTGTCCAAAATAATTCCTAGGAGTATTTATGGTCCTGTTACTTCAGTACTTTTTATAATGCTGGGCATTATAGAGACATGATTTT
Organism: Spermophilus citellus; assembly: GCF_964194105.1. NCBI lineage: Eukaryota > Metazoa > Chordata > Mammalia > Rodentia > Sciuridae > Spermophilus > Spermophilus citellus. The sequence continues at coordinate 54,661,250 of NC_138184.1, read as the reverse complement.
GCCTCAGTGTTCCTTAGCGAATCCCAGTATAAAATACTCAGTATTATTTGGCTCTTCTAAAACAGAGCCAAGAATGTTATCCCAACTGCTATAGGCAGAGAAGAATGAGCACTGAGAAGCATTTGGATCCCAACTCAAACAACTGGAATGTTAAATCCACCTGTAATGCAAAACCAATCTACGGCTCTGTAAATTCTCTGCTGAGTTTGACAAGATTTTATTTTTAACCTAGCAAATGAAAAACCCATTTGAACTCCCTCGTACTTGAATAGCCGCATATTAAAGATAAATATGAGGCTATGAATGATATGTTGTCTGCTTTGTAAAATCAAGAGAATACAAATTGTGCAGCCTTTTTTTTTTTTAATAAGCAATTTCTTTCTATAGACCTTGAATACTACCAAATCTGTGAAGGTCTATTGCTGACCTAGATTATCCTATGGAAAAAAATGAAATCTTTTCAAAGTCAACATTAAAATTCACATTATTCAGGGCTTTCTTTCTTCACAGTTTATCTTAGAGCATGCCTATGGGGACTGTTTTGCTTCATGTACAATGGTATCACTCCTGGCTCCAGTTCAGTTGGCCCTATGGTGTTATCCATTATACAGAGAAGTTTCTAGTTCATTAATGAACTGATAAGGGCTCAAATACCTGCCCTCAATTTCATTTCTTCCCTCTGAGAGACAGTCTTTCAGATATAATACAGTTTGTTAATGATATTCTACATAGAAAAGTTAGGCACCTGCTTCTTTACAATCATAATATGAACTATTACTAGCTCTGTGAGGACTGAATCTCAGAGTAGACACAGGCAGACTTTATTTTAGTGGCATTCCAATGAATAATTGATTTTATATTTCAAGCTAATGAATTTAAATAGGTTGTTGCATTTGTATCTGTTGAAAGAAAATAATTCTCCTTAACTTAGTACATGAAAGTTAAGATAACCATGAAAATTATTTAATATTGCTTTGAATGGAAGATTCTCTCTTACATCCTTCTATTAACACCCTTCTTGCCATGTTGGTTAGAAAGCAAAGCAAAAATGAAACAATTCTTTCCTTTTTTGTCTCTATATTTCTATTTTTAAAACATTTTTTTAAAAATCCAGTGATTTTTCCAATTGCAAGGGTAATACTTTAATCATAAAAGAGATAAGAATGAAAAATGACTTCTTTCACTGCCCTAAAATTTTGCTTATACCATTTCAATTAATTTCTATAATATATGTATACACATACACACCAATTAATTTTTGAATGAGGAATGCAGTCTCATGGTTCAAAATTCAAAAGGCAAAAAGGTTATAAAATGACAAATTTTCCTCCTTCAGAACCTCAGCTGTCCAGTTCCTTTCCAAAGAGACCCCAATACACTCTGTTTTTTACAGAGGTATTTTAAGTAGATTCAAATAAGATTAAGATTCATTTAAGTTTAACTATTTAAGTTGGATATGTTTCTATTATAATATCAAAAGATTCCTTTTAAAAAATATCTAGACCTACAAATCTTCCTAATCTCCTACCTTGATAAACTCAATCTATTTTTCACTGATATGATTATGAGGACTTGTCTTCATGGTTTTCAGAGATTGGCCAAAATATTAATTGCTTTTGTGCTAATTGTTTACCAAAAAAAGTAATGCTTTGCTGTCTTGTTTATTGTTATCTTAGCATGATCTCTGCCCTATGAATGTCCAGTCACCTGTCATGGACCTCTGGATTGCTCTGATGCTGAATGCTATTAACTGTCCATGCCCCACCTGATAGAGAACAAGGCTTCACCCCTTTCAACAGGAAGCAGCTTGGAGATTCATTGCCGATTTTTCCAAGGAAATAGATTGTAGAAATTAACGGTGAGGAAATGTAACCGTGGTCCACTTTATGCTTTGAATATAGCCCTTGCCATTCTGCCACTGCAACCTATTTTTAGAACAGATATGTTTCTTTGTCTTCCTTTCTCTCTGCTCCTCCCTAATCTCAGGGGAAACAGGATTACTTTTTTTCCCCCATTTTAGGCAGATTTATCTGTCCTTGAGTACATACCCACCATAAGAACAAAGTAATCCAGACTACTGGGATGGTAACAGAAGATCTCAGAAATGACTATCTCCTAAATTAACAAGTGAATTACAACTCCAACAGAGAATATATGGAATGTAGCCTTTGAACCACCTCCTTAAAAGCTCCCTGTTCCTGCTGATGGATAGAATCACAGCCTCTGGGACAGGATTCTCCTGTGTTTCTCCTTTCCTAGCAAAGCAATAAAGTATCTATTTCCTTTTTCCCAACAACAACAACAAAATTAGAGCCTGGAGTGATGGTGCACAGCTGTAATACTGCAGCAGGAGAATGGAAATCTGAGGCCCTCCCAGGCAACTTAGTGAGACCTTGACTTAAAAAAAAGAAAAAAAAAAGATGGGAATGCTGGGGTGGGTGCTGGGGATGTGGTTCAGTGGTGGAGCAGACTGGTTTCAATCCCCAGTAAGGGGGGGGGGGAGATATCAATCTACAGTATTCAAAATACAAATATATGTTGTTCTTATATAATATGTAAATTCATTATACCTTAATTTAATTAACTAGTTCTATACTGATGGTTATTTAGGTTGTTTCCAATCTTACTTCTGTGATGAGTAATCTTATTAGTTTGCTGTAACAAAGCACCACACATAAATTGTTTAAACAGCAAACATTTATTTTTTCACAGTTCTGATGGGGGAAGTTCAAAAGCAGGATAGCAACAAAGTTGATTCCTTCTGAAGACTGTGAGGAAGGATCTATTCCAGGCCTCTCTCCTTGACTTCTAGGTAATCATCTTTTTACTGTCTCCTCATGTCACCTCTCAATGACTCTATGTCTAATTTCCCCTTTTTGCAAGAACACCAGTCATATTGATGAGGGTACACCTGAATGATCTCATTCATCTCCGTAACAATTTATTTCCAAATAAGGTCACATTCTGATGTATTGGGGACTAGGGTTTCAACATACAAATTTGGGGAAAGGCACAAACACTTTGTATGATGTTATTTTGCACATAATAAAGTGTATCTTGGAGGGCTAAGGCTGTAGCTCAGTGGTCAAGCACCTGCTTTGCATGTGTGAGGCACTGGGTTCGATCCTCAGCACCACATAGAAATAAATAAAGATACTGTGTGTTCATCTACAACTAAAAAAAAAATTAAAATTAATAAATAAAATATATCTTGGGATACAAGTCTAGAATCTGAGATTTAAAATTTCTAGAATTTGAATTTAGGATTGCTTAGTAAAAAATGCACGTATGGAATTTCAATAAATGTTGCAAAATTATCATGCATACAAGTTATATTACAGCTCTCATGAGCAATGAGTAAGCATCTCTTCTCCCTCAACTCCTCAATACACAATGTAATTGACCTTTGAGTCTTTGACAATCTCATAAACGAAATGGTTCTTAATGTAGTTTTTCATATCATCAAGTGTGTTTTTTTCTTTTTAATAAAGAAATGGGGTCAAAATACAAAGACTATTTTATAACTCCCCCCCCCATTCAAGCTACATCTAATGGGCATCGTTCCTTATTATGCAATATTTTTCTAGCTTCATTCTATCCCATCTGCATGAAAATTTATTTAATTAATCCCCTATTATACATTATGTTGTTTTCAATATTTTTGCTTCTAAATGCTGAGATAACTATAGCAATAATCTTTGTGCACAGCTGGGATACAAATGAACCCTGGAATTTGCAGATAGACATTTGAAGCTGAATTAATAATTAAATACAGTCATATTAACACTCTACCTTTTAACCTGCCAATTCCCCCTACAAAACATGCTTGCCTATGATTTCAAGAAATCTACTTCTGCTGGGCACAGTGGTTCCTGCCTATAATTTCAGGACACTGAGGCAGGAGAATTGCAGTTCAGGGCCAGCCTGGACAATTTAGTGAGACCCTATCTCAAAATAAAAGATAAAAAGGGATGGGAATGCAGCTCAGTAGTAGAGTACCCCCTGGGTTCAATCCCTAGTACAAAAAGAAAAAAGGAAAAGAAAGAAACCTAGTTCTTGTGATGAAGAGCAGAAATATAAGAGGCAGACCAAACTGTGCATTTAAGGCCTCCATTAACATTTTATTGGCCAAAGCGAGTTTGTCAGAGACCTAGTCTGATATCAACAAGACAGAAGGATAACATTCACTTATAAAGAGAGAGAAGTGTAAAATTCCACATATAAATCTATCACAGGAGATGAAAAATTGGAATTAACAATCTAATATATCATAAATACCTTTGAAAAATTGATAAATGGCAAATTTCAAACAGAGACCAAAACCAATTTTTTTTAACACTGTCTGAAGTCCTAAAAGTTCCATAAGAGATATTTTTAATTGGAGAGATATTTTAATCTGAAAGATTCAGTTAGGACCTAAAGAAAATTCAAACACTTGAAAGAACAAGACTGCTTATACATTGATTATAATCTACTAGGGAAGAAAATAATGTATTTATACAAACAACTTCATAGAGAGATATAAGATAGTAAGTGTCCAAAGACCAATTGCAAGTAATATGATAGAGTGATTAACTAATAACTGGGTTTTCTTGGTTTGGGCTCCCAGTTACTAAGTTCTTTGGTAATGAAAACTGCAGAAGAAATGTCCTCATAGCTAAATTGAGAAAAACTTTATTTCCCAGATATATTACAGATGTATTTTTTATTATGCAGATTTTAGGAGGAGACTATAGAATTGCCACAGTTTTGAAAAACAGATTAATGTGCTTCTTAAGCCTTCTGTCTTTCAACAAATTGAACAATCTGGAGTGTCAAATTGAAGATGTGAAAGAAAAAAAAAATTCTGCTTCAATGAAGAATCATACCCATGAAAATTTCAGACAATGAAACCTGTTATTGAGAAATTTAAAAATTAATTTAGCCTTTGAATTAAGAAAATGTGAAGGTAGAGACACAAACATAATAATATAGCTTTTGAAAGTAATTTGTTTTGGGTCATTTATTTTATAAGGTGGAGAAAATCATTCACCTGTGAATGTAGGAAACCATTGCTAATTGTCACTTTTGATAAGAAAAAAACCTGCTTTAGAGAAAAAAAATGTTAACAATCATCTCACTGCTTATTGTATTATTTTGACCTAAATTATCTGCAAGATCATTTTGATGGTGAGAAAAAAATCTGTTGAGGCTGAAATTGAGCACATTTCCTCATAACTTATTTGAGACACAGAGACAGATTTTTATAGAAATATTATTTTACCTCTAATGATGTAGATATTTGTATTAATTTTCCCCACAACTTGCTAAGATTTTTATAGCCTATGTGAGAGTAATAGAGAATGAAATGGGTAAGGAATGGTACCAGTAAGCTCATTATAATGTAAAAGAATTTCGCCACTGGAAGAAAATTCAGGGCACAGCTGAGATTAACAGTTTTCACATCAGTTTGATAGGTTCTAACGTGTTAATACTGATGCAAAAACAACCTAAATGGATTAAGACAATAATATAATAATTTAGGCTCTTGGTTAGTGTTATGGAAAGACTGTCAGACATCTTGTCCAACAAGATACGTGTTTGGGGGCTGGGGTGGTGGCTCAGCAGTAGATCGCTCGCCTAGCACATGTGAGACGCTGGGTTTGATCCTCAGCACCACATAAAAATAAATAAAAGTAAAGGTATTGTGTTCAACTACAACTAAAAAAATATTTTAAAAAAAGATACATATTTGAAGTTCACATGTGTTTATTGGGTCATTTTTTTTTTTAGTGGGAGCTTTTTGAAAATGAATTTTTGTGGTCACGCCAAAAGAGTATAAAATTTAGTCTCCCAAGACATAGATTTTTTAACTTTGCTGTTTATTAATGAGTTGCTCAATTTCTCTGAGATTTACTTTTCTACTCTATGTGATAATAATATTAACAACAGAAGTTGTGGTAAGGATGAAATGAAATAGTTTGATGATATAGCATAATAAATATGATTATACAATATACAATATATAAATATAGTGTAATTTATAACATGTAAGTTACAAATATATAAATGTAATATAATAATTGTCATACACAGGTATTCAACAAATAATAGTATTATAACTATTTCCCATCCGAGAGATAACACTTTAAGAAATATTTTTCTTATTTGAAAAATGTATAGACATGGGCTAAGGGTATAGCCCAGCAGTTCTGTTTATGTTTCATGATCAAACAGTAGTGCCCCAAACAAACAAACAAACAAACAAAAAACAAAAGCAAAAAGGGAAAAGCACAGGATACTTTTGAGTTAGTTAAATGTTTTACCATTTTACAAATGTTCTGTGCAATAATCAACTGTCACGATTACAGGGGCATACAGAAATTTAGGTGTAAGATATAGTGACCAATGGAAGATCAAACTGAGCAGAATGTAAAACATATGTGGAATAATGGGTGCATTAGTCATCTATTGCAGCATAACATAAAATGTATCAGTTTAGAACAACAAAGATTTATTATCTCAGTTTCTGTGGGAAAGAGATTAAAGAGCAACTTAACTAAGTGGATCTGGTTCAGGGTTTCTTATGATGCTATGATCAAGACATTGGCCAGGGCTGTAATCATTCAAAATCTTAACCAGGGCAGGAAGATCTACTTCCAAGATGGTTCATTTGCACGGTTGTCAGCAAGTGGTCTTAATTCCTGGTCCTGTGAAACTTTTCCAAAATCTACTTGAGTATTTTCATGATATGGAAATGAGTATTTTCATGATATGGCTTCCTCCTATAGGGAAAAAAATAGCCCACATAGGTCCATAAATGGGACATATTACTGTTACAAAAGCAAAACACAACAAAACAACCCCCCCCCAACACACACAAGAAAAACAAACAACTGTTTATTAAATAAACAGCTTATCAAACAAATAACAATTTATTAGCATGTACATTTTATATATACATGGGAGATACCCAGAAAATGAGTTGTTCTCAAAGAGATGGTTTTGAATTTCAGCTTACATAGAATTTTCAACCAAGAACAGTAAATTTTTAGAGAAGTGACAAGACAAAGGGAAAGGACATTGAGTTTCTATGGGCTGCAACTTGGGAGGAACGCAAACTTGTGGCAGATAAAGGTTAGTTAGTGCTGGGGCTCAGAACTCAATACACCAAGGTGTGGCACCTTGGCAGGTTGAGCACTTTGATCTAAAGGACACTGGGAGGCCTCAGAGGGAACGTGTTACTGATCTTTTCCTGCCTTCTATTTCCTGCCCCCCTCTTTCTTCCCAAGGTGATTAGTAGAAACCAGAATTCCTCTCCTGCAAGGCAGATCATAGAAACCAGAACTCCTCTCCCCCAAAAGCAAGCAACAAAATCCAGAAAGGTCACTCTCTTTCTTTTCCCTTCACCTTTGATGACCCTCACTCTACAGGAGTCCTGCCCTTGAGTGGGCTAGAAGAATGCTCCACCAACAGGTCAAGAAAAATCTGAACAGATGGGCTGTTGAGTGCCCCGCTCCTCAGTTGATTACCAATGGGTCTTAACGTTTTTGTTCAGTCACGTTTTTCTAGGGCTGTCCACTCTTCATCCCACCTCAGCACAGAAATAGACAGTTATCCTTGGGTCTCTGGTTCTTCATTTCTGCAGGCACCCATGTCATGTTAGACTTTTTTTTACAAAAATTTGTTATGCTTTTCTCTTGTTAGCCTGTCTTTTGTTATAAGAGTGTCAGCCCTCATCCTTATGATGGGCATGGAAAGGTATCACACCTTTCCACCCTTACATTAGTAGAGCTTGTTAATATAAATTCCTCTGATATTATCCCCAGGCGGCTGAGTGTCTAAAGTTGTCTTCAGTAGTTAATGTTTATTAACGTGGTAGGGGGGTTGGGCAGGGTGCCTCTTGCCTTTGTAAATTTATGCCCTACTTTCAGGAATACAGAGAGGGGAGGGAGCACTCCTGCATCTGCTTCTTCTTGCTTGTCTTCAGCTGAGCAAACCTCCATATTTTAGGGAAGTATGTTCCAGTCTCATCTACCCCAGAAAAAGTATCCCAAGAGAGAGCGCAGCAGAAATAGCAGTGAATCTTCTGACTTGCTCCTGAAAGTCACAAACAGAAACTTCATATTTTATTTTTATTAACATGTAACCATTGTACATAGTTATGGTGTACAATGTGATATTTCAACACACATATACAGCGTATACTGATCAAATCAGAGCAATTAGCACTTCCATCTGCATATTTTATTTGTTGGAACCGAGTCAGTAAGTCCAGTCTACACTCAAAGAAGGAACATAAAAAACTTGCAGACATTCTTTAAAACTACAACAGTCTGTGGAAAGCGTGATTTAATTTTGACTGTTTTCCCTTCCAGTTTACTATTATCTCGACATATGACTGAAAAGTAAAGTGATACTTAGGGCTTAAAGGACAGTGAGAGTGTAGGAGATTTAAGTGTAAGTCCCTCTTAGGTAGCAGGAAAATAAAAAAGAGGGAGAGATCTGGATTTCCCAATCTGTTAAATCACCCACGTCTTCAGTCTCTGACATTAGAGAATCGACGAAAAAATCAGTGTGTTATTTATTCTATCACAAATATCAGATCAACCAGTTTTAATGAGACAGGGTGTTCCTTTCTTTATCAATGACCTAAAACTAAACCCCCAAATAGTTAAGTGAGGACTAGTCAAGCCCTAGAGAAAAGAGGTAGCCTGTCACATCCACAAGAGAAACTTGGAATCAGTTTCTGTCACACACAGAATGCTTTTACCCAAGTGGTGTTTGGGGGGAAAATCTATAGTTTAAATGTCTCAAAGAAATAGAGATCAAATATTGATTAGTTGTGCTAAACAAGGGTACTTGTGTTCTCCAATGTTTTCCCATTTGGCCCCCGATGTTATGATTTAGAAAATTCACAGTTCACGGTTTCTTGCTGTAAGCGTGTACTGGAATAAATAGCAGGTGATTGCTTTCCCTGGTTCTCATTGAGTTAGGGAGCTGGGTGTGTTATGCATTGTAAAGGGAAGCCCACCTGTCCTTAGTATTCACTTCCGGTTTGCACTTGTCATCTCTCTTCTCTTAGCTGGGTTTGGTGGGGAAGGGTAGTGATATGCAAAAGGTCTGTTATGGTTTGCATGTGAGGTGCCCCCCAAAAGCTCATGTGTGAGACAATTCATGTGTCCACTGGGTGCCTGGCAGAAATGAAGCAAAGACCACAATTCTGAGACAATTCAGAGAGGTGAGTGGATTGTGAGTATCAACCCAAGCTGTGGCTGAATCCCCTGGATGGGATTAACTGAGTGGTACCTGGAGGCAGGTGGGTGTGGCTGGAGGAAGTGGGCATTGGGGGGCGTGGCTTTGGGGTACATATTTGTATCTGGAGAGTGGAGTCTCTCTCTGCTTCCTGATCACCATGTGAGCTGCTTCCCTCCTCCACACTCTTCCTCCATGATGTTCAGCCTCACCTTGAGCCCCTGGGAATGGAGCTGACTATGGACTGAGACTTCTGAAACCGTGAGCTCCCAAATAAACTTTTCCTCTTCTACAATTGTGCTGGTTGGGTCTCTTAGTCACAGCCATGAAAAACTGACTGAAACAAGGTCCATGTCACAAAATCATTTGATATCAAGAAAAAAAAACATTCCATGACTACATTGAATAATAAATAAATACTAAGGGGGAAACCTAGAAAGGGAAAAATAGACATTCCCAGGGGAAAGGATTAATTGTATGGGTTTGGAAACAAATGTAATTCCAAACCTTCTTTATCCCCCAACTTGAGTTAAATATGAAATATAAAGGGAAGGGGGAAAGAGTAAGAAAATGCCTGTTGGATCAATTGAGATTGGTTTTTGATAAAATTACATACATGTATACTTTAATATGTAAATACAGGGAGCTTATGGTAGAATGAGGAGGAAAAGCAAATGGACCAAGGTTTCCAAGAATGAAAATGTAGGCCCATCCTACTCTGGTAGGGCTGATTCCCGTCCGTTGACTTTTCCTACAACTGTCTTCATTTGCAGGCAGGAGAACCCTGCCTGGGATTTTGTTAGTGGGTCTGTTAGCCACAAATTTAGTGCATAAAGGCATCCAGTGGGAGGTAAGATCTATTTCTGTGGCGGTAAAGCATTTATGTTGGCATGCCCTAATTGTGTTTGCAGTAAAATTGAAGCCTATTATAAGAGTGGGAAATCAGCTGAACAATCATGAATAATTGGTCAAATGAGCGGCAGTACTGCCCAGTCAACAACATCATTTCTGTGGTCATTGGTGTTCAGGGAGTGTCCACTGGGTGCCTGGCAGAAATGAAGCAAAGACCACAATTCTGAGGGAATTACCCAGCCTGAGTGCCTCAGGGCTCCATTGTGCTTTGCTCTGGGAGTGCCTGATTCCTCTGTGCCACTGCGACTGCACAAATAACCTTCAAAACTCCTGACCCAACCCCTGCTTCCTTCTTCTCTCTTCATCTGAGAAGCTTAATCGCCCCCTGCTAGTTCAACTTCTGTATGTGGCACTACCTGGTTCTACCCTTGGTCTGTGAGGACTGGAGGAGTTCAAGGTCACTGCTGGGTGTGTCTCAAACTTTATGCTTTGACCCTGAGTTTCTTGGGGGAGGGTAAGAATCACTGCACTTCAGGGTCTCTAGCTTTGTGGTGCCTTGTGGTGCTAAGTAGTGCAAAACAGAGCCTCCAGCCTAAAAGTCATTCTCTGTAACTTCTTTCTTTCACACCCCACATCTAATCCACATCAGGATTGGTTGGTCTTCCCAAAAAGAGTACAAATGTGATTACTTCTCCTCATGTCTAAGGTCACTCTTCTGCTTAGGCTATTGTCACCTTTTCCTGGATCCCTGTAGTAACTTATACTCTCATTCTTATCCTCTTGTAATATTTGTTCTTCACACAGAGTCAAAAGGAGCTTTTAAATACTATCATTGATATATATATATATATATATATATATATATATATATATATATATATATGTTGCTGTTTTAAAATACCTTGAATCAAATTCAGGTTCATGGGCTGGGAATCTGGCTCAGTGATTGAGTGCCCCTGAGTTCAATCCCTGGTACAAAAAAAAAAAAAAAAAATTCAGGTTCATTTTCTTGACCTCCAATTTCTATTGGTAGGCTCTGACTGATCTTTATTCTCCAGCCACACGTGTTTATTGCTGTACTATGAGTAAGTCAAGTGTATTCCACTACATATCTTTACTTGGGTAACTCCCTTTGCCTAGAATGCTCTTTTCTCAGCTCTTTCATAGCTGGATCATCTAAACACGGAGGTATCTGTTCCCATGTGCCTCCTCAGAAAAGAACACTATGTTAATAGCATCTGCATGCTGCATTTTTTTTGTATCTTTATATTTTAATTTCTTCCCAGCATGTGTCACTACACACTGGTATAGTATATTTGTTTTAGACTCTGTCTTCCCCATGAGAATACAATTATGATGAAGACAGGGACTTCGTTTTGTTCACTACTTTGTCCCTAGAAATTGGAATGGTGCATAGTATACACCCATAAAATATTTTTTGAAAGTACAATGGGCATTACTACTAACATAAAGTTGCTATAACGGTCACAGGCCAATGATCTCAGGTTGTATTTTCCAGAAATGACACCTACAATCTTCCATCCCATATGATTTTTCACACTGTGACTTTGACACTGCATCCATTGAGAGGGGGTTTACCAATCTTCTCTTGAATAGAGTTTGTGAGCAGCAGAGTGATGCTATTTGACTTCTGAGGGTAGGCCATTAAACAGCAATGCAGCCTTCATTTAGTTCTGTTTGGGTGACTCTCTCTTAGACTGTAGCCATCCAACAGAAAGCCCAAGTCGCCACATGGAGAGGCTCAGGTGTTCTGGCTAACAGCCTCAGCTGAGTGCCAATTTGAAGCCATCAATCTTCAGGCATGGAAGCCTTAGTGATTCCTAGAGGCTAACCATGGATTAACTCCCAACCCTCAAGTCTTCCCAAATGAGGTCCCTTCACATTGTGAAGCAGAAACAAGCCATCTTGGTTGTGCCTTTTCCAAATGCCATTCCCACAGAAATCATTGGGAATGATTAATTGCTGTTTTATGTCACTACATTTTTTGTTATGCAAAGATTTCCAGAAAAGTAAACAAATAACTACCTTCCCTCTTTCTGTCTTCCCATTGCTGTGTGTGGATAAGATGGCAGAAGTTGAAGCAGCCATCTTGGATTTGAAGATGGAAGCTTTCAGTTAATTATGTCAAAGCAATAAGATAAAAGAAACCTGAGCCCTTTAGTACCATCATATTGGTTCTGAGGGAGGAGAAATAAAATTGTGCTCTGTTGAAGTTTTTGTTATACTGACTCTTCATGGTTCACTGTAACAGCTGGAACCCGTCTGATACAAGAACCATCAACCACACTGGAAGTGCCTGCCTACTAGTGCTAGATGCTGTGTTTTACACGTGAGATCTCATTTAATCCCTGTTATAACAAAGACTCTCATTATTTGTTGAAGGGTAAATTGGACTTGGAGAAGGTAATGTAGCTATAGTTTCACAGATAGGAAGTAATAGGTTTTGGATTTGAAAGCAAATCCAAAAGCCTGAGCTCTGAATTCACTCTTCTACCTCCCATGAATTTAGCTCAATCTTTCTTTCCAGGAAGTGGGAAGGAAGCCCATGAAAAGAAGAGGGAGAGTAATAACTGCTTTGGCAGGAGAAGGAGCAGCTCAGAGGTGCTGAGGTGTATCATGTTTTTTTTTTTTTTTTCCTAGTGAAGGTTGCATATATAAATTACCATGTCTTCGTCACAAAAGAACACTAAAACACACATATACAAGTAATAATGCCTCAACATAGATATCTCTGCCAATTTTCCTCCTTTTGTTTTTTTATTATTTATTTATTTATTTATTTATTTGTGGTACTGTGAGGTTGAACCCAGGGCCTTGTGGATGCTAGGCAAGTACTCCACCCCTTTTTATTTTTTGAGGCTGGGTCTCATTAAATTGCCCAGGATGGCTTCAAACTTGAAATCTTCTTGCCTCCCAAGTTGCTGAGCTTACAGGTATGTGCCACCATGCCCATCCTCTGCCAACTTTTAACATATATTGTATTAGAGTTTTCCATATATGCAAATGTAGATATATAAATACATAGGTACACATACACACATAGTCACACGTATCTACACATGTGTGTGTCTGCATACTACTTATCATAGCATTATATCTAAGGATACTGCTACTCAATAGCTACTTCTAATTCAAAATTTAAAACCAACACAACAAAACCCTTTTATTATGCTTGTTTTAGATTATAAGGCACCAACTGAATAAGAAATACAAAACTTTTTGAAAATACTAAGTCCAGAGGTTTCTGGAAAATATTACAAATAATACCATCTGTCATGAGAGAGTCATATAATATAATGTGAGTTAATCCTAAATTAATTCCAGTTAATCCTAAAGGTAGGAACTCTTAGTCTAGTATAGAATAGGAAACTAAGGCACAGAAAGGTTCAATGTTTTTCTAAAGGTCACATAATAGGAAGTCCTTCTAATTGACTATAACATAAGGACAGGAAATACCCCATTATTCACTTTTCAGTATGAATAAATTTGTTGTATTGATTCATATTTTATTTATTGTATTTCTACGGGAAAAATAGAAGGTTGAACATGTTCTTGACATTTCTTTTTTAAAGGAGGTAAAAGTTATCTGACTATGATTTAGTTAAATGAAATCTGCATGGCAAGGCTGTCTTCCAATATTTTAAAGTTGCAAATTATGTGGAAAAGGTACAAGGAGTATCAAAGTGAATTATCAAAAGAGATATTAAAAAAAAATAGGAAGAACCAGACACCTTTTGGAAGGGAAACTGTTATTTGCTGTACCTAATTAATTAGGAGTCTGTGAAGCAAGATATGTTAGAATTTGGTGGCTGAGAGAATGTCAGAGAACATTAGACTCTATGGTAAGTAAGAAAGAGAGTCCAGTCCTTCCTGGGAAGAGCAATGAATTAATGGATTAACTCATTAGGCTTTCTGCCTCTTCTTTCTCAGTTTTTGCAAGTCTATTCCTAGATGTAAACATTTCATGTGAAGTTTGCTTACATTTGGCTAGCCTGTGAGATTTCCCTCTATTACTTTTTAATAAGAACTCTGAAGAGTACCACAGACTTTTCTGATTTCACTCTCAGCCAGCATACAGTGTTATTTCCAGACACTTGCAAATTCCCTCTATTTTTCATGTGCTCATTGTGATGAAAAGAGTAGGAGTTGATTTTGTAAAACCTGGGGTGTGTGTCTCTGTGTTTATTTCAGCAAGGAACTACTTAGAGACCAGGCATCTTTGCTGGTACATTCAGGTTTAAATGAACTGAACCTCTTTATTGTATGTTCTGTTCTTCTGGGTTCTAGCATGTGTCCACGGATTAATGAGATCCAATTGGTTGTTGATAGAACAACAAAGAACAGGTATGGATGAAATTCAAAAGATAGAATTTTTTTTTGGATTGAGTACTGCATATAATTGGCAAAATGTCCTATAAAAATTTGAATTTCACCAACTCTAGTTTTTAGATCAAGGTCAATGAGAGTTCAAAGAATAAAAGGAAAGCTAGTAGGAAATTGCTATCTACAAATTATGTAAGGGACTGAAATGAATTTGGAGAAAAATCACTTGCTAAAGCTTTCTGTAGTTAAAAATGTTTAGGTACACACTTTTCCAAAGTTTGTTCTATAAAAGAAAATAAGTTGCAGCTTTAGAACTCTACAATTTGGAGTATTTTGGGATTTATGGGCTTCCAAAGCACAAACGATTCTTAAAGTGCACTTACAAGCACTATACATCCCTAAAGTAGGAGCAAACACAAAAATCATTCACCACATTACTTTTCATACAAAACTTTATCCTGAACAAGTTATACCTTGAGATCTTTTAATGGGTGCCCACCAGGGATTATCAACTACTTTCCCAGGTTTCCTAGTCTCTTTGCTACATTTTCAGCTTGCCATATATATTTATTGAATATAGATCATATGCCAAATACAGCAAGAGGCCTTACATATTAAGATATTACTTCTGCTTTCAAGGAATAGTCAATTCTTTAGAATAGCAAAGTAATCAAAACTGGTTGTATTAATTATACATTGCATCCAGTTACTCCCCAAATTAGCAGCATAAAACAAACATTTCTCTCACTGTTGTTGTAGAACAGGAACTGGGACACCACTGAGCTTCATGGTGTGGGAATCAGGTGGCATTCAGTATCAGCTGGGGTTGTCCCATCCACGGAAAGCTTGACTGGGTCCTGAAGCTCTGCTTCTAGTCTCTCTTATAAGGTTGCGTTCAGACCTTTCTTCTTTGCTGGCTCTTGGATAATGTGTTAGCTTTATGTTGCCATGACCAAAAGACACGGTGAGAACAACTTAGAGGAGGAAAACTTTATTTTGGCTCACAGTTTTAGAGGTTCAGTCCGTAGTCGGCTTACTCCATAATTCTGGGCCTGAGGTGAGGCAGAACATCATGACAGAAGGGTGTGGTGAAGGAAAGCTGCTTTCATTGGTATCAGAAAGCAGGGAGCTTGAGTGCAAAGAGCCAGGGATAATGTAAACCCAAGGTTACATCCCCAGTGACGTTCTTCCTCTAGCCATGCCTTACCTGCCTACAATTACCACCCATTAATTAATCCATGAAATGGACTGATTGGGTTACAGCTCTCAAAATTTAATCAGTTCACCTCTGAACATTCCTGCATTGTCTCACACCTGAACTTTTGGGGGATACCTCATATCCAAACCATAATAGCTGGGCATCTTGATTCCTCAACACATGGGCCTCTCCATGGGCTGTGAGTGTCCTTACAATGTAGCAGTGGTCATTGGCTTTCCCCAGAGAATGCTCATCTCTGAAGTAGTGCACTATCGCTTCTGCAGTAGGAAGGTAGGGTACAGATGTTCCTTGACTAATGATGGGGCTAAGTCCCAGGAAACCTATTATAAGCTGAAAGCATTGTTAACTTGAAAATGCATTTAATATACCAACCCTACCAAATAGTAGAGGTTAGACTAGTCTATCTTAAACATACTCAGAACACTAACATTAACCTAGAGTTGGGAAGAATCACTTAACTCTAAGTCTATTTTATAGTGAATGTTTCTTATAATTAAATTAAATGTCATTTATATCCAAAAAATACAAGCAACACCGTATACTGTAGAGCATCAGTTGTTTATCTCTATGATCACCTGGCTAACTGGGAAATTTGGCTCACAGCCAAACCTGGAGATACTGCATGTTAATAGCCTGAGAAAAGATCAAAATCCAAAATCTGAAGTATATTTTCTACTGAGTACTTATGGTTTTTATATCATTGTAAAGTTGGAAAGTTAAAAAATCGTAAAATCCTAAGTTGAACCATGTCAGAGACCAGTGTACTGATTCACTTGTACATGAGAAAAGGAAGTTGCCCAGGGTATGATGCCAGGAGGTGGGAATTATTAGAGGTCACCTTAGAGGCTAGCTACCAAACAGGTTTTTGTGAATATTCCTTGTCCTGAATATGTCCCCTTCCCCAATTTATGACTTTGAAAGTTTTGGACTCATTTTCTAGATGCCTTCTCTCTCTTCTTCTTTTATTATTTTTTTTTACTTTAAAAAAATTTTTAAGAATTTGTTTTAGATACAGATACCTGCTCTTAAGCATCAATACTACCATATCAATCCTACCTACTGTCAAGCTACAGAATCTGCCATCTTAATAACCTTTGCATCTTTCTTTATTTTTTATTTTTTATTTTTTTCCAGTTTTTTTTCTTTTTTTTATTGGTTGTTCACAACATTACAAAGCTCTTGACATATCATATTTCATACATTAGATTGAAGTGGGTTATGAACCCCCAATTTTACCCCAAATGCAGATTGCAGAATCACGTCGGTTACACATCCACAATTTTACATAATGCCCTATTAGTAATTGTTGTATTCTGCTACCTTTCCTATCCCCTACTATCCCTCCTCCCCTCCCCTCCCATCTTCTCCCTCTACCCCATCTACTGTAATTCATTTCTCTCCTTGTTTATTTTCCCATTCCCCTCACAACCTCTTATATGTAATTTTGTATAGCAATGAGGGTCTCCCTTCATTTCCATGCAATTTCCCTTTTCTCTCCCTTTCCCTCCCATCTCATGTCTCTGTTTAATGTTAATCTTTTCTTCCTGCTCTTCCTCCCTGCTCTGTTCATAGTTGCTCTCATTATATCAAAGAAGACATTTGGTATTTGTTTTTTAGGGATTGGCTAGCTTCACTAAGCATAATCTGCTCTAGTGCCATCCATTTCCCTGCAAATTCTATGATTTTGTCATTTTTTATTGCTGCATAGTACTCCATTGTGTATAGATGCCACATTTTTTTTTATCCATTCATCTATTGAAGGGCATCTGGGTTGGTTCCACAGTCTAGCTATTGTGAATTGTGCTGCTATGAACATCGATGTGGCAGTATCCCTGTAGCATGCTCTTTTAAGGTCTTCAGGGAATAGTCCGAGAAGGGCAATAGCAGGGTCAAATGGTGGTTCCATTCCCATCTTTCCCAGGAATCTCCAAACTGCTTTCCAAATTGGCCGCACCAATTTGCAGTCCCACCAGCAATGTACAAGTGTACCCTTTTCTCCACATCCTCGCCAGCACTTGTTGTTGTTTGACTTCATAATGGCTGCCAATCTTACTGGAGTGAGATGGTATCTTAAGGTGGTTTTGATTTGCATTTCTCTGACTGCTAGAGATGGTGAGCATTTTTTCATGTACTTGTTGATTGATTGTATGTCCTCCTCTGAGAAGTGTCTGTTCAGGTCCTTGGCCCATTTGTTGATTGGGTTATTTGTTATCTTATTGTCTAATTTTTTGAGTTCTTCGTATACTCTGGATATTAGGGCTCTATCTGAAGTGTGAGGAGTAAAAATTTGTTCCCAGGATGTAGGCTCCCTATTTACCTCTCTTATTGTTTCTCTTGCTGAGAAAAAACTTTTTAGTTTAAGTAAGTCCCATTTGTTGATTCTTGTTATTAACTCTTGTGCTATGGGTATCCTATTAAGGAATTTGGAGCCCGACCCCACAATATGTAGATCGGAGCCAACTTTTTCTTCTATCAGACGCAGAGTCTCTGGTTTGATATCAAGCTCCTTGATCCATTTTGAATTAACTTTTGTGCATGGCGAGAGAAAGGGATTCAGTTTCATTTTGTTGCATATGGATTTCCAGTTTTCCCAACACCATTTGTTGAAGATGCTATCCTTCCTCCATTGCATGCTTTTAGCCCCTTTATCAAATATAAGATAGTTGTAACTTTGTGGATTAGTCTCTGTGTCCTCTATTCTGTACCATTGGTCCACCCGCCTGTTTTGGTACCAGTACCATGCTGTTTTTGTCACTATTGCTCTGTAATATAGTTTGAATGCATCTTTCTTTTTTTTTTTTTTTAAAGAGAGAGTGATAGAGGGAGAGAGAGAGACAGAGAGAATTTTTCAATATTTATTTTTTAGCTATCGGCGGACACAACATCGTTGTTGGTATGTGGTGCTGAGGATCGAACCCGGGCCGCACGCATGCCAGGTGAGCGCGCTACCGCTTGAGCCACATCCCCAGCCCTTGAATGCATCTTTCTTTAAAAAAATATTTTTAGTTAGACACAACAGTTTCATTTTATTTATTTATTTTTTTAAAATGTGGTGCTGAGGATCGAATCCAGTGCCTCCCACATGCTAGGCAAGTGCTCTACTATTGAGCTACAACCCTAGCCCCTATCCTTTGCATCTTTGTTCTTTTTATCTTACTGTTATTGCTTAGGATTAATTGCAAAAGCATTTTTGATGAATGTCTCTCATTTGATTTTATTTATCTTTTATATATTGGATCATATGGAATTGCCATTTTTACAATCAATTTCAGTAGTGTATTAGTTAGCTTTGGACCATTGTAATAAATACCATGCATGGGCTAGATTAGACAACAGAAGTTTATTTCCTTTATTTCCCCTTAATTCTGGAGACTAGAAGACAATGATCAGAGTTCCAGCATGATTAGGTTCTGATGAAGAGGTGAAGAGTACTTTTCCTGGCTTGTGAATAGCCACCATCTCACTGTGTGCTCATGTGACCTCTTCTTCATGTGGAAAGAGAGAGAGAAACAGAAAGAAAGGGGGCACTCTCCTGTTTCTTCTTCTTCTTACAAAAATACTAATCCCATCATGAGGGTCCTATCCTGGTGACCTCACTTAAACGTGATTATCTCTTAAAGGTTCATCTCCAAATCTAATCATATGAGGAGTTAAGACTTCCATGTATGCATGGGGGTGGAGGGTGCAGGAGATGCAATTCAGTCCATAGCAGGCAATTCAAAATGGTTCAACCTAATGCTGTCTGCAAAATTAGTACATGTTCATACAGCGAATAAAAAATAATACAAAAAGATGAAAATGAAAATCACCCACAATTTCACCATCTGGAGATAAACAGCCATTACATTTTTATGTGTTTTTATGGGAATGTATATACCTTTCCGAAGACTGGGATCATACTGAATGTTTAATGTTGTATTCTGCTTTTTCATTTAACACTAATCCTGGGGCAATTTTCCATGTCACTGAATGTTTTTGGAAATGTTTTAAATGACAGTGACATATTTCATTTGTTTAACCATTACTCTTTGAATTGGACATAAAAATGGTTTTTAATTTTTTAGGAAGAAGGAAGACTGGTGAGCACATGCTTTTGTCTGCATCTCTATTTTCTTACTACAGATTCCTAGAAATAGAATTCATAAGCCAAAGGTCATGAACTTCTTCAATATTAGCATTTTAAAACTTCTGACTACATTTGGTTATTGCAAACGGCTTTTTAGGTATTTATGATTTATCTCTTACCACTGGGTTATTTTTATTTTTAGTAATTTGATAGGCAAAATAATTTGTCTAATTGCTAACAGTGACCTCCTCACTGATCTCCTTCCTGTAGCGACATCCCACTCCAATCAAGCCTCCACAGTGCTTCAGGAATTTTTTTTCTAAAATTTAAACTTGATCCTATCGCTTGCCTGCTAAAACCAATCATTTGCTCCCCACTGTTTATCACATCAAGCCCTAGGTCTGGAGAATGTTTCATCAGCTCTTTCATGGTCTGGCTTTTGCATATAGTTTCACTCTCATTTTTAATCTCTCTCCTCTCCAGTAACATTAAACCACTTACAGTTTCTAAACTGCCTGTTTGACACTTTTCCTTTTTGCATGCTGTTTCCTCTGTCTTGAAACGTTTCCCTAACTTGGTCTGCAGCACTCACAGAGTTGGCTTCCAGAGAAGGCAGGAGGTGGATGGGATGTTCAGCTCCTGGAAATCGGAGTGTTGTCATGATCAGCATCACCCCAGGTCTTCCTAACACTGTCCATGGAGATGTGTCTTACTACTTCACATGGCAACCACACTTGCACTCTCTTTAAAACCCCTTCAGTAATGACATCTTCTCTGACAATAATTTCTTCTAAGTAGCATTAATACAATTGTTGTTTATTTTCCTTGGCTGCAGTGGTGTTTATGCTGCCCTTTATAATGCCAAGGGATATCTATCAGTCCCTAAGTGCCCAATTCTATCTTCTCAAACATTTCTTGAAGGCACCCTGAACCTCTGTAAAACTTGCATTTCAATGTCTAGCATGAGGTTGTCATGTTATTATGACAGATCTACTATGTGAATATTATTTGCATACCTTTTGTTCAACATTGTAGGTCAAAAAATGATTTTTGAGGACACAAAATATTTTGGTAGTACATAAAATAGTGGTAGAAAGTGTAGCCAAACCATGTATTATAGAACACTCCTAACTCTGGGTTAAATAGTAAAGTGTGATAGCTGGGGACCCGCATTCATTGACTGACAATATCTGGTAAACCCTGCTGTAAGACTTGGGAGAGTTTTTACTTATTTATAGCATACTTTACTAGGTTGTTATTCTGCATATGTATATATATTTTTAAAGAAAATATTACAGAGACAAATGCTTCTTTAAAAAATCAGAATTGAATGAAGTATGAATCAATATGGTATGTTTGATATAAGCCAAGACTTTTTTGTAATCAAAACTGTTCAAATGCCTGGCATGATGGCACATGCTTGTAATCCCAGAGGCCTGGGAGGCTGAGACAGGAGGATTGCAAGTTCAAGGCCAGCCTTGGCAACTTATCGAAGTCCTAAGCAACTTTGTGAGACCCTGTCTCAAAATAAAAAATAAAAGTGGGGGAGGGGTTGGGGTTGTGGCTCAGCAGCAGAGCGTTCACCTAGCACGTGCGAGGCCCTGGGTTCCATCCTTAGCACCACATAAAAACGAATAAATAAAATAAAGATATTTTAAAAAATGAAAAAATAAAAAGGGGTTCGGATGTGACTCAGTGGTTAAGCACCCCTGGGTACATTTCCCGGTACCAAAAAAACCCAAACAACAACAACAACAAACTATTCCTAGTATCACCCACTTAGGAAACCTTTGCTAAGACTTCCCTTCCTCTCTGTCTTCTTTTATATGATTGATTGGTGATGTGCTGAAAGGTTGAAGTGACATTATGATACATTGCAAATGTAGTCAATATGACCAAACTTGGCTTGAATCAAGGAATCAGAATTGAGTGGCATCTTAAAAGTTGTTTTGTCTAACTTCTCAATCAGCAGAGAAAGTGGTAGAAAGTTACCTAGAGGCTAGGATGGTTTCCATTGTTAGAAAAGTTATCCCTCGTGTTGTATAGACTATTTCCTTCAAGGATGAGTGTTCATCATCTAAGTTTTACCTCCACAGAATGAATCCAACCTGTTTGCCACAAAACAGACAGACCCCTACACAATTGAGCTCAGTGCACATCATGTCTTCTCTTTCTCAGGCTTATCATCTCTAGTTCCTTAGACAACTGCGGTGTGCCTCATGTACTGTTTTGTGGCTGGTGGAGGAGAGGCTGGTGTGGTTCCAGGTCTGGAGAATTCCCAAATTACAATACCATGGGAGAGGATTATCCCTTTCATTTCACTTTTCTATTCTGGGCAGCTTGAGAGTTGAACTTCAGGATTAGTCAGAATTCCTTTGGCTCCAAGCAACAAAAACCTATTTCAAACCGACTGAAACAAGAAAAGACTCCTATAACTGGCAAATCAAAGGGGTAGCTTCAGGCGCAATTGGATTCTGGGATGCAGTGCCAGCTGGGCTGTATTCCTCTCTTCATCTCATCTCTCAGCTCTACCCTGTTTGACTTAATTCCTGGGTGGGCAAGATAGCCAGCAGCCCCACACTTGTCCTTACAGCTCATAATTGCAGACAAAGGGCCACTGTCTTTTTTTTTTAATTTTTAAAAAATCTCTCAGACAAAACATTGGAGGAGGATTGGCTCAGCTTGGGTTATGTGCCCTCCCTGAACCAATCAATATGGCCGAGTAGCATGAAGTCCTTTGGTGAAGGTTGTTTTTTTGTGACCATCCCTCCCCGTGCCAGGAACAAATGTGGTCAGCCCCAAGCAGAGACACTTGGATTGGGAAGGATTATGGGTTGGAATGGGGTCAGGATTGGTTATTCAGCATGAGATGATCCTGGGAAGATGAGCATATGTCTACCAATATACTTAACGGGCTATTCTGGGAAGGACGTGGCTTAAACACTCAAAGTCTAAAATGCAGATGATGAGACTGGATGAAAATAGAAACAATGGCCAGATGGAATAACTTTTTATAATATGCAGGGCCATTTTCAACTCAAAGTTGCCTTACCAACACATTACACAGTAGAGGACTCCAATGGTATTTTATTGAGAAGGCTGCCTACAATGTGCTGGGTTAATATTTGCCTTTAATTCTTCTTTTTTTTCCCCTTGAGATGGGGTCTTGATGTATTACCCAGTTTGGCCTCAAACTCATAATACTCCCACCTCAGTGTCTGAGTAGCTGGGATTATAGGTGTGCATCACCAGCAAGGTTAATATTTTTTAGAAGTCATTGTTTCTTCAGACATATAATATACTGGCTTATAGTCATAATGCTCACTGGCTTACATGTTTGAGCTATATATATACTTCATTGTTTGAAGCCAGGTCATACATTTTGTTCCATTTCTAAACCTATTCTGATTTGAAAGATTTCCTGTTGTAAGACTCTTCTTTATGATATTTAAAAAAAAATACACGGAGAAATGGAGGCTGAGCTAGATTAACGTTGTACAAATCTGATTAACATCATCTGCTCTGTTCCAAAGGTCAGGTGCACTCAACGAATTTACTTTGAAATTATTTTGTTTATTTTGTGGGCATATACATCATGAGCTTTTTAAAGGTCAAAAGTAGAGTTTGTTCTTGGATTCTAAACCAATCTGATTTCCATTTACAGTATGCTTTGGTGACCCTAAATGCAGAAGCAGGCCCAGTTAAGTCATACTTCCAGTTTCTGTTTAGTTTAATTTTCTCATGAAGAAAATCCCTGCTAGATGAAGGCAGTGCTGAAATATCATTTTCCCTAAATTACTTTTATTTTCAACTGGGTTCATAAGAGAATGCTACTCATAAATGACATCTGAGCTTTGGTTTCATGACCATTTTGTTTTCGAAGATATGGAAGCATCTTACCTGGAAACTGGAGCAAAGGTCAAAAGAGCTAGGAGTCCTGAGTTTTATTAGTATTTACTTGGTAAGGGTCCTGAAGCTGTATCAGTCAATGCTTGAAAAATTACCATATGCTTCAGAGAGAAGAGGCTGTAATAAATTATACAGTCTTCTTTACTATTCAAACAAGTCAAGGGGCTACTTATATCCACGTAGTATTTTTTTAATTAATTATTTTAAATGTTTTTTCCCCTTACCATATGTACTTTACCAAGATAAAAAGAAAATCTCTCAGAGTATTTTGTATTCATGTTCATTAACATTCCAGTGGAATAATAAACCTCCAAACGATTCATGTATGAATCAGTGAAGCATGGCTAATTACAGTTTTCAGCCACACAGCCAATAATGTTCACCATGAAATGTGGCGTCTGTTAAATACATCTCTCTGAATTTTTGTTGGGGGAGAGTGCTAGGAAATAGGGAGGTTGTAAATTGCAATTTTAAAATGTCTAAATATTTTAGGGGTTTGTACATTATAAATATCTTTCAGGCAAGTATTTATCACAAGCATGACATCCTGTTATCAAAACAGAAAAAAACCCACAGATTTGCCTTAAAAACAAAACAAAACAGAATCATCACAACTCCTGAGAATGGACCATGTTCTATCAGGAAAAGAAGGAAACTTCTTGGAACTTAGGAAGCATGATCTATCATAAATTTTAAAAATACATTTTATTTTGAATTTTAGAAATGAATTTCCTACCCCTTATAAACTCATTTTATTCTATGACTCCCTCCAGTCCACAGACATATTTATAATACAAAAAAAAAAAATCTGAAAAGTAAATGGAGTACCTGTTAAAAGTTGAATGTCATGACTAAAATACTTAAATTTAGAAGCAATTTTGTAATGCATATTCAAAATCTTTTCTATTGCTTCTTTTGTTGAACATATTTTCCCTTAATACCATCCATATTGTTGCATACCCAAAGACTACATAAATAAAAATGTTGATATTCACCTTAAAATTTTTTTAAGTTTGTATTATTGTAATAACATAAGTAATTCTTAGCTAAAAAATGTTCAGAGCTTTGGAAGTTATTTTAAAGTAGAAGAAAAGACACTCCTGTCACCGCCACCATCTCACTCCTCCAAACATTGTTCACAATCACTTGGGATTTTCTGGAAAGTTTTCCATACAAGTGCAAGCACAGGTCCACAGTCCCTTAGCTACAGTTCTGAAATCCATAAAAAAAAAAAAAATCTCTGAAAACCAAGGAGGCCACTTACATAAAGGTCAAAAGTAGATTCTAACGCAAACTGATTTTCATTTATGGCATGCTTCAATGACTTGTTTATCCCATAGACTTTGTGGCAGACACAGAAATATGTTTGTTGACAGGGTGCTGTTCCAGAACTGCACTAGGGATGCTATGGACTAGGTAGAATAGGCATGTACCTTTCTAAAAATACAAAATAACTAATTTCCAAAGCATATCTATCCCAAAAGTTTTAGATAGGCAATCATGTAATCCATGTTTACATACTGTCTGACAACTACATTTATGGGGTAATTTAACATTTTCCTGAAAGATCCTACCAGGGCCTACGAAGCCTTCCATTTTCTTCCCTTTCACTGGCTCTTCTCTGGTCACAGGGCCTCCTTCCTGTTTTCCCATCAAGCCAAGCTTCTTTTTTACTTAAGGATTTTGTACTTCCCATTCCCTGTGTCGGGAACATTTTTACATCAGTTTCCTCCTGTCTGGGTCCCTCACTTCATTATACCCTTTCAAAGAGGTCTTTGTTTAAATGACACCTCTTCATTCGAGGGCTTCCCTGACCACCCTCTGTAAAAGAAGACCACCTATCACTTTCTAGTCCCTCACTCTGCTTTCTTTCACTGGCATTTATACGTCAATATTTATCATATATTTATAAATTTATATATTAGTGTTTCTTTTCTCTATAATAAATCCCATGAGGGCTGAGAATTTTTTACAACTCATTTATTACCATATACCTAGCACCTAGCACCCAGAACAATGCTTGGCATATAGTAGGTGCTCGATACTTTTTTTTTTTTGGCTAACATTACATGTTTTATTTTTAACCAAGTAATTTTTTAGCCTCAAAATGTCCATGTTGAAAGAATAAGATATTAAGCATGAAATGAGAATATAAACCCATGTCTACAGAAAGACAAACAGTGCTTTAGTCCATTGAGGTGATTGACTAAGTGAGAAGTGCCATTCCAAACATCAATTCCTTTTTTTTTTTTTTTTGTCCTTTAGAAACAGACAGTTCAAGTGTTTTCTTTCTTATTTTCACTTGTAAACAACATGAGCCCAAATGGACAATGAGGTAACATTAATACTACACAGGAAAATTTCAAAACACTAGATAAAACACCTTATTAGAGACATACAGAAATCAGGGTTCACTTTGGTCTCTAGTATGGTTAGAGTTGTTAATACCAAAAAAGCAACGCACAGGGGCTGGGGTTGTAGCTCAGTGGCAGAACGCTGGTCTTGCATGTGTGAGTCACTTTTTAAATTTAAAAAGTAAATTTAAAAATTTTAATAAAGCATCAGGTGTGGTGGCACATGTCTGTAATTCCAGTGACTCCAGAGGCTGAGATAGGAGGATTGTGAGTTCAAAGCCAGTCTCAGCAACTTAAGAGAGGCACTTGCAACTCAGTGAGACCCTGTCTCTAAATAAAATATAAAAAAGGGCTGGGGATGTGACTCAATGGTTAAGCACCTCTGAGTTCAATTCTCAGTACCAAAAAGAAAAAAAAAAAAAAAAAAAAGAAAAGAAAAAGCAACACACAATAATTAAAGCCAGCTTGGTGGCAGGTACCACTGTCTAAAAGCTGTAGGTGATTCAAGAGGTAATCAGTAGGGGTTGGAGTTGTGACTCAGTGGTAGAATGTCCACTTAGCATGTGGGAGGCACTGGGTTTGATCCTCAGCACCACATAAAAATAAATAAAGTTATATAAAAAAGTCATCTTTAAAAAAAAGAGGTAGTCAACAATGTTATGTTCAATAAATACTTCTTGAATGACTTTTTACCTTTTTTGTCTTCAAATGAAGTGATTTATATTATGGTTATCAGACTCCCAAATTATTGTATAGAAAATTAAGGAATATACCAAGAAAACACTTATGAGCTGACCCTTGGGATTCTTCTGGTCTCTTGCTCCAACTCCACTTGTCCTCTTTGTTGCAGACGGATGAATCTATATTGAGCTCTGCAGCTTGCCTATTACCTGTAGCTGGAATACCCTTTCCCCTCCACCATTGGTAGCAAAATTGATTCATTCTGACATGGACTCCTAGACAGCATCACAATTATTTGTTCATCTGTTCACAACTTAGAACAGTGCTGCATTCACTATAGTACAATTCCAGATGTATATCTCATTTGTTGGTGAATCTCAAACTGTAGCACAGTGTCTGGCACAAAGGAACCTTTGATTACTGAATTAAAAATGCATGTCATTCTGTCCTATGTCCTCTACTAAAGAACTAGATTTTTTTTTTTTTTTGTATTTTGAGGAAAGGCTTTTACTGTGTTTTATCTTTTAGAATGATGAAATGTCTTTAAAGCCGCCATGAAACCAGGGCAGTGTATTTAGAGAAATAATTTCATGAGAGAGAAAGATGAAAAATCATGACACTGAGTTTAGTTTTATGCACCTTATGTTCTAGGTAACTGGAAGATGATTGCAAAAGACGGCAGTGAGAAGGATTAAGTGTGATTATTTATGAGGCATAGTTAAAAGGAGACAGCATGCATATGTTCACTAACTATAGGGAATAGACTGATCTCTAAATATCTGATGAACAAATCTACCCAAGGAATACATTTAACATGGAGCAACAAAGGGAATATAAGACGAGAGAATAAAAAAAGTAGTAGGCAGAAATGCTGAGAATTTTATCATATCATAAGATGGCTCTTGCTCTTACTAGCATCTAGAATATTCCATGTCCAAACAACTAAACGATTATGTGCTGAGAAATCTGGGATGTCGACTGGAGCAATGTAGAAACAGCTGAGTTTCCCAACCTTTCTATACTTTGTGTTGTGAAAACAATGTATTGCTTTTCCTTTTTCCAATATAGCATTTTCATATTAGATATGATGTTTTCCCAAATAAATCCCCCCAAGATTCTTGACTGAAAGTCTAGTTTATGACCTGTAACATATGGCTAAGATGAATTATGCAGAGGGTTGAACTCTTTGATTGTTAAGGCCTTTCTTGTTTTGAAATTGTTTCCATAGTAAAGATTTCCTGATGGGTCCTGAGGGTTTGAAGAGGATGCTGTTGGGGTTGTTTCACTAAAGTTGAACAGTATGTGACCACCAGGCTTTCCACAAATAAGGATCGTCCGGTGCTTTGGGATAATGGCAGGTTATTGCAAGGTTACTGTGCCTCTTTATGACTTAGTTAAACGTTACAAGAGGGCTGGGATTGTGGCTCAAGTGGTAGAGTGCTTGCCTAACACACATGAGGTATTGGGTTCAATTCTCAGCACCACATAAAAATAAAATAAAGATATCATGTCCTCCTAAAACTAAGAAATAAATATTAAAATAGAAATGTTACAAGAGCCCAAATGCCAGACTCTTCTGTTTTGTCTGTGGCTATAATATAGGCCTTCATTGAAGTATATTTATTAAGTGCTTATTTTTATTTTATTTTATTTTTTGAAGTGTTGGGGATTGAACCCAGGGGTTTTGTACCACTAAGCTACAACTATAAGGCATTTTATTTTTTATTTTAAGACAGTCTGTCTAAGTTGCCCAGCAGGGCCTTCTGTGTAAGTCTCTGGGATTGCAGGCATGCACCACTGTACCCAGACAAGTGATTATTATTAAATAAGATAAAAACAAAGTTCTTGGCTTCATGAAGTTTACATTTTATTTGGAGGAGACAGATGATAAACAAAAAGACAACTATATAGTGACTATAATTTCAAGTAATGCTATTTACTTGTAGTGCTACAGAAAAGGTCTTTCACAAAATTGTCTTTTAGGCCCAAAGACTGACTATATCTTTGTACTACTTTCTCAAAATATTTGAGCCCTTTACTTGTGCTTCTGCAAGATCATGAAATAAATAAAAAGCACATTGTCTTCAACAATAGTTTCCTTAAATTCCCCTTTCTGGGGCTGGGATTGTGGCTCAGCGATACAGCGCTCGTCTAGCATGTGTGAGGCCTTGGGTTCGAACCTCAGCACCACATAAAAATAAATAAACAAAATAAAGGTATGTTGTCCAACTACTTCTAAAAATTAAATATATATTTTTTTAAATTCCCCTTTCCTCTTTTCCTTCGTTTTTTTTTTTTTTTTTGGGGTGGGGGGCAGTGGATGGGTACTGGGGATTGAACTTAGTAGCATGACCACTAAACCACCTCCCCAGACCTATTTTGTATTTTATTTAGAGACAGGGTCTCACTGAGTTGCTTAGTGCCTCGCCATTGCTGAGTCTGGCCTTGAACCCGAGATCCTCCTGTCTCAGCCTCCGCAGCTGCTGGGATTACAGGGGTGCACCACTGCACCATGCCCCTCTTTTCTTGACCTTCCTCCTCCCTGCCCTATCTCACCCCAATCCCCCAATGCCTCCTCCTGTCCTCAAAGAGTTCCTATTTCTCCACACAAATGTGGCTTTTGTTTTTGTATGTCTTTTTAAAATTTTTGTTGTTGTTGTCGATGAACCTTTATTTTTTATTCATTTATTTGTTTATATGTGGTGCTGAGAATCAAACCCAGTGCCTCACACATGCTAGGCAAATGCTCTACCACCAAACCACAACCCCAGCCCTGTTTATACGTCTTAATGAAGATTCACAAATATGATCTCACACATGATGATGATACAAGGTGGTAGCCATCTTGGGTTCTTTATTTTTGTATATATCTACTTAATTTTTGGATTATCAGTGATGTGAGCTTGTGGTGAATCAAAGCCATCTGTAGTAGATAGTGGTGCCTGTCAATACCCTTTTCTTACCATTTAAGTGCATGCCAGCCTGATTTCCAATGGCAGTAATTCTAATTCTGCCTATGTTTGGCCACTGAGGTATCTTCACCTACTTATCCACGGCAGACAACTCAGGAATTTAATAGTCCCTGAAAATAGTCCTCATTGACTGATTGGGAATTTAATGTTTAAACAACTAACTTGTCTTTTCTCCTTGGTGAGATAACTCATTTCCAGAATAAGACATGTATGTGTTCCATATTGCTTCCCAGAATTCCCTAGAATTATTAAGCTATAATTGTTCCTGCTAGTATAAACTGGATTGGCCTTTTTTTTTTTTGGCCTATTTTCCTTTGCTACTCTCTTATTGGTTATTTCATGTACTTACCTCTGAAATAAACTATTTGTATTTGATTATCTGTCTCAGGATCTGCTTCTGGGAAAACCCAAAGTAATATGATTATTCACTCAAGTTGTAAATTAGATTGTTTTGATACTTGGAGTCTGGTTCAAGGGAAGTTCCATGTCTTTCAAAAAATTTTTTAGTTGTAGATGGACACATACCTTTATTTAATTTATTTCTTCTTATGTGGTGCTAGGTGAGCGCTCTACCACTGAGCCACAACCGCAGCCCAAGTTCCATGTCTTAATGTTCTTTGTAAATGCATGTGTTGCTGAAGACCACAGTTGACATTCAGCTCAGCAGTTAGCAACATCCACAGCCAAGTAATACCTATGTGCTCATTACAGGGTCTGACAATGTTGTAACAATCTTTGGATAGCACTGTTTCGATCCTGAGTACTGTGATGATATTTGCCTTTTAACCATGAAGTAGAAGATATAATGATATAAGCTGGTAAATTTCCTCAGGAGGAGAGTCTAGTTGTTGAGCTTTCCAGTTTCAAATGGTTCAGCGATTTTCTTCCATGTTTAGTCTGGCTGCTGACACAAGTGTTGAAATCTCACATGCCCATAAACTTGAGAAAAGCTGGGACTGCTGAGCTAAGTCTGTGCTTGTAAAAGCAAGAAAGAATTGCTGTATTGAGGAAAGAACCCCAAATTGACAGAAGATTAAGCTAGGAAGCCTGAACAGGGTGGGTGTTTTAATCTCTAGGCACAAAATTAGTCTGCATATATATATATTGATCACATTCCTGCTGTTTTAACCATAATTGTTTTCAGTTTCACCTTATTATTCACAATTCTCTAATATTTTATGTGCCCAGAGTGTCTGTGTGTTATATGCACAATCTGACTATAATCCAGTGTGACATTCTCTGAGAGTCAAGCTTCCAAGGACATCAGTATTTCACACCATGATGCTTTGTAGGACACCTTGCTACTCTCTGTGGGGTTCAAACATCAGAAAGGAAGAGAGATCTAAGACTTGGTGTAATCACCTGAATGTAATGAATCAGGTCAAAGAAAAAAAGTAAGAGAAAAAAAAAAGAATAAAATGGATATTATACTAGGGAAACTAGGGACACATGTCAGTGTTTGTCCAGTATAATTGCGCTTTGTTTTCCCCTTTTAAAATGGAAAAGATGACTGGCAAATGTCTCTTCTTCCTTATAAAGAGGGGAGGGGAGAAAAGAAAGGGGTGTCTTTAAGAAGTGATGGCTAGTAGTGGCAAAGAGTCTGAAAGCCAGATTCCAGTCCCTGCTGTGACAGTTATTTACCTGCTCTGCAATTTGCAATTGCATTTACTGCAAAATTAAGTTTACTTCTCATACACCACCAGATCCAGAAAATGTTGAGGTTAGGAATTGGTATTGAATCAGTGATTTCTCCCACATCCACATGACATCAGGTACAGAATATATTGAAAAAAAATTTTTTTAAATTAAAAAACAGAGCCAGTACTAGGGATCCATGGTGGTCAGAGATGAGTTTAATTGATCTGCATCAGAGGAGAAAGGTCACCTCTAGATTTCAATTATTCAAAACATATTTACTGTGTGTCAGGCACTTTTCTAGGTACTGGAAATACCTTATGGAAACAAAATCACATCTACATAGATCTTGCATTTTGGGGGACAAGTAAGGCAATAAAAGATATAAGTAAACAAACTTCAATGTGCTTGGTAGTGACAAGTGCTAAGGAGAAAAAAATCACACGAAAAAGGGGGGAAGGAAGAGAAGTAGGGAGACTGTGGTGCAATTTTGATGGGATGTCAGGGAGGGAAAAGTGTAGTCCTAAACTGGATCAACGTAAGGAACTCTGGGCTTGTATTTTGATAGAAATATAAAGAGAGGAAGGCTTGAGGAATCAGGAAAGATAAAAGCAATTCCGGAAGCTGACGTAGGAGGATCGCAAGTTCCAGGCCGGCCTGGGCAACTCAGGGAGACCCTGTCTCAAAAATATGAAGGGCTAGGGGTGCGCGCCTCTGGGATCAATTCCCAACACCGGGAAGAAAAACAAAGAAAGGAAAGAAAAGAAAGGATGCAGAGTGGGGAGTGGGGAAAGGTAGTGAAAGGCGATCCAGTCAGAAGGGAGTTGTGAGGGAGCAAGAAAACGCGTTTTAGGAGGAAAGAGGAAAGCAAAAGTACAGCGCGGGCTTTCGATTCACGGGAAAAGGGTCATGTTTATTATTTCATTTGGAAAAGGCCAAGGATTGTGCGATTTGTGACAAAAAATCCCGTTCTGAGATTCTCACTCAAAGGCTCTTTCGCGAAAGAATAATTAGGGTTCCGACCTTATGGCTTCCGATTGGCCCAGTGTAGGCGCGTGCTGTGCGCCTATTGGTCGCTGTACCTGTCTCCAGATGAGCGGCCATCTTGGGTCCCGCCCCTACCGTGAGGCCGTTTGGGAATTGCAGTCCCGGCCCGGCTGTGTCCCTGTCTGAGAGTTTTGGCACTCAGACCCCCAAGTCCCTCTGGAGGCCATCCCAGTGGGCACACGCTCGGGCAGCGCTCCAGCCCCGCGCTCCTTCCCTCTTTCATTCCCAGCTGCCAAGACCTTGGAAGGTAGGGGCGTGGGGCGAGCCTGAGTGGAACAGTGTACCTGGGATGCGGTTCTGGATTTCCACGTGCGTCTAGTCACGACCCCCCGCGGCCCAGTGGGGCGGGGACTGGGCTAGTGCAAGCGGTAGGCTCTGTCCGAAGGACCCTCCCACCCGCTGAGACATCTCGGGTTTGGGACTCAGGCCCCTCAGTTCTTCAGCACCCTCTGCCTTTTATAAGTGGGGAAACTGAGGTATGGGGTTGCTGCAGCCGACCTACTTTGCCACTTGTGCTGTAGTCGGTTCTGGCCTCTCTGTTGGATCCAGTGTTTGTCGGTGTCATAGATAAGTAGCAGGAATCCCTGCCCCTACAGTTCTGTGTTAAACTCTAGGGTCCCCAAAGAAGGTCTGAAGAGGTGCCCAGACAGGAGCAAAGCAGGGCATGTAGAAGGCAGTATTTGGGGGAGAAAAATGCACATTTGATATTTAAAAGACCCCCCCCCCCCCAAAAAAAAAAGTATCTTGT
Organism: Spermophilus citellus; assembly: GCF_964194105.1. Taxonomy (NCBI): domain Eukaryota; kingdom Metazoa; phylum Chordata; class Mammalia; order Rodentia; family Sciuridae; genus Spermophilus; species Spermophilus citellus. The sequence continues at coordinate 54,628,189 of NC_138184.1, read as the reverse complement.
TAGTTGTGTGAGAAATCATCAGTACTTATATTTTATGTTTGCGGTTTTGATTTTTAGATTAATATATGGGAATTTCAAAGGTATATCCATATGTGGGGGGCTGTGGAAGGGACTCCCGCAACTTAGTGGAACTTGAGCTGTATTTGCAGCTTCCTCTGGTATGTTCAGATTCTGCCTCTGCTGTGTCACCTTGGACCTACCTCTCACAGTGCTAATCTGGGGGGGGGGGCGCGGGCTTAGTGCTCAAGTGGCCCAAGGATGCTGTCTGAAGCCGAAATCTAAATTGAGGTCTTGTTGGTGAAAGTTTGCCTTTTACAAGCTAACTGGTATTATTATTCTGGATTTCTCAGAAATGTGCTGCGGGCCAGTGGAAAATACATCGCCCCTCACCCGTTTTTTTTTTTTTTTTTTTTTTTTTTTAAGAAAGGCTCTGACCCCAGCTGGGCCGGGACTAGATTACAGAGAACGGTGGGAACTCTCACCTGTGGTTAAGCCAGGTGTGCCTAAAAGTTTCTCTTCCGCTCCAAGTTACGACCTGAAGTGTGTGCAGCGAAGGCTTCTGGGAATTGGAGTCCTGCCTCTTGTGTCCAAACTATCTGGTACTTCACCTCCCTACGTGCCTTTTGGCTTGGCGAGGTGTCTCCTGGGAGTTGGAGTCTTTTTCAGCCGCTCGGTGTAGCAGCCCTGTCGTTCAGAACTACAACTCCCAAGTGTTCCTGCATTTTTGGTTGCCATGGTCTGAGTTCAGTCGGCTTGAGCCGGGACTAGAGAGAAATGTTTAGTAAAGATTTTTGTTATTTGTTTTTCTTACTGTTGGTTATCTATACTTTTATGCGTATGAGATATAGGGTTGTATAATGTGTTCCAAGTATTAGAGAATGTGCATTTTTTTCAAAAACAGCGAACAATAATTTACAGAGCGTGTTCACATGATCTCTTTTTAGTAACACTGCATCTCCCATTTGTATATGAGAAAATGCAGAAGATGGTTTGCCCATGGTTACACAGCTAATAATAAAAAGTAATATGTATTTTACTAAATATATATTATATTTATTATAACAGTCCTTTAAAAAGCTATATGAAAGAAAGAACGAACTATTTTACAGATTAGAAAATAAAGTCAGGAAGGTTAAGCAACTCATTCAGAATGTTAACCCAGCCAGTGAATAGAAGTACTGGAATTGTAGCCACTTGTGCTTCACAATCTCTGCTTAGAAAAAGATCCCACCTTTCAGAGCTGAGAGAGAGAGCCCAACCTTTTTACTTCTGTAGTTAGACAGTAAACATTAGTGCTTTTAAAACCTTTGAGATCATTTAAGTCTAAGGCAAAGATCTTGGAACAGTTCCTGGCATATAGTAAAGGTTCCACGAAAGTTAGCTATATATAGCCTCATAATACCTTTATTTTAGAGATGTGGAAACTGGCCCAGGTGGTAATGCAGTTTGCCCAAGGTCACACGGTTGGTTTGTTTCAGAGACTAGACCACGCATCTTATTTCCAAGTCCAGGGTTATTTTCCTCTTGCCAGCAGTCAGCAAGCAGGAGCACCACATGTGCAGTTGTTTAGATAATTGTTTTCCCACTAATTTGCTCTTTCTATGCCACAGACTGGGCCAATTTTGTAAAGTCCCTTTTCTTAGTATTGGTAAGGTTGTAATAATTCATTAACTCAACAAATGTCTTTTGAGCATCTTTATGTACTCATGTCTCTTGAGGTGTAAGGGCCACAGAAGTGAAAACTATTTACTGGGTTAGAGCTGAAAGGAACTTATAAATCATCTATCTCTTTCATTTTATAAATTAGGGGAGTGATATACAGTCTTCCTCTCATGCTCTTGTGTCAAAAGCATCCTGTTTCAAAGGAGGCAGGTTTCTGGAGGCTTCACAGAATGGTGTGTGACCTTTCCAGGGTCATACTGTCTTCTACTTGATATCCTTGCCTGAGCCTCATTCTGTAAATATTTGGTGGACTGCTTTAGGACATGTTTTTATATCCTTATCTTTAATTGTATGTACATGCAGCTTCAATATGTTCCATTTCTGTTTTGGGAATTAGCCTTGTATTGGCTGTCCATATTTTTCCATTTTGTTCTTTCAGATACTTGATAACACAATCTGATACTGTATTTGCATTCACAGATATTAAAATCTAACCCTCTGATATAAGGTATCATAAATGTACGAGAGATATTTGAATCATACAAAACTTTGATTTTAAAAGATACATATGCCCTTCAATTATGTATTCACAGATAATAAGCTAGTAACTCTCACTTTTCCTTTATGAATGATGATTTCTACATAATTAGATAATAACATAACAGTTGTGTAAATTGTTGACTAAACATTCCTGAAAGATTCACAATGCAAGAATTCTCCCCATCAAGCCCTGTCACCCAGCATTCTACTAAGTGACAATGATAACTCAGCTTCCAGCACACTGCCTGACCACTAGAAGATACTGAAAATGTATTTGTGGAATTGCAGTCATAAGCACCCTTGAACTCTCTTCCCACATCTTTTCCTTGAATTTCAGTTTTCTCTTTTAATGTAGAAATGCAGCTTTGAAATATAAGATGTAGGAGGTTACTTTCCTTTCAACGTCTACATTGCTGAAGAAAATCTCAGCCTTTGAGGTCCCCCTCCAAGGGTCTGTCTCTCTGGACATGTCCATGTCTCTGACTTCTTAGATGAAAAATCTCTCTAAATAGCAAAACATAACAGAAAAGCACTAGGGGATGGTCATGTGGAGGCTTGTGATTTTAGATCTTAGCTTTCTCTTAGACTTATTTTAGGCTTGGTTTCCTCTCTGTGAAATGGGGATAATAACCATTCACACCTCATGGAATGAGGTAAAGAAGAAAAGCATTTGAACTTTGAGCATGTTGTTGGACTTGCAATAGATTTCAGTAAATAGATAAATAATAGCTCTTGTTTTTCATTATTAATGTCATTTTGTATATGAAAATTTGTATTTACTCGAGATTAAAATTTAAGCCAGATATCTATTTTATAGAATAATTTGCCATTTGTTTTCTTAGTAGCAAGTTTAGTCATCACATTTAATATGAAGTTTGTCACAACTCTTGCTAAACCCATCTTGTTAGCATAGTGATGTTTTCCTTTGTGGGCAGGGTGATTGTGAAGTTTTTGGCTAGATTCTGTCTGTTGAGAGGTCCCTGATGTTGAAAGATATTGAATTTTGGGTTGAAAAGAAGCCTCCTTCTGTCAGTGAGATATTCTCTCTCCCTTTAGGAAGGACTTGGGCCCATTCCAGGATCCTCAGGATGAAGGGAAACAGTTGTCACCCTGCTGGTGAATAATTTAGGGGATATACTCATATGGACACGGTCGTGCTTCTTTCTGAAGCTGATAACTTCAGTAGCTATGAGGTTGTAGATAGGAGGTGAGTTTCTGTAAAGGGGTGTGTTAGATGGCTTTTCATTGCTGTGACCAAAATACCTGACATAAACAAATTAAAAAATGAAAGATTTATTTTGGTTCCTGGTTTCAGAGATCCCAGTGAATGGTTGGCTGATTCTGTTACTTTGGGCCTGAGGTAAGGCAGAACATCATGGTGGAAGGGTGTGGCAGAGGAAAGCTGCTTAGCTCATGATAACCAGGAATTGGAGAGAGAGAGAGAGAGAGAGAGAGAGAGAGAGCGAGTGAGCGCGAGCGTGAGCGAACAAGGGGCTAGCGACAAGATATAGTCCCTAATGGTACATTCCCAGTAACCTACTTCCTCCAACTATGCCCCACCTGCCTATAGTTTCCATTACCTTCCAGTAGTCCATTCCGCTATCAATGGGTTAATCCACTCATGAGGTCAGTGCCCTTGTGATCCAATCACTTCCTCAAGCACCACTTCTTGGAATTGTTGCAGTGGGGATCAAGCTTTCAACCCAAGAGCTTTTGGGGGACATGCCAGATCCAAATCACAGCAAAAGGTGATGGAAAGGACAAGGGACAGAGGAGGAACAACAATGAGGATCATGGCAGAGACAAAGAGCAGATGGGCAAAGGAAACAGCAGAGGCCCTCGGCATCCTAAATGTGCTTGTATCCAGCACATTCTTCTTGCTTCTGGCTCTGCCAGATACCACTGCTGGTGATAGATCAATGAATGTAGCTAACAGGGAAGTGATAATGGTGGTGAGTGCTGGTATGTTCTAGTTGTGGAAGAAGTAAGGAAAGAAAGGAGATGTTGGGATTTGATGAGCAGAAAGAGGTTTGGGTGCTTGCCGTATAAAAATCAATGGCTGGAGGAAGTGATGAGATGAGGCTGCAGAGGCAAGCATGGGTGATAATATGCACAGTTGGTTACTTGTATTTTGTGTGTGTGTGTGTGGGGAGAGGTACTGGGGATAGAAATCGAGGGCACTCTGCCATTGAGCTATATCCCCAGCACTTTTAATTTTATTTTTTATTTTAAGACAGGATCTCCCTACCTTGCCCAGATTGGTCTTAAACTGTGGTCCTCCTTACTCTGCTTCCAGAGTTATTGGAATTATAAGCACGTGCCACCATGCCCAAGCTAGTTATTTACATCTTAAAAGAATTTTGGATTTTGTTCCAAGGACATTTAGGAAATCATTTATCAGTCTTAAGTGGGGAAATGAAATGTTTGGATTTTTTTTTTTGGAAGGTAGATGAGGTATGGATAGTAAATTTGTGAAAGTTAATGTTTGATGTGGAAATACCAGGTAGGACAGTACTTGAACATTAATGTGCATATGAATCTCTTGCTGCTTTTAAAATGTAGATTCTAATTCAATAGATCTGAAATGGAACAAAGAGTATTTCTATTTCTAATAGGATAATGCTGCTAGTTCATGTACTTTATTTTGAGTAGCAAGTATTTAGGAGATGCTTGAGTTGCCTAGGTGAGAGATAATAGTGGTTAAGAGAATGGACTCTTGGCCTTATGAGTTATTATCTGTGTGACTCTGGGGAAAGTGTCCTAATCTTGCCTCAATTTTCTCATGTATGAAATGGAAGTAATAATTCTAACTGCTGAGGAGTATTTTAAGTTTTCAATGAGGTAACCCTCATTGGAAAGTACTTAACATAGTAGCTGGCATTCAATAAATGGTAGCTTTTGAATTTACTATTATTATTGTTAATAAAATCACAACTTTATGCATATGCTTTATATTTCTTTATCATATTTTGAATGTTGAGTGTAATATATTAATACTTTTAATTCTACTATTTTTGTTTACCTCCCATATATCATTTCTGGAACTTTTTTTCTTCCTTTGTAAATGCTTGGGTATTACGGATACAAGGGAGGAGAACTATTTTTTTTCTCACTCATCCTAGACTTATGACAAAAGACAGATTAGTACGAGAAAAGAATATGAATTTATTTCATAAAATTTTTGTGAAACATGGGAGTCTTCATGAGGAAATGAAGACCTGAATAAATTGGTAAACCTGTGTATTTTTCATGCTCACTTTGATAAAAATGAGATAATTATGAAGAAGTCTGATTAGATTTTTAAAGTCTGATCTAATGTTAATAAACTGGAGGAAATATAACATGGGCTCTTTGTTTAGATTCTTTGCTATCACCCTTGTCTCCAGAGATCAAGATGTTCTTTTTCTCTAGGTGTAGTGAGGACACTTCTTATGAGAGGTCTTATGCCCTGTTTCATGGGAAGGTCAGAAAATCCTTCCAGGGTTTTATGACCTGCTTCCAGGAAAGGGAGGGAGGAAGAACCTTCTTCCTTCTGTAACTTTTTCAAATTCCTTTGCTTTAAATATTTTGGGGTATAATGTAATGAACCCTGTCATGGGAAAATAGATGTATGTCACACCATGCAGTTGAGTCTCTCTAAATTCAAGGAAGAATCTATGATCCTTAAAGTAACATGTTATATCTGATTATTAAGGTAGGAGTTTAAGTTATCTTCCCTTCTTATGGAAATTCATTTTTTTATGTAATATTAATCTGTTTGGATTGCTTACCAACCAGTGGTTCTCAGTGCTGGCTACAATTAGATCACCTGGGGCTAGTCTTATCCAAATAGATCAAATTAGATGGGGTGAGGGGAGGTAGATGCTGGTATTTTCCTTTTTAAGTCTCTCAGGTGATTTCAAAGTACATTTAGAACTGAGAGTCACCAATGCTAAGAACAGAATATTGTGAAATGAATCAGGTATAAATAGGTAAAGGCCTCAGAAGGAAATGAAATATCTAGAAAGTGGCAATTTGAAGGCTTTGGGAGTGAAAGAGGTGAAATGGCCCCTCACAGAGCTCTTGTGCAATTTGATGAACTAACAACAGGTTGTGCCCTGAGTTATGTTTGAGGATGGGGAAGCTCTTGTATCTCTGGCTTTGCCTACATGTATCAGGATTTTCCTTATATCAACTTTCAGTTTGTTTCTCTCTTTCTTGTATTTAGTTTGTTTCATTCTTCATAGCTGGAGGGGAAAGGATAAACCCATTAAAGCTATGTTCAAAAGAAACTTTCATGGCCCATGACAGTATTATGGAAAAGGTTTAAAGGATTGTTCCGGTAAAATGCAACCCACTTTTACTAATACTATTCTTACATTCTAAGGCAATAGCTTGAAATGAACTACTTAAGCTGCCTATTATAAAGTTTGGTTTCTTTCTTTTTAAAAAATAGTTATCCCACTCTCCATTTCAGGGCAGAATAATTAGGCTGATTTGATTAAACACCTTTAATTTTCTGGATTATTCATAATATATTGGAGACTGTAGGGGAGGAAAAATATCTTTTCTGTATCCTCCTAGGTTCTGCTTCTGGGCCCTGGAGACGAAACTGACAAAAGCCAGATTAAGAGGAGAAACTGTTTGTTATGTATTTACATGGAGGCCTTCATAGGAAAGAAGACTCCAAACCCATGGGCAGACCTTGGAGCTTCTGTGCCCTGTGGAGAGAAACTAGACAAAGAAAAAAGTGGTGTGGCATAGCTGGGAGAAGATGACTAGGAACAAAAGGTTGTTTCTAGTAAGGTTCCCTATGTAGATAAGACTCCTTTCTGGTCTCTGGGAGGGAGCCAGGACCACCTTTACAAATATGTCTCCTTTGCTGAGGGAAATTTATGCCCTGTTTTTAGTTAGATGGGGGAGGGCAGAGTTGTTTTATTTATTTATTTTTCCCTGTGTCTGGCTCAAAACAACCCTGATGCTAAAGTGGCATATTTTGGGAGTGGCAGATTCTGATCCCCTTTAGTTCCTCTTTCTTTTAAGATTTTTTTTTTTCTTCACAGAAAATGAGTGCACTTATATTTGTTTGAGTATTTGTATGTAAAACCTAATGTCAAAGGTCCAGGAGCTTTCTTAGCCTGAATTTATATTACCCCACACCATAATCTCATTTCCTAAGCCTCTCTACTTACCACAAGGTTATTTCACAGTGTGGTAGATTTATTTTTCTAGTTGTTGACTCCACAGAGAGCAAAAGAGAGAGGGGAAAAGAATGTTGTTGCTAAAGGGTTTAATACAGTTAAAAATTACATATATTAGGGGCATTTTGTAGGTATGCCAGTGTTTTCTTGTAATGAATAAGTATGGGTGGAAGAGAAAATTGACGAGGTGTTCAAGTTCACAAAAGGTTCATTGACAGTTTTCTGGAAATTAAAGACTCAGTCTTTTTATGTGTTTATTAGCATCCTTGTTATGGATTTTCCTCTTTCTATTAACAATCAGAATTCTATTAAAATTCAGTATATTTTTTCAGTATATTTTCTCACACTTACAGTTACTGGAGTTAAAAACCATCATAGATAATGTTGAAGTATCAGTACTCCCTCATGAGGCTTAATGCATGCATATTTCAGTTGAAGGGAGACTACAGCCTATAGTTACTTAATCAGTGAAGTTTGTGGTGTGTGGGAACAACAAAATTTTCATTTTCTAAAAGTCTTGAAGTCTTCTGGTATGTTCAGTTTTAAAAACAAAAACAAAGCCCTCTGCTACTTTCTTTACACTGCATTACCTAAAGGACACTTATCTGCTTGCATATGCCAGGGGATGTTCAACCAGTGCCAGGCAGTTTATGTATGGAGTCAGAGCCTGAGGACAGATGGAGGGAGGGGTGGGAACCTGCTAGAATAAGGTTGTTTTTAACCCTGAAGCACTGATAACTACTGTTAATCTCTCCCAGGAATGAGCCTGGTGAGAGAAAAGGTAGTAATCCAGGAGAGAACAGGGACCAGAGAGAGGAGAAATGCAGAGGGTATGGAAGAGGAACATAGCATCAAAAAGGTGGCTGGTGGAAGAGGAGGGAAAGTTTGTGTTTTTACAATCATCTGTGTAATTAAAATTAAGTCTCTGTCACTATATCATATGAAAGTGGTAGGTCATATTTTTACTGACTTTTGTATACCAATTTGGAACTCCCTTGAGGTACAGACTATAGGTTATTCAAAAATCATAGGTGGATATTTTAGAGAAACAGGTGGTCACACTCCAGTGTAGTTGAAATTGAGGTATTAAGGCTTGCACCAACTCCCCAAGCACCCGATTTGATCTAAATGGGACCCATTCTGGGTGATTTCACCTTTTAGCCATGGCCACAAATAACTGGTTAGAAAGATATCCAGACAGGTCAAATTTATGTAAAGAATTGGGCACTATAATTGGGGTAAATAAATTTCTTTTAGGAGGCAAAGGAGCCTCATTCTAATCTTTTTTAAAAATATTTTTTAGTTGTTGATGGACCTTTATTTTCTTTATTTGTATGTGGTGCTTAGAATTGCACCCAGTGCCTCATGCATGCTAGGCAAGTGCACTACCACTCAGGCACAACCCCAGCCCCTTATTTTATTCTTAATATGAGATATAGCAGATATAATATATTATTTTGAGTTACCAGGGTTCTTCTCTCACCAAATTTAGACAGACTCAATTTTATGGGCTGAAATACACCCATAATATCCCAATATTTAAAAAGGGATAAACGACTTCCTCATGTCATATGCCAATCTCTTGGAATTATTTCTGCACCCAGTGGGAGGGGATTCTGTGACTGGCCAGTCTTGGGGAATATGCCCACCCCTGGAGAGGAGAGGTTCATCTAAAGGAAATAGGCAGGGATGCCTCATTGCTCAGCAACAAAGGTACCATTCACATGTACTTTCATATATATGGAATTGCATATCTGGCATGGATATACAGAGAGATGCCTGTTGTAGTTAGCTTTGTATTGCTGTGAGCAATCTACCTTTCAAGGACAACTTGGAGGAGCAAAAGTATTTGGCTTCTAGTTTCAGGGGTTCAATCCGTGGTCAGCTGACTCCATTGCTCTGGGACCAAGATGAGGCAGAGAATAGCAGCCCAGGATACAACCACTAGGAGAGAGAGAGAGGGGGGGGGGGAGGGAGAGGGGACAGCAGGGAGGGAGGGAGGGAGGGAGATGTGTTTATGGGAGGTGGCAGGGACAAAATATAAACCCCAAAGGCATGTTCCCAGTGACCTACTTCCTCCAGCCACACCCTACTTGCCTGTAGTTACCACCCAATGAATCCATTCAAGTGTATTAATCCACCAATCAGATTATAGTTCTCATAATTGAACATTTCATCGGAATTCTTGCATTATCTCACACATGAGCTTTTGAGGAACACCTCATACCCAAACCATAGTGATACCCTATTCAAATGGAGGTATTGATACTTTCAGAAGAGGGGAAATGATACTCAGGGTATAAAAACAACAGGTGAGTACTGCAGTTTGAAATCCCTGCTGGCTTAGTGGGTAGAAACAAGGTCAGGAAGCTTCAGTAGCCAGTGGCCACAGATAAATCTGCAGCTGAGGCCCACTCTTGGCTCCTTGGAGCAGGGGATAAAGCTTCCTGTAATCTACGACTTCCTGTGGGCTCCTGAACTTCCACAAGGCAACAGTCCAAGGTTTTACTGGCTTAGAGGAATTAGCTGTGTTTGGCTTCCTGGTGCAGATAGAACAGCTGGGTTCAACTCCTGTGGGTGAAGGACTGGCTAGAACTATATGCAAGTGTCCTGATGAGACCAGAAGCTTCTGCATTTCCAGCAAACTTGTAGGTGTTGCATGAGCTGCTAGTTCATGGTCCCCCCTTGGAATAACAGTGTTCTAGATCTTTATGTCTTCTGTTTTAAAGTAATAAGTAGAGTTGTTTAGAGTTTCCAAATTCTGTCTGCCTATCTATCACTATATTATAGGGTGAGGATTATTATTTTCAGAGTTTTATTTTTCTCTGAAAAATGTATTTAATACCCAATTTATGGGTAGGTCTGAATTTGATGGGATAATCTGTCAGCATAGTGCCTTTCAAGTAAATACTTGGTAAATGTTAGCTATTTTAATCAGCTATTATGTTTTACATTTTTATTATTGTTGAGCTCAGAGGTTCATATCCATTAAATCCCAAACATGTGCTTTTCTAATTACCAGATGCATATGCTTGGACAAATTTCTTGGCTAAGCCTCAGTTTCCTCAGCTTTAAAATAGGGATTTATAATGGTAATGGCCTATGAATGTGAGGGTTGAATAATATTGGATATATGAAGGCCTTGGCTCATATTAGCTAGTCTCATTACTATGAATACTAACCAGTGGATTTGAGGGGTCTACACAAGTAGCTTCTACTAATAGGGTTTGGCTATGTTTCTGTGAGTTTTTGGCAGTAGACTGTCAGTGTGGTAGGAGCAGTATATGGTCCCCACTAGGTGTATTGGTAGGTAAGGGGAAGGGATCTTGGTTACATCAAGTAGGCAGATGGAGTGTGGTATAATACTTTGGTGACAGGTCCAGGCACAAATCTGATTTGATACTGAAGGTTGCTCTAACCTTGAAACCCAAGGGCCTCAATGCTCTTCTGATTGTGGCTGAACCCAGGCTCTGCTATGGTCTCAATGTGACTCAGTACATGCCTTGGCAACCTGACCTGCCTGGTACCCCAATTTCTATTCTAAATCCCCAGCTATATTCTTGCCAGTCTCTTTGGGTATGAGTCATTCTGTTATTTATCATTTATTTTCTCAGCAAGCATGTACTGAGGCCTCCTGTAGGTCAGACACTGGGCTAAATGTGGGTATTTATCAATAAACAAGGCAGGCACAGTGCCTGCCCTTATGGGGTATAATGGAAGAGATGGGAAACACGCAAGCAGACACTTGTTTTTATAGAATGCCAAGTTCAAGAAGAATGACTGTGAAGTAGTGTGATAGTGAAAGGGGTGGGTAACCTATTTAGACAAAATGGCCAGTGATTTGAGCAGAGACCTAATAAAAGGATAAGAGAGGGTGCTGACATTTAAGCATAGGCCTGAGTAATGGATGAGAGGGAGCCAGCCCATGTGAAGAGCTGGTACATGGGAAGGAGCTTGCCTACTCAAAGGGATGAAAGAAGATCTCTGTGGCTGGACTGTAGGGATTAAAGTGGGGACTGGCACCAATGAGATTGGCCATATAGGCAATGCCCAAGTTACTTAGGGCCTTGGAGTCAAGGTATGGAGTTGGGGTTTAATTATCTAGGTAATGGTCCTATTCCTGAATTTTGGTACTGTGGTTGGAGGCTTGTTCTTTGATGTCCAGACCTTCTTTCCTGGTTTACTTCTTTACTGAGAATCTGCTCTTAGACTTCTTTGTCATTCCATATTGCCGGAACATCAGTTACAGTCTTGGATGATTCCTCTCTAAGGTAGTATTTTCATAGGCTGCTTCAGAGGCCTGTTAACCTGCTCATCAACACCAGGTTCCATGTGTCTAACAGTTCCTTCTTATTTCCTTTATCTGGCTTCTGTTCAGTGTTTGTTATATCTGCTCTGGATGTGTTGTCAGGTGCATATCCTTCCTGATCTGACTTTTCAGCCTTGTGGCAATGATAATCAAGAGCAAAGCCCTTGCTGGAGGGTGTAGATGAACAGAATGAAAAGGACTGAGGAAGAACAGTTTGGGATCTATTGATTAGTGGAAAGAAGAGGTAATATACAATTTTACATGTTAGAATTATGACATTTTATATGTTAGACATGTGGGGTGTAGAGGCAAGTGAATCTACACAAGTCCTAGACTTCAACCTTTCTTAAGATTTCTCTGAGCTTGCTTAGCCTCCCATTTCCTCCTCATATTGGGTTTATTACCTAGTTTATTGTATTAATATTGTCTGTCTTTCCTCTCTAGAAAGTTAGCTCCAGGAGGACAGGGACATTGCTGGTCTTTTTCATGGCTCTGTGTCTGTACATAGAAAAACGCATGGCCTCTGATAGAACAAATTTTATCTCATTGTTGCCATCAAGATCTGAAAGTTGATCTCCTGGTTTTATCCTGAAGGCTGATACTCTATGCAGATTGGCTATTTGTACTGTGCAAATAATAGGAATTTTCAAATGCTGGAGAGTCAAGGAGAGACTCTTAAGGGGAAGGCATAACAGGGAGCTTATTATCTGGCTCTGAGGACTGACTGCTGGCTTTGCTTTTCATTTACTGTGTTATCTTGAGTGAAGTGTTCAACTTCTGTGTACCTCACTTTCTGGAAAATGGAGATGACAATACTACCAAGCTCTTAGAGTTATTGTAAAGATAAGTAAAATCGGGCTGGGGATGTGGCTCAAGCGGTAGCGCGCTCGCCTGGCATGCGTGCGGCCCGGGTTCGATCCTCAGCACCACATACCAACAAAGATGTGTCCGCCGAGAACTAAAAAAAATAAATAAATAAATATTAAAAAAAATCTCTCTCTCTCTCTCTCCTCTCTCTCTCTTTACAAAAAAAAAAAAAAAAAAAGATAAGTAAAATCATTGATGTAAATAATGCCCCACGTAGTGCCTGGCATATAGTGAGCCCTCAACAAATATTATCTGAAATTGGTGTTGTTAAATCTGCCTATCTCTTATTGCAGGCTAATTCTTATATGTATATGCTAGTTTTCACTTTGAAAATCAAAACTAGCCTTTTATCTGTACAATGTTACATGGGGAAGTCTCATATTCACTTTGGTCATCAAATAAACATAGAGAATGTCAGTTTTGAGTATGTAAAATATATTAAAAATGTTGATGAACAACAACCCAGAATTCAGCAAAAAATAAAAAAAAAATAAATAAATGCTGGTTGATGTAAAAGACTGGAATATAAATCAGAAAACAAATACATCCGCAGTACTGTAATATTTAAATGCCTTCTCATAAACACTTAAGATTCTCATTAGTCCAACATCAGAAAAATGATAAATATTAATATTTGTCATCAAAGAGAAAGCTTAGAAATCAAAGCAGAGTAAATAACTGTTGTATTTCAAGGATTACATAATGTTAGGTACATTTTAAATTCAGTTTCCCCAAAACTGTATTAAAAAAAAATCTGTATGAGACAGTTTATTTTTATCCAATATATAAACTAAGAAAAATATGCATTAAATAAAAAAAAAATTCAGGTGATTTGCTGATTCAGATCATGTTTTCAAAGACTTTGGTTTTGTTGTGTCTTATCTCAACAAAAGAGACACACATGTATCCAAGCAAGCCCTCCTTGTCCCTTGATCTTGAATTCTATTTCAGGAGAGTCACAATGGAAATGGACCACTGGAAGATCATGAAAGCACATGGGTGCTTCCTGTCGTCCTTGGGGGCTCTCTCCCCAGGCTTCTTAGCTCTTCTCAGTTCATGGTGCTGCAGCTCTGAATGTTCCAGAAAGCACATGCTAGAGTCTCCAGGGTCAGGAAGGAGTGCAGGGAGAGAGGACAGGCTGCTGCCATCATTGTGATGTGAATGGGCTCTCTGTTTCTGTTTTCACAGGACGTGAAGTAACCGGTTCAACATGAGAAAGACTCACTGTGTTGCCAAAAGAGCATACTACTGACAATCAGGAGACCTAGAGTTTATTTCTGGCTCTCCCAATGCCTTGCACAAATCTCTTCCTCTTGCTGGTCCTCCCTTTCTACATCTATGAAGCCAGGGCTTGGGTCTGATCATTCTGAATTCCTGTTCTTCTCCAATATCATGTGATATGAGTGAAGATCTGGGCTCTGATGATCACTTCCCTTGCTTTCTGCAGAGGGTAATTCTGCCATAGCTGACTCTGGGACCCTGTGTTATCATAGGTAATTCACTTACGTCCTTGGCTTCCTCATCCATTAAGTAGGAATAGTGCAGGGTTGTTTTAAACATAAGAGAGGATGTTTGGAGAGTATCTGATATTGCATCTGTCATATCACAGGAATTAAATGATGATGCTGTGATATTGTTATTGCTGTTATTATATCATAATATTGTATAGTGTGTTATTGGTTTAGTCTGCTTTTTCACTACTGTGACTAAAAGACTTGACAAGAACAATTAGAGGAGGAAAGGTTTATTTTGGTGCTCATGGTTTCGGAGGTCTCAGTCTATTCAGTCCATTCAGAAAGTCAGCTCCATTCCTCAGGGCTTGAGGTGGGCAGAACATCATGGTGGAAGAGTGTGGTGGAAGAAAGTGGCCCAGGACATGATCAGAAAGCGTGGGGGGGGGGAGGGTAGGACATGACACACAGATACTTCACTCACCAGATGAAAATGTATACCCCAAAGGCATGCCCCCAATAACCCGCCTATTCTAGCCATACCCTACTTGCCTTTAGTTACCACTCAGTTAATCCTATGGGGGGGCGGTTAATATACTGATTGGGTTAAGGCTCTAATAACACAATCATTTCACTTCTAAGCCTTCTTGCATTCTCTCACCTAATGTATAAACTATAACAGTTATTTTCTATATTTATATATATATAATATATAATATCTTGACTTAGCACTTTTCTGTCTCTTTGTCCTCAGTTTCCTCATTTGGAAACTAGGGATGGCAAAAAAACCTACCTCATTGGTTAGTTGGAGGAATAAATGAGATAATACATGAAAACTGGTATACAGTAGGCAGTAAATGCATGTTAGCAATAATCTATTATTTTTAAAATTTTTTTTAATATTTATTTTTTAGGTGTAGATGGACACAATACAATGCCTTCATTTTTATGTGGTGCTGAGTATCGAACCCGGGTCCCGCCTGTGCTAAGTAAGCACTCTACCGCTGAGCCACAATCCCAGCCCAAATCTATCGTTTAAAAAAAAATGTTTTTTGGTTGTAGATGGACATGATACCTTTGTTTTGTTTGTTTATGTTTATGTGGTGCTGAGGATCTAACCCAGTGCCTCACACATTCGAGGCAAGTGCTCTAACACTGAGCTACAATCCCAGCCCCTATCATTTTTATAATCGCTCACAATAAATACCTTGAATATAATAGTGCTTTTTATGAAAGAACTAGATAATATGAGGTGTATAGTATAGTAACCTTCTCAAATACATATGCTGAATATTTCTGATAGTTCAAAAGACCCAACACTTCCTTAAACATCTCATTTATTATAGGGAATGCTAAGTAAATGATGTTAAATCTGTACTTAAAAGTTAAATATCCAACATTGTTTCTCAAACCAGGATTTTGAGGCTTCCTTAAAATCTTCTTTTTCAGGTTCATGATCAGGAGTTGAAAGCAAGTTAGGAGATACCTTACATCTTATTGGATTAGTATGGGCCAAGCATGAAATCAAGGGCTTTGCATGAATTCTCTCATTTTATTCACATAGCAACTCTCTGAAGTAGAGACTGTTATTATCCTTGTTTTGTAGTGGAGAAAACTGAAGCTCCGAGAAGTTAAGTGAATTCTCAAGGGCACCCAGCTGGTAAGCGGTAGGGCAGAGACATGAATCCAAGCCATCCATCCAGGGAGTTTGAACTCTGTCAGCTGATTTCTTTAGATGGTATATCTGCTTAGTAGTTGCTTCCTCTGTATAATGAAGTCTAATGGACAAAGACAATATAAATGGACTTGCTTTTTATCAATGGCAGCAAATTAACATTTGTTTTTATTGTTTTTGAGATCATTCAATTCCAAGGAAGTTGATGAATTTCAATATAGAATAGATTTATTTAAGGAAACATCAATATTTTTCTCAAATTGGCAACATCAAAACTATATTTATGGAATTAAAGAAAACATACTGCATTTATATAATGCAAATTCACTTAGAAACATGAAACTTTTTAAATCATTTTCTGTAGACTAGTTTGCAGCTGTTAGCATCAGTCTATTTTGAAAACACAAAAATAAATTGTTTCTCATTAACTCCATTGAATCTACAGGAAGATATTAAACAAATATCTGGTGTCAAATGAGTCCAACATCTTGATCAGAGAGCTCAGAATAATCTATGAGAAGGTGCTATTAAAAAAAAAAATAGGGCTGGAATGTGGCTCAGTATAGAATGCTTGCCTTGCATTCATGAGGCCCTGGGTTCTATCCCCAGCACCAACAAACAAACAAAACATCTTAGTAGCTGCATAAGAAATTTTAGATTTAAAAGATATAGAAATAATCTCTTTGCCATTACACTCTTAGATGATAGCACTGTTTATGTTTCAGGATAGGCCCTTTCTAGCCTTTTTAAAAATTACATGTATGTGTTTGTTTTCTTAGTTTTCTAAACTGGGATCATGCTTTATAAATAGTTTTGTTACCTGTTGTCACTCATATGCATTTTCTCAGGTCATCACTGTTTCCATGGTTTATCCCTGTTAGAACATGGATGTTCTGTTGTAACATTTCCCAATTGATTTAACATTTAGTTTTCCCCATCATTTTTTCCTGACATATATTAATAGAGAATATTTGTATATGTGTGTAATCACATCCATGATTCTTTTTTTAGGATACATTCTCATAAGTGGCAGTGCTGGGCCATACTATTTGCTATGGTAGCATCTGCCTGGTTTTCCTTTGCTGCAGGCAGGGATCCCCTGTAGACATGGAATCCTCACTAACTGCTTCCACTGGGCTCTGCTTCCCTGGAGCTTCAGAGAAGAGACTATAAAGCTGGAAGCTTGTGGGACAGTTAACTCTCTGTCTTCAGGCTCTGCTGGTTGATCAAAACAAATGAGTTGAATTGCTTGTGCCAGCCTTGACCTGCCATGTATTATTTAGTATGTCAGTATGTTGCCATGTTTTATTTATTATATTAGTAAATACTATTACTTAATATGTTTCCATAATACATGTTATGTATTATTAAGTATGCCAGAATGTCTTTAGCTGCAAGTAGCAGAAAATCTGATTTAGGATGGCTTAAAAAAAAAAAAAAGAGGATTTTTTTTCTTTTCCTTCTGTATAACAACAACAACAACAACAACAAATCAGAAACAGGTGGCTATTCAGCAGGTCAGAGATGTGGAAAGCATTTCTGCAGTGCTCTGGGCTTTTCCCTCATGGTCATGGAATGGCTGTGGCTGAAGCAAGCATTATCCTTCCAAGAAGGAATGATAGACAAGAGAGATGAGTGAGATATATTCTTGATCCTGGGAGTTGTTAGCCTGATCCATTAAAGTTGTTCCTGTTTCTCTTATTGTGATTTAAGACAACATAAGTAAATATATGTTCCTTATCAAAAATACATTTAATTTGTAATCTCACAGGTAATTATTGCTCTCATTTCCATATCTACACATATAATCTAGTTATAAATGCACAGAAAAGTGGGATTATCCTTTTTTGTACTGCCTGTTCTATCCTTTTGTGTACTGGCTTTTATTTTTGTGGTGCTGGAGATGGAACCTAGGTCTCTGCACAAGCTGGGCAAATGCTCTACCACTGTTATAAACCCCAGCCTGTAACTGACCTTTTTAACCAGCATCCAGATTTGTGCCTAGAACCTGATAGATGCTTAAAAGGTTTACTGAAAAGAATTCTTTTTTTTTTTGGTATTGGGGATTGAATCCAGGGACGCTTAACCACTGAAGCACATCCCAAGCCCTTTAAAAAAAATTTTTTTGTAGTTGTAAATGGACAGAATGCCTTTATTTCATCTGTTTATTCTTGTGTAGTTCTGAGGATCGAACCCAGTGCTTCATGCATGCTAGGCAAATGCTCTGCTGCTGAGCTACAGCCCCAGCCCCCTAGACCTTTTTTATATTTTATTTAGAGGCAGGGTTTCACTAAGTTGTTTAGTCCTCACTAAGTTGCTGAGGCTGGCTTTGAACTCGTGATTCTCCTGCCTCAGTCTTCCGAAATGCTGGGATTACAGGTGTGCACCGCCTTGCCTGGGTGAAAAATTAATGAATTTAAAAAAAAAAAAACAGAGTCTAAATACATTTCTGTATCACTGAATACTTTTCTACAGTATGTATTTTACAGCACAGTTTTTAATAGCTGCACATTGCTCAGATTTGGATGTTTCATAATTTCCTTCACTCATTTCCTATGATTTTACATGTAGATTTTTCCAGAATTTTAAATATAACAATTCTGCAGTGAACCATCTTCTTATGGTTGTGTATAAGTGTGTGTGTGTGTGTGTGTGTGTGTGTGTGTGTGTGTATGAATATCTTATTTCCTTAGATGAATTCCTTTAAAAAGTGGAATCACTGGGTCTAGGAATGGCTGTTCTTGAGGGCCTTGGAGAATTTCACCAAATAGCCCTCTTCAAATGTGCTACTTTCTTTCTTTTTAAAATATTCTTTTAGTTGTTGATAGAGATTTATTTTTATTTATTTACATGTGCTGCTGAGAATCAAACCCAGTGCCTCACAGATGGTAGGCACAACCCCAGCCTCAAATGAGCCGCAACCCCAGCCTCAAATGTGCTACTTTCTATTACTACCAGCAATGAGGGTTCTTATAGCCTTTTTAGCTCTTTGTTTTTAACAGAATTAAGTGTGTGTGTGTGTGCGCGCTCGTGCACGCGTGCATGCATGCCCACATGCACATACAGGCACCCTGTTCATCTGGTTCAAATTTCTTTTTTTTTTTTAATGCCCTATTAGTAACTGTTGTATTCTGCTACCTTTCCTATCCTTTACTATCCCCCCTCCCCTCCCCTCCCATCTTCTCTCTCTACCCCATCTACAATTCATTTCTCTCCTTATTTATTTTCCCATTCCCCTCATAACCTCTTATATGTAATTTTGTATAACAATGGGGGTCTCCCTCCATTTCCATGCAATTTCCCTTTCCTCTCCCTTTCCCTCCCATCTCATGTCTCTGTTTAATGTTAATCTTTTCTTCCTGCTCTTCCCTGCTCTGTTCTTAGTTGCTCTCATTATATCAAAGAAGACATTTGGTATTTGTTTTTTAGGGATTGGCTAGCTTCACTAAGCATAATCTGCTCTAGTGCCATCCATTTCCCTGCAAATTCCATGATTTGTCATTTTTTAGTGCTGCGTAATACTCCATGGTGTATAAATGCCACATTTTTTTTATCCATTCATCTTTTGAAGGGCATCTGGGTTGGTTCCACAGTCTAGCTATTGTGAATTGTGCTGCTATGAACATCGATGTAGCAGTGTCCCTGTAGTATGCTCTTTTTAGGTCTTTATGGAATAGTCCGAGAAGGGCAATAGCTGGGTCAAATGGTGGTTCCATTCCCATCTTTCCCAGGAATCTCCAAACTGCTTTCCAAATTGGCTGCACCAATTTGCAGTCCCACCAGCAATGTACAA
Organism: Spermophilus citellus; assembly: GCF_964194105.1. Lineage (NCBI taxonomy): Eukaryota > Metazoa > Chordata > Mammalia > Rodentia > Sciuridae > Spermophilus > Spermophilus citellus. The sequence goes on along the minus strand of NC_138184.1, from coordinate 54,608,712 downwards.
GAGTACCCTTCTCCCCACATCCTCGCCAGCCCTTGTTGTTGTTTGACTTCATAATGGCTGCCAATCTTACTGGAGTGAGATGGTATCTTAGGGTGGTTTTGATTTGCATTTCTCTGACTGCTAGAGATGGTGACCATTTTTTCATGTACTTGTTGATTGTGTGTCCTCCTCTGAGAAGTGTCTGTTCAGGTCTTTGGCCCATTTGTTGATTGGGTTATTCGTTTTCTTATTGTCTAATTTTTTGAGTTCTTTGTACACTCTGGATATTAGGGCTCTATCTGAAGTGTGAGGAGTAAAAATTTGTTCCCAGGATGTAGGCTCCCTATTTACCTCTCTTATTGTTTCTCTTGCTGAGAAAAAACTTTTTAGTTTAAGTAAGTCCCATTTGTTGATTCTTGTTATTAACTCTTGTGCTATGGGTATCCTATTAAGGAATTTGGAGCCCGACCCCACAATATGTAGATCGGAGCCAACTTTTTCTTCTATCAGACGCAGAGTCTCTGATTTGATATCAAGCTCCTTGATCCATTTTGAGTTAACTTTTGTGCATGGCAAGAGGAGGGGATTCAGTTTCATTTTGTTGCATATGGATTTCCAGTTTTCCCAACACCATTTGTTGAAGATGGTATCCTTCCTCCATTGCATGCTTTTAGCCCCTTTATCAAATATAAGATAGTTGTAACTTTGTGGATTAGTCTCTGTGTCCTCTATTCTGTACCACTGGTCCACCCGCCTGTTTTGGTACCAGTACCATGCTGTTTTTGTTACTATTGCTCTGTAGTATAGTTTGAAATCTGGTATTGCTATGCCGCCTGATTCATACTTCCTGCTTAGAATTGGTTTTGCTATTCTGGGTCTTTTATTTTTCCATATGAATTTCATGATTGCTTTATCTATTTCTACAAGAAATGCTGTTGGGATTTTGATTGGCATTGCATTAAACCTATAGAGAACTTTTGGTAATATGGCCATTTTGATGATGTTAGTTCTGCCTATCCATGAACAGGGTATATTTTTCCATCTTCTAAGATCTTCTTCTACTTCTCTCTTTAGGGTTCTCTAGTTTTCATTGTATAAATCTTTCACCTCTTATGTTAGGTTGATTCCCAAGTATTTTATTTTTTTTTTAGGATATTGTGAATGGAGTGTTTTTCCTCATTTCCATTTCAGAAGTTTTGTCACTGATATACAGAAATGCCTTTGATTTATGCATGTTGATTTTATATCCTGCCACTTTGCTGAATTCATTTATTAACTCTAGCAGTTTCTTTGTAGACCCTTTTGGGTCTTCTAGGTATAGAATCATGTCATCCGCAAATAGTGATAATTTAAGTTCTTCTTTTCCTATTTTTATGCCTTTAATTTCTTTCGTCTATCTAATTGCTCTGGCCAGTGTTTCGAGAACTGTATTGAATAGAAGTGGTGATAGAGGGCATCCCTGTCTTGTTCCAGATTTTAGAGGGAATGCCTTCAATTTTTCTCCATTCAGAATGATGCTAGCCTGAGGCTTAGCATAGATAGCTTTTACAATGTCAAGGTAAGTTCCTGTTATCCCTAGTTTTTCTAATGTTTTGAATATAAAGGGATGCTGTACTTTGTCGAATGCTTTCTCTGCGTCTATCGAGATGATCATATGGTTCTTATCTTTACATCTATTGATGTGGTGAATAACATTTATTGATTTCCGTATATTGAACCATCCTTGCATCCCAGGGATGAATCCTACTTGATCATGGTGCAAAATTTTTTTGGATGTGCCTTTGTATCCAATTAGCCAGAATTTTATTGAGGATTTTTGCATCTAGGTTCATCAGAGATATTGGTCTGTAGTTTTCTTTCTTTGAGGTGTCTTTGTCTGGTTTCGGAATCAGGGTGATGTTGGCCTCATAGAATGAATTTGGAAGAGCTCTCTCTTTTTCTATTTCCTGAAATAACTTGAAAAGTATTGGTATTAATTCTTCTTTAAAGGTTTTGTAAAACTCTGCTGTATACTCATCCGGTCCTGGGCTTTTCTTGGTTGGGTAGTCTTTTGATGGCTTCTTCTATTTCATCCATTGATATTGGTCTGTTCAAATTGTGTGTATCCTCCTGACTCAGTCTGGGCAAATCATATGACTTAAGAAATTTCTCGATGTCTTCACTATTTTCTATTTTATTGGAATATAGGTTTTCAAAATAATTTCTAATTGTCTTCTGTATTTCTGTAGCATCTGTTGTGATATTGCCTTTTTCATCCCGTATGTTAGTAATTTGAGTTCTCTCTCTTCTTCTCTTCGTTAGCATGGCTAAGGGTCTGTCGATCTATTTATTTTTTCGAAGAACCAACTTTTAGTTTTGTTAATTTTTTCAATAGTCTCTTTTGTTTCAATTTTGTTGATTTCCGCTCTGATTTTAATTATTTCTTGCTTTCTGCTACATTTGCTGTTGTTTTGCTCTTCCTTTTCTAGGGCTTTGAGATGAAGTGTGAGCTCATTTATTTGTTGGTTTTTCCTTTTTTTGAGGAATGACCTCCAGGCGATGAATTTCCCTCTTAAAACTGCTTTCATTGTGTCCCATAGATTCTGATATGTTGTGTCTGTATTTTCGTTTATCTCTAAGAATGTTTTGATTTCCTCCTTTATGTCTTCTGTAACCCATTGATCATTCATTAACATATTGTTCATTTTCCATGTGATGTAGGCTTTTTCCTTCCTTCTTTTATCATTGATTTCCAGTTTCATTCCATTATGATCAGATAAAATGCATGGTATTATCTCCACCCCATTATATTTACTGAGGGTTGCCCTATGGCATAATATATGATCTATTTTTGAGAAGGATCCATGTGCTGCTGAGAAAAAAGTATATCCACTTGATGATGGTTGATAAATTATATATATGTCAGTTAAGTCTAGGTTATTGATTGTGATATTGAGTTCTGTAGTTTCTGTATTCAACTTTTGTTTGGAGGATCTGTCCAGTGGTGAGAGAGGTGTGTTGAAGTCACCCATAATTATTGTGTTGTGGTCTATTTGATTCTTGAACTTGAGGAGAGTTTGTTTTATGAACATCGCAGCACCCATATTTGGTGCATAAATATTGATAATTGTTATGTCTTGTTGGTGAATGGTTCCTTTTAACAGTATATAATGTCCTTCCTTATCCCTTTTGATTAACTTAGTCTTGAAGTCGATTTTATTCAATATGAGGATGGCCACCCCTGCTTGCTTATGAGGACCGTGTGCGTGGTATATTTTTTCCCAACCTTTCACCTTCAGCCTGTGTATGTCTTTTGCAATCAGATGTGTCTCCTGGAGGCACCATATTGTTGGATTTGTTTTTTTAATCCATGTTACCAGCCTATGTTGCTTTATTGGAGAGTTTAAGCCATTAACGTTTAGAGTTACTATTGCTATATGGTTTGTACTTCCAGCCATGTTTGATTATTTATCTTTTTTTTTAATTTAGTTTGTTTCTCCATTATTATCTTTCCCCCCACCCTCTGTCTTTACTGAGGCACTTCTCACTGATGGCTTTGGTTATTGTTTTTCCTTTCTTTCTCGTGTAGTGTTTTGCTCAAGATGCTTTGCAATGCTGGTTTTCTGGCTGCAAATTCTTTTAACTTTTGTTTATCATGAAAGATTTTTATTTCATTGTTGTACCTGAAGCTTAATTTTGCTGGATACAAAATTCTTGGTTGGCATCCATTGTCTTTCAGTGTTTGAAATACATTGTTCCAGGATCTTCTCGCTTTCAGCGTCTGTGATGAAAAATCTGTTGTTAACGTTATTGGTTTACCCCTGAATGTAATCTGCCTCCTTTCTCTTGTAGCTTTTAATATTTTCTCTTTGTTCTGTATATTGGATATCTTCATAACAATGTGTCTTGGCGGTGGTCTACTGTGATTTTGTGTGCTCGGTGTCCTGTATGCATCTACAATTTGTATATCCATTTCCTTTTTTATTTCTGGAAAGTTTTCTGTAATTATTTCAGTCAGCAGGTTACTCATTCCCTTGGTTTGAATCTCTATACCTTCCTCTATCCCAATGACTCTTAAGTTTGGTTTTTTAATGTTATCCCATATCTCTTGGATGTTTTTCTCGTGAATTTTTACCAGCCTTTCTGAGTTGGCTAGACTCTTTTCAGGATGATATATTTTGTCTTAATTATCTGATGTTCTGGCTTCTACTTGCTCCACTCTGTTAGTGATACTCTCATTTGAGTTTTTAATTTGGTTTATAGTTTCCTTCATTTCTAGAATTATTGTTTGATTTTTTTATAATCTCTATCTCCTGATAAAGATGCTTAACTTCTTCTTTTATCTGTTTATGTAATTCATTTTCAATGTGTTCTTTCATTGTTTGAATTTGCTGTCTCGTATCCTCTTTAAGGTTCCATTCCATCTGTCTAAGGTATTCCTTGAGTTCTTTATATGACCATTTTTCTGATGACTCTAGGTCCTCCTGAATATTTAGGCTGTCCTGCATTGTTTGTACTCCTTTTCTTCCTTGCTTTTTCATGCTGCTCATGTTACTTCTTGTTCTGTTTGACTGCTGTGTTAATGTTTACTCCTATAAATTTATTTGATGCTTGGGAGGAAAGGTATTAGAAGGGAAGGGAAGAAGTCACTAAAGAGAATGAGAGTAAGCAGGTAGAATTCAAGGAAGGGGGAATAAGAAAATTGAAAAGAAATGAAAAGGGAAAAGAAAAATATAGAAAATAAAAAAAGAAAAATATTTTTAAAAATAAATAATAATAATAATAATAAAAAATGAAAATTAAAATTAAAAAAATAAAATAAAAATTTTTATTTGTATTTATTTATTTATTATTATTGGTTGTTCAAAACATTACAAAGCTCTTGACATGTCATATTTCATACATAAGCTTCAAGTGAGTTATGAACTCCCAATTTTACCCCAAACACAGGTTGCAGAATCATATCTGTTACTCATCCACATTTTTACATACTGCCATATTAGTGACTGTTGTATTCTGCTACCTTTCCTATCCTCTACTATCCCCCCTCCCCTCCCCTCCCATCTTCTCTCTCTACCCCATCTACTGTAATTCATTTCTCTCCTTGTTTATTTTCGCATTCCCCTCACAACCTCTTATATGTAATTTTGTATAACAATGAGGGTCTCCCTCCATTTCCATGCAGTTCCCCTTTTCTCTCCCTTTCCCTCCCACTTCATGTCTCTTTTTAATGTTAATCTTTTCTTACTGCTGTTCCTCCCTGGTCTATTCTTAGTTGCTCTCATTATATCAAAAATTTCATATTGAAATAATAATAATAATAATAAAATGAAAATTAAAATTAAAAAAAAAATAAAATTAAAAAATTTTTTAAAAATTAAAAAATTAAAAAAATGAAACAACAACAACAACAAAATGAAAATGAAAAAAAACCCCAAATTAAAAAAAATTATAAATGCAGTCTTAAGAGTTTGATTAACTTCTCTTCTAGTAGGTGGAGCTGTGCCCACTAGGCCAAGCTTCTCCTCTCAATAGGCGGGAACCAATCACTCAATAGGCGGGAACCACTCCCAGACTGGGCGAGTCTCCAGTCCTGAGTCTCTAGGGCCTTCTCTTGTGTCTAGTCACTTCCCCACTTTTCCTCAAGCCAGGCCCCACTCACCGGTGACGCTCACCACAATACTGGCTACACGCCAGGTCTGCTGCTCCCGGGAGCCCTGTTTTCATGAACGCCTGGGCACACTCTCCCTGTTTGCCATTCCCTCAGACACTAAGTTTGTAGAGCTTGGGGCTGAGAACCCCCATCGAATTTGCTTGCCCTCCGGTAGCCATGCCCCTGGTAGCTGGTGCAAGAGACCTCAGTTGTCAGCACTGGTGGAAGCAGTAGCCGGGAGTTCCGGCCGCGAGTCCCACGCCACTCCTGATTCCCTTGGTCTGGCTATCACGCTCACAGGAGAGCTGGGAGGGGCCCTTAAGGTTTCCCCGCTGTGTGGAGAGGGATGGCTAGGGGATTACACACCTGTCGCCGCTGGTTTCAATGAAGTTATCTCCTCTGCCACGTTCTGGTGACGTCAGTTCTCTGACATGGTGGTATCCCATGCAAATGGTGACAGTTCGTTCCCTTTGCCGGGTGACCAATGCAACGGGTGGGTGCTGACTGTCTCTCCTAAGCCCCATTTCAATCCTATGGCCACTTACCTCCGTAAGTTCAGAAGGGCTGACCAGTTGTTTCAGTGGGATCGTTAGTGCTGAGTCACAGCAGTTTGGCTGCGAGAAGCAGGCGAACGGGAGCTTGAATGCAGCCGATCCGGGCTCAGTGTGTGTTCTGAGAGGCCCAGACTGTTTGCCCCAGATCCAAGTCAGCTCAGCATTGCCTAGTGATCCTGAGCAAACAGCATTTAGACAGTTTACGATTCCCTATGCCTGCGCAGCTGAAGAGGTCAGAGACTTGATCTCTCCGCGCCACCCCGCCATGTTGGATCTCCTCTGGTTCAAATTTTCCAACAACACAAAAAGGTATAAAGTGCCCTAATATCCAGAGTATACAAAGAACTCAAAAAATTAAACAATAAGATAACAAACAACCCAATCAACAAATGGGTCAAAGACCTGAACAGACACTTCTCAGAGGAGGACATACAATCAATTAGCAAGTACATGAAAAAATGGTCACTATCTCTAGCAGTCAGAGAAATGCAAATCAAAACCACCCTAAGATACCATCTCACTCCAGTAAGATTGGCAGCCATTAGGAAGTCAAACAACAACAAGGGCTGGCGAGGATGTGGGGAGAAGGGTACTCTTGTACATTGCTGGTGGGACTGCAAATTGGTGCAGCCAATTTGGAAAGCAGTTTGGAGATTCCTGGGAAAGCTGGGAATGGAACCACCATTTGACCCAGCTAATAACCCTTCTCGGATTATTCCCTGAAGACCTTAAAAGAGCGTACTACAGGGATACTGCCACATCGATGTTCATAGCAGCACAATTCACAATAGCTAGACTGTGGAACCAACCCAGATGCCAACAACACAAAAAGGTATAAAGTGCCCTTTATAGATAGATTTAAAAAATAGATGAATAGATAAAAAATGAATAGATTAAAAAAATGTGGCATTTTACACCATGGAGTATTATGCAGCACTAAAAAATGACAAAATCATGGAATTTGCAGGGAAATGGATGGCATTAGAGCAGATTATGCTAAGTGAAGCTAGCCAATCCCTAAAAAACAAATGCCAAATGTTTTCTTTGATATAATGAGAGAAACTAAGAACAGAGCAGGGAGGAAGAGCAGGAGGAAAAGATTAACATTAAACAGAGACATGAGGTGGGAGGGAAAGGGAGAGAAAAGGGAAATTGCATGGAAATGGAAGGAGACCCTCATTGTTATACAAAATTACATATAAGAGGTTGTGAGGGGAATGGGAAAATAAACAAGGAGAGAAATGAATTACAGTAGATGGGGTAGAGAGAGAAGATGGGAGGGGAGGGGAGGGGGGATAGTAGAGGATAGGAAAGGTAGCAGAATGTAACAGTTACTAATATGGCAATATGTAAAAATGTGGATGTGTAACGGATGTGATTCTGCAATCTGTATTTGGGGTAAAAATGGGAGTTCATAACCCACTTGAATCTAATGTATGAACTATGATATGTCAAGAACTATGTAATGTTTTGAACAACCAATAAAAAAAGGTATAAAGTGAACTCTTTCTCCTGTTCTTCTTCCCATTCTCTCATTTCTGTCCTCATCTTCCTTAGAGTAGCTACTATCGCTAATTCCTTTTACCTCTCTTCTGTGGTTTTTAGTGCACACAGAAAAAAATACATATACATTATTTTCCTTTCTTATATAAAAAGTAGTGTACAATATACATTGCTCTGCACCTTACTTTATTTGGTTTCACTGCTGTATAATGTTCCATTATGTGAATATTCCATACTTTTATTTATTTATTCTCTTATCTAGCTTTATTTGAGACCAGTTTCTTTTAGCCAAATGAGGCCCAAATAAACCATAATATTCTGGTCCTGCAGTATTCCACTAATAGGAGTAGGCGGCTGTGTCTTAATTTCCTTACTGCCTGCCCTACTGCACATTTTAACTTTGCCTTCCAGTGTGTAGTTGACAGTATCTGAAATATTCTGAATTTTCCAAGAAGAGAGAATTTCAAGGTAGGCTTATGTTCTTTGAAGGTCATGTTTTGTCCTTCTCCCCACCTTTTTTTGAATATTTTTTTTAATTGTCAATAAACTTTCTTTATTTATATGTGGTGCTGAAAATCGAACCCAGTGCCGCACACATGCTAAGTAAGTGCTCTACCACCGAGCTACCACCCCAGCCCTCTCCCCTAGCTTTGATCATGAAATATTTTCATGTTCTAATTTGGGTAAAGAGCCAAGTTCTTCATTCTCATTTCAGGGATAGTGCGCTGTTATAGAAAGTTATATTCTTTAAGGAATTTATATGTTTTAAGGAATTTAATCTTAACAGAGTGCCGAGTTCATTGTATGATTAATTTGACATCTGGAAAATCTTATATTGCCTTTGTTAAAGGTAGTCTTGCCTTTTCTTCTCTTCTTTTTATTGGTGTGGAGGAGTGTTGGCTCAGTCTAAGAACATACTAAACCATGTTCTTCCAGTATTTGGAATTTATAGCAGGTTAAGAATACAGGAATATAAGAGGTAAGGGCCTAAATGGTAACTTAATTTTCCATTTCTGTGGTCCATTAGTTTCCTGGAGCTACAATTACGTGTCCAATATGTGTCCTTTATAAAAGGCTTCGTGGTCAACTCTTCAGTGAGCCTTCCCTGATCATCCTAAGCAACCCCTCTCTGTTTTCTACCTCACCTCCTTCTTCTTTTCATAATACTTGTTACAAAGTGAAGTTATTTGATTGTTTATTTGCTGCCTTTGTCTCTGAATAGAGTGTAACCTCTGTGAGGGAAAGGATTGGGTTAGCCAATGGACTCCAGGGCCTAGCAAAGTGCCTGTCACATAAGAAGATGCTTAGGAAATTTGCCAAACTAGTGCTTCATAATAATCTCTGTTATTATTCTGTATATAAAAGATGGTTGCTTACATTCATTTGAATTTGACTAAATTAATAAATGGAAACCAGGACATTCAGAGTTCAGTGAGCATATTTTCACTGAGATGTCTATTCACATGGTTTTAGACTCACATGCAGCTGTACAGTAGTTTAGAGAGATTCTTGTGTGCATTTTACTTGGTTTCCTCCAATGATAACATTTTGCAAAACTAGTTTTACATCTAGTTTAACATCCATAATCAGGATATTGACATTAATGTAATCTACTTGTCTCACTGATATCTCTCCAGTTTTACTTTGGTTTATTTTTGTTCTGCATAATTGTAAGTATTTTTTGAATTTTGAAAGGATGGCTTCTTAATCTTGAATGCTTCCTTGATGGCTTAACTCCATAGTTTTAAAATTTCTTTAAAAACCATAGCATATTAGCAGTGGAATAGAACTTCAATGGGCTACTTTGTGTTGTAGAAGTTCCCAAACTTTAGAATTTCAGAAACTATAAATGTTATTTTTTTATTTTCACCTGTTTTTTTCGTGTTTTGTTTTTGTGGTACTGGTTATTGAACTGAGGACCTCACATAAGCTAGGTAAGTGCTCTGCAACTGAGCTACATCCCTAGCCCCTACACGTTGTTTTTTTGGGTTGGGGTATTGGGATTGAACTCAGGGGCACTCAACTACTGAGCTACATCCCCAGTTTTATTTTCTTGTATTTTATTTAGAGAGGGTCTCACTCACTTGCTTAGTGCCTGGCTGTTGCTAAGGCTAGCTTTGAACTTTCGATCCTCCTGCCTCAGCCTTCTGAGCTGCTAGGATTATAGGTGTGCACCATTGCACCTGGATTATATTATTTTTTAATTGGAAGATAAAATAGGGTGGGAACTGATATAGAATTGCTAACTTTTAATTCTCCCAAGCAAAGACATTGGAAAAACTTACATATGTTTTATGTTTTTCTCATTTTCCAAGGAACCATTAAAAACTTTGTGATAGTCTGATCCTGGTTGGCCAACTGGTTCTTGGGAAGCCAGATTCTAGCCTAATTGCTTTAGTCTGAGGATCAGAACATTTAAGTGTGCAATCTAAGTCACTGTCATTATATCATTGCATTCTCAAGGCATAAATACCTGAGAGATGATTAAAGCATGCTTCTTACTTTATATATGAAGATAACATGGCCTAGAGAGAGGAGGGGCTCTCCAAGGTGACAGAAAAAACCTTATTTACATCCCCCATGTTTTCCTACTGAATTACTTGATCTATGGATCTTGACTATGAACCAAGGAGAAATGATTGCGGAGTTGATCCAGAAGGAAGTGTAGAAGATGTTTAGTCCAGCTTCCCACATAATATAAACATTCCTTCTCCAGGGTTTCTGGAAACATTATTTATTTTGTCTCTACTGGCATATGTTTAATAGTAGGGATATTCCTAATTTATAAATTAATCTTTACACCTGTGATGTATCCTTATAAAGTCTACAGCTGTTTTCCTGTCACTCTGAACTCATTGCTAGCAACAATAATGTGTACTGAGAACTTTGTCCCAGGTCCAGTGCTGTATATTACATACTGTCACCTTAATCTCTGACCTGTGAGATAGGCACTTTTATTGTTTCCAATTTCCTAAGGATGGCCTTATTCTCAAAGGGTTAGAATTAAAAGCACTAGGTAACACAGTTAGAAAGGGGCGTGGTCTGTCTGTTAGTTTCCTATGGCTGCTGTAACCAGTTAGCACAAACTTTGGGGCTTAAAACAACATAAATTAATATTCTCACAATTTTTGAGGCCAGAAGTTAAAAATAAGGTCTTGGCAGGGTCATGATTACTCATAAGGCCTCAGGTGAGAAATCTTCCTTGCCTCTTCCAGTGCCTAGTGGCATTCTTTGGCTTATAGCTGCCTATTTATCTCTCTTGGCTTTCTCTTCAATCTTTCTCAAATCTCCATCTGCTTTGTCTCATAAGGACATTGGTCATTGTATTTGGAACCCACCCAGATAATTCAGTATGATCTCAAGAGTCTTAATTACATCTGCAAAGACGCCTTTTCTTATTAAAGTAGCATTTGCAGGCTCCAGGGATTTGAGGCAGACATATTTTTTTAATTTTTATTTATTTTATTTAGTCATACATGACAGTAGAATGTATTTTGATATATAATACATACATGGAATGTACATACATCAATCATATTGTCTATTCTATTCTGCTGCCCCTCCTATCCCCCCTACTCCTCCCCTCCTCTCCCATCCTTTCTCTCTATCCAATCTAATGTGACACACTTTTTTTTCCCTTTTTCTCATCACAACATCTTACATGTATTCTGTATAACAATGAGGTTCTCCTTCCATCTTCCATGCAACTCCCCTTCTCCCTCTTTTTCCCTCCCACCTCTCTTCCCTATTTAGTGGTTGTCTTCTTCTCATGCTCTTCCTCCCTATCCCATTTTGAGTCACCCCCCTTATATCAGAGAAGACATTCAGCATTTGTTTTTTAGGGATTGGCTAACTTCACTTAGCATAATCTGCTCTAATGCCATCCATTTGCCTGCAAACGCCATGATTTTATTATTTTTTTAGTGCTGAGTAATATTCCATTGTGTATAAATGCCACATTTTTAAAATCCATTCATCTATTGAAGGGAATCTAGGTTGGTTCCACATTCTAGCTATTGTGAATTGTGCTTCTATAAACATTGATGTGGCTGTGTCCCTGTAGTATGCTCTTCTTAGGTCTTTTGGGTATAGTCCGAGAAGGGGAATAGCTGGGTCAAATGGTGGTTCCATTCCCAGCTTTCCAAGGAATCTCCATACTGCTTTCCAAATTGGCTGCACCAATTTGCAGTCCCACCAGCAATGTATGAGTGTACCTTTTTCCTGCATCCTGGCCAGCACTTATTGTTGTTTGACTTCATATGGCTGCCATTCTTATTGGAGTGAGATGGTATCTTAGAGTAGTTTTAATTTGAATTTCTCTGATTGCTAGAGATGGTGAGCATTTTTTCATGTATTTGTTGATTGACTGTATATCCTCTTCTGAGAAGTTTCTGTTCAAGTCCTTGGCCCATTTGTTGATTGGGTTATTTGCTTTTTTTGTTGTTTAACTTTTTGAGTTCTTTGTATACTCTAGAGATTAGAGCTCTATCTGATGTTTGAGGGGTAAAAATTTGTTCCCAGGATGGAGGCTCCCTATTCACCTCACATATTATTTCTCTTGCTGAGAAAAAAAAATTTAGTTTGAATTCATCCCATTTGTTGATTCTTGGTTTTAACTCTTGTGCTATAGGTGTCTTATTAAGAAATTTGGGGCCGAGGCAGACATGAGAGGGTCTGCCATTCAACCTGCTGCAAGCTTACATTCTAATGGTGATTCCAGAATCTCTGCTTTTCTCTGCTATGCCTTATTCTGTGGAATGCCACAGATACAGTGTCTTTTGTCTTCCATGTGATAAGGAAGTCTCATATCTCCATTGCTTTGTCTAAAGGAAGTGTTCAATGATGGTTTTAGCAATGAATAACCCATGGAATACATAAAGGCACATTTCCTGTCTTCCATTATTTTTCTCCAGGCAGAATATCCCTAGGTTCTTTCTGTGAAGTTTGGAAACTGCCCCATTCTTAGTTGCCCTCCAATAGGTGATTTCTAATTTGGCCAGCACTCCTCCTCAAATATGCCTTCCAGATTGAACCCTACTTAAGATCTAAGTACAGATGTAGGGGAAACAAAATTCTACCTTTACCTTTTTACGGATTTGATTAGTTCTGAGAATTAAATTGACATATGATAGATTCATAGGGAAAAAAGCACTTGCATTTAATTAATATAAATTTTTGTGGCATAGGAGCCCTCTAAGGAAACAGGGGCCCACAGATGAAATTAGGGTTGAGTACTTATATGCTGAATTAGAGAGAGAGAGAGAGAGAGAGAGAGAGAGAGAGAGAGAGAGAGAGAGCGAGCGCAGTAGATTGTGAAAATGTGACAATGCACAGGGGCTTGGGTTAAGGAAGTTAATTGGGTGAAGAAGTGACTAGGAAGATAAAGGTTAGCATAACAAGGTTTGTTCATACAGTATTCTATTGGTTCAATTTCTGGTCCTTACAAGAATATTAGTTTCCTTTTCCTATAGGGAGGACAGTTTTTCCATTGAGAGTTTTAGCTCTTGCTTTCAAGAGTAAAGGGGGAGGGTCAGAACATTCTTCTTGTGCTTGCTATTTTTTAAAGTGCTTTGTTTTATGCCAAATAGGCATATTTGGGGATGGCATATTCTGCTACCCTTCACACTATAGAAGTAAACTTAATTCTCATGGTTCATACAGTCTGTTTCTTTACTATAGCTATGAATTGTGTTCATTTTAAAGTAGTCACCTAAGTCATTGCTGATGTTAACAGCTAAACACATTAAGAAAAAAACAACTCCCTATATTAGTTGCCCTACACAGTCATTGAGTTTTTAGGACCAAATTCAACCATCAGTTATGCCAATGCAATTTTTATTATTTTTGGATTCTGGAGATGGACTTTGAGTTTGGAAAGAAAATAATCCAAATGGCATACTCTGGGGTTTAGTAGAAAGGGCAAACATATTCATAAATATGTCTGGATTTCCCTCTCTTTTCCAGTTTTTTGATCCCATGGAAAAAATTGTGTACTGTGAGAGATGAATAATAATCCAAACAATTTTATGCAGAAAAAATAGGATTTTTATGACCAAATGTTGGAGAAGGGACTACTTTTCTTCTTCATTTCTACCCATTGTGGCATTAATTGGTGGTCTTTTTATTAATTTATTAATTCTTTAAGCAGGCACATACTTGTACATAATTATCAGGTACAGTGTGATGTTTCAATAAATATATATTCAAATCAGGATAAGCAATCTTTTTACTTTTTTTCTAAATTAAATTTACCAACTGCTTCTGTTAATTTCCATGTACTTGTACCCTGAGCAAATTCATGCTCTCAATATTGTATGTGTTACAAGTTTCACTGCTGTCAAAACATATTTTTAAAAATAACCCATGGGTTTTAGTCAGTACAGTCAATATAAATTAGATTTTTAAAAATAAGATCTACCTTAATATGTAGATCAGCAAGAAATTGTGATTATGATTAACTTTTGCCCTTAAGTGGCAAGATAGGACAGAGTTACACTAATGTTTAAAAATTTTAAAAATTAATTAAATTTTTAAATGAGGGGTTAAAATAGAGAATAGATAATTACTCCCAGTGGTAGACTCTATGGCTTTCTTTAGTCCATTAGGCTTTCTACTGCATCTTGCTGCTTTTATCAGAATGGTTTCTTTGAAAAGAGACATTTTAAAGAGAAAAGCCCTGTGCTTGGCCCTCTTCCCCTCATCCTCCATTGCTATCTCCAATTACACTTGAAACCTGGACTTGACCAGCTCTTCCACAGGGAAACCTTTTCTAACCCATAAGACTGGATTACTTTTTTTGTTGCAAGCTCCCTTAGTACCTTGTATTTCATTTTTTTGCAACCTTTATTACTTTAATCTCAATTGCATGTTAATGTTTGTCCTTTACTCTTGACTGTGAATGCTACGAGGGCAAGGGGCTGTGTCTGCTTTCAGTGTTCTACCACCAGTACCTACTTCAGTGTCTGGCTCCTACTAGATGCTTAATAAACGTTTCTTGGCTAATTGGCTGGAGGCTGAAAAAGTCACTTAAGAGCATGCGGAACAATCATCTTAGCAATGTTTGCATTTGTGTTGTGTGTGTGTGGACACTAAGATAATGATAGGGAACTCTTCTTTCTTTTTCTCTCTGTGTATATTGTATATGTATGTGTGTTTTGAATACCACTGCATCAAATTACTGAAGTAGAAAGAATAGTTGACATTCTGTTTTAAAGTGACCATGTATTTGACTCACTTCTTCTCTAGTAATGTCATCACAATTGTATCTCATCGCAGTGGGTTCTTGGAGGCTGACAGGCGGAACAAGTTGCTTCAGCACACAGTCCTCATCTGTCATACAGAACAGCTTGCAGATTCTTATTATGTGAATGAAATATGGAGAGAAGGATATTTTTCCTCCTGGGCTATCAGGGTAATTGAAAGTAACCCTATCAGGGCATGAGGGGAAAATGCAGGAAAATAGACTGCCTTTGTGAAGGGCAACTCTTGGCTCTTAGCTGAAGGTGTTGAACCTCATCTCCAATTGCAGAGGCTCAGCATGTGTTTCCTGTTATGAAAAGACCCAAGATTGAATCAGCACCTCATTTCAGTAAGGACAATGCCTTGGTTCCTTGGTTCATATTACTGCCCCTCAGCTGCCTGATGAGATGCCACCACGATTGTCTTTGGAGCTTCATCCCACGGGACCCTGGGCATAGGCTTTGTGTTCTTTAGCCAGGGAGGAAAACCATTTTAGTATTCCAGATCAATAAACTGTAGTAGAAAATTGGAAATGTGCTATGAAAAAATCATTAGGCAGAGAAAGTCTACTGTTCCCGAGTTTAGGATCAGAAGAAATAAATAACACTTGACTGCTCTTATAGTTGAAATTTTACAAGCTCAGCCCTGGTGAAACGGAATATCAGATAATACTGTATCAATGACACTTTGCCTTCTAAATGGTTTGGTTCTGAAGATAGAAATGTGCTTTATAGAATTGTTTTAGTTCAACGGAAGCTTTTTACTTAACACTGGTGAAAGTTCTAATGTAGTGACAGAAAGCAAGGTACAATTCAGCAGTCATTCAAGTCATGACTTCGTTATATTTTGAGATAGCTTTAAAATCATTTAGTCGAATAAAACTCTAAAGTACTGTAACTGCCAGGTTGCTTTATCTAATATGAAACAGAGGCAAAGGAATCAACAATAACCTTCCATTTACCATTATTAGATTAGCTATTACTGAAACCACAGAAAGTATATAACCCTTTACTTTGTGTTCACTTGAATTCACTTATTAAGCTTTGATGGGACTTTCATTTAACCAAATGCCTTTGTTTACAACAATAAGCATGTTAAATCTTTTGTGTTCAGAATTTGATATGACCATTTGTGCCGCAACAAAGGCATGTTGAAGTTACAGATTCTATTTATTTGTGTACTGTCAAACATTTTTCATTCACTCTGGTTAGGGTTTTATTTTCCCCCCTGGTTTTCAGAAAGACATTTTTAGATCTACAGGCTTCTACTTTTTCAAGAATATAACCAGCCGCTCACAAACATGTAACTACTCATAGCATCTCCATAAAATTGATTTTTCAAAAATTAAATAAGCATCTGGTGGTCTGAAAATGTTTTATACCTGATATTTAAAAGATATTTTGACTATTGCCAAAAGGAATCAATTCCTTCTTGCCTTCTCCGTGGTGGATGCCGTCATATGCCACTGTGTTGTGTAGAGCACAGACTCTGGAGGGAGACAGTGTTGGATTTGTACCTCAGCTCTGCCACTTACATGCCTACAACCTTGGACTTCACCTTTTAGGAAGGTTAGTTAACTGTAATCACCCTTTCTTTAGTTTATAACAGACTTCTTAATGTAACTTATGGTGTTATACATGAGTGGATGCATGTAAAGCCATGAACTGTGATGGTTATTGTAATTGGTGTGTGTCTGTCCACATGTGATTTCACATAAGTGAAGTCTTACTGATTCTAAATTGAGATCGATAGCAGAAATGCTATCATCATGCCAGTACTTGAAAAAAAATTGTTTTTTTGGTTGTTGATGGATCTTTTGTTTATTTATATACAGTGCTAAGAATCATACCCAGTGCCTCATGCATGCTAGGCAAGCACTCTACCACTGAGCCACAAGCCCAGCTCATCCTATTGGTGCTTAATGTTCTGGTATTGTGGCCATATCTGAAATAACATAGTTACCATTTAGGATGTAGAGACACAACTTAAAGACAAATCTCTGTGAAGGTAGCTGTTTCATTTGTTGAGATTGTAACCCTGAAGCCAAATCCATACTCTAAGAACATTACTTTTAAAATGGAACTTTATTTCAGTCCTTTTGAATTGAC
Source organism: Spermophilus citellus (assembly GCF_964194105.1). Taxonomy (NCBI): domain Eukaryota; kingdom Metazoa; phylum Chordata; class Mammalia; order Rodentia; family Sciuridae; genus Spermophilus; species Spermophilus citellus. Next base: position 54,591,697 of record NC_138184.1, on the reverse strand, counting down.
ATAAAAGCTGGGAGATAAGGCATGTTTTAGGCATGTGAACTAGACTTGTATGGCCCTTACAATAAGAAGGGGTCTTCTCAACAATTCAATGTTAGGGTTTCACTTTGTTTCCTGCATCTGTTAAGCTTGTATCTGCCTTGTAATGTATGGTTTGCTTTTTTGTCTTCATTTCGATCCTTCACATCTGTGTTTCTAGGGTAGTAGAGATGGGTTTGGAAATATCCACACTATTTCACCTAGTGTCCTTTAGACCAGTAGCCCCTGAGGAGGAGTCAGGTTGGGAGATCTGCTCTCTAACATTGGTCACCAGCAAATGCACATGGTTCTTATGGGTGTGGAATTTTCTCATCATCTGTATCATCTTCGGTTAGCTTGAATAATGAGTCATAGAAGAATGAAACTTCTTTAGCTGTGAAAGTTTCAGCAAGAATAAATGTTATGCCCATGGTGTTAGTATAATGCAAAATAAGATAGCATTTAAAGACAGTCTCAGCTTTAGCATTGGATTGACAATGCCCCTCACTTGAGTCAGGGAATGGGGACTTACTGAGATACACCATCTGGCAAAATAAGGAAGGCCAGTCTTGTGCCAACGGAAAAAGCTGCATCAGTTCCAACTCTTGTGTACTTTGCACATTATTGGATGCCTTGCAAAACGTTTATCACTTTTTAATTAGGAAGGACTAAGGGATTTTAGTACCCCCCCAAAAAAAATGTCAGCAGCCCAAAGATAGAAAAATTATCCAGTGGATCATAAGGGACAGTAAGTGTTTAATTGTGAGCTTGCATAACAAGGACAGTTTCATCCTAGGATCTTTGGGGAGGGACATGGGCTGGTATGCCCTTGGTCTGTTTGGGTAGAACTAGGGATCAGGTCTCTCTGATATTCTGACAGTCTCCCAGCCTATTTCTCCTGCAGCATGGCCAGTCCTTGAAAGCACATGCCAAGAGATCAACTCTGTTCTGTTTCTTGGCCTATCATGTAAACTGTGGCCTGTCATGTTCATTAAAATGAAAATTTGTCGAATGGAATTTGCCCGACTGGCAGAATAGTTTAAATGTCAGATGTTGTTAGGCCTGGATGTAAATATTATGTTTCTATTGTTAATTAATTGCAGCGCCTCAGTACCAGTGATCCAAAATCCAATTTAGTCTGCAATAGGCCTGTGGAAAAGGGCCAGTGATAATGAATGCAGAGGGGAAAAATGTATTCAGAGTTTCCATTGTATCTGTCAATGTCCTCTTAGAAAAATAGCAAATTTTGGTGTGTCACTATAATTCAAGAGGTGCAGAACAGGACAGAATTAAGACTCATTGTTTTTTGGACCTTCTCAAATGTTACTGTCGAATCTATTCCATGCTAGCCCTGTGTCTGTGTCAGCATCAAAATTCTAAACAGATGCTGCCCTGTTCCTTTTCCTTGATTTCCCCCTCATCGTTCCCACCCCCGAATCTGTTATGCTCCCAGCTCAGTTCAGAGTTGTAGAATTGAGTTATCTAGTGCTATACCCTTCTCGTTTCTCTATGCCGAGTTCATTTCCTGTCTTCCTTTTGCCATAAACCCTTCCTTTCTTTTGCTTTGCATCCTTTGTTTTGGTCCCTAGGCTCAGCAGCCTGTCTGTCAAGTCTGCCACTGTTTGTTAAGATCATTTTGCTTCCAAATTGAGCTCTGTGGCTGAATATCACTCAGAATAATGCTAGTAGAACTCTGCATTAGAAAGGGAAGCAGAAATCTTGCTGCTGGTGCCCAGACCTCGAAACTGTTTTTGCAAAGCCATGTGCCAGCAGGCATTGTGACCGCCATCCTCAACCAATATTTTGTTGAATCCTTGCTGTGAGCACGGCATCTTACTCTGTCACCTCTGTGGGTTCCAGAGACAAGTGGGTGTGCCAGGCGGAGGAGGACTAATTAAGACTTTGGAAGGCAGGACTAATGTGGTCCAGTGGTCAGGGACCCTCTTTTAATTCCTGGCATCCTGGTCCATGCCAACCTTGTTCTGCCCCTGTGATTATACCAGCCGAGAAGCGGGGAAGGGAAGATGAACTTTGGGCTGCTCTGAGTTTCCCTGTCCAGCAGTGTCTGTCAGAATAAAAATGAGAGGGAAGGAGGCCAGAGAATCTTCCAGATGGAGAGTTCAGAGGAGGGCACAACCAGACTCCCTCTCCACAGTGACGTAGCTGGGCCATTTGAGCACTGGGCCAGGAGCCAGTAGGAGCACAGACTGTTGCCTGACCTGCAGTGGAGCGGGGGCCAGGCTGAACAGTCACTCTCTGCTTAGGGTGGGGGGATGCACATCCAGCTGGCACACACAGGCCACGTGGTAGAGGCAGGGCATTTACCCCCAGTCTGGTAGGAGGTCGGACCACTCATCTCGGACTCCTTCTTTAGGGTGCTTTCCTCAAGTTGTGGGGGGTAGAACTGGCAACTGCAGAAACGAAATGGGAGTTGGCATTCATTCTCCAACCTCTCTGTTTCCTTCCTTTAGAAAGAGGAGGCAGTCATGCAAGAAAGGTGACCTTAGATAGGCTGGAGGCAGTGGTAACAGCGGTGGCCGTGTGCCCTTGGACTAACTAGCATGTGGACAGCAGTTCCAGGCAGCAGGGGTTTGGTGAGGCCACAGGGCACTGACAGTCACTCTCCATGCCTCTCAGTAGCACAACTTTTGAACTGGTTTCAGCATGCATTGAAAAGTATCCATTGAGGATGCTCTAGGATTAGGAGTTTGCTTGAATGAGAGTGGATTTTCAGACTAAGGCTATCTGCAATCTATGTAATGATGGAGAGGTAAAGAATGAAGTTAAACACTGAATATCTGGTTTGGCCTCTTTTAAAAATGGATTATTTTAACACTGTATCTGCATAATCTTAGTTTCTCCCTAAAATGAACCTCCTTTTCTTAAATTCAGGCTAGTAGAGCTTGGGGAGGGCCTGTGCTATTGGGAACAGAGCTGTTTAACTTAAAATGTCATCCCATTCTGAGAAAACATACTGGGGCCATGTTAGGGCATCCCTGTGCAAATGTCACATTGTCATAGTGTCTCCCCCCTGGGGTTAGTCTAGTACTTTCTAGTCCTGTCTGGTGGTCAGATGATTCATTGACCCCCACCCCCCACCATTGTCAGGGCACCAAACCAACTCAGGTCATGCTCCTTGAGATTTCATGGAATTTGATTTGTCTGTAATTCTATGAATTTTCAGATGCTAATTATTGGCTGATTGGTATTCTGTTCCACAGATGTCACTTAATGATTTTCTAGATCTTGTGCTACCTGGTAAATTTACTTTTCCAATACTTGGCAAATATGACAGTATTGAACAGGTGTGACAAGGGTGTGGGGTGTTTGTGTGTACATGTGCATGCATGTGTGAGGCTACTGAAAGGCAGGCTTCTGTGGAGATAGGTCTTTTAATTTTATGGAAGTCTCAAGTCCAAAATAAGAGATGGAAAAAAAAAAAAAAAACAAGAACAAAGCACAAAACTAGCTTTAGAATTCCTAATCATTGTTCACATTTAATAATAATGAAAACTAAATTCTTTTTTCTCCACATTTATAAAGCAAATTTTATTGAGTGTATCTTACATGCTAGTCACTGTCCTAGAGGATGTAGATTAAGCATAGAACAAGTGAGACATGGTCCGTATTATTCTTGAACTTATGGTCTAGTGGAAAGCCTTATATATACTTATTTTGACAATATTGGCTCATTTTCCAGGCTTATCACAAAATTAAAAATTATTCCGGTTACCCCCTCTGAACTCTAAATGTATCTAAATTTTCAAAGAATTCAATAAGAAATATGTATAAATGGATATAAAACTTCTAAGAATATATCCAAGAAGTGTCAGGTTTTTGAGTCTTTCCTGCTATATCTTGTGAAGTCAGTATGCAGATTCTCAAATAATCCCATGTGCTTAAAATAGTCATTTATCATCAGGTAGTTTAACCAGGGCTATGTTTTCCAACTGCCTGGTTCTCACTGATATGTAGAAAAAGTTTTTAGAAAGAGGTTTAAGAATCTTCTGGTAGTTGGAAATTGGCTATCATTTGAAAGAATGTTGCAATAATTTGTCTGCAGTAACAGCTCACTGAATGTCGCATAAAAATGAAAATCAGGGCTGAATTTATTCAGTGTCTTCATTCTTGTACCTGAATGCACAGACTCTTTCCTAGGTATGTAGATAATTGTTAAAGACTTAAAGGTCAATAACCAATCCTTCAACGTGGCATTTAAGTCAGGTGAGGTCTGCGGAACTTAACAATGGAGGCAAATCCCTCAGTTCCAGGCAATCTTCCCTTAGGCAAGGTGCGGTTGGATGGTTTCCAGTAATAGTTTTCAAATGGGAGAAGATGAATCACAATCAAAGCAGGTTTCTATATTTGGGAAAGATGTTTCTTTAAATTCATATCAGTTTTTAAGGGAGCTGGGTGCTGGACCATGGATTGAAGGGTTTGGGATTTGTAAGATTTGAAAACCAGGATAAATCAGTGTGTTATTGGCCTGTTCTGCTCTGCTTCCATGTTGATTTCTTTTAGGAGCAGCAGAAGCCCAAACCTATTTGGATTCATTTAAATCTAATTTATGTTTTGCAGAAGGTCATATGAAGGACATAGAGATTGTCTGCCCTAGAACAAACTGTGGGGGAGTTGGGCCTGAGGAGTGTAAGAAGTGGTGTTAACATTGGAGCTATAGGTGAATTTTTTTTTTTTTTTTTTTTTTTTTTTTTGTGGCCTGTAGTTTAGGTTCTTGAATTTTGGAGTCAAGAAAAACATGGGAAAGAGAGGGAGGCTTGAGCGGCTTTCCTGATTTTTGGCTGGAGCATGTACTTTGGCACAGGAACAAAAACTTTTGGGATTTGCTCCCACTTCGAATAATTAGAGCAAACATATGTGCGCTCACCGTGCATACACACCTACACACACATTTTCAGGCACCAGAGATGCACACAAAGACTGTAAAATCCATATGGACTTGTTTATTCAACAAGTATTTATTGAATGGGGGATGTGGATATAACTCAGTTGTAGAAGGCTCTTATGCTCAAGCCCCTGAGTTCAAGTTCTAGTACTGCCAAACCCCAACAACCATAATAATTGCTTCATGTATATCAAGAATGCAATAAAAAAAGAACAAAAGTATTTATTGAATGACTATGGGTGGTGGCATAGAATCAGGGGCTTGAAGTGTGTAAATAAGGTAGGTTGGTTTGAATAATAAAGCCCACAGGTTTTAAAGAGCTTAGATTCTAATTGAGGAGAGAAAACAAACACCTGAGAAAGTAATACTTTAAGGTGACAGCATGAATGTTTATTAGAAGATATTAAATGCTTAGCGTTAGACCAAAGCTTTATTTAAGACCAGTCTCCCTAGCTGACTTTTCCAACCTTCTTGGGAACCTTCAGGATTAGTTACCTTTTTCTCTTTCTCTCTCCCGTACATTTAGCTTCCTTGTCTTAAATGGACCACCTTATCACCCTGACACATGCTCAGGGTGTTTATGTTAAAAACTGTATGAATAAACCCTCTTTCAGTTCCCTGTCCTCCATTTGCTACCTATTTTTACACAGTCACTTGTCAAGATTGTCTTTATTCATAGTCTTCCTTTAATGACTTCCACTTCTTTTTTAACCTCCTCTAAAGTGCATTCTGTCTCCATTAGTTCTTGCTGAATTCCTCAGTGACTTTCATATTGGACATTTTTGGTATCTATACACTTGACCTTTCTGTGATGCTTGAGATTTTTGTTTAACTTCTTTGGCAGCCATTCTTTCTCTGTGTAGGATTCACCCTCCTCATCACAACTATTACATGTTGAACTTCCTCAAGAATCAGCTGTAGGTTCCTTTCTCTTTCTGCTGGATACCATCTCCCTGGACACCTATATCCATATTTACAACTGTCATTACTTCCTGCTTTTAGAGAGCTCCTCACTCTCTGGTCCCCTCTCTAAACTACAGACCAGCATATTTAATTGCTTACCTGGATGTTGTCTTTTAGATGTCTCAAGGACACTTCAAATCCAGTTTATCCCCAACCAGACTAGTGATTTTCTAGGACTCCAGATATGGACCCTAATGCAGTGGGATTTGGTCAATGGATTTGGGACTTGTTCAGCCCCAGTTAAGAAAGGGAAACTAACTAATTTTTAAACGTATTTTTAAAATCTCATTTTGAATTGCTTTCCATCTTTAGTGCAGTCTGATAAGAAAAGTTTTTGTATTTTTTGAGACCACCCTCATAGCCTAATAGTCATGTTTTTGCTTATGTTCCACAGATGCTTGTAAAGAAAGTTGAGGCGAATCGTGGTTTCCAAACATGATGACACCGACACATTTACCTAGTCCCATGTACTCTTCTTACAATGTGATTGGCTGTGCTTCCACTTGGAGATGTGTGTATCTTTCTTCTCTTCGTTTGAGCTAGGAGAGGGGTTTGTGGCTATGCTTGCTGACCAGTGAGTGCAGTGTAAATAGTGTTATGTGATTTTTAAGCCTGAGGCTTAAACAATACAGCATCTTCCTGTCTTTCTTGGAACTCTTGTCTTTGGAATTCAGTGCCATGTTTTGAGGAGACCCAAGACATGTGGGGAGGCCATGTGTGGGTATTCTAGCTGGTAGTCCAGCTATGGTCTTGGCTAACCCTCAACAATAGCTGGCAGATATGGGAAGGAATTAGCCTTCAGATGATTCTAGTCCCTAACTTTTAAGTCTTCCAGCTAAGGCCATGGGCATTGTAGCATGAAGAAAAATGGTCTTTCAGATTCTTGATCCATAGAAGCCATGAGAGATAATAAATTATTTATTTAAGTTACTAATTTTTGAGCAATTAGTTATGTAGCAATAGCTAACTTCAATTTTACCTAATATAAGTTTATTTCCATTAGCACTCTCATGGTTCCAATTTGCGTGGTGTATGGTTTTTCATACTTTTCCTTTAAAGCTTTCTTCATGTTTAGATGTATTTCTTAAAACATCACATAGCAAGATATTTTTTTTAAAAACCTGAACTGGCAAATTTTTAATTTTTACAGATATTTAATCTGTTTGTTCTGTTTACTGATGTATTTAAACTTATTTGAAATACTTTTTTTTTTCCACTTTATACTCACCTTGTTTTTCTTTGCTTCTTTCCCCCTTCCATTCTAGTATTCTCTGGAGAATTCACTTTATTTCATTTTATTTCCATCATTGATTTGGAAATTTCTATTCTTTTTTTGTTCTACTCTTGGTGATAACTCTTATGTGTTTTTAAATTAAAATAGAGAATACATACAAAATAATTTTTTTCTATTTCTTCAATCTTTTTTTCCACATTTTTATTGGTGCATCATATTTGTATAAGGATGGGATTTGTTGTTACATATTTGTACAAAATAATTTTTGAAAATGTACATACATACTTTAAAGAAAATGATAAACTGATCATCCCAATACCTTTTTCTAAGCCAAGAAAATAAAGCGTTATCCTATTCCAAAATGCCCCCAGTGCTTCTCACCTATTACATCTCCTTTCAAGATTGCCTTAATTCTGTGTAAATCATTTCTTTGCTTTTTTTTCTTGCCATTCATGTTGAATTCTAAACTATATGGTATTTGTTTTTGCTTTTTTGGAATGTTGTATACATGGAATAACATTATGTATGGCCCTCTATAATTTTTTTCTCTTACACCATTGATGCAGGTAATGGTTTCACTGATTTTTCAAATTTGTATAATATTCCATTGTATGAATCTTTAAAAATGTGTTTGTTGTACTGTTGACAGATGTTGTGTTGTTTTCAGCACTTTTTGCCATCCCAGCAAGACTTCTGTGAACATTCTTGTATGAATCTCTGTGAGCATTTGTGCTAGGGTTTTTGGCTTCACAGAGAAAGAAATGCTGGTTATCTTTAATAAGTGAATTAGCAGAGTAACCAGTATCTTTAGCAACTTAATCATATCTCTCTTCCTCCTATTTATTCTCCCTTTCTTCGTTCCATATGATTGTGGCAAACCACACAGTTTCACTTTATTTGCAAACCCTAAATATTAGTTGTTATTATCATTGACTTCCCCCTTATTTACAACCAGGGATTAATAATTATTCAGCAATAATCATTATTTATTATTAAATTCACTAGATTTACCACCATGTTTGCCAGTTTCTCAGTTTTTCAATGGCTTCTATTCCCCACTCCTTCTGTGTGGGATCAGTTCATTATTCAATTATGTCTTTTAGTATTTCTTTTAGCAAAGTAAACTATGTGAATGTTAACACTCCCCCCTCCACATAATGTCCTTATGCCTGTGCCCTTTTGGAATGGTAAGTTTACCATGGGTATAGAATATTGGTTGAACTTTTTTTCCCTTAGCACTTTGAACATGCTATTCCTTTGCTGCCCAGCTCTTACTTTTATGAATGCCATGATCTTTTGCAAGAAATCTTTTTTTTTCTTTTCCTCTCTGGCTCTTCTATCTTTGGTATTTCTTGGCTTCATTCTGATGTATCTGAAGTGTGACATGCTTGTATTTATCTCATGGAGATCTTACTTTGCTTTTTTTTTAAAAAATTTTTGTAGTTGTAGATGGACAACATTTGTTTATTTATTTTTGTATGCAGTGCTAAGTAAGGAACCCAGTGCCTCACACATGCTAGGCAAGTGCTCTGCCACTGGGCCCCAGCCCCAGCCCTTGGTATGTTTTTAAAGAGAAACCCTGTCTTCCATCCTCTCTGTTTATTTATTCATCACTAAATGTTGTTTAGCATATCTATGTGTTTGAAGTGGAAAGGGATTCAGCCTAATCTCCATGATTCAGACAAAAACCATTTCTGATTTCACAAAGTATAATATCTTGCTATTTTATCTATTCTTTCACAAATTATTGCATCCCATGTAATAAGGGTGGAAACATTTTTGATGCTTTTCCATGGAGAGGCCTTTTGTTCTGCATTAGTATTCTAAGATTTATATCATAGCCCATAAGTCTTACCTGTTCTTTGGTGGTCATGCATCAGGGATAATGAGTTCTTTGTTAGGATAGAGGAATATGGAGGGAAATAGCCCCATAAGAGCTAAAGCAGTCATTCAGGATATTGAAGGTATGTGTTGAGGGGGAAGAACCTTGGGAAAAAAAAGGAGTATTTGGTCATTCCCAACTACTGATCCTTTAGGAGATGTTGGAATCTAGCCCAGAATGAGGTAAAGGGCATGTTCCAATTCTGTTCATAGAACTACCATATGAGTAATGTTGAGTCCCTATAGAATCTGCTTCTTCAAAGCTTAAGTTATTACTATTGCTTAACAGTATCATTTCATAGTTCATGTTGATATGTGAGTGGTCAGTGCATATAGCATATTTTGGTCAGGGAGCTGAAATTAACAAGGAGAGATTTGATTGGAAATGTGAAGTAGCTTTCTGCTTTGCAAGTTTCTTTTGAGAAAAGACTGCACCCTACCTCGTGAAAGTATGTTGTGCCTGCAAGCACAGAGACCAGTGGCGATGTCTGGACTGAAGGATCAGGCACCTCATATAAACTGAATAGGCTCCCCCAAATAAAACTTTTTCAGGGAAGTGGAAATGGAACATGTGAGGCGGATGCAAAATGAATAAGAAAATAAATGCTTGGTCAGATTACATGTACCATACTAATGTCTAGTTTGATTTTCATGTCTACACTTTGTAAACCATTCCCCTGTTGAGATGTTCATGTCCTAAAAGATGTGACTGTAGATTTGTCTAGATTTGTGTGACTCTGTTCTGGACAGAAGTGTGTACCCTCTTAACACCTCAGAGTGGGAATTAAACTTCAATACATGAAGCCTTAGAAGATACTCATACTATATCCAAGCCATGAATAACTGTGTACCAGCCTATTTTCTATTACTAATAACATAATATCACAGACCAGACAAGTTATATAAAAATGTTTATTTTTCTCCCATATTTTGTATTGGTACATTATGGTCATACATAATGGTGGGATTTGTTGTTACGTATTCATGCATGCACATGATATAATTTGGCCAATATCATTCCCTAGTATTTCCTCTCCTCCCTCCCCCGGACCCTTTCTTCTACTCTACTTATCTCCCTTTGCTATTTAAGCACAAGGTCAAAGAGCCACATCTGGCGATGGGCCTTTTTGCTGGCAGAGTTTGGAAGTTGTGTACAGCATCATATGGCAAGAGACAAGCAGTGCAAGTGTCTATGTATGTCTCTCTGGTCTCTCTTCCTCTTCTTATAAAATTATCAGATTCAATCATGGAGTTTCTGCCCTAATAACCTTGTCTTACCCTAATGACTTTCCAAAGCTCCCATCTCTAAATACTATAAACAGTTTAAGTTTCCACCCTCTTAACACCTCAGAGTGGGGAATTAAACTTCAATACATGAAGCCTTAGAGGATTCTCATACCAAATCCAAGCCATAGCAGACTGTCTCTTATTGGTCTCTTGGGCAGGGGATATGAGGCATAATGGTTTATTTGATTACTGATTTTATCAATGGTTTGTTTGATGGTTATTTGATACTACATACCATGAAACATGGAAATTCTATTTAGAAACATGGAAAGAAAACATTTTGTGTTTTACTTGTGAACTCCTCAGTTTTTTGTTTCTGTCTTTTTGTAGCTTTGAAACTCAGCAAAGAAGGGAAATCCATCCAGAACGGTCTGTAAAGGTAAGAGTATTTATTATATGGCCTTGACAAACATTGCCTTTACAATATTGATTTTTCTTTTATTCAGAGATTTAAACACTTGGATTAAAGATATAGCTGACAGGACAACTTCCTTAACCACCTGCTTGTCCTCCCTCATAGGCAAAAGTGCTGAGCAATAGTTAGCAGAGAACGGGAGGAAATGAAATGATGTGCTGAGGGTAGCCAAATGCAGTGGTATGCTTGCTGACTTTGGCTTTCTTCTCAGCAGTTAAGACGTTCCAATGGAGCTAAGTTTACTAAGATTAATGCTAGATGGAAAAAGAATGCACTTGTTCCATTTCTGGTCAATAGTTAAATAAAACCAGCTGGCCAGATAAAGCATTTAAAATAAAATGCAGAGTGGCATTTCAATTGGGTTGGATGAAATTTATCATGAAAGTCAGTTGTGCAATTGCCTGGTGGAGCTAGTATTGTAGAAAAGAGAAAGCCAGCCAGGTTGGTGTAGCTAATTGCATTCTACCCAGTCACTCTGGATCTTAAGTGAATTACAGGAAATGAACTTCCAAGTTTGAGCAATGGGAAAAATACCTATTCAGCCTTCTGTGAAACATTACCATTGAGTTGGTTTTTACATGGAAAATGTAATTGTTTCCTCTTTGCTAGGTGTATTTATAAGCACACCTCGGTACAGCATTGTTCTTTGATTCATTGTTTAATTTCTGTTCTGCATGAAGTGTTTTAATTTAGAGAATTCATTGTGGGGAATTATAGGGCTGCCGTTTCATCAAGAGTCTTTGGTGGCCAGGGTGAAATATGCCATAATTTTACATTTGTTTTCATCATCAATTATGTTTTTGACAATTTTAGGTTTTTTTTTCTGTCATTTTTATTACAGCAATCATGACCATGACCACTTTAGTTAAAGATGAAAAAAGCCATTTTGATTTACCTTATATTTTAAGTTTTTCCTAACTTTATGACAAATCTACTTCGGTTTGAGAGTAAAGAAGAATTTTACAGAGATATTGGAGAAACCCCCTTTTGAATAATCAAACTGTGAGTCACACAAACTCTCATTTTAAGAGTTTACTTTGGGAGGGCCAAAATCTGGTGCATGATAGCTGGTTCGTTTTGAATTTTGCTATAATTAGTAACTGGCTATTAATGTAGAAAATACTATCTTAAGAGGTAGATACTTATTTCTAACCATTTAGATTATGTATCTCTGGAAAATTGCACCACTTCTTGGAATAAAGCAGTACTTGGTAACTCCTAGAAATAAGTGCTCATGACATATTGGAGTTAATGGTGATGTAGACATCTTGAAAACTTTGTGGTCTTTATAAATAGCTATGGTACTCATATTCCTCTTGGAGAGTGTTTTCACATTGACACATCTGTTTTCCCTACTTCAATGAAAATCCTTTGTTGCCTTGGTACTCTTAAATCAGCCATGAGTTTAGTCTCCAGTTGGATAATAGACCACGGACAAATTATTCATTCTCTTTGTATATCAGTTTCCTAATCTGTGAAATGGAGATAATAATGTTGTCTGCTACATGATTGTGTTAATTAAATGAGTTATTATGTGTCAAGGGCTTATAACATGATAAGTGGTTAGTAGATGTTAGCTGATGCTCCTCTTGTTAATATTACTATCATCATCATCATCATCATTATTAGCAGTAGCAGACCCAGAAGCATCCTTATGAATTTATTCATTAGATATTTTGAGAATTTTATTCTTTGTAAAAGCTTCAGGATAATGTTTTCAAAATGAGTTTTTTATTACCAAACAAGAGCAAATCTACTTTATCTTTAGGAATCAAATGGAAAGGAACTTTCAGGTAATATGGGAAGTAAGACTTGTAGAGATGAAGAGTTCTCAGTTTGAAATTTTGTAGGCATCAAAGAAAACACCTTCTTTGGTTGTGTGAGGTCAACTATTAATGTAATTTTAGGAAATTATAGTCTTAAGAAATCCATGATCTGCTGCTAGTTAGATTCTTAAGGAAATTTTGAGGAAAGGCCTATCCTATATTTGTTTTCCCTTTATAGCACTTTTATTTCTTTTAGAGATGGTTAGTTTAGTGGAACTGTAATCAGAAGCTTAAACTTAGCCTCAAGCTTGGTTAAGTGGATGTTCCTTCTTTGAATTTGGATCTTTAGCTAAAGGTTTCTTCTTTGTCCTAGATGGATACTCTGATCTGATAATATCTGCTATGAGATCCCTGTTTCCTGGCCTTTATGTCCATATTGGTTATTAATGGTTTCCAAACTTATTTTCTAGTCTGCCATGGATTTGCCCTTTAACAGTCCTTTTAAAATTAGCAAATCCGTTTCTGTTGCTTGCAACCACAGAACCATAGCTGAGAGAGTAGTTTATACATTAGTGAACTAGATTTAGAATAAATGGATATATTTGGAGGTTACTTTCTTCCGTTGTAAGTAGCTGAATTTTTTGCAATAGATTACTAAGAATGGAGAGTTCTCAATTAGACTTTTAAAAATGAGCTGTTTTGCTGTACTCCCTACTACTCCTGTATTTGGGACATAGAAATCACCCTTGACTGCTTCTCAAATTCTCAAAGGATATGTAACTATACAGGAGTGTGGCCGAAAGAGAGAAGCAAAACAGAGAAGATATACCTCTCAATTTTGGTGAACTTGGTCTTTTTGTGGCATGGGGATTATGAAGGGGCTGTGATTTTCTTATATTTGCTCCAGCATCCCCCAAACAATTATATTCTTTAAATAGTGTCCTAATTTCCCCCAATTTTTATTTCTTTTGAATGTTTTTTCCTCCACTGAACACTTTCTTTTTATGCTTTTATTAGTGCATTATAGTTGCATGTATAGTTGTGTTCATTTTGACATAATCATCATTGCATGGAATTTAATTTACTCCATTTCAGTCCTGGTGCTCCTACCACCTTCCCCCATGTCCTTGCCCTGTTCCCCTTCTTCTATTCTACTAATTTTCTTCCACTCATTTATTTATTTTTAATTGTGATCACCTTCTTTTTAAAAAAAATCATTTTAAAATTATTTATTTTATCGATTCTTCTTAGTTATACATGATAGTAGAATCCATTTTGATAGTATTATACAAGCATAAGATGTATCTTATTTTAATCAGAACCCCATTCTTGTAAGTGGGCATAATGGTGGGGTTCACTTAGGTAATTTCATATGTGTACATAGGGAAATCAAATTAGATTCATTCTATTGTCATCATTTTTTTCTTTTTTTATTCTAATTTGTTATGTAAAACAGCAGAATGCATTACAATTCATATTACACCTAGAGAGCATAAATCTTCATATCTCTGATTGTACACCAAGTAGAGTCACATACCTTCCACTCTTTCCCGGTTGCTCTCTCTAGAGTTCATCTAATCCATCTATGCTCCTCCCCACCAACCCCATTATGAATCAGTATCCTTATATAAGAGAAAACATTTGGCATTTGGTTTTGTGGGATTGGCTAACTTCACTTAGCATTATATTCTCCAGCTCCATACATTTACCTGCAAATGCCATTATTTTATTCTCTTTTAATGCTGAATAGTATTCCATTGTATATATATACCACAGTTTTTTTTTTTAACCATTCATCAACTGAAGGGCATCTAGGTTGGTTCCACAGTTTAGCTATTGTGAATTGTGCTGCTATAAACATTGATGTGGCTGTGTCCCTATAGTTACGCTGTTTTTAAGTCCTTTTGGTATAGACCAAGGAGTGGGATAGCTGGGTCAAATGGTGGTTCCATTCCCAGTTTTCTGAGGATTCTCCATACTGCTTTCCATATTGGCTGCACCAATTTTAAGTCCCACCAGCAATGTATGAGTGTGCCTTTTCCCCCACATCCTCGCTCACACTTATTGTTGTTTGTGTTCTTAATAGCTGCCATTCTGACTGGAGTAAGATGAAATCTTAGAGTCGTTTTGATTTGCATTTCTATAATTGCTAGAGATGTTGAACATTTTTCATATGTCTGTTGATTGATTTTATAACATCTTCTGGGAGGTGTCTGTTCAGTTCCTTGGCCCATTTATTGATTGGGTTATTTGGTTTTGTGTATGTGGGTGTGTGTAAAGTTTTTTGAGTTCTTTATATATCCTAGAAATTAGTACTCTATCTGATGTGCAAGTGGTAAAAATTTGCTCCCAAAATGTAGGCTCTCTATTCACCTCACTGATTATTTCCTTTGCTGAGAAGCTTTTTAGTTTGAATCCATCCCATTTATTGATTCTTGATTTTAATTCTTGTGATATAGAAGTTTTACTAAGGAGGTTGGGGCCTAATACAACATGTTGGAAATTTGGGCCTACTTTTTCTTCTATTAGACGCAGGGTTTCTGGTTTAATTCCTAGGTCCTCGATCATTTTGAGTTGAGTTTTATTCATGGTGAGAGATAGGGGTTGAATTTCATTTTGTTGCAAATGGATTTCTAGTTTTCCCAGCACCACTGGTTAAAGAGGCTATCTTTTCTCCAATGTATGTTTTTGGTGCCTTTGTCTAATACAAGACAACTATAGTTATGTGGGTTTGTCTCTATGTCCTCTATTCTGTACCATTGGTCTACCAGTCTATTTTGGTGCCAATACCATGCTGTTTTTATTACTATTTCTCTGTAGTATAGTTTAAGGTCTGGTATAGTGATGCCACTTGCTTCACTCTTGCTAAGGATTGCTTTAGCTATACTGGGTCTCTTATTTTTCCAGGTGAATTTCATGATTTCTTTTTCTATGATGAATGTCATTAGGATTTTGATTGGAATTGTATTAAATCTGTATAGTGCTTTTGGTAGTATGGTTATTTTGATAATATTAATTCTGCCTATCCAAGAACAAAGTAGATCTTTCCAACTTCTAGGGTCTTCTTTAATTTCTTTCTTTAGTATTCTGTAGTTTTGTTGTAGAGGTCTTTTACCTCTTTTGTTAAGTTGATTCCCAAGTATTTTATTTTTTTGAGGCTACTGTAAATGGGGTAGTTTTCCTCATATCCCTTTCAGAGGATTTTTTACTGATATATAGAAATATAATTTATGGGTGTTGATTTTCTATCCTGCTACTTTGCTGAATGCATTTATTAGTTATAGAAGTTTTCTTGTGGAATTTTTTGGGTCTTTTAGATATAGAACCATATCACCAGCAAATATGCTAATTTGAATTCTTCTTTTCCTATCTGTATCCATTTAATTTCTTTTGTCTGTCTAATTGCTCTGGTGAGTGTTTCAAGAGCTATGTTAAATAGAAGTGGTGAAAGAGGGCATCCCTGTCTTGTTCCAGTTTTTAGAGGGAATGCTTTCAATTTTTCTCCATTTAGAATGATGTTGGTCTAGTTTTAGCATATATAGCTTTTACAATGTTGAGATATGTTCCTATTATCCCTACTTTTTCTAGTGTTTTGAACATGAAGAGGTGCTTTTTCTGCATCTATTGAGATGATAATGATTCTTATCTTTAAGTCTATTGATGTGATGAATTACATTTATTGATTTCCTTATGTTGAATCAACCTTGCATCCCTGGGATGAACCCCACTTGATTGTGGTGCATTATCTTTTTGATATGTTTTTGTATTTGATTTGCCAGAATTTTATTGAGAATTTTTGCATCTATGTTCAGTAGAAATATTGGTCTGAAGTTTTCTTTCTTTGATGTGTCTTTGCCTGGTTTTGGAATATAGGCATCATAGAATGAGTCTAGAAGTACTCCCTCTTTTTCTATTTCACAAAATAATTTGAGGAGTATTGGTATTACTTCTTCATTAAAGGTAGAACTCAACTGTGTATCTATCTGGTCCTGGGCTTTTCTTGATTGGTAAGCTTCTGATGGTGTCTTCTATTTCATTGCTTGAAATTGATCTGTTTAAATTGCATGTATCATCCTGATTCAATTTGGGCAAATCATATGACTTTAGAAAGTTTTTGATGCCTTTGATATTTTCTATTTTATTGGAGTACATTTTTTCAAAATAATTTCTGATTATCTTCTGTATTTCTATAGTGTCTGTTGTGGTATTTCCTTTTTCATCATGTATGTTAGTAATTTGAGTTTTATCTGTCCTTCTCTTCATTAGCATGGCTAAGGGTTTGTCAATTTTATTTATTTTTTCAAAGAACCAACTTTTTAATTGTTTCTTTTGTTTCAATTTCATTGATTTCAGCTCTGGTTTTAATTATTTCCTGTCTTCTACTGCTTTTTAAAAAATATTTATTTTTTGGTTTTAGGTGGACACAATATTTTTTATTTTATATTTATGTGGTGCTGAGGATCGAACCCAGTGCCCTGTGCATGCCAGGCGAGCGCTCTACCACTGAGCCACAACCCAGCCCCTTTCTAGTGCTTTTGGTGTTGATTTGTTCTTCTTTTTCTAGGGCTTTGAGATGTAATGTTAGGTCATTTATTGACTTTTTCTTCTTTTAAGGAATGAACTCCATGCAATGAACTTTCCTCTTAGTATTGCCTTCATAGTGTCCCAGAGGTTTCGATATGTTGTATCAGTGTTCTCATTTACCTCTGAGAACTTTTTAATTTCCTCCTTGATGTCTTTTGCAACCCATTGTTCATTCAGTAGCATATTGTTTAGTCTCCAGGTGTTGGAGTAGTTTCATTTATTTTATCATTGTTTTCTAGTTTCATTCCATTATGCAGGGTAGTATCTCTACTTTTTTGTATTTGCTAAGAGTTGCTTTGTAGTATAAGGTCTATTTTAGAGAATGATCCATGTACTTCTGAGAAGAATGTGTATTTGCTCATTGAAGGATGAAATATTCTATATGTATATATCAGTTATTGATTATATGTATTATGGAGTTCTATAGTTTCTTTGTTCAGCTTTTGTTTGGAAGATCTATCCAATGGTGAAATACATGTGTTAAAGTCAACTAGAATTATTGTGTTGTAGTCTATTTGATTCTTGAACTTGAGAAGAGTTTGTTTGATGAACACTGATGCTGCATTGTTTGGAGTATATATATTTATAATTGTTATGTCTTTTTGGTGTATGATTCCCTTGAGCAGTATGTAGTGTCCTTTTATATTCCTTTTGATTAACTTTAGCTTGAAGTCTACTTTGTTTGATATTTGGTGGAAAACCCTTCTTGCTTCCTTAGTCCATGTGAGTGTATGATTTTTCCCAACCTTTTACCTTCAGTCTGTGGATGTCTTTTCCTATGAGATGAATTTCTTGGAGGCAGCATATTGTTGGGTCTTTTTTTTTTTTTTGATCCAATCTGCTAGCCTATGTCTTTTGATTTATGAGTTTAGGCTATTAACATTCAGGATTATTATTGAGACATGATTTGTATTCCCAGCCATTTTTATTTATTTGACTTGACTTGGTTTCTCCTTTGATTAGTTTTTCCTTAAGTGTAATACCTCCCTCTGCTCATTTACATCATTGTTTTCATTTCTTCTTCATGAACTATTTTGCCAAGGATGTTCTGTATGCAGGCTTTATAGTTGTAAATTCTTTTAACTTTTGCTTACCATGAAAGTTTTTTATTTCACCATCAAATCTAAAGCTTAATTTTGCTAGATATAAGATTCTTGGTTGGCATTCATTATCTTTCATAACTTGATATATGTTGTTTCATGATCTCGTGGCTTTGAGGGTCTGGTTTGAAAAATCTGCTGAGATACGAATTGATCTCTCCCTCTATGTTATCTGATTCCTCTCTCTTGTGGCCTTTAATATTCTATCCTTATTCTGTATGCTAGGCATTTTCATTATAATGTGCCTTGGTGTAGATCTGTTGTAATGTTGTACATTTGGCATCCTGTAAGCCTTTTGAATTTGATTTTCCAATTCATTCTTCATGCTTGGGAAATTTTCTGATATTATCTCAGTGAAGAGATTGTGTATTCCTTTGGTTTGAAACTCTGTGCTTTCTCCTATCCCAGTAACTCTTAGATTTGGTCTTTCTTTTCTTTTTTGAGAAAGAGAGAGAGAGAGAGAGAGAGAGAGAGAGAGAGAGAGAGAGAGAGAGAGAATTTTTTAATATTTATTTTTTAGTTTTTGGTGGACACAACATCTTTATTTTTTATTTTTATGTGGTACTGAGGATCGAACCCAGTGCCCTGCGCATGCCAGGCAAGCACGCTACCGCTTGAGCCACATCCCCAGCCCTCAGATTTGGTCTTTTGATGCTATTCCATAATTCTTGTATGTTCTGTTCATGGTTTCTTACTATCTTCACTATGTGGTCAACTTTATTTTCCAGATTATATACTTTGTCTTCATTATCTGATGTTCTGTCTTCCAAGTGATCTAGTCTGTTGGTGATGCTTTCTATTGAGTTTTTTATTTGTTTTGAAAATCCATTTCAAGGATTTCTGATTTTTTTTTTTCAGAGTTTCTATCTCTTTCTTGCTCTCCTATCTCTTTGTTGGAGTGATCAATTTTTGCTTGTATTTGCTCATTTAGGTCATTCTTTAATTCACAATCATTTTAATTATGAACATTCTGAACTCCTTCTGACATTTCATCAATTTTGCTGTCCATGGGTTCTTTTATTGTAGTACCCTGGTTTGTTTGGGGCACTTTCCTCCCTTGTTTTTTCATGTTGTATTTGTGTCTTCCTTTTTTGCTGTATGGATCTGAGATATTACAGTTTCTACACTATAATCTTGTAGTATCCATGCAGATTATCTGTACCTCACCTTTATGTTGGGCTTCCAGACACTGCAGGTGTCCCTAGATGAATGCTACTTCAACTAAAGGTGGTGGCGGCAACAGTGGAGATAACTTGAGATAGCAGTGGAGGTGCCCCAAGATGGGTGCAAAGTCAGAGATGGGGCTGAAAGGATGGACCTTACACTGTCTTTGGGATGCCTGCTCTGAGATGCAGCTGCTGCTAGGCCCTGTCTGTTGTCAAATGTTAAAGGCAACTGTGTGGGGAGGGCTATGGTGTTAGCTGCAGTGTCCCAAGTTGGAAGTGGGTTAGGCTTGGGCTCCCAGGTGTGGGGAGGGGGTGGCGGATGAGGACCTACCCTGGGGCTGGGTCCCATGCAGGTGTGCGGAAGCAATCCTGTGCTGGAGCCTGAGTACCTGCAGCTGTCTGCTGGTGGTGGGATGGGCCCAGGCCTTCCCTAGGCTTGGGTCTGGGCTGTGCCTGAGCTTTGGAGTGGGTCTTCTGGTCCGAGGATGTGGTCCTGTGCAGGAGCCTGAGCTCTGGCGAGTGTCTGCTGGCAGTGGGATGGACCAGGCCTTCCCTGGGCCTGGGTACCATGAAGATGGATGGAGACGGATCTAGAAACACCTTCTTTTTGATGATATATAAAATATGATTTACTAAAAACTCCATTCCTTCTGTCCCTGACATTATTTGTGATTTCTTGAGAATGGAATGGGCAACTGTTCTCTATTTTCCTTTTTGTCTTGTTTGTTGACTACTTCTGGGTTCTGTGCAAAGCCTGGAAAAAAAGCTGGTTAATGATTTTTTCACAGGGACGTCAATTTTATTCTTCTACTGTGAATAAGTAGCATGACAGCATTCAATGGTGGAAAGAACTGGAGTATTAGGAAGCATACCTTCTGGTTTTGGTTCTGCCACTCTCTAGCTTTGTGACTCTGGGCAAGGTTCCTCTTTCCTTAAGGTCTCAGATTCCTCATCTGTAAAGTCAGGATAATGCTTGCCCTGTGTACTTCATAGGACTGTTTTGAGGATCACATAAATATAATATATATACAAGTGCTTATCAAATTATCAAGTGTTACATGATATCAGGTATGATTGACTATTTCATACTTATTTTCTAAACAGATGAAAAACTGGGAGCTTATTTTATGAGACTGAGTACAAGAAAGAGGTAAATCAACAACAACTCTGCATAGTGCTTGTGTTTGATATTCTCTGTTCCCTGTGCTTTTCTCTATATAGAGCTGTGTGCCCTAGGAGGCTAAGCTCTGTTCTAGCATCTCCTGGGCTCCATTGATCACTAGTTTTTCATTACAGTTCCAGTGGGAAATACTGGATGACGATGTGGGAATGCAAAATTGGAATTATTTCCTGACTATGGGTTGGCAATGGCTATGCTCCTCTAAAGGAAGGCCACAGTACCTGCCCAGGGCCCCTCTTCTGCAGGTGCAGCCCTTTCTGCTATCTGGTATTTGCTTCCTCCCTTTGCACATTTATAGTTCACAGTTACAATTTTTGCTAATTACAGGGTACTAGACCAATTTTTAATGGTTTCCCTTAACCCTGTAATTATGGTCTCCTCTGGGTGAACTTAAGTTACACTGGATGAAGGTACCGTCTCCTTCCTGCTGCAACCTTGATTTTACAATGGAAGTTCTCTCTTTATCTTCTTTTTTGCCATCCTTAATTCAATTCTACAGATATTTTAAGGAGATATATATATATCTATATATATATCTATATATATATATATCTATATAGTGTGTTAGAGACAAAGGATGTGTTTATTGGACACTTTTAAGAATTGGACATTTTGTGGGCATAGTTGGAAGAATTAGATCAGTCTGTTTTCAAAAAAGCAATTTTCGTGAATTGAAAAACTTTGAATCAACTCCAGTATATAAGAAATACAAGACTGTACTTTTAAACAGTATGAATTATCCTTTAAAATTCATTTTTATTTTGATAAAAACAATGTATCTACATTAAGTAAAATAATATTTTGAAATAATGCAACATTTATTCCCTTTTTCTACCTCCCTCCCTCTGTTCAGACCTTTTCCTTAAAATTGGCAACTTTGAATTCTCACACTTCTGGTGTTTATCTCTCTACTTATAATAATGTGCTTAAATTATTTTTTCCTAATCTATCAATTTTAGTAATGACTCTCTGGCACACATTCTACCACTTCTGGTCCCAACAGCCTCCAAATATATCAAAATTTTTGTTTAAATAGATAGTATTGGTATTTTTTCCTACTGCTTAGTCAAGTTATCTGGTTGGTTGTGTTTCATATAAACTTTTGTCTATTTTGGAATTAATGTATGCTTTTAAAAGATTGTTTACTTTCCTACTCAACTCCCTTATGAAGTAAGTGACAATAGCATCTCATTTGTATAGCTGGGTCATAACTAAAATTTCCATTTTATTGATGTGGAAATTGAGGGTGAAAGATAAGTAGTTTGTTCAGCCCATGGATAGGAAGTGTTAGAATTGGGATAAGGCACCAGCTAGTTTGTCTGTAGAGTCTATATTCTTTAATCAAGATGTGTTTTTTACAAATATTTCAGTTGTTATCCTAATGTCTATAGTTAAGAGAAATAGGTGGGTTCTATCTTCAAGGCCTGAGATGGGGACCAAGAATTTGTATTTTGAGGACTTCTGTTCTACCCTTACCTTAATTATCATCAACACCAGAGTGATTACCATCACCACCACTATCATCATCATCATAATAATCACCATCACCATTAGCATAACACATGACTATCTTTCTCAGTGTTCTCAGTAGCAGAATAGAAATCCTTATGTTGAAGCAGCAGTTTTTTGACCTCATAGGTGAGGTCATAGTGGTGGATGATTCGGGTAATGATTTGTATGGCCATTTTTTAAGTTTGACAGGTGCTTTGGTAGGAAATGTGTCCCACAGAAGAGGACCAAGTTTCATATCAGCTAGCTGCTGCTTTATCTGGTACAAAAGCTACAAAGAATTTTGTCACTGTATTTAACTCTGTTCTTAACCCTGACCTTTAAGGACACTCCCCACCCCCACCCCAATTCCCTGAAATGACATATAGGGGAATACAAAACTTTAGTAAAAGCGAAACTTTGAAGTCTTTGTTCTGTTTGATTTCCATCCCTATCCTCCATGCTTGTGGCATTTCTTGTTTATCAGACAGGAGAAAAGCAGTAAAATTTGGCCTGGGGTTTTCTCATCCCTAGGTGTGAAATTATTTCAAAACTATAATAATAATACTTTGCATTTCTATGGTGATTTTATTTGAAGATCTCAAAGTGTTCCTTGGTGTTAATAGAGCTTTGCAGCACCCTCTGAAGTAGGTAAGTATTATTAGAGAATATTTCCTCCAAGAACATTTTCACTTCATATCCCATGTGTGACTTGAGAATGCTTTTGTATTATTTGGGAATCTCAACTATTTAAAGTGCCATACATACTGGGCATTTCTTTTCTTTATATTCAATGTTCATTAATTTCCAGCACATGAGGGGAAATGAAGTAGTTTCTCATAAGTGGGTGTGACATTATGTAGAGGGAATTAAAAGTAGTCTGTGATTGCCTTTTATTTGAATGTTTTAAAAATATTTAATAGTGTTCATCAACTATAGAACTTTCTGTTTTACAGTTAGTTTTTCTTTTTCAAGGTAGCACAATTTATAGCAGTGAACATATTGAATACCTAAAAGGAACTTGGCCTGCCTGGGACTGTGGTGTCTGCTGGGAGCTCAGGACATGTCAAACCAATTAAAAATTAAAAAATTGAGTTTGCATTCTGATTTAATTTTGAAAAGGACATTTTGAGTGTTGCAGGCATGAATTTTAATCATTCATATGTGCATGCTTGATTATATATTTTTTTCCCCTCTGAATGTTGCAAAGTTCCATCTTGTTTGAGGTTTCTACTCAGTTAGGGTTATTGATACAAAAGTGCTGCAGGTTTGCTTTAGCACTGAACATTCAGGAAATGACCCTCTGATCTTTAGTCCACACTGTCACCCTGCAAGCCCCTTATTCATGCAGTGCTGCATAGCTTTGTTGTATCTATACAAAAGAGGTTGGGATCTTTATACTGTGGCTTCAAGGCCCCAGTATTCATTTTCCCAGCATCTTGTCACTGTCACAATCCAGAATCCTGTCATTGCCTGAGAACTCTACTAGGAAACAGGTGCCAGCCTCAGTACTGCAAAATCTCCAGCTTTTCCCTCCGTATCAGGAAAACCCATTGCACACTCTACTGCAACTGTCTATCTAAACAAGATCAGAGGAAACAGAACAGCTTAAGCAAAGCAAACCAACCTGAACTTTATTCCTGTCCTTTCTGCTAGTTATCCAGCACATTCTTTTCACTGAATTTAAGGTCTGGGAGCAAAGATCCTTAATGGGAATGGGATTTTGGGGGAGTTGGAGATTACTTTTTAGAACCTCTGTTTTTGGACATGCTCCTAAGACAAAACAAGCCAAGTCTGTTGAAGTTCTCTAAAAGAGAAAGGGAAAACTATACACAAGAGGACTAACATAAAGTATGGATTGGAATTTTGAAATTATGCTGCCCCTAATTCAACACTGAGACAAGGTGAAGCTTCACCATTCAAGCGTGCTTTATGACTCTCCTGATGAGTGTCAGATGATCACATGATTAATCCTTTTCTGGCATCTCACTTGTCTTTCTTTTTGGGAAAAATTCACTTAAGATCCATCATCCTAAGATTTGGGGGAATGTTGGCAGAATTATGAATTGCTGCACCATTTTCTCCTGAGTCTTAGCTCAAAGGAGGCCACATAAATTTACTGCTAATTATCTGAAGATAGATTTATCACTGAAGATGCTTTTGGCTGCAAATAATCAAAAAGTCAACTCAAAATGGTTTGAAAAACAAGGGAATTAAAAGAAAAAAGCTTCCCACCCTCTCCATATCTACCTGCTGAACGCCATGGATGTCATGATTGATGGGAAGCCACTACAAAATCCTGGCTCTGAATGTCTGGAATCCAACTGAAATCCACTTTTCCCTGGTGTCAAGCAACTGGGGACCCACCAGGGTGCCTTTGATGGTTGTCACTGTGCAGCAGGGAGAGGATTTTGAGCACTAAGCTGGTGACAGATTGCTAAGCACTGTCAATTATTTTGTGAATTGCTCTTCCAATTTATATTTGAAAATCCACAAAATAAAACCCATTGGAATAAGAAAAATGAATTATCTTAAGGAAGAAGAACTTCTGGGTTATGTGCAGCTAGAGGTTGGTTCAGTGGCTCACCATTGTCATGAAGGTCCCCATGGCTTGCTGTTTTTCTTCTGCCATCTTCAGTGTGTTGGCTTTGTTCTTAGGCTGGCTGCCTTCACTGTTCTAAGATGGCTGCTTCAGCTCAGGAAGCCACAAGCAGACATAGCAATGTCCACTGGCAAAAGAGACTGTTCTCATGTATTCTTGTTTAAAAGCAAGGAACCTTTCCTATAAACCCCCAGCAGAATCCCCTCAAGATTTTATTTGGCCCATCACAGCTACATATTCCTACCCAAATTGGACAATGGCATGCAATTTGGGATTATCTCAAAAGGCTTCCATGGTGCTTCCCAACTTGATCATGGCACACATAGAAAATAAAATTTGGGGGGCTGGGGATGTGGCTCAAGTGGTAGCGCGCTCACCTGGCATGCGTGCGGCCCGGGTTCGATCCTCCGCACCATATACCAACAAAGATGTTGTGTCCGCCGAGAACTAAAAAAATAAATATTAAAAATTCTCTCTCTCTCTCTCTCTCTCTCCTCTCTCACTCTCTCTTAAAAAAAAAAAAAAAGAAAATAAAATTTGGTTGGTAAATTAAGTAAAGAGAAGAGGCTGCCCATGCCTGGAGGTGGCTGTGTGTGTGTGTGTGTGTGTGTGTGTGTGTGTTGGGTATGGGGATGGATCTCTACCTGGCCCTGCCAAGCTGCACCAGGAGCTGCAGAGACAGATATACAAGCACTGCCACACTTTCTATTTTAAATAGTAAGGATTTACCCTGATCTAGGATAATCTCACCTTCCTTGGGCACAAAGGTTTGTGGAGGGAGGACACTCCAGTAAAATGGGGGCTTGTATTAGGATTCTTCAGAAAAACAGAATCAATATGTTACTTATTTATTTATTTTTTTTATGTGGAGCTGGCTCACTTAATTATGGAGGCTGAGATGTCCCATGATCTGTCATCTGCCAGCTGTAGACCCAGGAAAGCTGGTGATATAATTCAGTCCAAGCCTAAAGGCCTGAGAAGCAGGGAATCTGAAAGTATAGATCCCAGTCTGAGGTCAGGAGAGGATGAAATGTTTTTCAGCTCAAACACTGAGGCAGTAAAAGGAGAAAATTTCTCTTTCTTCCTGTTTTGTTATATTCAGGACCTCTATGGATTGATTGATGCATAGTGCATTGGGGAGATGGATTTATTTTGCCCAGGCTACAAATTCACATGTTCTTCTCATTCAGAAACATCTTCCAAATAATGTTTAATATGGATACCCATGACCTGGTCAAACTTGACACAAAATTTCCCATCCCAGACCTTTACCTACTAGGCAGAAGAGGAGAATTGCTGTTAGGCCCTTGCAAGTGTCTGCCATGTGTCTGTTTCTTGTTTTCGCACATGTACCTAATCCCTCTCTTTGAATCATTGGTTCCTTACTAAGAGAGGACTAACTCTTGCACATTTTTAAGTGCATAACTATGTGAGTAGACTGAGTGAATGAATGTGTACTCACTTGACTCAGCATTCAACACCATTGACCTCCTGTAATGTGCCAGGAATGTGCTGCATGGGGTATGAAGGAAATGGGCCCTGCTGATGATTTTATACCCCAGGGAGGGAGACAAGTCATAATTAGTAGATTTAAAAAAAATGCACAGTGGAAAGTGATGTTAAGCACTATTTAGCAAACATGGGGAGGTAAAATAAGGTAGGCCTTATTTGGAGTGCTCAGAGATGGCTTCTCTGTGTTAATGACATTGGAGTGGAGATCTGAAAAATAGGACAGGAGGAGGGAATCAACTTGTAATCAGTGGAAGAGGGTTCATCATTTTGTATGAACCCTTGCAAATGTATCTTAGGATTAATTTCTTTTCAAGAAACAAAACGAACAACAGAAAAAACAAAAGATGTGGCTTTTGCTGTGAGGCCACTAGATAGCTTACTGATTTGAAGGTGAGTTGGACAGCAAGCTTCCTGAGACAGGGGACAGGAAGTGATTGATGCTCAAAAAGTAACAGGAGTAAGACAGGTCAGTGGATAAACATGTGCTACACACTATCTTTTAGTGTCTTTATCCTAACAAACAGTCAACAGTTTCATCCCTTCTCTCTCCAGACTGGCTCCTCTGCTTCTCTATGCACATCTGGTCCAACATGGTTACCCCTGCAGCTTTCATTGCCCCATCAAGAGGCCAGTAGAACTAAGTGGAATTCCAGCACTCCAATTCCTCTTTCTTGGGGGAAAGAACCCCAATGGCTTGAAGTAGGTCAAGTGCCCACCCTTGATAGAGTTAGCTGTGGCCCAGGGTCCACCTGGCTGGTTGCCTACTTAATTCTACTTAAACATACTTGGCAGGCTTAAAAGAGATTCTCTGGGAAGGTGGAATACAGAGCAGGCAGATGGATTATCACCTGTGTTAAATGGTGCTTTTCAGGCTCTCCATCTTTAATAACACTGCGAGAGTCCCAGTAATGTGAAGTTACAGCCTGGGTTACTTAGTTGAGTACTGATATCTACTGCAGGGTATTGCCTGCAGCATGTACTTAAGATGTAGTGATAGTAATAATAGCAAAGCTGAATGTGAGGTATGATGTAGTTCTTTGTCAACAGTGCAGGTCAATTATTTTGTTTTAATGGAAATGCATCTTTGTTTTGCAAATGAAAAACCTTTTTGTAAATGCCATTCTGTATCTTTAAATCTCTTTGTAATTACTTTATTCCTACTACAATGCATTTGCATTTTAGAATATTTGGAAACTAAATTATCAAAAGAGAAGAAAATATAAATTGCTCCTCATCCTGTTGCCCAGAGATGATCAACTGTGGCATTTGGGGGTATTTTTTTTTCCACTTAGTTTTCCCTGTAGCTAATGTAGGCCCTCTGCCCCCCAAAGGAATGGTACATACTGCTTTTTCCATTTGATGTTATATTGTGAACATGAAGAATTCTACCATGTCATCACTGAGGCCTGTAGTGACTGTAGCGTACAGAAGTAGATGTACAGATTGGAGAAGCACATATGTACTTAAAGTGATCCTTAGGTTGGGGTGGCATGGAATGCTGACCTTGAGGTGTGTGTAGCAGTGTAGATAGACACTGCCAGACTGACTTCCAGAATAGCAGGGTGATTATAGAGGTTGGTCAGAAATTAAATGTGTACAATAATAATCACTCTTGTCTGTTTGGCCACCACTTTCGTGAGGATAATTTGAATGAAGCTCATTTACAGTTTTTCAAGAAAGATGGCTCAGCTTGAGCATCCCTGTAAGGAAAACAATTGCAGCCTCCCTAGGGCTTCTGGGAAGCTTCTTTGCAGGCTCAGGTCAGGGTGGCCCCTGCAGTCTGTGCTTGCTTCTCCTGATAAAGCAAATGCAAGCATGCCAAATTGCTTTGCTCCAGCTTACCCTACTCCAGAATGAATCCACAGATGCTACAAAAGGAACGCTTATGAACATATGCTACACAGAACTGCTAAAATGTCCTGCGTACTTAATCCTTTTTCTACTTCAGGGGGGAGTATGTTTATACTTAAACTGAGAATTGAAGGATCATGACAATGAAGATTGCATGCCATGCTAGAAATTTCTAGTTGTGTTTTCTCGTTTCCCTTAGAGCCTTGGATTGATTTTCCAGTACTTCTCTGTCAGTGGGTAAATGTGGTCCTCTTTCTAGGGTTCTCAGATTCACTTCCAATTGTGTGACTGTGGCTAACTGCCTTTTGAGGAAATGCAAGTTCCTTTTGTTTTAACCAGGATGTTCATTTTAGGGGACTCCAAGGCCCAGATACAACCTCTTGAGAACATTATGTCTCCACTTCCCCATGATTCTACATTCAGATGATCCAGAAGGAGAAGCACATTTTCTCCATTTTTGTGGTTTTGGACAGATTTTTCCAGTGAGATGTGTGTGGAATCACAATAGATGTGTGGTAGCCCAGAGGGTGAGAAACTTGCCCTGGCACTTAGAATGCATACTAGTCCTTGTGGTTCAAGAATATTCCCCCTGAAAAATAGTCAATATTTTTCATTACTGACATACTGGCTCATGACACCCATAGGAGCTATTCTGGAGAACTTTTTGACCCTGAAGCATCTTAGATTTTGGATCCTGCTCCCCTTATTGGGAGCCATTCCATACTGGAGCTCTGGAGAGCTCTTTAGCAGGTCGGCTTCAGCCTCTGCATCTCAAGGAAGACACTGCAATTTTACTGTCCATGTCTTATTTAATCTTCCAGCTGTATTGGACTAGGGGTCTATGGGGCCATTCGGTTTAACACCAAGGCTGTGTCTGTGGATAGCCAGTCATGATGAATAACTGTAAACAGAGTAGATGCCTGCCTGGAGGGGGTGTTATCCAAGAGCTGCGTGAATCTGCTTGGAGGGGCAACAGCTGAGATGTCAGAGTAGTTTACCATCTCCTAGGTAGAGGCATGGGGGTAGCATTTTCTGTCTGAAATATATTGCAGGCATCAGGTACCAAATTTCCCCTCCTGTGGCTGCAGGTGTTCATCCTTCTGATTTAGCAATGAGCAATATTCTGTGGGTATTAGAAATATAGGAGGCACAGAGAGAGAAAGAAGTGAAAAATGCCGGGGTCTTCAAAATGGTAATGGATTGTGGTCTGATGGCCAGACCAGGATACATTTGTCAAGGTACATTTACGAACATACTTGGATGTGTTCATGCCACTCAGACTTGCTGACCTGCTCCATTCTGTCTGTAAAAGCAGAAGAACTTGATGTTGGCCAAAGGGATGTCTAAGGACAGCAAAATGAAAGTTGTGGCTGTTACAATGTAACAATATGGGTCATTTTCCTCTTGATATTTACCAAGGTAATATTATAATCTGCTTCAAAAACGTAGCCAGCATCTTTGGCTTTTGAATTACTTTTCTTGAGCTCTCCTCCTTTAATCTTAATCATAACTCATAGGGTAGATCCTGTTTTTAGTATTTAATAGATAAAGTAATGGAGGTTCAGAGAGCTTAGGTAAGTTGACCAAGATTTCACAGCTTGTTAAGAAGGAGCCACTTTGAGAGAGAAAAAGAGAGTACAGTAGATCTTTGTCCACACAGGACAAAGGGAGCACAATCTGTAATTTCTTTGAAAAAGAATAGGGATATGGTAGACCCAATGGCTTCATGTGGTGTTCTTGATGACTTTGAATGTGGTTGGGATAATTTGGAGGCATGCGTTTTTCATGCAGGTGCTTCTTTCTGCAAAGCTGATTTATCCTTTCATTTATTCATTCATTCACTATGTTGATTCCTTCTGATTTACTCATTTTTTTTCTATAAACTAGGCATCAGTTTTGTTGAGAGCTAGGTGTTGAGAGCAATAGAAAGTCAATCAGAGAATTGAGATTCTGACTGGAAAGAAGGATGTCCATAAAGAGCCAGGACTCTCTGTGGTGAGTGGGGCAAGAAGCAATGGAATTCAGGACCTCATTCCAAGAGTTTTGGGGTGACCTCGAGGTAATGTGTCATCTCCCATTGGGGACCACAGTTAGTATTCCAGGAATTTGGTCTCAGCACAGATGCTGGCATTTGTTCTGTACTGTCAGCCCCAAGGAGAGGGAGAGAGCTATTAGCAGCATGCCATTTCTTTGTGATGGGTAATTTGTGAGCTCAGACATGTGCAGAGAAGTAGATTAAAGACCTTCAAATCAAGCAGTACAGAGGACTTCCTCTATGACACAGTCTTAGGGAAAGCCCAGATATAAATAATTATGAAGTGGACCATAGCCTGCTCTTTTGAACCCTTGTCTCTGGCTTGTAGCATCCAGCCCTCCCCAGCGTACTTGGCCCCCAGCATTCAGCCTTAACACATGCTCCTTGAGCTTCTCATTGTCCTCCCTACCTCTTTGGTGCCTCTCATCCTTTAACCTTGTTAAGGGGACGGGATGGAGGGAGGGGTATCGAGAATTCATGTGTACATGTACAATTAATTGACACAAATTTATGGGGTCTCATTGAGGTTTCAATACATGTAAGATGTCACTCATTTACTCTTTAGTACGAATTCAAACCAACATGTTCTTACAGTAGTCCATGTGGCACATGGGATGAAATGAATGAACATGGTTTTAGTTGATCACATTAATTTTTTGTATGCTTCTACAAAATGATATAGGCTACATGCAATATATCTACAAGTGACACTGGAAATTTATAGTGGTCATATAAAGTTGTCTCCTTCAAAGAATTTATTTAGATGGGCAAAATTGAGTTGATTTAAAGAAAAATATTAATTTTAGAACAATGGTTCAGAGATATTATAAAAATCTCAAAAGGGTCATGTGCATAAAGTTCTGGAGCAACTGTATTATTTTATCTGGGCATGTAGGCATTTCAAGCTTTGTATTTAATTTCGAAACACTGCTTTGTCTTAGAAGTAGAGCTTCAATTGAACAGCATTGGGAGAGCACCCCTGAAATCTTAGCCATTGGTGGTCACCTCCTTCCCCATTGGGACTGTGATTCACTTGTGCTCCTGACACACCAGGCTTTTCTCTTTCCTTTTTTTAAAAAAATTTTTTTTTCGTAGTTCTAGATGGACAGAATGCCTTTATTTTATATGTTTACTTTTATGTAGTGCTGAGGCTCGAACCCTGTGCTTTACACATGCTAGGCAAACACCCTGCCACTGAGCTATAGCCCCAGCCCATCTTTTCTCTTTCCTTAATGGTTACATTTCAGAAAAAAAATGATTCCTCCTTCATAGTTTCCTGTTGGGTGTAACCATGAGGCAAGTAGCCACAAGGTGATTCTTCATTAAATGCTTACGTGAGCATAGACTATGGAAAGTAGACATGGCATCTACAGTAACCACAGTGAATAGGAACAACTGTTGTTACAGAAGAGAGATGTAATAGGATAAATAGAATATTTATTTCATGTACCAAAATATCACCTGAATCTATTCCTGAACCATTTTTCTAAAGAATCAGAAAAATCGTCAAAACAAAGATATTTTTCTCTGTGAGTAGTAATTAAGAGAGGCAAAAGAAAAGTGACTGCAATTTTAGGTTGGCCCGATGTGGCAGGATTTGGGGGGTTGCTTGCATTAAACTGTTTGAACTATTTGTTAGAGTTTTATGGTCTTTGAGTGGGTTTTTCTTCAGGCACAGCCAGGAGAAAGAACCCAGGGAATATAAGAGTAGCCCTTTGATGGTAGAATTAAATGAAACCTGTTGGCAGTTGGCACAAGACAGGCAGGTGGCGTCCTGGGCTCCCCTCAGCCCTGTAATACTGGATGATATCCCCCCCCCCCCCCCCCCCCGCCAGTCTCACGATGTATTTTTTGGTTGGGTGCTTCCTGCAAGTACCATAAGGAACATCTATTCCTTAAGATCTGTTGTCACATCTTTTCCCAGAAAGGTTATTTTTACAAAAGTGATTTTTTTTACCCCTCTTTCTAGAGACAGACATTGGCATTTCCACAGGATGCATTTGTTTATTTATTTGCTGTAGCCTCCTGATGGTTGATAAAGAAGAGTTAGAAAATTAAAAGTAAAAAAATAAATAATGTTACTATTATAACCATTCCTGGTCACTACTTGTTGAGATTCTATTTAATATGGGAGCCAAATTCTTTTTGTTACAAAGAACAATTAATTTCTTTCAGATAAGTTAAGCTACTGGGTCACCAGTAGGTGATTTGTTAAGCTAAAAATATTGGTTTAACTTAAGAATATTTACTTTTCTCATTTATCACGAGTGAGGCAAAGTAATTCAAAAATTTGAATTCCTTGTTTTTGTTTTTTTAAGCAGAGAAAATGGTGGGGATACTCTTTCTCGAAAGTCACCTATTTTGTAAAATTAATAGATTGGTGATTTGAAGGAACCAAGGCTAAAATGTAACTATCATTAAGTATCCCCCTCTGCACATTAAGGTTGATTCAGGTAGCAAATCATTCAATAAGCAATTCCCATTGCTTGGTGCTGGGCAATAGCTGTTAGTGTCATTGATAAGTTCTCTGCACCAAAGTTCCTAGGTCTAATAAATAAAATCTGGGCATTTAAATCAACTAATACATTGTTTGGTATTTTTGTGACCAAATCAACTTCTTGAAATAGTATGAGTTGTACGTAGTAGTGTGTCAGGCAACTTTTCATCAGTGTGACAAAATTACCTGAGATAATCAATATAAAAGGAGGAAATGTTGATTTTTGCTTATGATTTCAGAAATTTCAGTCTGTGGTTACCTTTGGGCCTGTTGTAGTGAAGTGGTTTCTCATGGTGGGGAGAGCATGGTGGAGTAGGCTGCTCACCTCATGGTGGCCAGAGAATGTGGGGAGGGGTGGGAGGCTGGGTTCCCAGTAGCCCCTTCAAGGACATGCCCCCGATGAACTGACTTCCCTCTCCTAGGCTCCACTTCCTAATGATTTTTCAGCCTCCCAAGAGTGCCATTAGTTAGTGGCCAGCCTTCAACCCATGGCATTTGGAACATTTAAGATCCAAGCCACAACATACAGTTATAATATCAGTATTTAGTCTTGGCATACATGCAAAACACAATTCCGGCTGTTGCTTCCAAAACATTGGAAACTGACCGGATAAGAGAAAATGAAGTAGGACTTCAATTGCCTTCACATTTCTCATTTGTGGAAATTGAAATCAAATGTAGGTTTAACCTACTATTTAATGTATTGATGGTTCAGAAGGAAAAACTGTAAATCTATTTAACATAATGTCTTCTGACTTTTAGGACAGCAAAATGAACCTCATCACTCTGCTGTTTCTTAAAAAAAAAAAAAAGTGTGGACATCTTAAGTGGAATTGTTAACGAGCTGTTACTCTGAAAGTTCTCCACATTGCTCACTGAGCCATCATAGCCCTACCTCCCAGCAAACATGTTCTGGAATTTGTAGAGCACAATTATGATTGACCACAAGCCTCACACTTTCATTACAGGAGTTAATATAGTGAATTGCTATATAAATTGTTTGATGCTGTAAGGGAAAGGAATGCTAAGAGATCCTAATAAGACTCTCAGCAGCTCAATAGTTTGCATAGTAAAACTTTGAAGTATTTTCAGGCTGCCTACCCTCCTGCCTCAAGTGTATATTTTGTTCCTGATCTAGCTGACAAACCATTGATAGGAGAGAATAATTGTTTTCTGTTAACTGTAGAACTATAATGTACTTACAAGGTATGTATACTTGCAAATCCAAAGTATTTATCTTGATGAATTTTCACAAAGTAATCATGCCCAAGGATACAGTATGTGACCTTCTCCTGCTATCTTCCAGCTACTACCGCACACTGGCTCAAGCTGCCACTACACCGACTCCAGATTGCAGATTTGTTTTCCATGGTTTTGAATTTTTCTTATATATGAATATCCTTTACATTATCTTTTGTCTTGTACTTTTAGAAACATTTTTTTAAAATAACTGATTTAAATACAAAAGCGTGCACACTTTATTCAAATATGTTTCCAGAATGTCATAACTGGGAAGAACAGACTTATAAAATGCTAAGACATATACGTAACCTATGAGGCTTATATTTTTGTGCCATATCATATTTTTTGACCACTAAAAATAATAATAATACTGGCTTACAATATCACATCTCACCATGTTTTCAATATAAATCAGAAGGACTTCCATTTCCAAATTTCTTTTGAAAAAAACTAACTAATGTAATGCAAACCAGAATATCCAGTTAATACAATTAACAACAAACCAATTTTGTTATCTAAATTAGCCCGTTTATTAAAGTCTAGTAATGTATCAGATGGTGGAGCTTCTACTGATCCTTTAATTCTTTCATAGTTCTCAGGGTGGATTGACCTTGATGGCAGAAATGGTGTTGTGGGGTCCAGGTACCATCAGTAGCTGTTTTTATGCAGAAACAACAGTGCTGGATCTCTATAGCCCATTTTTTTTTCAGCTTAGTTTTATCACAGAAGGACCAAGTGTGCTTGGCCTGTGGTTGATTTCAGTTTTTTTTTTTTTCCTATTTTCTGGAGGGAGGCACCATAGCAGATCCCATAATTACCCATATTCCACCCTTCTTGGTATATTTAACCATGTTATGGAAACCTAGATCTGAGCCCAGAGAAGGCACACTCATACATTGCTGGTGGGACTGAAAATTGGTGCAGTCAATGTGGAGAGCAGTATGGAGATTCCTTGGAAATCTGGGAATGGAACCACCATTTGACCCAGTTATCCCTCTCCTCGGACTATACCCAAAGGACTTAAAAGTAGTATACTACAGGGACACAGCCACATCAAAGTTTACAGCAGCACAATTCACAATAGCTGAACTGTGGAACCAACATAGATACCCTTCAGTACATGAATGGATAAAAAAAATGTGGCATATATATACAATGGAATTTTACTCAGCAATAAAAGAGAATAAAATCATGGCATTTGCAGGTAAATAGATGGCATTGAAGAAGATGATGCTAAGTGAAGTTAGCCAATCCCAAAAAAACAAATGCCGAATGTTTTCTCTGATGTAAGAAGGCTGACTCATAGTGCGGTAGGGAGGGGGAGCATGGGAGGATTAGATGAATTATAGATAGGGAAGGGAGTGGGAGGGAAAGGGAGGGGGTAGGGGATTAGCAAGGATGGTGGAATGCAACAGACATCATTATCCAAAGTACATGTATGAAGACATGAATTGGTGTGAACATACTTTATATACAAATGGAGGTATAAAAAAAATTGTTTTATATGTGTAATAAGAATTGTGATGCATCCACTGTCATGCATTTATAAAACAAAACCAATTTAAAAAGCCAACCTCAAAAAAAATCAATCAATCAATAAATATAGTTCATAAAATTTCAAAAAAAGAATATGTTTTTGAATTAAATATAGCCATACAGTTTGGGCTCCTCTATATGTGTCATCTTTGTTTTTCAAAATTATGTTTGTGACATTTGGAATGATTTTTTTTTTTTGGTGTGTGTGTTAATTAACACACATATGGCTCAGTGGCAAAGTGCTTGCCTCGAACATATGAGGCACTGGGTTCTATCCTCAGCACCACATAAAAATAAGTAAATTAAATAAAGGTATTGTGTCCATATACAACTAAAAAAATATTAAAAACCCCAACAATGTGTAGTTATGGGTATCAAATGGAATCATAGAATGAGAAAGTGCTTGGGGAATTTAAAACGTCTTTCAGATATAAGGAAGGATTGGTTGACTGGGCATTTAAGTTGTCTGGGATATTTCCGTATGTTTCAGGAAAAAAAATCTCCCCAAAGTTTTATGTCACGTAATTATTACTGACTAGTTCAGCCACCCAATTTGCATGTGCAAATTTGACAGTGATTTACATTGGATAACTCATTTATATCCTAATAGATAAAACTGTAAGATTTTTAAATATTAACATTCTAAAGGTCATCTTAGAAATGTACACCCTGAGGTTTATTCTTGTACAGATTAGTGGATACTTTTTTATGATTGACTAATTAAATGGAAGCTAGAGTAATTTTAAACTAAAGCTATATTTTAATGTTTCTTTTTCTATTTAATTGTACAACTGTATGAATAATCTATACCAATAAAATTTTTTTCTTTCCATGTCATAGTAAGCATAGAATTCGACTTACAGGTCAGTCCACACTGGATTTACTGTCATTTAAGGTTAAATAAGTAATGGTTTTCTTGCAAAGAACATTACGTACCCTATCCCATCCAAACCAACTGAAACCCCCATCTTTCAGCAATACATTGCAGTGGCTGAGAACTGTCTGTTAGATACACAGGTCCTTAACCTGGATGAGCTATCTTCTCATCTCTGGAAATGAGGATACCAATAGCACCCCTTTCTGATGGTTGTTGAGAATCCATAATACAGAAGATTGAATTTGGTGCCAAGTATACTCTAGATGTTCAACAAATATCAGTTTGCATTTTATTAGCATCCCCTTTTAACACAACAGGGGTTTAGTGATTAAAATCAAGCAGAATTCTTTCTTAAACTTTAAATCAAAATGACTTCTCTTCAGTTTCATGGTATGCACTCAAACACCATCCAGACCACCAGGATACATCCCTGATAGATTTAAAATTCTTTTCCACAGGGAAAAAAAAATGTGGTGGTATTTTAATGCTGGAATAAACACAGTATCATTTTTCAATGTCTTTCTGATGACAATCTGGTTATTAGGTTGTCAGAGTTTTTGATAAAATGTAGTGTTGGACTACCTAATTACATTGCTTCAGAGTCCAGTGGGGCTGCTGATCTGTTTCCTAATAATTTTTAGCTGGGATCATTTTGTTAAAGGCAAATATATCAGTCATGTGAGAAATGTTTGCTTTTTATATTCACTAGCCTAAACAAGAAAAATCCACTTAGGACTGCTATTGTGGGGAGCAGTAATAATACACTCTTCTCAGAATTCAGATGTCCTGTCCATCTGAAAGTTATAACTTATTGGAGAAAATGTCAAAGAGCTTAAAAGTTCTGAAAGTTTTATTTTATTTTCTGTTTTGGTATTGGAAAATACATAATGAAATCAGTAATTTAAAGATATTTACTTGAAAATCACTTTTTATTACCTAGCCCCAGTACTGATTTTTAAAAATGGGGAGTTTCCCTCTAGATTGGAAACTTAAGCAGCGGGGAGTATAAACCAAAACAGTACTTTTATAAACTTTTTTCTGTGTATCAGGGCAGATTTGGGATTTTGGGGGGTCACAAGCTCATACAATATGGTGGGGGGTCTTCCTTAAGAGAAAGTATAAGAAAATGTGACTATAGAATGCAAACGTAGTATTTGTGTCAGTGATTCAGTTTCCTTTTTTTGAAATCTCTTTACCAGAAATGCCTACAGAGAAGTGCTTCTTAGGTCCCCTTCCACAGAGAACACAAACTGCCCACGCCTCTCAGCATTCCTAGGGCCATGCTCTAGGGCCCTGACATTTAAGCTTTGTCAGCATCATGTCAGTTTTTCTCTGTGTATTTTAACATGCTGCTGAGTTTGTGAGAATCTACCTGGCTGGATGATATCTAGAAAGCTGAAGAAAGCATGTAGTTTGAATAAAGCTGGGAAATCTAGGTTCAAATTAGCTTTGGAATGGATATCACAGATTTTTAAGTGCATGGGGGAAAAAAAAAGCTTTATAAGTATGAAGATTTAACGATTCTTGAAAAGTAGAATTGTTTCAGGAAATGTTGTCCCTGTGATTAAGTCATTGTGTAAATGATGCATGAGAAAATGTGGTAATAAGGAAAGGGAAGACGGATGATGGGTAGCAAAATACAGTTAGGACGGACAAGTTCTAGTATCCTGTAGCACAGTACAGTGACTATAGTTCACAACAATTTATTATCATTTTTTTTTTCAGTTTTTAATTGTTCCATTATAGTTGTACACAATGGTGGGATTTGTTGTTACATATTTGTACATGCACACAATGTAACAATATAATTTGGCTTATATAATTTTCCAACAATTTATGATATTTTATAAAGAACTAGAAGAGAGGAGTTTGATGGTAACATCACCAAGAAATGGTAAATGTTGAAGGTGATGCAAGTGCTAATTGCTCCAATTTCATCACTATACATTACCTTCACTTGTCAAATTACCATATCATAGCCCATGAAAATACAGTTATTATATATTAATGAAAATAAATTACTAAATAGAGATCTAGGAATGATTTATTCTGGAAAAAATGTTAATATAAGAAAAGGTGTTGATATTTTCCAGAAAATTGTATTTCCTCAGTTGTTGATTTCCTTATACAACTCACACTATGCTCCCTGGTGGCCAAAAACATCTGGACGTGACATCTCATGTATATCTGTGTGCTATTTTTGGAATGAGATGATTGCAGCACTTGCCTACCATCAGTGGGGCATGAATTGCTGACCTGTTGGATAGATGATTTGATGGATCCAAGCATACCAGTTGCCTGTCACCAGTGGGTTTCAATGGCTCAAGCTCTGGAGAGAGCCTTTCAGTTAAGAGTTTTAGTTCTTAGCATGAGATGCCTCATACATTCAGAGACATCTAAAACCCAGGTCAGCCTTTCAATTTTGTATATTCATTACCAGTTAGTTTGGTGTCCATTCTGAGATACTGGTATTTGTTAAACATAATTTGCTTATATGAAGATGACATCTTGGATACTGCTCTATGTAGTTTCAAGGGATGTCAAAAGCCTACTAGTTTGTGAACTTAGACTAACTACCTATTTTATGGGCTGATTTGAAAATTAAGTCAGGCTGATACCATTCTGCTTGGACATCTCACGGACCCCCTTTCTGCATGAGCCCAGTCACATAGAAGCTGACATCTTCACCCTCACCCACTTGCACCCTGACCACAGTGTCTTTAAACTATGGAGCAGACGTTAGCTTACTTCCTGAGTATGTACAAAAGGTGCAAATTTCTGAGAAATGTGTCTTATGATTGTATTTGCCTCTCCCGCTCCCCCTCCTTTGTGGTTTTTCTGTTTTTAAGTAGCCCCCTCACCCGCGTACAATGTTGTGGTGACAGAACTGTCTGTTTTCTGCTTCCTGGGCCCTGGCCAGAATAAATCCTTTGTCCTTTGCTTCAATAAGACCCAGAGTTTTTTTTTTTTTTTTTTTTTTTTTTTTTTTTAAAGACCCGAAATTTTACTTGGGATCTAGGAATCACACCTTAACACCTATGTTCTCAGACTATTTATGCTGCTGTAACAAAATCATAGATTTCTCATGATTTATAAACAATACAAATGTGGCTATAATATTCTGGAGTCTGGGAAGACCAAGAGCAAAGTATTGTCACTTTCTTGTCCGGTGAGCTGTCCTCTGCTTCCATGATGACTTCTTGTTATTGCATCACCCGGAGGGGATGGATACCAAGTCCTAACATGGTGGAAGGAAGAGAAGACAAGAAAGTACTCCTTTCAACCTGAAACTCTTTTAAAAGGGTGCTGATCCCCTTCATGATGGCTCTGTTCTATTGCCTTAATCACCTCTCAAAGGCCATACCTCTTTATATGGTTGCATTGGGAGATTAGTTTCACATGAATTTTGGAGTTGATACTGTCATTCAAACCATAGTACCTATGTCGTGAGAGAGAGCTGAATTGATAGTACCTGGTGTTCATTCCTTAATGAAAACTTTGCTAGAGCTCTCTTTGGTGACTTTGAAGGAAGGGGTAGGATGCCATTTGGGTGAAGGATGGATAACGAGAATGGTACAGAAGCATAGAGGGATTTTACAAGATTTTGTGTTGGCTTATCAATGGATTTCACCCATCAGGTATTTCTCCAAGAGAAAATTCAAGTTGAAATTATTTGAACCAGTTGTGATTATTACTCTTGCTTATTTTTGGCTTTCAGTTTTTATATGACAGACTCTAAGATTTTTACATGTATTACTGCTGTGATTTTTTTCTTCTTGCTACCACATATCAGTATGTAAAGCCTTAGTTTTGTCATGTTCCTTTTTCTTTTCTCTACCTTTCATGTGGGCTTCACAATAGCCTTGTTAGAATCCAAGACTTTTCATCATTTAATGGATGAGGAAATACAAACATAGGGAAACACATTTCTGCAGTGTCCCTAAGATCCCACAGTGTTTTTCAGAAAGAAAACTTGGAACCCAAGTGCCTGAGTCCTACCTGTAATGTTCAAGAAGTTCTGATTTGGAAAATGGTGCCCTCATGAGCATGCATTGCAAGTAGACACATAGACCTGCTTGGTGACATCTAAATTGCTAATTTAATTTAGGTAGGCACAACATTTTCAAGGTTTCAGAACATTTTCAGAATAGTCTGAGAAATATGTGCAAATAATCTCCTGAAATTAATTGGTGGAAAAGATTTAAAGATATATCAGTGTCTTAACTGAAAACACAATTTGGCATGGCTATACCTTGTGAAAACTTCATTTCCTACAGACAATACCTGCCAGATCAAGTGCTGTATTTTTCTTTGGAAGTTGTTAAAGATAGAATCGTGAGATTCTTCCCCCAGAGTAAACTTTGAATAGATCAAATTTGCCAATGTAGATGAATCATACAAGTTTGGAAATCCTTTCCTGATGCTTTTTATTCAATGATATGCCTATTTATTTAGAAATTTAAAATGATTATATGTGCTCACATAAATTATGTCTGTAATTAAGTGTCTCTTTCCTTAGCATGGCAGCATAATTGTTTTATCATGGTAGCTCTTGGTTTTGAGACTCTGTAAGAGTTGTCAGTTGTACTTACTTTAGAGTTACCATAATCAGTGGTTGTCTGTTTTGCATTTGTCACAAGATCTTGAGTTTTCTGATCTGTTTTTAATGTTACTTAAGTGGAATAGAAAGCATAAAGAGATGTAAAGATCCAAGAGATAAGTTGGAAGCTTTTCTAGCACCTGCAGTTTCCTCCAGCTGCTCTTAAGCATCCAGTCTTTAGTAGTGGGACCCTCCCTGACAACCATCAACCTTGTGTGAGTACCGTGGGGTTCTCATGTAAGTTCTCAACTACTGCGGGTCATGATTCAGTCAGAAGAGTTAGTTGCTTTTTGCTTAAATAAAGTGACAGCCCAGTTAGAGTCCAGAGTACTACAGATGGCTCTGAGTGGTGACAAACAGGATGACAAGTTAGAAGGGACATGCTGGCTGTGATGACTCAGTGGGTACTGGGCTTTGAGTGAGGAGGAGTGAAGATGGAGATTAAGGCAGCTGTTAAGATGTGGGTATTAAGCTACTTCTCTTTAACCTGGCTGGATGCCCAAACCTCCTGCTAAAAGAGTCACTTTTAAGTGTTAAATTTATCCCTCAATTTCCTTTTATATGGCCTAATAGTCTCTTTAGATTCTCACAGGGTAGAGTGGTAGGAAATTTGTATTTTTTTTCTATGAAACTTTGTTCTCCTGAAATCTTGTTGGAAAATGAGAACTCTGCTTTGCAAATAAACCCCAGAGGTATAATGAACTATGTATATGTACATATATATTGAAATATAGGGAATTACCACCATTGTACATACTTTGCAGTTTCTCCCAGCAAAGACATCGGAGACATCATACCAATAATATCACAATTTTTTAGAAAACACGCACACACGCACATTGTTATGTGAACACGGTTATTAGCAAATAATTATCAAACTCCGTTTAGGGTGCTAGAATAGTAAATTGTCAAAGCAAGTCAAAATAAAACTGATTGAGGATTTTAAAAAGAGATTTTTTTTTTCTTTTTAGCAGCTCCAACCAGAATGAGAGAGAGAGAGAGAGAGAGAGAGAGAGAGAGAGAGAAATCCTCATGGTTTCCTAGAAGAACGATGGTGGGACACATTATAAACTGGTGGCCTATAGACCAGCCACTTGCATGTATTTTGTTTGGTCTGTGCTGTTTTTTTTTTTTTTAATTTTAAAATCCAGGTATTTGAAACATATTTCTCAGTTTCTGGCATCCTTGGGAAGATAGGGCAACATTTGGCCCTGTTTCATCCTTGGCAGTAATTTGCTGCCTCCCTGCACAGGATGTGGAGGGCTGAATATACTGCTCCTTCTGTCCTGGCTAGGCAGCCTTTACTCACTTACATTATCTGCCTGTCCCTGCTGACTTTGGTTGGTAACTCTAAAGAAGACCCCAGGAACTTTCTTCAGCTGTTTTCCAGTCTGGAAGTGGAGGAGGTTCACTCTGTATTGCAGAGAAAAGACCTGGCATCAGTGGGGATTGTGGGGGAGATGTGGGGTGATGGAGCCTTTTAGGAAAATGGACTTTAATTCCAGTGTCATAATGGATTTTAGACACTTGGCTTCTCAACCCTGAAACTGTCACAGAAATGTTTGGATGAAATTAGATGAGTATGTGTCAGGAAAAAAGAAGAAGGGTTCCTCCATTACCTTGGGATCTAGACTCTAGCCCTTTAAGGGAATTCTTTAATGTTTACATTTCAGAATCTTTTAAATTAGATAATATCACATAATTCAAAAGTGCTAAAAGAGCACAGTGGGAAGTCCTTCTCCCTGCACTTCTGTCTTCCTGCATTGGCTCTAGTCTGGGAGGAAACCATTGCATGTCTTTCTTGTGTGTCATATTAGGGAAGCTCTAGAGATATACACCCTTTAGTATTTTTCCTTACCTAAATAATAACTTGCTATATATCCTGTGCTGCCTTGCATTTTTCTCTCTCATATTTTAAGCCAAGTTTACCATTGCATGTTGGTGCATGAGAGATGAACTTCTTTTTAATTCCTTCACTGAATTTTCTTGTATAGTTATGTCTTTGTTTAATTTAATTGTTATTGTATTAGGTACATATACTGTAAGTATAATTGTTTTCAGTCTTCTGGCAGTAAAATCCTTCGGCTCTATAGCCATTTAGTTTCTTCATGCTCTCCCAGCCCATGACTTTGATTTTACTCGGAAAACCTAATTGTCAAGAGGATAAAAGTGTAGGCTACTTGAGTGACAGTAAAATTTATTTCCCCCGCTGTATTAATTCTCCCAGAAGAAGTCAGTATGTTTAGTTCTACAAAAAAGGGCATTTGAGGGAATTTACTAACAATTCCAAAGGTAGTTATCTCACACCTATAGATAAGTGTATCTCACAAACTTTATTATGTATAAGAAT
The DNA here is from genome assembly GCF_964194105.1 of Spermophilus citellus. Classification (NCBI taxonomy): domain Eukaryota; kingdom Metazoa; phylum Chordata; class Mammalia; order Rodentia; family Sciuridae; genus Spermophilus; species Spermophilus citellus. The sequence continues at coordinate 54,548,613 of NC_138184.1, read as the reverse complement.
TAGCAGGGATTCTTGTTACATATAATGTAGATTCTGAGTCAGCCAGTGGGGTTTGAGAGCCTACATCATTAATAATGTTGGTGCCAGGTTGCTGGTCAGCAGACCACATTTTGAGTTACAAGATTTGTAGAAATTTGTTGCCATTTTATTTTACCATAGTTGATGGTGGTGGTTAGATTTCACAGATGCCAATACTCACCCTGTCCTAGAGGTGAGGGATGGTAAATTTGGTGGCTAACAGTGTTAACTTTTGCCTGTATAAAAACAGAATAAATAATGTTTGCTTTGTTTCTGCTTCAGTACAGTTTTTAAAATCTTTTAAGTTTGTAGTGCCCTTCAGTTGGTATATTGTCAAATTATTATTTTAATTTAAAAAATAGAAATCAAAACTTTTTTTGTTATTTTTTTTTCTTTGAAGAGGTTATATACATATGAATCCTCTGGGAATATGATTTTAATTGCAAATTCAACCCAAGGCAGTTGGACCAAATTGTGGTTGCTTAATTTTATGTCTTCTCACTAAACTGTAAATTCTTTGAGGACAAGAATGATTGAATTGAATTGTTTGTCTTCTTATAATTTTGCTATTGCCTATGACAAATACTCTCTCTTGAACCAAAGTTAAATTAAGCTCCTTAAATCCTCTTCTGCACTAGGTATCTACCTTCACCCTACTCCAGTTTTTTACCTACCTAGCCCAATTTTAGCAAGAATCCTGTTAAGTGATATTTGATCACCTCTGATAGCTGATCAAGTTCTTCACCACATCCTGCTTGTCCATTTCTTGGCCTACTTTTAGCAAGAATCCTGTTAGAATCTAATTCCACAAGGTTTCCCCTATTCTCCTGAGCGATTTTCCATATACTTATCCCCTTCTCTGCTTTAACATTGGCTGGAAATTCTGAATATCTCTGTTGTATTTGAGCTATCTCCCCTGTCACCATCCCCCTTTTGGAAAATTGGACTAGGCAGGCCAAAAACTAGAGTAAGGTTCTGGGATGAAGGTGGATACCTAGCAGAACCTAAATAACCTTCATAAGAGGACAAACAATTCAACAATTCTTATCCTCAGATTTGAGTAGAAATACTACAACAGGGTGAGTCTTCCTTACCATTTGTCAACAAGTGTCAGAATAAATTTTTTTTTAACATCTATTTCTTGCTCCTTTGTACATTTACTCTCTTCTGTCATTTTAATAGCATTAAAACAGGTCAAAAATGTTTGTCATCACATTTTGGGGGGGTATAATTTAAACTAATTTAATATTATAGCTAAATTCATATTAAAGAATACCTTCCCCCAATTTAAAGTTTTTGAAAATAGCATTAAAAATAAATCTGGATTCTTACCAAACTTTTAGGTCATTAAAAGATAATTTGTAGAAAGAGGTGAAGTCATGACTCATAAAGGTGTTCATAAAAATGAACACATGCTGAAGATTTTATTTTAGTTGTATGACTTGAAAGAACTAAGCAGATGTTATAACTGGCTCAAAGGAAAAGTCAAGCAGCATAAATTTATGTGGAGTAAAAGAATGTTGAGATGAGTTGCAAATTGAGATTAAACTGGTGTTTCCACAGTGGGAAATAAGTCAATTAAAATTACCACCGGTCAGGACAGAAGTATGTGTTTCTATCAGTTACCTACAACTCATAGGTAGTGCAAAATAGCTCAACCACAATGATCAGGGCTAAAATCATCCTGCTGGGAAGGGTGTGCTATGCTGATGTGTAACTTGTACAGATTCCATTGAAATGAGATGCATATTTTTTCTTAAAAGGTGAAAGGTATACTCTGACTTATTGGCTTGCAATTATCACCTTTGAAACTACAAAATAACCCAATAATTGAAAAGACATAGCTATCAACATACTATGTATTGCTATAAAACACTGGAAAGACTAGAGATATTTTATAGCATATAGCCTCTAACCTTCAACCTTACTGCCAGAAGACTGGAAAGAAAAAAGTGTCTTTTTTTTCCCTGTACTGGAAAACTTGAACCTCAAGGTGTGAGTCAGCTATCCTTTCAGATCAGGCTCTTTACAAGAATTCATTTTCATAATTGAGCATACTCATTTGAACCTTCTGGTTTAGAGAGAACAGTATAGTTGGAAATCAACAGACCCAGTCTGAAGTCAGGCATAGAATTAAATCCCTATTATTCCGGAACCAAGTTGAAAGTCCATGAATGCAGGAGGGGTGGAGGGAGACATTGGGTTGCTTCCATTCTGAGAATACCAGTTAGAACACAGCATTGCTCAAGTTGGAACATGATAAATTCCTGTTACAAAATTGACTTAGGTCTTCCTCCCTAGAAGATTAGGCCAGAAAAATGAAACATCAGGTGAAAGAAGGAAAGTAGTGCCTCAGGCAACTTCCATTAGGTTAAATTCTTGGGCATTTTACAGGAATTCTTTGCCTAAGTTTCTCCCCACCCCCCATACTTGAAGTAATATTTCTAAGAGTGTTCTTTACTTTTATTTCTGTAGATTGTTTTCTCAATGTCAGGGCTTAGCAAACTTTCTGAAAAGAACAAGAAGATAAATATTTTAGGCTTTGGGACCCTATGGATTCTTTGACAGTTGCTTAACTCTGCCTTGGAAAGAGAAAGCAGCTATTGACAATAGGTAAATGTGGCTATGTCCCAAGGACATTTAATCTATGGATATTGAAATTATATAACTTTCACATGTCATAAAACAATATTCCTCTTCTGAATTTTTCTGAACCTTTAAAAGTGTCGCCATCATTCTTAGTATGTGGCTATACAAAATGGCAGCTGTCCAAATTTGGCCCATCAATTATGATGCTAACTGTTGCTTCACAGAAGCAACAGTTAGCATCATAATTAGATATAAATGAGATTGGATATAGATTGGATATAGATGAAATTTTTATGTTGTGGTCTGTCAATTTCCAACTGAGAGATCTTGGGCAAACAAGTTCAACTTACTGAAGCTCGGTTTTCTTTATTGTAAAACGTGGGCAATATCTAAATATGGAGTTGTTTTGTGAACTAAACAAATTATGCTAATATAGTAGCTCCACACTAAAAAGCACTGAGTAACTTTTATTTTTCCTTTCTGTTCCTTTAGATCTGCTGGTACCTTATTTCTTTAAATTTGTGTATATGCAGATTTGGGTGGTAGCAGCAATATTTTGTTATGAATTGAATTTTTGTAAGTGGCACCCAACTTTTATATTTAAATTTAATATACATTATATTTAATAGAATAGGAATATAAAACATATTTGTATTTAGAATGTGCAAGAAAAACTCTGTATTGAATCCACATATTAATGCAGATAATCAACTCCTAACTTACCCACGGTCAAGTGACATTGCCATGTATTGGATATTCACATCAGACTTTGTGTCTCAAGGTTTTCTTTCAGGAATTTTTGCTGAAGAGAAAGAGGTAGAATCTTACTACCACATCTGGAGTGGCTCCACAGAGTGATAGGCCACCACTTCTTTGCCATTTTACCCTTTGATGCTCTACAATGGCAACTATTTCCTTTTATTTGTTTGTATTTTGTTTATCATTGTCTGATGACTCCAGTCCTTCAGCGTGGAAAACACCACATGTATTTTATTCGATGCCTCACATAGCATCTAGCAAGTAGTAAGTGCTTTATGAATTCTTGGTGCCAGAATGAATGGATAACATTTATGAAAGTGGCCATATTGTAGAAGCAGAAAAGAGCGGATTTTGGAAAATTGGTTTTCAAAAGGGTTGGTGTCAAACAGATTCGATCAGCATGAGTTAAGTGTCTGGATTAAAAACCAAACAAAGATACAGTAGTGGGAGGGAAAATTATTGCTAATAGGGAGTTCAAAAACATGGCCTGATTGGGCTGGGGATGTGGCTCAGGCGGTAGCGCGCTCGCCTGGCATGCGTGCGGCCTGGGTTCGATCCTCAGCACCACATACCAACAAAGATGTTGTGTCCATCGAGAACTAAAAAAAAAAAAAATAAATATTAAAAATTCTCTCTCTCTCTCTAAAAAAAAATGGCCTGATTATTTATTTATCTGATTATTTACTCATTGTTATTTTTTAGTGGTACTGGGAATTGATCCCAGGACTGCACACATGATATGAATGCACTCTACAACAGAGTTGCACCCCTAGCATGGCCTGCTCCTTTAAATGTGAGATTTATAAGTAAAGACAATCAAAAGAACCATATACCTGGGTCCAGGGAGCACTCCGCATAATAGCAGGCTTCTTTTACGATACAAATGCATTCAGTGAGTATCTTTTTTGGTGGGAAAGTAATATAAGTGTAAACATGGCACAGACAGAGAGGGGTAGAATGAAAAGCATTGCATTTGAAATCAAAATGCTTGAGTTTAAGTTCTTGATCTTCACATGATCAGAAAGTCTGGGAGTAAAACTTTAGGTAACTCCTCTAACTTGTCTGAATAAACTTCTCTCAGGTTGTTTGTGAGGATCAAATAGTATGTGCTAAGTGGTCGTGAAATCTCTTAAGCAGAGTACTCATCTAAATTAATATGCTTTATTAGAAATCACTGACCAAAACGTGGTGGAATCATCTGAATACCAATAATGACCCATGATTTTGAATCCTTCCTGTCCTATCCCTAAGAACCGCATGCTAGTTCTGTTAATAGTACCAGGACTGCACTCCATCCTTCGGTTTCCAGGTTGTAAGAGTTTGGACAAAATGGTGATGATGATGGTGGCGGTGATAATGATAAAATGATAGATACAGTAGCAGCTATTAGTTTATTAGTGGCCATTCTTTGTTGAATTTTTAATGACATAGATACATTCCTTAAAAAATTTCTTAGCACTTTTCCTGTTATTATTATTCCTATTTTCCTGATGAGTAAACTCTTAGGCTTAGCAAGTTTAAATCACATGTTCAGGGTCTCACGACTATGTATTGCAGAGTCTGGGTGACTTTGCAACTCTCTTTGTTCTATGCTGGTTGTTCTTTACCAGATTCACCTTGGGACCTGTTAGTACCTAGGTAACAGGGCCCTCCTCCAGAGTTTCAGGGAGAGAGGCCTGAGAATTCCAAGTGATACTGCTGGTCTGGGACCCACAGTATGTTTGAGAACATTCCTCTATACCATGCTGCTTTGGTTCCATACAGGGCTCAACTGGTTCCTTTTGTACTTTGCCTTTGTTCTGGATCAAAATATCTAGGAATTCCAGATTCTCTTGTATTTTAGAATGCTTTGGAGGAAGAGAGAAGAATTTCAGAAAGTTTCCATTTTGATCTATGCCCTTTCTAAAATCTGAAGGAATATGATTAGACCCTTTAATAGGTGATCACCATGATCTTCCAAATCATTAATACTTACACTAAAATGGTTTCTCCTTTTCCTTCTCTTTGGTCAACTTTGTTCAAGATCTTTTCTTTTCTTTTGTGGCAGATGTATTTAGAGCCCACTGATGTGTGCGAAGATAGAGTAAAAGAAACCATGTTTCTTCCCTTTGATGAGGTTCATGGCTATGGTCCCTATCAAAAAAAGATAGATTAACAAGAAAAATAGTATACACACTTTTTTTTTTTTTTTTTGTACCAGGGATTGAATCTAAGGGTGCTTAACTGCTGAGCCATATCCCCAGCCCTTTTTTTAAAAAAATATTTTATTAGAGACAGAGTTACTTAGGGCTTCACTAATTTGCTGAGACTGGCTTTAAACTCACAATCCTCCTGCCTAAGGCTCCTGAGCTGCTGGGATTATAGGTGTGTGCCTGTACAATTTTTTTTAAAATATTTTTTGATTGTAGTTGGACACAATACCTTTATTTATTTTTATGTAGTGTTGAGGATCGAACCCAAGCCCTCACATGTGCTAGGTGAGCACTCCCCTGATGAGCCACAACCCCAGTTCCTGTGCCTGTACCATTTTAAAAATGTGTTTGATGTGCTGGGCATGGTGGCCCATGCCTGTAATTCCAGGGACTCAGGAGGCTGAATCAGGAGGCTGGCAAGTTTGAGGCCAGTCTTGACATCTTAATGAGACATTATCTCAAAATACAAAGGGTCTCAATAAATTGCTGAGGCTGGCTTTGAACTTGAGATCCTTCTACTTCAGCCTCCTGAGTTGCTGGGATTACAGGCATGTGCCTCCAAACATGGGTGCCTGTGTGTTTTTATGCTAAGTTTGATGGAGAGTAGATAGTTGTGCAGAAGCATGATCAGGTAAAGGGAATATGATCTAGTAGTACTAAACTGGTGGGACTTTAGCAAGCCCTATTCACATGCTCCTTTTATCTCTGTATCTTCTGAGATAAGAATTTTCCTTTTTACCAGGCTTAGGGAGGGTACATCTTGAATTAGGTCTTATTACTTATTTTAGAGGAAGAAGTTCTGAGAATTCTCTTATGTGTGGCTTCAGGGAGAAGATGAGAAAGAGTTTCCAGCTTCTGCTGTTTCCTTGAATGCTAAGGTGCCATATTAGGGGAGAGCATGTCCTTCTCCTCATGATAGCAAATATTATTTAAGGCTTCTCTGTTCTAGCATCTGACCTCATTGTGGCTAGGGGTACAATGGCATGCACAACCAGATATGGTCTGTGTCATGAGGGAACATTTATTCTGGTAAGGAAAATAGACAGTATTTAGAAAACTCAGATAAGTAAATGTCAGTGGTGTGTCAAGTGCTACAAAGGAGAGTGGTTTATGGTGTAGTGAGAATTTGTAACCAGGAGTTTTGAACCTGTTGGTGGAGAGGAGGGAACTGTCCGGGAGAGCTTTTTATGGAATTTATGATTGATCCCAAAACAGAAGACAGATTAGGAATTCAGTAGGCTCAGTAGCTGAAGTGGGAGGAGAGAACATTCTAGGCTGGGGAAAGATAGGTGCAGAGGTTGTGAGAGGAGGAGAGTATAGTTCTACAGCTTAATACTCTAATTTGGATCTTGTTAGTCTAAGATCTACACACATATTAAGGGGTAATCACAAGAAATAAAAAAGGTAACATCATCACTTTCACACTGACGAAACTATGTTTATTATATCAACTGATTGTGAGAGAACCAGCAAATATTAAAACCAGTATAAAGAGAATTCAAAGAAAATATATGTCTATAGATAAGGAATATGGAAAATAATGTTACAAATGAAGGCAAGCTAGTTTCTGGGGGTGTGGGGTGTGAAGTGAATCTCCAATAGGACAGAATTTTCTTGTCTATAAACATAAACATCTCACATTACTATCAGTTATCTATAATTTACACAGTTAAAACAACCTTCATAGAATCTGGATCTGATAACCTCATAACCAGGAGATGGTCTCCTCTACAGACAAGGCATAGTTTTTCATTGAAGCACATTTTTTTTTTTCCTACAGGAATATTAGTCATGCATATATTTTTTGTAGCTTAGAGATAGTTGAATTTGATTTCATGTAGCCCGTAATTTAGATGATGGACATGACAAATAAGTGTACAGTAGAACAGACTGCTGGACAATTATATTCCTATATATATTCCTACAATTATGTCCAGTGACTAGCTTATTTCTGCTTAGGGCAGAAAGCTGAAAAAATAATCTTTGGGAAAAGGTTGTCAGAAAGCAAAAGAGTACAACTGGGCATCCACTTAGGGGCTCCTCTGAGAACAAAGGGACATGCCTTTTCAGTGGACCTGAAAACCAAAGTAGTTGTGCCAATATGAGGTTTGGCACAGCTTCTGATTGGTTTGCAAGGAGGAAAAAAATTTTCTTGAGTGTATCCATTAGACTCTAAGTAGGAGAAGAATAATCATTTGGTCAATTAACAGGATGACTGGTGCTGATGAGTTTTAATTGATGATTTGCTTTGTTGAAATGTTAAACCAGTGTTGACAGGTACTATAACTCTTTAATTGGCACTCCCACTCAGGAGCCATGTGTTAAAAAACTTTCCAACTGTTAAAGAGAAGGTGAGAATCACCTCTAGACCTTTTTCCATTGTAAACTGAGTGTGTTCAGTGCAGGCGCCCTGTTTTCTGTATCAGTGCCATATTGTAATGTGGAGACAGATTTAGAACAGTACCTTTTAATTCAATTTGTAGGAGATCAAGAGTTCAAAACTGCAATTTCACAAATGTTTGATAAAAAATGTCACTGGTTTTGATTGAGTTGTGTTATTAACCCTCCAGCTAGAGATTTATTTATTTATTTATTTGAATTAGTGTAAATGTGTCCAACTTCTCATGCATGCTGTCTGGTTTTGTTTCTGCTGGAAAACTCTGATGGAATAATGCATTTCATTGGCTGGTTTAGCACAAAGACTTTACATAAAGAAATGGCAAGATAAGTAAGTTACCTACAGGAGAAAGCAACTGCTGATATTTTTTCCCCTATTCCAAATATAGTAAAATATATTAAAACTGTCTCTTAAAAATAGCAACTTGTTCCTTCTGTTCTAATCATGGGTAAAAGTGCTATGAAATCTGTATCCTTTTTTTAAAAAACCATGAGTGATTTATTTAAAAGAAAAAGGTAAAATAATCCCCAGCCTAGCAAAAGCAGGTTTACTGTTTGCTAAATCAGGCCTCTAATAGTCAACAGCTCAAAAAGCCTTCCATAATATTTATGAACAATTTTTCAGTTTTATACCCAGATATTTCTGTTACATTCGGTGAAGGAGATAATCCTGGCTGAACAAAAGAAGAAAGCCTTTTTTAGATTGAATAGACTGGACAATTCAGTATCGAAGTGCACGATTACCAATCTTTCAAGCAAAGCTTTTATGTAAGGCAACTTTATAACTTCATCCATTCCAAAGAGAAAAGCATTAAAGACCATGGGGAAAATAAAAGGCAAAAGAGAAACGTAGAGAAAAATCTCATCCTTCACATCTCTATAGCCACTTGTTTTATGGCTGTTTTTGCTGAGTTAACCCAATTTAAAGCCATAGAGTAAGTTTTAAAAAGTCATTTCACTGTTCCCCATGGTAGTCAGGCTACGCAAATAATGAGAGAACGTGACTACAATTATTTTTCTTTCCTCTATTATTTAAAAACATACTTATTTCTTCCACTATTTCTTGTGTTTTATTGCACAGGAAAAGGCAATGAGAGTCTACAGTAACAGCTATATTAATATGCTGCAGGAACTGACAAGTAACAGTGATTACCGTGAAAAAAAAGTTTGTACATATGAATAAATAAAATAAAAGAACTAGTTTCCATGTGACTCACAAAGTAATCTAAGTCAAAATGTTCACAGTTCTAGCCTTACAAGGAACTGAGTACACTTCTTTGTTTAATTTGTTTAATTCATGAATTCATGTGGAGATTCCTGCTTGATGCTGGATCATGGCACATTTCTCAAACTTGGGTCTACGATTGTCTGCCTAAGAATCACATGAGGCACTGGGAAAAAGTACAGATTGGGGTCTACCCTTGAAATCTGTATCTTGGAACAGGGTGGAGGTGGGGAAAGGAATGTGCAGTTTTCTCAAATTCTTTGAGTGAATCATTACTTTTTTTTTTTTTTTTTTTTTTGGTGGTACTTGGGGGTTAGAATACCCAGGTACTCTATCACTGAGATACATCCCCAAGACAGGTTCTAGATAACTTGCCAAAGCTGGCCTCTAGCTTTCAGTCTTCCTGTCTCAGCCTCCTGAGTTGCTGGGATTTTGAGCTTGTGCCACTGTGCCCAGCTCATTAGCATATTTAAAGTCTGGACATTGTTTTATGGGAATAAAAGTCCTAGTGAGTGGGATAAACTATTGAATGTGATTTAGGAATAAAATATGCAGTAGTTGTGGCGGATGCATTTTATCTTATTTCTTCCTATATTCTGTGATGTTAAATGCCCATTTAAATTTGCATCAGTGTTCTCCAGAACTTCTCACAGAAGTGAGCACATGCACCTAGACATCACATTTTGCACATAATTTCAAGAGCTTGGGAGGAAAAAAGCTTGGGGAATAACTTGAAAAACTTTCAGGGACATTGATAAATGCTCCATGCTTTCCAGAAACCCTTCCTCTGATGGGATTATTTTAATGGGAAAGGGGAAGTGAAAACATCAAGTGAAAAAGAACAAAAGAGAGACACAAATATCCTCTGGTCATATTGTGTGCCCTGTAGTGGGGACTTTGTCTCTCCAGGGAAGAAAACTTTTTTATAATTTTACTTCTCTGTATAGATCTCCTCAAATGCAAGTGTAACATATTCCTCCTGTTCTTTGTCAGTGAAGCAGGCTACCTTCTTCAGTGTTCCCTCAGTGGATCAAAAACCCCATAAAGACCACATAAAAAATGTTAGTCTTATTGATCTTAAAAAGCATTACCTCAGATCACTTGAGAAGAGACACAATTATTATTTCTTTTTAAAATTTTTTTTTAGTTGTTGATGGACCTTTATTTTATTCACTTATTTATACATGGTGCTGAAAATTGAACCCAGTCCCTCTACTCCTGAGCTACAACCCCAGCCCCAAGACACAATTATTTTTATATAGGTATTACTCTTTTTTTGTGGTGCTGGGGATGTAACCCAGAGCCTTATGCAAACTAGACAAATGCTATACCACTGAGTTACACCCCCAACCCGAGACACAATTATTTTTGAATTATTTATTACTTTAAACCACAACTTGGGATTGGGCCAAAGGCAGAGAGAAATTAAGAATTTGTTAGGGGAACTTACATGAACCCAACCCCCATTTTAATGATAATAATACTGGGCAATTGCCCTTGGGCCAAAAAAAGTATTGTAGCATCAATACTAGATCTCAGTCTAGTGTCGTGGGACTCCTCCCCATCTACTTGTCGTAAATCATGCAGCCTGCATTGCAACTACTGAGAACGACTTGTCCCTGGGTTGTCTAATGGACTGCTAGACTTTAATTATACATTGTTTTATGGTGTCTGGCAGTGTGATTCTCCTCCTTGACATAGTTTATAGGTCTTTTTACAAATAAGGTTCATCTGACTTTGTGTTCTCATTTGCTGAAAAACATTCATTCCTTAGGTTCTTGTAGGCCTGGTTGCTGCAGCAAACTTGGGCCTTACAGTGTTATTCTGTAAAAACATTCTCAAATCCAAATGTCATTGAATATAAAGTTGCTTCTAAAGGAGCTAATGATATGGGAAAGGACAGCATGTGAGGACTGTGCCAGGTGTTCTAGCCTTTACTGTTAGAGGTGAAGCCATATTCATAGTGTGAGCAGGTGGTAAGGACTGCCATCATTAAAGAGCAAGAAACAAAATGCCCTTTTGAGTAGAGCACTAGGCATTAGTTAGATGTCTTCCATTAATTTACGGTTTCCTGAAAAGACCTGTGTTCTTCTCCCAACTGCCTGTGGTTTTATTTGGTTACCAATTATGAAAACTAGTTGTGTTTCAGGAAACCCTCTGAAAGGTGCATAGATAATAAATCCTGTGCCTTGCTCGACATATTGATGGTTCTGTTGATGGGAGGTTGCACAAAGTCAATAGTTGATTCTACTTCATGGTGACATTTGCGTTTAATAAAAAGTCATGTTTATTGTAGCTTCTGGATAAACACAACTGGCACCTACTGTGTCATAGCTGAAAATGGTAAGTGGGGAAGAGAATGTACAGCTGAGAAGGAAGTATGGGTTATTCGTCCTTACTGAACTGAGGTTCTTCTGGAGTGCCTTCTCTTTTGCTATAGTAAACACTTTATTTGCTCTGCCAGTGTTTCTGGTGACTTTTCACTGGTGGACTTTGACACACATGCTCAAGTTTTTCTTGGGTATTAATGTATACCTCGGAGTGAATTTGCTGGATAATAGGATACTCAAGCTTATAACCTTTAAAAATTTTGCTAGTTCCCATTCCAGTATATTCCATCACATTTTATTTTCATCCACCATGAAAAAATAGTCTACTTGACCCATTTCTGTATACAAATTAAATGCACATGACAGTCTGTGTATATATAGACATATCCGTTACAGCATATGGACAGCTCACTTCTTTTCTTTAAAGGAATATATGTTTATTCTATCTGTTGTCATATGGTGTTTCAATAATTGAATGTGTTTAGCATAATTTATTTTACATTTTAGCCTCTAAAATTCAGCAGAAAAGTCACATCGATGCAATTTTCTTACTTACAATTGTCTTTATACTTTTGTGTGACCCAAAACAGTGGTTAAGAAGCTCTAGAGGGCAAATAAAAGTCATCTCAAGAGTCTGTACTTGCAGGAGAAATTACTGAGGATAGTAATGTGGAAAGAGGGTCCCACAATGAGTTTCAATAGATCTATTAGTCACCAATGTCCAAAGGAAAGCCCCCATGCAGTTTCCTGCCTTGTTTTCTGGAAAATGAAACATTGACATGTCATTGCTAATTATAAAATGATGTCATTAAAGTAGATATTCAACCAAACTGGGACATAGTAAGGATTACACAGTAAGCATGTAGTATTTGGCGAATGAATGAGTAAAATGCAAGGGAAATTATATAAACTGTACCTCTTAAATAACAGAAGGAGGGGTATGATTTTCTTGGATATTTTTAAAATTCATGTCTTCAGTGCTCATTGCCAGGAGTGCATGGTAAGCCAAACAGATGCCATTCCTGTCTTAGCTAGCTTAGATTCTCAGGAAAGAGAGATGGATTATAAACATAACTTTGGAACTTTTTGATGCATGATATGAAGAAGTTCAGGGTGCTATGAGAGCAGGTAATAGGAGCCTTTTGTAGTATGGCATCTCCCCAGGGTCAATGATATTTCCATAAAAAAGTGAAATTAACATAGATTTAAAGACTGGTAATGGGCTGGGATTGTGGCTCAGTGGCAGAGCACTTGCCTCCCACATATGAGGCGCTGGGTTTGATCTTCAGCACCACATAGAAATAAATAAATAAAATAAAGGTATTGTGTCCATCTACAACTAAAATATATATATATATATTTATATTCTATAACTAAATATATATATACACACACATATGTGTGTGTGTATATAAAAGAATGGTAGAAGCTGAGGATATGGCTTAGTGGTAATGTACTTGTTTGGCGTATACAAAGTCTTGCGTTTAATCTTCAGTACCACCACCACCAAAAAAAAAAAAAAAAAAAAAAAAGAAGAAGAAGGAAAGGGGGAAAAAATGGGTAGGAATATGGCTTAGAGTCCCAAGATAATCCCCAAGGTTTAAGGCTCTTTGATATACAAGAAGTACTCACAGAACTCAGCATATAGTTGTACTATGGCACAATTTATTGTGACTAAATGAAAAGGAGCAAATGGAAACTGTGTATTGGGGTGAAGTTCTGAGGAAACCAGGTACAAAGTTCCAGGAGTATTTTCCCAGTGGAATCACATAATATTCACCCAGTTTCTTTAGCACTGAGTTGTTACAACACATGTGAATTGCGGCCTAATGGGGAAACTCAACCAACATGTTCTAAAATTCCAGTCTCCCAGAAGGAAGTTAAGTATTTAGCACAAACCACACTATTTGAACAAATAGTTTAGACCCAGAGAGTCACTCTTACCAGTTCTGGGAATGTGGGAGCCCTCCTACATTTCAAGCACCCAGTTGCCATTCAAGAGTCAACTTTGCAAATAGACTCTTCTAAGGATAGCAGCCTGAGGCCTCCTACGCTAACTCTTCAGTTTAGCTTAATGACTAAGAAAGTAGAGATGAGATGGCATGATGTCTTGGCCTTGCTTTTTAAAAGCAATGCAACAAAGAAAAAAGGAAAGAATAAATGAAGCAAATATGATCATTGTTGAACTTGGGTGGGTGGATGCTTGGAAGTTCATTATACTTGTCTCTCATTGTTTTGAAAATGTTCTTAATAAACAGAAAGAGGAAGAATAAGAGGGGGAGAAGAAGAAAAAAATGGTGTTGACCAGGCATGGAGAGGGATAGATTTGCTTAGCTCAGCTCAATTTGATTCAGTTTAAATAACAAAAATTAGTTTACTACTTACTTCAGAAAATTCACTCAATTGAAGAAGTCTTTTATTTAATAGCTATTATTTACTTTGGGTATAGCCAAGTCCTGTGAAAGGTATAAAGATAAACAGTACACAGAATATTTGCATTTGTGGCCTCGTCTATGAAATAGGTGTGTCCTCAAGTACCCCCTCACTTGAGTATTGCAAAGAATTGTTGGAAAGTGAAAGAAACCAGGTGCTGCAATTTTCATTAGCAGCCTTCTAATAAATGCAGATTGCTACCTTGAGGAGACTTCTACTGGCTTAGAAGAATATTCAATGAGGCAGAACCTTCCAGAAGGGAACAGAAATGATGACGAAGACCCTGCCTGGGAATATTGCCTTTGGCATTGGCTTGGCAGGGGAAGAGGGCCTGTTGGGTTCTCCCTTTGAGGAGATCTGGATGTGGAAGGTGAGATGATGTGTACTAGCAACTATTTAAGAGGGAATAGATAAGCTACTGAATTGGAACACAGGAGAGGTGACTTTATTTGAAAATGCCTTCAAAAGCTGTTTTGACAAGAATGGGGAGGAGGCAGTGGTATCATTAAATAAGCTGGCAACTTTTGTAACCAGCTTTTTGGTTTTCCACCTCAAGGGACAGTCAATAAACTTTGATTCCCAGCATTAATGTAATTATTTTGATTTTTCTGGCTCATTTTAGGGAAGGCTGCAAAGCTGCAATATCAGATGGCCGCAAGCAATTCAGAAATCCTATGTCCCCAAGGATACCCGCTACCGTTCAGAAGTAGCAGGAGAGGGGGTGGAATAAATCATTTCCTCTAATCTTGTTAGTGTTGAGAATATTATGGGGAAGCAAATTCATTGCAGGACTAATACCAGAAGGCTACTGTAGGCAAAGGGAAAAAATAACACAATTTTCCTGCTTTTCAAAGGTTTCCTTTAAAAATGATTATATATTTTAAAGTTGTTGCAGGAGGGGATGTTGCCCTCTCTTCTCTTCTGCTTTTGTCTACATTGTCATGTCATCTGCCATCCCAGGATTTTCCCTAATATTGCCCCATGCAGTAATGATATACTTCTTGATGTCAACTATTACTCTAGTAATATATACGGTTCATTTAGTGTAATTGGTCCAATCATTCTATGAGGTTTCATTGGACACAGAAATGGCTTTCATGAATGTCCAAGTAGTGCTTGACTAGAGAGATATGCCTCCTATGAGCCTGCTGATTTTTCCCCCCTGAGAAAATTTTTAACCTGGCAGCTGATTTTGGAGGTTTTATGGCTATGCACAGTTATGAATGAAATAGAGTAATTGAAATTTCCTAATCATGAGAGTAGAATCAAAGAATGTATTTGTCTTAAGAAGTTAAACTTTCATCAGAGGAGATGCACAAAGTTGAAAAGATGTTTTTTTCACCTTATCTCCTAAGCAATAAAAAATTAAGAGGTGATATGTATGAATTTGCAGAGTACTTTTTTTTTGTTTTAAATTTTTTTAACTTGAAGGCTTGTGAACAATAACTTAAGGCTGGATTCTTCTTAATGTAAATTGTAATGTAAATACCTTGAGGCCTAGGCCATGGGCCTTGAGTATAAATCATCATTGGCATAATAACAGCAGAAACCATCCATGACTGGCAGAGTGCTGTGAACACTGTTGGCTGGAAGCAAACTTGAACTTACATGTGTCAGGCCCCTGATATTAGAAGGCCAACACTTCTTACTCAAATATGTCTTAACCCAAGATTTTCAACTGTATTTTCTCTAGTGGCCTTCTGAATTTTAGGTCCCATCTATTCCATCAGAATCATCTGTAATACTAAGAAAAGAAAAAAGCAAATAAAGGCCATATCATTAGATGGTTCAAAGTTTGGGGGCCAGGAAGCCTGGTAATTTCAACTTTTTCCAATTGGATGATCCCTTTATCTGTCATTCAGTTAGACTCTATACACTATTTTCTACCCCCTAAAAATTGTATTCCTCCATTCTAAGAAGCTTGGATTTTCCATATTTTAATGTTTCTGAAATAATATCTTATAATTGATATGCTCATTTAGTGTTTCTTTGTGTTGCTGGAAAAGTTATCATTAAAATAATGGCATCTTAGATTTCAGGCAATGTGTTTTCTCTCAAATTTCTCTTCTTGTCAACTTAGCTGGTCTCATCTAAGTTTGGGCCACCACTGCCTCTTCCTTAGCTGAAATACCTGGCTAACTGCTCTACATAGAGCATCTCCAACCCATTTCCCACATTGATGCCATACTGATCATATAAAATACAACTAGGATCTTGTCATTTCCTTATTTAAAGTCCTTTAATGGCC
The DNA here is from genome assembly GCF_964194105.1 of Spermophilus citellus. Lineage (NCBI taxonomy): Eukaryota > Metazoa > Chordata > Mammalia > Rodentia > Sciuridae > Spermophilus > Spermophilus citellus. The sequence continues at coordinate 54,532,422 of NC_138184.1, read as the reverse complement.
TTCTATCACTTTTAAGTAAAGACCCAAACCATTTAGAGTGGCTTGTAAGACTTTATATGACCAGGCCCTTGCTTCCCTTGTCCATCTTCTTTCAAACTCTACCCTCTTACTGACCTCCCTTTGTCTCCCAATTCTGCCATTGAGAAGCCAGATACTTACTGAATCCATGGCCTAGATGTACCAACACTTAGTAAATAAAATGTTTTCCCCTTTCTCTTCTCCCCTCACCCCCATCATCTTTTCTTCCTCCTCTCCAAATATTTTTTAAAATTTATTTTTGATTAAAGTTAAACTTATTTTAAAAAGAAACCAATATTTTCTAATATGTGTTTTAAAATTAAAAAGTTAGCCTTTTGCAGGGCACATGGCACCTACTTGTAATCCTAGCGGCTTGGAAGTTTGAGGCAGGAGGATTGCGAGTTCAAAGCCAGCCTTAGCAATGGTGAGGTGCTAAGCAACTCAGTGAGATGCTGTCTCTAAAGAGAGTACAAAATAGGACTGGAGATGTGGTTCAGTAATTGAGTGTCCCTGAGTTCAATCCCTGGTAGCAAAAAAAAAGTTGGCCTTTTGATCAATAAAACCAAGTTCTGTGCCTTCAGTGTTTCATTTAATACCTTTCAGCAACTACTTCTCTAGGTAGAGTGTTCTGCCTTCTGTTATATTTGTGTTTTCCATTAAATGAGGCTTCTGACATACAGAATTTGGTCTCCCCTCCAATATCTCCTTGATTGATCCCTTTTCTTTTCTCATTTAACTAGCATCCATTTTTTAGGTTTCAGTTTAAATGGTAACTGCCCAAATTAGATTCTATTAATTTGCTAACTGTTAATCCCATCAGATGAACTGCCTTCTTTTTTATAACTGCTTTCTTTGTTATAAAAATATTTTATGTCTCATTTATTGTCATAAAATGAAATTTGTAGATAATGCAACCTACCAACCTTTATACTTCACAATAGCTTATGGTATAAAGGAGAAAGAAAAGGGAGGTGATTTGCAAGAAAGTATTGCAGTGCACAGTTTCAGGCACAACTGCACCTGAAGACAATAAATCAGATGCTTATATCAACTTGATAAGAATAAATTAGAATTTGAGAAAAGATATTAGAGACCATTCTGTGCAACAAGTATAGGAAATGAAAGAAGAGAGGAATGAGGGACACTAGAATAAAAGCTAGTCTGAGGATAAATGGTAACATGTATGATGAGAAAAAGAGGGAATAATCTTAGTTAGAAGCATGGCTGACATGCTAAGATGAATAATGTAGTTTGAAGTAGAGAATATAAACAAGTGTTCCATTCCCTGGAAGTGAGTTGGATTTATTTATAAAGGTAGCTGCAAAATAATTCCTTATGTTATGATAAGGGACTGAGCAGTATTGAAGAATCGCTGGAAGAATACCTCTAATCTTGAAATCCTCCCTCAGGTTGAGGCATACATTTGGTCTCCAGTTCTTAAAAAGTCATTCAGTAGGCCACAGGGAATAGGAAATGGATTGGAAAAAGAAACAGTAATATAAAAAGCTATAAAGAAGTTGTGCGGGAGACCTCTAAAGATAGTTTTACTGTAAGATTGAGAAACAAGAAGAAAATCCAAAATAAGTAAATAATTTTAATCATTAATTTTCACAGCATAGATTTTTCTTCATTGGACTGCAGAATTTTTAAAAAGTATATAATATGGCAATAAAAACACTCTCCATGAATGCAACTTAGTGCTGCCTGTGAGAATCATGCATCATGTCCAATTTAATAATGTTGAGTGCTAAGCTGTAGTTGTAGCTTGGTGGTAGAGTGCTTGCCTACTGCATGTGAGGCACTGGGTTCGATCCTCAATACCACATAAAAATAAATAAATAAAATAAAGGTATTGTGTCCATCCACAACTAAAAAAAAATAAAAAATAATATTGTGTGCAAAGCTTGTTTATTTCTTACATACTTGATTGTGACAGATATAAACGAAGACTAATACAGCTGAGTTTTATCACTAGACTGAGTATCAGAAAACTCCATTGCTGTCAGTGTTATGATTTCTGAAACAGTGAATAACTGGTAAAGTGTTGAATTAAATAAAGTACATTATTCCTTCAGTTTGTATGCTAGTTGCGTTTCTGAAAAATTCAGTGAAAATTAAAAATGTGCAAGAAATACTTTGGGCTGTTTTGTAAAACAGTCATAATTTTTTTCATGAATGTCTGGTGGGACATTTGAAAGTCATGAGAGACACATGATCATTTTTCACCATGTAGGCCTGTCTTGAGCCGTGCAAAAGATCTAGTGTCCCTGGTACCTTTCAGAAGGCACTAGTTACATTCCCCATTAATGAAACAGCCACTCACCCTTCCCAGAAAAATCCCTCTAGGGGACAATATCAACCCTGTTGAGCATTACTGTGCAAAAGAGCTCTGCATTTTCCCTCTTCACTTCTAGCACACTTGTAGTAACTTGTTCTTTCATTCTCAGACACACTGAAGGGTCCAGATTGAAGGGTCTGTGAGTTCAGGGGAAGTCTGGCTCATTTACCATTTTATCTTCTTGCCTGGGGCAATGCCAAACATGTGCAAGATTTTTCAGAAATTATTTATTGAATAAACAAAAAGACAAAGACAGACCTTGGGTTCCATTTATAGCTATTTGATAAGTCCATTGTAGAGGATTTTGGAGGTGACACTTAAGTTGGATACTCAAGCAACCTAGTTTGCCCGAGATGGTCCTAGTTTATACCACTTTTCTTTGTATCTAATCCAGTTTAGCCCCCCCCCCCCTTTTTTGTGGTGCTGGGGATTGAATCCAGGGCCTTGTGCATGCAAGGCAAGCACTCTACCAGCTGAGCTATATCCCCAGGACCAAGTTTAGCTTTTTTTTTTTTTAGTGAAAATAATTTTATTTTTGGAAACCATTTTAGAATAGAACTATATTTATAAATGTCTACCATTAAAATAAAACCAACTTGTCAATCTACAAGCAAATATTTGAAAAATTAGATAATTGTATTTATTCTTAGTGCTCCTTTTAGTCTCTAAAGTGTCTTGGTTTGAAAAATAAATTATTCATTGCCATACTACATGTGATCCTTAGCAACATATCAGAAAGTTGTTCTTTTCAAAAAAAAATCCCCTTTTCCCTGGCAAGGAGTAGATGCCATAAAAATGCCATCTACTATTCTGCCATTTACTGGTGCCATTTTGGTAGTTTCTCACTTTTCTGAATTTATTCTGATTAGCCCTGAAATATTTGCCTCTTAATTTTTTGATGGGCTTCTTTTTAACCTTATGAATTATTTTTCTGTATCAACTATGCTTTTTGCTAAGTGGAATATTTAGATTTGTTTAAAACTTAAGGATTGAATGTGTCTATGGCTGCTTATGTCTTTAAAATTTTTTTTCCATTGAAAGCAATGAAGATCCAAGAGCTGTAGTCTCAACTAGAATTTATAAGTTTTTTTTTTTAAATCTTCATTTGAACTCTTCATCTGGGAGCATTCAACTTTACAAATATATGATTTGAATTTTGTGTACTAGTTTTCTCTTCAGTTGAAATCAATAAGATCTGATTTTTATTGTTTTCTTTTATCTCTAAATATAACAGCCATGAAAGAAAATATTAGACCTTACTTTAAAATAAAAGCTAGATGTCATATGTCCCCTTGTGAACATTAATCCAAGAGAAACTACCACATATTCCCATGAAAAAGACATGTACCAGAATCTTCAAGGCAGCTTTATTCATGGTAGGCAAAAACTTAAGAAAATCCAAATATTCATCAGTGCACCTCATTGTGAACAAACTGTAGTACAGCTGTTCAATGAAATATCATTCAACAATAAGAAACAACAGGTATATACTACAGTGTGGATGCAGCCAAATGTATTATGTTGAGAACAGAAGCCACAAACAAAGCAGTATGCACTATATTACTACATTTATATAGCTTTCAAGAGGCAGGAGAATGAATCAATGATAATAGAAGCTAGAAAAAGGGGGTGATAGGATCCAATTGCCTGAAAAAGATCCAGGGGAATTTTTCTGGAAATAAATTTATATTTTGTTGAGTTTATACACATGAAGATATCATGGAGGGCTGGGGTTGTGGCTCAATGGTACAGTGCTTGATTAGCATGTGTGAGGCACTGGGCTTGATTCTCAGCACTGAATATAAATAAATAAAATAAAGATCCATCAACAATTAAAAAATGTTAAAAAACAGATGTCATGGAGCTATATATCTGATTTGTGTATTTTACTGTGTGTAAATTATCCCTCTAAATATCCATAGAGAAGGAAACAGGATATACAAAATTTCTTTTTAATTAAAGATGATGTGTGCTTGTTTAGAAAATTAATAAAAATTGAAAGAAAATAAATCATTCATAGCCGTACCACATAAATCATTTGGTTAATTTTTTTCCAGTCTGTTGTCTTGGGCATAGTTTTTTTTTAAAATTTTTCCTTCAGTTTTCTTCCCTCTATTTTCTTTCTCTGTTTCTTTGACATATTTAATATTTATATTTAACTGGACTTCTGAATCTGATAATAACACTTTTTGAAGAGAAAGGACTTTTGAGGAAATTCTTTTGTTCACTAATGAAGTAGCATTCATGATGGATAGCCTTCAATTTAAAAATTATTGTGAGTATTTTAATAGCCAGGTGGTAAAGGCAAATACAGTTAGAAAGACATTGGGATTTGTTTATATTTTTTTTCCAAGAAGAAAAAAAGGAACTGGCTTTCATATAAATGAATGATAAGTTTCTGTGATTTTCCCTATATTTCCCCCCACACACTGATCTCATATTGTATTTTATACATTGGATTGCAGCTGTGAGGAATTCTTCTAAACTCATGGATATAAATATTGTATATTTTCATACATTCAAAAGTCATACACATATGAATATGTGTGTGTATACAAATATATATGTGTACACACACAGACACACAGGAGATATATATACACACACACAGAATCTTCAAGGCAGCTTTATATACACATATGTACACATACTAGGGCATTATGCATGCTGGGCTTCTACAAATCTTGGTCATATATTTTTCTTTAATCTTCATGTAATATCCATGAAGGTTTTAGTATTAAGAATTTTGGGGGTATTGTGCAGGCTGACAATTCATTGCACACCGTTCTTAAAATTCATATTGCAGCATATTAAGATTGGATCCCCAAATTCTTTGTAGAAGAGCCTTGGCACTTTGGCTCACCCTATATTTAGCCAACATGACAGAAAAATACATCATTTTTTTCCTCCTGTGAAAGAAAACAAGTGTGAAAATAATGGAAAAGATATGTAGCCTAAAACAAAGCAACATAATTTGCAGAGTGAGTTGCTTAATGTATTATATAGTTATTATCTCACTCAAGCTCCCCAGGTAATATAATTGCTAATATTAAAAAATCTGTTTTGTTTTGTCACCTCAACAGAACATTTTGCCTTGAGACTTAATTAATGCATTTCTCTCTTAAGCATGTGTTTTAGACACAATGGGTATACCCTTAAATAACCTTTCGAACACCACACAGTTCTGCAGTTTTTAAAGAGGCAGAAAACAACCAGAAAAAGAACTTGGTTCTCTGTGTTCTCTTGGTAACTCATAGAGAATAATTTTGTTAGGATCATCTTTATTAGAGGCAGCTGTCAGTAAGGGTTTCTCCCCCTTGGATGAAAACAAAGGCGCTATAGAGGAATGTACATAAAGATGGCACCCACGAGGCATTAGGATAAATAAAAGTAGGCAATATTAATGATGCTCATTAGCAGATGTCACTGTTGGGGATGAAGTAAATTCCATGCCAAAGTGTTTCATATATTACACTTTTCAAAACTGTCAACTTCTCGACTTTGATGTATGTCCACGTGAATATTTTTAATAAGTTCCTACAGTCATCTCTTTACATATACCCTGAAGAATCCTGTGGAATTGCTGTCAGCAATATCACAAAGACACTTCTGCCTAATAATTGGTGCTTCACTTAGAAATGTGAAGGCTTAGATCATTACATTTCCACTTATTCATGTGTAAATATTTGTTTAAGAATTAGTTTAAAAATATTGTATGACCAAGCAGATTCTGTAGTTTAAAGCAATCTTCCACAGGCTGTTGCCTGTATAACTAATAGAATTACATATGCATAAAACTGCTTTTACTGTAGAAGCCAAAATGCAGAATAATAGCTTGTCAAACTGTCATTTGCAAGTGAGATCATAGATTTTATAGTCCAAATTAGGTTGTGTTCTTTTCCTTTTTGTCAGGTCATATTCTAATAACCATATTGTGCACTAAACCCTGTGATTATCCCAACACTTGACAGATGGTAGGCTGTTAATTTGTATGTAAGAGACAGTGATTGCCAGTGCCCTAACAGTATTCAACAAAATATGAAATGTCAAAATCCACTTTTGGTTACGTTTTGCTTGACTTCATTTTTAGCAAGGTAATGCTAGGCACAAGAGTTTTAGTAGCTAAGCATATGTTTCATTTTACTATGCTGAATGATTTTACTAACCACTAGAAATACAAAGGATTAAGAAAAAAGTGATTTTTCTTGTTTATAGTCTGTTTTCTGCTTTCCTTTGGAGAGTGGTTGTTGGCATGAGGGGTTTATTGGAGGGACTAGATAAAAGCTGGGAGCAGATAGGATTTAATTGCTCAGTGTTGATGATAATTATGGTACAGTAGTAGCTTACACAGAAGTTTAGGTGGGGGACAAAATAATTTAAAAGTTTAAGTTAAAAGTACATTGGCAAATTCACTAAAAACTATTAGAACTAATAAAAGAGTTCAGCAATGTGGCAAGATACAAGATCAATATACAAAATCAATTTCATTTCTGTATATCAGCATTGAACAGTCTGAAAATGAGATTAAGAAAACAATCTCTTTTATAATAGCAGTAAAAAAGAATAAAATACCTAGTAATAAAGTTAATAAAATAAGTACAAATCTGGAACACTGAAAATGATAAAACATTGGAGAAAGAGAATAAAGAATAAGTGAATGGAAAGATGGCCCATGTTTATGGATCAGAAAACCTAATATTGTTAATATTGAATATTTCCCAAAATGATTGACACAGTTAGCCAATCCCTTTCAAAATCCTAGTGCTTTTTTTTTGTAGAAATTGACAGGTTGATCCTAAATTGTGTATGGAACTACCAAGGACTTAGAAGCTACACAATCTGTAAAAAGAACAGAGTTGAAGGATTCATACTGCTTGATTTTAAAACTTCCTACTAAGCTAGTATCCAGAGTGTATGACACTAACATAAGAATAGATCAACAAAATGGAATTGGGAGTATAGAAATATACCCTCACTCTTATGGCCATTTGATTTTGACAAGAGTACCAAGATGATTCAGTGGGGGACACATTACTCTTTACAATAAATATTGCTGGGTAAACTAAATAGCCATATGCAAAACAATGAGTTTGACTGTCTATCACATACATACACAGCAATTAGCTCAAAATGAATCATAGACCTACATGTAAAAGCTAACACTATTAAATACCTAGGATAAAACATAGGAGTTAATCCTATAACACTGAATTAGTTCTCTCAAATACAATAACAAAAGCACAGGTGACAGTTTTATGATCTCTAAAGTAAAAATAGTTTGGACTTCATCAATATTTAAAATTTTTCTGTGTCAAATGACACCATCAAGAAAGGGAAAAGATGATCCAAAGGTAGAAGAAAATCATATCTGATGAGAGGGCTTGTATCCAAAATACAAAAAGAACTCTTTCAGCTGAATAATAATAAAAAACTCCCACAAATAAAAGACAGGCAAAGGAGTTGCATAGGTATTCTTCTGAAGAATATATATATATATAAGGTTAATAAGCATATAAAAATATGTTCAATGCCAGTCACCATTAAGGTAATTAAATCAAATGAAATCAAGACCAGGATGAGATACCATTTTGTTCATACTAGAATAGCTAAATTTGAAAAAAGGACAATAATAAGTGTTGGTGAAAATAAGGACAGATTGGAAACCACACACATTTTGAGGAGATTGTAAAGTGGTGGTGTAACATTTTGGAAAACAGTATGGCAGTTCCCCAAAATGTTAAACATAGTTACCATATGATCCATAAAGTCTACTTTTTCCTAAATATATATCCAAGAAAGTTAAAAATATATATCCACACAAAAATTTGATGTGAATGTTCATAGTAGCATTATTCATTTTTTTTATAACCCCAAAGCAGAAACAAGCCCAGATGTCTTTCTACAATGAACAAGTAAAACAAAAGTGGAATATTAGTACAATGGAATTATTCAGACTTTATAAGAAATTAAGTATGCAACATGACTAAACTCCAAAAACATTTCAAGTGAAAAAAAACAGTCACCAAAGGATATGCAATGTATGATTTCATTGGTGCGCTATGCCCAGAATAAGCAAATGCACACACAAAGTAGATTTGTTGATTAATAGAACTGGGTTGCAAGAAAGTGCAGAATGACTACTAATGGATATGGAATTTCTCTTTGGGATAATGAAAATGTTATAAAATTGATGGTGACATTGGTTGCAGAACTCTGTGAATATACTAAAGACTAATAAATTGAACAATTTAAATGGATAATTTTATGGTATATAACATATATCTTTATAAAGCTGTAAAAAAAAAAAGAACACCCCACATTGGTAATAGAATAGAAAAGGCAATGCATGTATTATGCTAAAAGTACAATGATTGCCTACATTCACAATATTGAACTAAAAAAAATTCAATTTCTCCTTTAAAAACTCTAAAACAGGTCTGTAGAAAATTCTTTTTAGAATGCCAAATAATGATAAGACCAATGACTAGTCAAAAGCTCATGAAGGATTTTTCCTGTGTAGCACCATAACCATTTAGAAATGCTAAACAACCAATGTTTTTTTTTCATTGTGTAAGCATGTGTCTCTCAAAAGTAATCAATACACATAGCATATGCATACTATGTAAAATGCTCTATGTTATATGTCATGTGAATTATACTAATACATTATATATACTGTGTTAGCCAGCTTTCTGTTGCTAGGACAAAATATCTGAGAAAATGAATTTAAAATGGGAAAAGATTTGTTTGGGCTCATAATTTCAGAGGTTTCAGTCCATGGTTACTTGGCCCCTTCACTTTGGGCCTGTGATGAGCCAGAGCATCATGATGGTGAACATATGGTAGATCAAAGCTTCTCACTTCAGGCGGCCAGAAAACAGAGAGAGAAGAAGGACCTGGAGTCCCAATATCCCCTTCAAGGGAACACATCCACAACCTAACTTCCACCACCTAGGCCCCATCTCCTGAAGGTGCCACCGCCTCCCAATAGCACCATGGTCTGGGAACCAAGTCTTTAGCACATTAGCTTTTGGGGGACATTTAAGATCCAAACCACCACAACATATATACTGTATATACTATGCACAAACATTAGAAACTTGTACCAAATTGGTCTCCATATAACTACTTTCTCTTTCTCAATTATTCTTCCCAAGTATTATGTCACTATCTTATTTTTCTGTGTTAATTGTTTGGATGATTTCTATCAGTAAAATATATTTTTTAAAATAAAATACATTTTTAATATCATGTTTTATATTTGATATATTTTAATCATTTAAAACCTGTTGGGATCTTTTCCCTCAACCTGTATCTTCACCATTGTTTAGGCTATCATTAGTTTTATAATTTTGTGGGCAGTGAAGGGCAATAGACAACACAGTTGAGAAACAAATATAAAATTTGTTAATGTTAAAATTCATCATGTTTGGTAAAGAAATTCAATTTTAAATGCGTTGTAAGGTATATATTATTGATATTACTAAGATAGTGGAGAAAAGCTTGAGTCTACCTTTAAAAAATTGTGTTTTAAGATGTGAATATTTTGCCTTTTTTTGGTCATGCTTCAGAGATTTAATTTTCCCTCCCTAAAGTATGGTCTTAAAAGCTGACAGCCTAACTTTAAATGTTAATAGTTACTCCTGATATATTTGGATCATTCCTTTTGCATGGTTTAAGAAAGTCCTAGGGGGAAAAATGTTAATTTACAGGTAACTTGTCAAATAGTTTTCATTTTAAATAGATTTAAATATTATATCATACAATTATTTTTTCTTTTTCTATGTCACTTTTATAATGATCATTTTTAGTGGTTGTATGGTTTCTTATACATTGTGTGCCATGAAGTATTGAAGCACATTGAAAGAATTTTAGAGATTAGCTGGATCATCTTTAGTTTCTCATTTCAAAGAGGAGGTAAGGTGATCCCTCCCAGTTAGAGGTCTGAAGTAGAGTCCAGGTATCTTTTTCCCAGTTCAGTGATTTGACCCACATTCAAACACATCATTGACTTGATTCATTTTGCATACAGTTCTTAGGAGCACATCTGTGATCTAAAATGATGCATAATCACATTCTTCTTGGAGGGAAAAACATACAAGGTGGAAGTTTAGTACAAAAGCTTACTTTGACTCAGCTGCCTAAACTTTTAGTATCAGGGAGAAAAGGGAGTTGGAGTACAACCTGGTATTTCCCATAGTTAAGAGTAAAACCAAAATGGGAAAAAAGATATAATCAGAACCCACCACCATCCTATTTCAGCACAGCATGTAATTCTCACTTAAAGAAAAGTTTTTTAAGAGAAAGCATTTTAAGATAATATCTCCATGAGCCATTTCCACAAAAAGCAAGTGAAGCTTGACTCCTCCTGAGAAATTGCTTTGCAATTGTGAAGGTGCAGAGAGAGCCCTGGATCCTGAGGAGGACTGGTCACGTGAGGGTGTGTGTGAATGAGCTGATCTGCGTGAGACCTGAATAGTAAATGAGAACTCACTGTGGGGCTGGGTAGTACTAGAGTCATCATGGAGATGCAGTTACCAAGGACTGAAGCCCTAGGCAACTAACTGCTGTATTGCTGGGAGCTGGTTGAAAACTTAGTAACTGCTTTTGAGAAGTGACATTGCCATTACAATTCTGAGAAAGCTGGAGTTTCCCTTGGATCATCCAATCGATGAAGCTGTAAATGACCTCCTTTTTTTTTTCCCCCCAATTGGTGAAACACAAAGCAGAGATCACTGGTCCTAGATTTCTTTTTCTTTTCCCCCTGAAATTGTAAAGAAAAAAGAATATGAAGCCACATCCAGTGTGACAGCATCTGTGTTCAGTTTCTGAGAAGTATTCTCCCTGTTTCTGTGGAGTGGCTGGGAGAAGGTGCTTGGCACTGACATTCAAATGAACGTATCAAATATCTCTCTGGGCTACAGAATTTCTTTATCTGATATTGCCACAACAAGCAGCTCAGAGGTGTTTGTCTGTATCACTCTGGGCCTTTTATATTCTGACTGTTGAATGAAGGGACCTCAGGACTAAGACTTTTCTTTGAAAAAGAGCAGTCCATTATCGGTGTCTTTGAAGCTCCAAAGTGAGTACTTTCTACTTGGATAAAGCGCCACAATAGGTGGAAGGAAGCAAAGACAGCCTTATAAATTTCCCTGTGCTCAAGCAGACCTATTGTTGTCTTTATTAAAATTATGCCTCCAAGCAGGTGGTACTGTTCTCAGTGATACTTCTGAGTTAGCTTGAAAGAAATCACTGGAAACTTCACAGGTCTGGAAAACAGTTTAGACTGCCTTGAGAAATGTGCAAGAAGATCACAATTGCTGTGCATGCAAGGTGCACTGGACAGATTTATTGTCATATTTTAAAACTTGAAACTTTGGCAGTTATATAATAAAGATAAGTAAGCTGGTTGACATCAACACATGCATTCTGTTTGTTCGTTGTACATCAGTGTACCTCCCAGGGAGGGCTATGACCCAAATTCCATATGCATTCAAGACTTTCATTAGATAAGAATAACATACACTTATCATTAGAACCTACTAATTAAACCAAAAAGTGACATTTCAAAGTAATGATACTCCCTAGTGTCTTAATGTAAAATACTCCCTAGTCTATTTTTAATGAACTGGTATGCCATGGATGTTTAAAATATTATTTTGTTTTGAACTTGTGTTTTTATTATTTTCAATGGTGGTGATGACCAGCAAGGTAGAATATTATTCCAGATGAAGAAAGAAGGAGATCAGAGAGACCTGCAGGGGCTTTGGGCTTAAATGGCAGTCACATGCCAGGTACCTCCGGGCATTCTTGCATTCATTGATGCATGCAGCTTTTGATTGCATGCTTGCTACTTCCTACCTCTCTGCTAGATTCTCAGGATGCATTGGTTACTAGAACACAGATGGTCCTACCCTCTAGGAGCTTACTTCCTCCCTTTGATTCTGTACCAAGTGTTATTTCTTTGACATATTTTGCATTGGTTATTCAGAGAAACTGCAGACCTCTGTAGATATGGGGATAGCTCTGGAAAGCTGTCCTTTTGTAATGAGAAATTTATATCTACCTCCATCAGTAAATAGTGAATTCAGGCATGGACATTTCTACTTGACACCCCAGCCTCTTTTGCCTAGGAAAGGTGTTTCCACAGGAAGAAGAGTGTCAGATTACTGGCCCACTGGAGATTACCTGGGAGAATTTATCTGAATAACAAAAGGAGCCTTGCTTGCTCTGTGCATCCTTTTGCCACCACTGTTCCTCCCAGAAGCCCACACCCATGCCCCTTTGTTAAACTCCAGACAAGGTTCAGCTGTCTTGTATCTCTTTGTGTTTCAGACTCAGGTGCTTCCTGGACATGTAATAACATTTGTATGTTATTTTTCCTGTTATCTATTGTCAGTTTATTTCATAAATTTAATTATGGATGCTTCAGAGGGTAAAGAGTAAATTTAAAACTTCCCTGCAGCATCATTAACAGCAGAAAGGATAATGTGTCCAGGGCTGGTTGTATATACTCCTCACCAGTTATTGCAAAATTTTAGATATTTTTAGTTGATAGTGAGTCTCCATACCAATACTCTAATTTTTTTCTTACATTCACACCTTTGTCAGCTACATTTGGATTATAAGTTCATGACCTAGTGCTATGTCTAAAGCCCCACTTCTCTTATTGGTATACTGTTGGCACTGTTTAAATGTTCATTCTCTGCTGTGTACCTCACTCCTCCCCCCCCCCCCCCCGCCATTCTAAATCATAGCAGCACTGATCACCAAGACCTAGGGTTTATATTATGAGTCGATATTACTCTTTAAAATGTCACTGGGATTTGTATTTTTGAGCCTTGTTGTGAAAATTTGCTAACTAAACCAGTTGTCATTGGCTATAATAAATATAGGGAGGAGGGTCCCCTTCCTTCAAGATCATTACTTCCTGATGGCTTTAAATCCTCAAGTAACTAAGAGGTTGACCTCTTCTTTAGCTCTCTCCCTGTTGAGAAGAGAAACATGCTCTTTCTCTGTTAACAGAAGCTGTGCAGAGCTCTCAGGGGGAGGTCAGATTTGAACATAGACAAGCAGGGTACAGAGTTTTCAGGAGAAAGATAAGAGTCTTGCTAGAAGAACAAAAGCAGGAAAGAGAAAGAGGAGGATTCGCTTTCTTTACCTCTTCAACAGCCTATGTCTCATCCATACATTTTCCCAGAAGTAAAAGCAAACAGATTATTGTAGTCGTCATCCTCATTATTGTCATCTTTATTATCATTGATGTTATTTAATTAGTATACAAATTCCTAAACTAGCAGCCTATATTAATTGGATTGTGTGAATGACTAAATAAGTCCAGAGTGTTTAGGCAACTTACTCCAAACCCCAGATCTGGTAAATGACATGGTCAGTATCCCTCTCCCACTCCAGGGTTAGCTCCCCTAAGAGTGCTTTTGACCTCTATACTCTGTTACCTCTCATCTTGTATTCTTTTTTCTGCCTTTTCTTGCACAAACATCTGTTAAAAGCTTTTATCCTTATAAATGGAGATGAGTTAAATATTCAGGTTGTTTTTGATCTGTAAGTGAACATGGCTGTTTTCTGAGTCTTTTTTTTTTCAGATGAATTTTCTAAAACTGAATTCCAGGCTTTCAAATGACTGTGCACAGTGATGGTGACTGATTTTAGACTGCTTTTGCTATTCAAATCCACTTAAAGTACCAGCATTCTTAAAGTGATGTATACCATAAACCCTACTTAGAAGATTATAATGCCATATATGCATGAGCAAGGACTCACTGTGTGGAAATGAGATTGCTCTTCATGCTACAGCAAAATTTATTGAAGCATCTATTATATATGTATCCTGCTATTCAAATTCTTAAAGGAAATCCTGGCTATTTATTTATTTTCCTGCCTACTTCTACAAAGGACTTGAGGTAGTAACTAGTATATTTTACTTATCAATGAGAGCTAAAAATTCAAAGACAGAATAATTTTATGAAAGAGTGATGTGAGACATTGATATTCATCCTGGAATTGATGTCTCTAAAAACTAGTACTAGCATTTACTGTTAGATAGTTCTGGCTTTGATTCTCTACCTGGCTACTTTCTATGTGACTTTGGACAAGGCTTATGAATTTCAGCCTCAATTTTTTGATTTCTAAAATAGGGGTAAAAAATAAAAGTTCCTTATCACCATGTGAGTTACCTAAGAAAATCTTTGTAAAGTTCAGAGTACAGTGTCTGGTATCCAGTAGTGTTCAATAAATGTGATGATAATGATAATGGAGGTGATTGTCATGGTAAAAGAACTGAAAGAGAAATTTTATATGGAAGCTAAATGTTTGAATCTAACTAATTGTTCTTGTTGAGTGAGGATGGAGCCCCCAACTTACTCAGCATAGCCACAAAATACCAGTACTCAGATGTGTCCACACAAACAGTTCAGAGATGATAATTCTTGATTTGAAATTAGGGAAAGCAAGACAGTGATACAGTAGAAACATACCAAGGCAAGATGCTACAGTTAAGCATTAAGAGCTCTGCTGCTTTAAGTTCACATGATCTTATGTAATTTCTTAACCTTTCTGAGCCTCAGTTTCCCATTTTGTGAAATGACGATAGCAATACCCACCATGCTGTTTTGAGGACCACGTGAGAGAGATTGTTTGAATGGACTTTGGAGATTATCATGATCAGTTTGGGCTGCTATAACAGAGTGCACTATAGACTTGTGCCTTACACAATAAATATTCATTTCTCAGTTCTGAAGATTGGGGAGTCAAGGTTCTGGAAGATCTGATGACTTGTTTGCAGATAGCCATGTTTTCCTTGTAACATCTCAGGACAGAGAGTAGAGCTCTCCTTTTTTGACAGTATTAATCCTACCCTCATGACCTAAATATCTCCTATCTTATACCATCATGTTGGGGGTTAGGGTTTCTACATATGCATTTGACTGGGAGTGAGGAGACACAATGGCTAACCAATAATAAAGATATACTGGTTTATAAACCTTGTTTGGAGATTACATTATAATAAATGTATATTTTTGTTTGTTTTTAGATTCTGGGGATTGAGTTCGGGGTACTTTACCACTGAGCCATATCTAGAGCAAAAGATGCTTTTTATTTTGAAAAAGAGTCTCACTCAGTTTGTTTAGGCTTATCTTGAACTTGTGATTCTGTTGCCTTAGCAAGACTCCGAGTCTTTGGAATTACAGGTGTGTGCTGCCATACCCTGCAATAAAAAAATAATTTTGATGTAGAGTTGTAATTGGGACTTTATATATGCCCTCATAAGAGCATGCTGTTGTGATTTGTCTTTTATTTTTAATGATACAAATCCATCAGTTGATCTCATTTACTTGGAAATACTAGTGTGTCAGCATAACACTTTGAAGTCCAATGGTTGATTTTCTCTGGAGACTTTTCCACTTTTGATTTTGGGATGCTGTGCCCATGTTCCTTACACCCTGGCAGGCAAGAGGAAGCACTAGTGTGGCAGTAGATTCAGTGGGGTATGAATCTACATCCCAAATTGGGAGCTGATGAAGGTGTGCCCCAGAGCCAAGCCACATTAGCCCAGTTAGAAGGATATGCCGACTTCAAGCCACAGGGCCCAGCAATGAACTGCTGGAGAGCAATTGTAGCCTGTGGAGTGGCCTGTTGTGCCACCATCGTTCCTGTCAGTGTCACCATCATCACCATTAAGCCTTTATTAAGTGCTGGTGTGCAGAGATCCCTTAGGTGTCATTGCAGGCTGACAGGCAGCTTTGTGTTTTAAATAAGAGCTGTGCTCATGTCTGTGAGTTGAGAAGCCCGGCTGTAATCCAAGGCAGGCCCGCTTGCATGGCCATATGGGTTCATAAGAGAAGAGCTGGTGGCTGTTCATGTGTCAGCTCAGTCATGGCACCTTCCTCTAAGAACTGCTTCTTTCTCACTTTCAAGGATGGGAACCTCTGGTGGTCAAGTTTTCCCCTTGGCTCCCATGGCTATGTCTGAGTAGATCACAGATGCACAGCTGACTCAGGCTGAACTAGTCAGATTGTTTTTCTCAGAAGTTAAACCTGGGACTGAGACATGTGGAGATAATGAATGGATGGGTAAACGTGGAAGCTGTGTACAGACTAATCTTCCATTACTTCAATACTCTTCATAACAACCTAAAGGTCTTCTAATTCTTATTTTCATAGGAAAGAATTTAGTCATAGAAAGGTTAAGTAATTTATTCTGAGGTCATATAGTAAGTTAATGGCATAACCAGGAGTGAACCCAGGTAGTACGAGCTCATAAGTTTAGCCATTATATAGCATAAGACAGAAAGAGAGAGAGAGAGAGAGGAGAGAGAGAGAGAGAGAGAGAGAGAGAGAGAGAGAGAGAGAGCCCAGTCTTATGCAGAGATGCAGGTTAAAAGACTGTGAGGTGCAGCATGGAAGGGGGAGAGATTGATTAGAGAAAAGCTGCCTTGATTCTATAGGTCCAGATCTTAGTGACTATACTTTCTTAACTTGGGCTCTGAAAAGTATCTCTATGTCCTTACAAATGAATTCTTTGTGCTCAGAGTAGTTTCAGTGGATGCCTATTACTTGCAACCAAAGGAGTCTTGACTAAGTGACCATACCATCAGTTTGGTAATAATGACAGTGGATCACCCACTGGCCTTTGTAGCCCCAGGTATCTTTATAGTAGCTGTAGGCAGTGTCCAGCCCAGTGGAGGAGAAAGGCTTGTAAACCAGTGATTGGAGCATAGAGTGACAAGGGCTCTGAAAGAGGTAAGCATTAAGTTGCTATAGAAACCCAGAGGCGTGGCAAAAAAATGAGACTGTGGTAGGGTGTAAGCAATCAGGGAGGGATTTCAGAGAGGGAGTAGTTGAACTGTGTTTTGAAGAATGAGTAGGATTTATCCATATGGAGAATGAATGGGAAAAAAGGTAGTGAGAATAGTGGGTGTTCCTGCCTACCTCCTCCCATATGAAATCTATGATACATTTTAGAAACGGCTAGAAATTCAGTGTGATGAGGAAAAGGGAGGAGCAGCAGGACATGTAACTTAATTCTTGGCTGGACCATATCTCAAAGGCCCTTCAGTGCAAAGCTGTGGAGTTTAGACTTTATCCTATAAGCTAGCAGATCATTCACTCCCCTTTTCCCTCCCTCCAACACTAAAGTATTAATAGATTTTTGAAACAGAAAAGATGGCATTCTGACAACATTAAAGACAGTGTTGGGAGAAAACCCCAAAAGAAACACATGTGCAGAATCTTAACACCTAATACTACTATTTTAATTTTTGCACATTATCTTCCAGTTGTCTTCAAACATGCCTATTTTTGTCTGTGGTTGCAATCTATCTACATATCATTTTCACTTCCTGGTAGACTACCAGGTTTTCTATGTTTCTATATTTTCCTGTTCTAATTATGATACTAGAATGATAATCTCTCCGAGGACCCACACTACTACGGGTAATGCGTTAGCCTCTGATGAAACAATAAGGTACAACCCAGAGATTCCTGCTTTTGAGGAACTGGGGATCTGGTATCATGGTGTCTGCTGAAGAATTTAGCCATATATATTTTAAAGCATTGTTATTTTATAAAAGATGTGTTCAGTTCTTTGAGGGTTGAGTTTGAATCCTTTTCTTCTGTAGTCTTGTCCTCCTACCCCCAGCCCCTATCATATGTGCCCCATGGCTAACAAATAACTACGTCTCCACATACCTTTTTTCATGCACTACTTATCTGGTCTCTTTTTATGTCTTATGCTTCATGAACCCTGAAAGCCATTTCATGGCCACTTATAAACAGGCTCCAAATCAAGCTCTTGAGCTGAGTTAATTTAATTATGAAACATTATCTTTATTGTGGCAAGTGTCCAGAGGTCATCATTGTAATAAACAGGCCTCCATGGCCTAAACTAATAACATACAAGTTTTATTCCAGAGATGGTGCATTGCCTAACCAGCTTCCCCAAGGCTGGGCTGAGTGTCTGCAAGATGTGGGATATGATCACATCTCTGGTTTTCCTTCCTCTGGCCCTCAGAGGATGTTGTGTGCGTCATCCTTTCTCCCTCCCTGTTCTTGTGTTAAAGAAAATAGGATGATTGGCCAAAATTGCTCCTTAAATTAAATTTCGCCTCCTATCTCCAGCAGGATCATGAGCCTCCAAATTAAAGATGCAGATAATTTTGCAATCAGATTTACATTTTGGTCTGTAATGAATTTAAAGTCTTTAAATGCCTTAGTTTTTCCCTTTATGATGTTTTTTTGTTGACTGAATTTGATTCTGTGGTTTTGATGATATTTTGTTGTTGTTTTTTCCTCTAGTCTCCATATTTCAAAAGTTATCATATATATGTTTTTTTCATTTCTAGTCTTTGTATGTTTGCTGGAAAGATACTGATCAATTGGTGTAAATAAAAAAATTAGGGAAATTCATTCATTCATTAAAGAATCTAGAAGTGCTTCATTTATCCATGTAATAAAGATATAAATAGGAAAGCTAAATAGAACTATATTCTCTGGGTTTCCTTATACCTGGTTTTACCGTGTGTGTGTGTGTGTGTGTGTGTGTGTGTGTGTGTGTATGTGTGTCCAGGTGCACAATTATGTAAGAATGGATTATTGACCCCTATTCTTAAGATGAAATAGGTTGCTTCCTGATAGACTATAAAGGCTTTAAAAACTTTCCAATGCTCAGTTTCCTTCTTTATAAAATGGGAGTAATAATACTTGTAAATATTTATGATTACAGGATGATTTACTTAATGATACCTACAAAGTGCCTGGTACATAATAAGTACTTAACAAACATCAGTGGCTAATATCATGGCCTTTGCCCTGGAGCAGTGTAAATCCTTCTTTATGATCTTAACTTTGAGCTGTTACTAAGTTCTTAAGTTCATATCTTTATAAAAAGGCCATAAAGCACTGAAAGAAAGCTTAGAGCTTAGAAGAAATCCCCAAGCCACCCTCTCTTAGCAGTTCTTCCTCTACACCCAGCCTTGGAGGAATGATGAGTCATTTCTTCCTACTTTTCACCAGTCCCACTTTTGTGACAGATGCCCCTGGTGGCCATTGCCATGGTCCCTC
Source organism: Spermophilus citellus (assembly GCF_964194105.1). Taxonomy (NCBI): domain Eukaryota; kingdom Metazoa; phylum Chordata; class Mammalia; order Rodentia; family Sciuridae; genus Spermophilus; species Spermophilus citellus. The sequence continues at coordinate 54,512,988 of NC_138184.1, read as the reverse complement.
TGTGAAACTGTTGCTAATTTCAGCTGCTTTTACTAGTTTTGTTCAAGTCAGCTTCCCAATTCTAGTTCCTACTTTTCTGCTTTCTTCCCTAGGACCTTCTTTCATGTTGGGGGACTGCTTGACCTGGGCTGAAGAGCAGCCTGGCAGCATGGGGAATAAGTGCCTTTAGCAGCTACCCTCAACCATTGGGCATCATTTGAACCTGAAAACTCAAGTCTCCAGCCTTCCATAGTCAAGGTGGACTCCTTTCTTCTCAGGAGGTCCTGGCCATATTAAACCCAGTGGAAAACACCTTTATATTGGCTTTTACTCCTTCCCTTTTGCATTCCCTATTTCCTCATTCCTGCTTCCTGGAATCATCTCCCAAATATTCCCCTGTACCTAAGTCCTTGTCTCAGACTCAGCCTTCAGGGAAACCCAACCCATGACAATTCTGAAATCCTGCATCTTTTTGATACTTCTAGGCCTCTGCCATGTCATCTTTAGCTCTGGGTCATTTCCTCTGTGACTGGGAAGGGAGAGGTGAAATTCTCCTTTGATCTCACTCTTGTATCCTTTGGGCCACAGACTATCATATCCTGTGTACTGCTGCTCCTCCTGTGTAGAGGGCTCTACTCACAGTAGAAGCTCAATGAATACTTGATGAGTAAAAGAATAAATTATTCTTTCTTTGCGCTTGAGTGATTTTTAGTTTCCTTCTGCACACACCTGCTGTTCTTATCTTTGGTGTCCTTTTAGCTTTTCTTTGGAAGTTCTGAGGTCTCTGCTTTAGAAATAGACAGTATCATCTAAATTTCAGAGCTTACCTCTTCACTAGGCCTACAAGCCAATTTTCAATCCCTTGGTGATATTGCATCCTGTTGGGTACTTGATGTTTCCTGAGTTCTACCTTTCTTTTGCTCTCTTAAAGTCCAGCCCTCTCACACTCCCTTGGCCTAGACTTTTTTTTTCCCCCGAGAGCATTTTTGCTGGCTTGTGTAGCTGACGTGATCCCATTTTTGAGCCTTTTCTCTCCTGAGTAAAGCAATGCCTCTCATTTCTTCAGCTACATAGATGATTCTTAAATATGTGATCTCCAAGAAGTGTGTCACATTAGATTGGGTAGAGAGAAGTGATAGAAGGGGAGGGGAAGGGGGCATAGGAAGGACAGCAGAATAAAATAGACATTATTATTGCTGAATGTATATACGTGACTATATGACCAATGTGATTCTGCAACCTGTACACTCAGAAAAATGAGAAATTATACCCCATCTGATTCAAATGTTTGATATGTCAAGATCATTGTACTGTCATGTGTAACTAATTAAAACAAATTAAAAAAATATGTGATCTCCAAACTGACTCTCCTGAATTCCAAGCTCTTGGAACTCTCCACTGGAATTCTTGCAGATACTTCCAGTTCATCCTGTTTAAACTGGAATTCATTGTCTTCTCCCTGTTTTCATTTATTTTTTCTTTTTCTACATCTTGTCTTAGTTAAAGATATCACCATCCACCTGGTATTGGAATATATGTTTTTGACCTTAACTGCCTTCTCTTGTTGTTTTCAATGAATAGTTTTCAAGTTCTTACTGTGAGCCAGGAGCTGTGTTACATGCTGAGAATACACGGACAGCAAAGTAGACCTCAAGAAGTTCATTATCTGAGAGCAGATGCAGATAATTATGTGATTTCTCACATAAATACAGTGCTATAAACTGAGGAAAATGATATGAAGGAAGAGTCCAATGTGCTATGTGAGCAAGTAACAGAGGGATCTAATTTTTACCGTGGTTTGAGGTAGCTTCCATTAGGAAGTGGCAATTGATCCCAGATCTAAAGGGTGAATAGGAAATAATTAAGAGAGAGGAAATCTTTGTTCCTTATCACTCTGCATGCCTCGTCCCATTGTTTCTACCTGGGAAAAGCCGCTATTTTTCTATTTTCTGTTCTCTTCTTGGACCACTGCAATTCCCATGTCTATACCTTATTCCCCACTTCCCTGAAACCTCATATCACATCACCTGTTCTGCAGCCACTATAAACTCTGCAGTTTGCTAAAGGACACATGTCCTTATAGGCTTTTATGTTTTGGTTCATTCATTTATTAGCCTTGAGTTCCTTTGCACCTGGCCAGTCCTACTGATCTTATTAGACCCCACATAAATCTCACATCCTTTGTGAAACTTTCCACAAGCCATTATCTGTGTCCCCATATTTTTATTTGCACCTCTCTTTATGGAGCTCCCATCTGTTTACCTTATATTAACTTAGATGTTTGTCTAGAACATGTTTTCCTCTGGGATCTAGATTGTGTTGTACTCATCTCTCCTTTCTCAGGGCTTGAAATATAGCAGGTGTTCAGTAAACATTTGTAATTGAATTGTCCATGTGTGAATAGGGGAAAGGAGGCAAGACACAAGGGTAGGGGAACTGAAAGAACAAAACAGACTTTTCTAATAACAAGAACTGTTGATCCAAAGCAGAGCTCTTTCAAGTCATATAATAGTTTAAGCAGACTAATAACTCAGTGTCCTTTCAGCAATCAAATGAATTAACAGATTTGAACATTGTTTCTTGTGGAAGACAATGATAGATGGCAGTGTCCTGGTCTCCATACCCAGCTCAGCAAAATGAAAGTCTGCTGGTTGTTGGACCCACCCCAAGAAGGCATTTTATTGACCTTTGTTTTTTTTCCAAGCACTCCTATGGCTACTACCTCAATGGCCTCAACAAATTATTTCTTTTACTTCTCCCCACCCCTTGGAGTCAGGGATTAACCACTGAGCCACATCCCTAATGCTTTTTTCATACTTTATTTAGAGACAGGATCTCACTGAGTTGCTTAGGGCCTTGCTATTTGCTGTGGCTGGCCTTCAACTTGCAATCCTCCCAAAATGCTGGAATTGAAGGCATATGCCACCATGCCCAGCTCAATGGAGTATTTTTATACTAAAACACAGTTCCTTTCTTGAAGAAAGTTCTGGTAAGTGCTATATTCTTTATTTTGTTACTTTTCTGGGGATACATTAGTATCTAGTCTAGATTGGTACCCTAAGTAGCTGCTGGCCAGTCATCTTGTTAATCCTGCTCTCATGCTGAGGAAGGAAGACTGATGTGTAAAGGTCTTAATCAATATTACACCACTGATTTATAAAGAATTCCGGCTCAATCCTGGCTTGTACCCATTTAGCAAAGGCATCTTTTTTCTGTTTTCAAAATTGTCAGAATATAGCTGTGAAGTGCATGGCAGAGGGGGACTCATTCGGTTCTAGGCTCTAGCATGTGATATACAAGTGTCAGTGATTGAGAGCTAAGACTGCCTGTTGCCTGGCTGTCTTGCAAGTCTATCACCTACTCATGCCATCCTCTCCTGAGCAAGGCTGTGGTAGTGTTCAGGGGTGTCCACCAGTGTGTGTGTGTGTGTGTGTGTGTGTGTGTGTGTGTGTGTGTGTGTAGGGGGTGTTTCCACTCAGATAGGCCACTTGCAGCCTTCACTTGAGTGTGTCCTGGAAGGAAAGTATGTAAATGATGTTGAAAGGTGGGTGCTAAGATAATTAATGTCTTTCTGCCTATTTGAATTTGCCCCTGGGGATGGTAGTTCACAGATGCTGATGACACTAAAAATGCAACAGACTCTTGGTAGTTGCTAAAGCACAGGGATGTGGACTAGGAGAAAGATCAGTTCAGCTTTCCTGAGTACTAAGTACACCCTGTGCCAAGAACCGTGTGGGTGCTGAGGGAATCAAGGTCAATATCATATAGTCCCCATTCTTGAGGAGGCATTATTTTTATCAACAGTTATTTAAATCTTTCTCAACTCTTTAAGGGTCAGTGGAGGTAGCATTTTGGGATTGGTCATTTGGAAAATTCTGATTTATGTCCTGAATCTACAAACCTTTCATTGAAACTTGGCCAACAATATTTTATAAAATGCTTTATATAGCATCTTGTAAAATGCTTTCAAATATTTTTTTTTCATTTGAACCTCATATAGGGATGGATCGTTATTTTTGTTTTAATGATGAGAATTATGATATGCAGAGGGTTGAGTATCTTATTCTAGTTCTCTCAACCTTCTGTGATCCTTGATCTCCTGATTCATTTCCTCTTTACTCAGTCACCTCCCTGCCTAGAAGATCTATCATGAATTTGGAGTTTTCCATAACTGTAGCTTTTATGTATTTCAAGCTCACTTTTATCCTTCTATTTCACTTTTGTGTATTAAACATTAAATGCGTGTGACATACTCCTCTGTTTATGTGCCTCTTATTTATTTCCCCTAACTGGCTTGTCTGCTCCTTTCCTTCTGTCCCCTTCCCTTCCCTTCCCTTCCCTTCCCTTCCCTTCCCTTCCCTTCCCTGGGACAACTTAACATTTGTCTTTTCTGGTCTCACCATTTTTCTATTCTCCCTAGTTTCTCTGAGTGATGATAATGGGAATTAACTAATGATCAGATGACTTCTTTCTGTTTGCTTGGTTTGGAGTGGAGCTGTGAATTCAGAATTGTTGAATTCTTGGGGGAATTGTAAGAAAGTTGAATTGAGAATTTTATACAAAAGCACTAAGATTTTACTTTAGGGAAGTTTTCCTAGCACGGAGTGACAGACTCATGAGTAGCATGACACAAGAAGTTGCACCATCCCAGAAATGGCAGAATTTTTTTTTTCCATTTGCAGAGGAAGACATTGTCTCTGGACATACTTATATCAAAAGATGAAATTATAGCAAATTTTTTTAAAGATCTCATTTTTTTGTTGTTGGAGATTCTAGATTCATGAAGCATTTTATTCTATGAGGTAGAATGAATAGTCTGATAAACTGAGAAGAAGAGGTTAGATTTATAGGGGGAAAAGGCTAAAGAAAGCAGAAACAAAAAAAAAAAAACAGTGATTATTTCAGTTACTTTCCTTACAAGGTTAAAACAGATAAGAATTCCTTTTTAAATAGACTCTAGTTAACTGGAATCTTCTATTTCTTAGGAAGACTGACCCCTTTCAAAGTTCCATTTGATTTGCTGTCATTTAGCACAAATGACTCCATTTTGGTTTGGTCTGGTTGGCTAGGACCTAGTATGGGAGGCTAGTCCAAAATAATGGCCTCTCATAAACGTTAACAGTTAGAAGTAATTTCTTCCTTCTCTGACTTCCTTGCATTTATTTGTACCTTTTTATTTTTGCATCACTTCTTATACTATATTTTATTTTTATTTTTACCATCTTTCTTGCTAGATTGTGGTCCTTTTGAAGGCAAGAGTGTTATCTGACTTACTCTCATAATAACTTTAGGGCACCTCTAGCACACAACCTAGAAGATAGTGAATGATAAATACACATTTTCTGGGATTTTCAGAGACTGGTACTTTCTCCTTTATGTGATACTGTTTCATTTGAATATTTTACAGTAAGCATGTATTACTATGTAATCTGGAAAAAAACTGAAGGTATAAAAATTTGTTGAAGGATTAAATGGATAAGTGAATGATTAAGAATTCAAAGCTACTAAGAAAATTTAGAAACAAGGTATCACTTACTGAACATCTAAAGCACTGGTTTTCCAAGAAGTATAACATTTTTCATATTTATTACCCTAATTACTTTTTTAGCATCTTCTTTAAATTATTAGTTGTTCAAAACATTACATAGTTCTTGACATATCATATTTCATACATTTTATTCAAGTGGTTTATGAACTCCCATTTTTACCCCGTATACAGATTGCAGAATCACATCGGTTACACATCCACGTTTTTACATATTGCCATACTAGTGTCTGTTGTATTCTGCTGCCTTTCCTATCCTCTACTATCCCCCTCTCCCCTCCCCTCCCCTCCCATCTTCTCTCTCTACCCCATCTACAGTAATTCCTTTCTCTCCCTTGCTTTTTTTTCCCTTTCCCCTCACTTCCTCTTATATGTAATTTTGTATAACAATGAGGGTCTCCTTCTTGATGTAGTGGAGGGGCACAGGCATATAATAACTGAGATATCCAATCAAAGATGTTCAGCTCCTGATTCTATGCAGTTTCCCCAAACTTTGAAAATTTTGCTTTTGGATTTGTTTTTTTGTTCAGGTGTTCCCGAACGATTTTAAGGTAACAGAGAGATTATTAACCATATTGATCTCCTGTGGTGTGAAAAAATGAGTTCAGCATTTCTCTTGGGCTCCAGCTCCAGAGTAGAGCCAGTTCATCAGGGGAATCTGGCTCATTCATTCCTGAATTCATACATACTCCAAGGCTCTCATCCATTTGTGGTCCTTTACCCCTGTGAAATCTGTCTCCTAGCAGGCACAGTCTCATTATCTCAGGTTATACAGAACCAGAACAAAAACCAGTCTGGAAAAGAACATGTGTGTCTTTAAATGCCACAAGTTACCTTCTAATTTTCTAATTGTTCATGATTAGAATGATGTTAGTATTGGCAGCCCTTTCCTCAAAGATCATGTGGTTTGAATACTTGTCTCTATGCCTAAATTGGACTGGGGATGCCACATTATGGATGAACACACATAGCATTTCTAGAAAATACAAAGGAGGCAGATGCTTTCCAAGATCAATACTTTGATTGTAGAATGCTTGTTGAATTCAAGGACATTGTTTATTCTCAATTATTGAGGGATGTGAGGATTTGAAGGAACTGCAGATCAGCATGTGTGACATGATATATATGGTTCAGTAATGCCTCATCTGACCTTCTTTCATTTGCATCTTAGAATTTATATAGGTCACAGTGATTGGAGCTTGCTATTTTTGCCAAAGTAAGAACATATTTCAGGTAGGAAGCATGTATCGGGCCAGTACTTAATTTGTGCCAGTAAACACTTTGAATGGCTTTCAAGTTGAACATTTGGAGAAGAGGAAAAACAGGTAATAGATAACCTTGAATCTCCCAGAATATACATGGACAATTTAAAAAAAATTTTTTTTCAAGAGATAAGCCTTTCCCTTTTGAGAGCCTGCAGAGTTTATTATTCTTTTCAATCTTTAAACATCAGTTAAAATCCCAGTAGTGCAGGGCTTGAAAATCAAGAAACTAAAGAGGTCTCATGTGATGGCTGCTGCCATTTTGGGATAATACTTTCTTTGGCAGACAAAAAAGAACACCCAGCAAGGACAGGCCCACATAAAGCCATGTGAATGGGACAACTTCATAAAGTATGTGTAGCTGATAGAATAATTAGAAATGGATTTGGGCTCTGGAGATGTAGCTGTCTTTAGGTAATTACAAGTTATATTTTTTAAAAAAATTAGGGAAGAATTCTGTCTTGCCCATGGCCCAGCTGTGTCAGGGCAGCGGGGTAGATTGCGGACAGGCCAAAGAAAATGCCTAGAGACAGACAAAATGGTTTATTGTTCTTTCTGTTTTTCTTTGGTAGTGGGGATTGAACTTGAGGGCATTCAACTACTGAGCCACATCCCCAGCCCTATTTTGTATTCTATTTATAGACAAGGAGGGTCTCACTGACTTGCTTAGTGCCTCACTTTTGCTGAGGCTGGCTTTGAATTTGCGATCCTCCTGCCTCAGCCTCCTGAGCTGCTGGGATTACAGGTGTGTGCCATTTTGCCTAGCAACAAAATGGTTTATTGGAGAAATCAGTGACTTATCCAAGAAGAGTTCAGTGGCAACAGGCTGATAGCACCTCCATCTCTCACAGTGCTCTGCCAAGTAGCACCTCCTTTCCCCTGTTGTGTTTTGTCTAGTGGTGGCCCAATGGAGGAGTGACAGCATGCCCGTCCCTGCTCAGAGAGGAAGTTGTATGTTAGGCTGCAGAAGCAGTGACATCATCAACATTAGCTTGCTTCGTTTGCTTGTAAGGCCAGCATCCCAAGGAGCAACTGTCCTGGTGTGCATGCAAGGAAGTAGCTTTCTACTACAGAAAATGCTAACTTCTCCTATTTCCAGTGTCCATAAGAGAGAGCCAGTGTCCTTCAAGATAACGTTTCTGGACTTTCCAGGCCAACTTTACTCTCATTGTTCCCTTGATTTTGCTGTTTTGGGGATGAAGGGGAGCATCCGGGATATGGTGTTTTACTGTCTCCCTTTGCTTTAGGATATAAATGTTAACCTTTCTCAAATCCCTATGATCTACCTTGCTTTGTTATAAATTATGCAATTTAACCTTTGAAACATTTAAGAGACTTTTAAAAAATATATTTATTTTTTAGTTGTAGTTGGACACAATACCTTTGTTTTATTTATTTATTTTTATGTAGTGCTGAGGATGGAACTCAGGGCCTTGTACATGCTAGGTAAGCACTCTTCCACTGAGCCACAACCCCAGCCCTGTTTAAGAGACTTTTGTCTTTCATTATAATGGGGGAAGTAGAGGATTGGAGATGTTCAGTAATGTGCTGGGTTGTATAGCAAGTAATTGGTAGAATCAGGATTAGAACTTGTGAATGTTTTTCTTCAAAGTTGTAGGTTTTTCATTTATTCCCTGACCTCACACTGTCTTCTTTCAATCTTATTTTTAACAAGTAGGTCCTGTGCAGTCTTTAATTTTTAGCTTGAGTTTATTCCTTTTTCCCCCCTCATTACTGTCCATTTTTGCCATAACATTCTTGCATTAAATAACTTACTGATTTTTTTTTCTTCAGATTTTTCAAATTATTCACATAAAACTTTGTGAATGTAGTTTTTAGTATGGTATTACATCCACAGATGTGTTCAATTAACCCTAGTGAACTTAAAAACTCAGTGTGTTGTCATGCAGACTTTATGTTCTACTTCAGCCTGTTTTTGTACTTTCTTGTTAACAAAGCCTCTTTAAAAATCAACAAGCCTGGGCTGGGATATAGCTCAGCTGGTAGAGTGCTTGCCTTGCATGCACAAGGCCCTGGGTTCAATCCCCAGCACCACAAACAAACAAACCTTAGACATTTAGAATATGTACACACATTTAGAATACTTGTGTGAAGTGAGAAATGAAAAGAGGCATTCTTAAGAAATCTTATTGGTGAGAGACAAAACTGTCAGGGGCTTCTAGTTTCTACACATTTTCAGGTGTCCAATCTTTTGCTTGTTGTGATTATTGCAGTATATCTTCCTGGCATTTTATTTGCCTATTAACTTTTATCTTCTATGCTATTTAAGAATCTGAGATGCTTATTTCACCAATACAGGTATTTTGTATAAAATTCCTTCTGGGGGTTGAACTGTGCCCTGTCAAACAGTTAAGTGGCAGAATAAAGTATGCCTGACCAATGGCAATGACCACCACCAGCATCTGACCATGCCTGTCTACCTTCCCTACTACCTTTGGGGTCAAGCTGCTCACCTGGATTATTGCTCCAGGTTTATGTCTGGGCTTCCTGTTTCTTCCCTTGCTCCTTTCAGTTGATTCTCAACACATAAACCAAGTGATCCTGTTACAACATAAGTCAGAGAAGGTCACTGCTCTGTTTACAACCTTCTCATTTCCCTCTGAGGAGAGGCCATAGTCATGACAGTGGCCTACAGGGTCCTACATCATCTGCCCTCATCCTCGTGGTGCATTGACCTCCCTCCCACTTTCTCCTTGGCTAGTCCGCTCCAGGCTCTCTGCTGTTCTCTGCCTGGTGTTTCCTCCACCCAGGATGCCTTATCCCCAGGTATTTGTAGGGCAGGTTTGCTCCTTCACCTTCCTCAGATCTTTTCTAAAGACTCCTCTGAGATCTATCCAAGAATCCTGTTCAGGCTGCAGACTCCATCACTGCCCATCGCAGGGCTCCTTACCCCACCATCCCAGCCTGAATTTATTGTTTTTAACAACACTTACTTGTTGCAATCTAATATGGTAAATATTTTTTTCTAGTTTATTTTGTTTTATTGTCTGTGTTCCCCAACTACAGAAAAGACACCTGAGGCGTGAAGACAAGCTTTTTGGTTTTGGTTTTGCTTTCTGCCTTGTTCACTACTGGGACCTAGTACTTAGAACAATACCCAGCTGAAGTGGATGCCTGACAAGTATTTGACTGAAAACATAGCTGTGAGACTCATGTGTGCTATAGAAGGCCACACTGGACTTCTTGAGCATTGTGAACTTGACTGATTTACTCATTCCATAAATCCTTACTGAGTGCTTGTCGTACGCCAAACTACTAGCTATGTCCTGAAGATGCAGTGGCCCTCCTGGAGCTTACTGTTTAGTTGGCAAGGCTGCCATCCATCATAAATAAATGTATAATGATCCAGTGCTTACATGTCTGGAGTACGGCTGGGAGAACAGGGGAACCTGACTCAGGATTCCCTGAGGATTTCTTGTCTAGCTTTAATTTATGAACCTACCCAGGAGCCAGGGATGAAGGTTGGAATGCCACCTCTACTTACATAAGTCCAGGGAAACCTTCACACAGCCTTCTCACACCACTGTCATCTTTATATTTGTACATCAGAATCACCTAGTGGATTTGTTAGGATATGGATTTCTGGGCCTCATCCCTAGAATTTCTGATTCAGTAAGTCTGGAGTAGGGCCTAAGCATTCATGTTTCTGATGAATTGATTGGGGATGCTGATGCTTGTAGTCTAGGATCCACAATTTGAGAACCACTGGATTATAGCTTTGGCCTTGCATGACTTTACATGAAAAAGGTAGGCTTACACTGAGGCAAGGGTCCCAGAAGACTTCTGATCTTAGAAAAGAGGCCACCTGCAAGGAGCTTTACAGATGATTAGTGTTGCTAAAAACTAAAGGACAGCCATGCAAATATTGGAGATAATGCCCTTCCCACCCTCTGGCACATCCACAGATTTGAAAGGTTGATTGATTGATTGATTGATTTTAATTTTGATTTTATTTTTTTAATACATGACTGCAGGATGCCTTACAATTCATATTACCCATATAGAGCACATTTTTTCATATCTCTGTTTGTATATAAAGTATGTTCACAGCAATTCATGTCTTCATACATGTACTTTGGATAATGATGTCCATCACATTCCACCATCATTGCTAGCCCCCTACCCCCTCCCTTCCCCTCCCACCCCTCTGCCCTATCTAGAGTTCCTCTATTCCTCCCATGCTCCCCCTCCATATCCCACTATGAGTCACACTGCTTATATCAGAGAAAACATTCAGCATTTGGTTTTTTGGGATTGGCTAACTTCACTTAGCATTATCTTCTCCAACTCCATCCATTTACCTGCAAATGCCATGATTTTATTCTCTTTTATTGCTGAGTAATATTCCATTGTGTATATATGTCACATTTTCTTTATCCATTCATCTACTGAAGGGCATCTAGGTTGGCTCCACAGTTTAGCTACTGTGAATTGTGCTGCTATAAACATTGATGTGGCTGTGTCCCTATAGTATGCTGTTTTAAGTTGAAAGGTTGATTTAATCCCTACTATTTTTTCCTTGTGAGAAGCAAAATACATTTGGCCTGGAGTGGTAAACTTTGGGTCTTTGGAGTCAGACATAATTGACTTTGAAGTCCAGCTCCACCCCTTAGGCATTACGGAACTACAGTTCATGAGAGCTGGGGTGAACTGGAAGTGGAGAGTGCTGATTTGGCCTTTGAGTTGATCTTACAGAAGTGGTATTTTTCAATAATTTTTCAGGTGGTGGAAATGGAATTTGCTAAGAGTGTTCTTAGAAACTAGATGCTGCAGTCTAAAGTTAAGTGGTCTGTGCTTTCAGCCACGTGGGCTCCTCCCCAGGCTCTACCCCACTGAAGACTTGTCTAAGTGCTGGCTCTTTATTATTTACTTAATACCCTGAGTAGTGTAAAATGGGATACCTGATACCCACTTCACAGAGTTGTGGAGACCAGAGAAGGTTAAGCCTGTCAAGGGTTTATGACTGCTTGATACTCCAGAAATGTTGCATATTGCTGCTGCTGTTTAAAAACTTTCCTTCAAAGATCCCCCTCCTCCCATCCAGCTTCCCTTTCCCCACTCCACCACCCAAGAGAATTCTGATTGCCCCACAATCCTCTACCCTCTCTTCTAGCTGGGGCATTTAACACATACTTTTAAACAGTTTAAATTTAATTATTTCATTGTTCACATCTTGACTAATAGAGTTATTTGTGGGCTGAGGTTGTGGCTCATTGGTACAGCACTTGCCTAGCATGTGTGAGGCGCTGGGTTCGATCCTTACTACCACATAAGAATAAATTTAAAAAATAAAGAAAATAAAGTTGTTTGCTAGAATAATTTTTCTAAAACTTTGGAAAACAGTACCCAATTTTAAGCCGCTTATTAGAGTTGAATGGTTTGATTTTTTTCAGTGGTTTTGGGGGCAATTACTTCTAGTTTCTTCCTACCTACTTGTAAATTTGCAGATCATCCATCAAGGTAATTGAGGAACTCTTTTCATAAGATGATTATGTATTTATAAGAAAAAATGAAATTAAAAGCAAAACATAAAACTTTTTCTTGATCTTTTCTGTTAGTTTGTATTGTACTAAAATGATTTTGGGGGTCTACTGCATCTTAGGTTTTCAAGCGTTCATATGTCTCACATGAGGTTATTTTAACTTCTGTTTCTTGTAGCAAAAATATTTTGATTGAATAGGTTTAAATACAGACTTGTTCATGTACTCAAATGCATTAATCTTTTGCTTTTTTGTTCAGTAAAAAAAATAATACTTCTTAAATTGAAGTGATTTCTTATTCTTGTGTCTAAATCAGGTTTTCCATGGATCTAATTTTTTCCCCAGTTTTTTTTTTTTTTTGATAACTCCAAGGGAAAATCTTTCCTTTGTACTACACTAACTTCACACTGTATTTATATTAAACAATATTCTTTGGAGAAAAAAAGGTTTGGTATACTTAGTGAATTATGTACCCTCCTGGAGGCACTGCAGACTGTTAATGCTCAGTGGAACCCAGCGGTTGTAACTGATGAAACATCAGCATGGAGGCTATAAAATAAAAAAGAAGTAATTGGGGACATGTTGGGAGCTGGCAAATGGAAAACACTAGCAGATGTAGCAGTGCAAAGAGAAAAGAAACTCTAAAAAATTGCATTTACTACAAGAGGAACTGCACAGATGGAAGATAGAAGTTAATATTTCATTCTGAAAGAAAAGTGGATTAGAAATTATATTTCCATTTTTAGTACTTAAAAGAAATAATACTTGAACTCTTACAATTAGCCATATTAAAAACTACTCTATAAACCATATATACTTCAAAAGGACATTTGTCAGTGAGGTTTTCATTGCTTCAACACATAGTATAAACCCTACTGGACCCAACACGTACCCATTTGCAAAAGTTGGCTATATAGGCTTCTTTCCCAATTCTATGGTCAATGTTACTACGTTGGGAGGTTGAATGCCAGCCATGGTGAAATGTTTACACCATAGAGTTTATCAAACACTACAATAAGAACACCCTCAACACCCCCAGCCAGTTGGCAAATATTTGTTACCTTGCTACTAGATCATTACCTACCCTTCTTTAGAATGGAGAATGATAAGGATTGAGCCATGGGGTGGGTCATTTAAAAGAAAGCATCTCTGTCTGGTGAGTGTGATGGGAAGTGCTAGATCATACAGCTTCAGCCTCTTCTTAATGCTGAACTCATTCTGATACAGAGGCAGTGTCACACCAGTAGGTTTTCAGATATAAAATTCTGATTCTAAAACACATTTTGCTCCAGTACTGTCCTCGACTCAGACTTGCTGTCTGTGTGCTGTATTATCTGTTGTGTAAGAGAAAACACAACTCCTTTTTTTTTCCCTTTGGTGGTATGATACCCATTTTTATCTACTACCTTCCTAACTTTTGCTTTCTGATCACATAGTTCTCAAAGCTATGAATTGTCAACCTGAAAAATGGAACTGTTAGCTCAGGAAGAAACCAGACCCTATTGATAATATGTTATTCACATACTTTTTCTTTTCCTGGTATCAAGAATATTCATATTCTGCCATTAAGTAAGCATAACATAATGGAGAACAATAAAAATCAGATTAAAAAAAACTTACTCCATGCCTACTTTCTATTCCTACTTCTACAAAGGTATTTTGGTCATCCTTTTAATAATTTTCCTGTTAACATCAGACCATTTAATAAAACCAGTGAAAAAGTCCTACTTTTGAAGACCAAACTCAGGGCATTTCTGTAAATGAGAAGGATCTCAACATTTTAGGTAGGGACAGCTTATTGAGAATGTCAAAAGAGAACATACAGTTCAACCTCTGATTCTTAATCTGTTGTTACATGAATATTTCTCTGTAGCCTTTTGGAGTCAAGACACAGTATTCAAATATAATGTTTACTCTGTTAGAGGACTTGACCTATGAGTTGTATTTCTGTAGTGACCATCTAATATCAAAAGCCTTCTGGAATCTACATGCCTCAGACACATCTGAACACAATAGCTAATGCTTATTGAATGTTTGCTTTACCAGTGACACCAAACTAAGTGTTTTAGGGACTAACCCATGATAATCTCATATACTACTTAAAATACTTTGAGATTGATATTATTGTTATTAACTGTATTCCTAGGTGGCAAACCAAGACTTTGTATATAAAAAAATAACATGCCATGAGTAACTGGTAACAGCTAAGAACTGAACCCAGGTCATGATACTCCTTATAAGTTAGGGGTTGTATTAATGAGGGTTATTCAGAGAAATAGACCAATTGAAAGGTGTCGATTATAAGGAATTGGTTCAAATAATTATGGAGGCTGAGAAGTCCTGCAATATGTCATGTGCACATTGGTGACCCAGGTGAGCCAATAGTATAGTTTCAATCTGAGTCTGAAGGATTGAGAACCAGGTGAATCAATGGCGTGGTTCCAGTCTGAGCATGGGGATCTGAAAACTGGAAGGCTGATTAATGTAAGCTTCAGTCCAGGAGCACAAGACCTTCTGCTCTAGCATAGAGAGAACACTCCCTTCTTCTGCCTTTGTGTTCTCTTGGGGACTTAAACAGAGTGGATGATGATGTCCAGTCCTATAGTGAATATGGTCTTCCTTTCTTAGCCTTCTGATTCAAATGCTAATTTCCTCCAGATACACTCTCATGGGCACACCCAGAAATGCTGTTTTACCAGCTATCTGTATATCCCTTAGCTCAATCAAGTGGACACATAAAATTAACTATCACAGTATCTGTAAGGAGCTAAGCTATCATGGATGACCTGCCTGGCCATCCATGGACACTGCTCAAGTAAGAAGAGTTTGCTGTAAAAGAAGCCTGTTGTAATCAGTGAAGAGAGAATTCAGTGTAGTTATCAGGTAATCAAGTATAAAAACAGGTAGAGGGCTGGGGACATAATAGTAGTAGAATGCTTGACCCCCAGCACCTCAAAAAACAAAAAACAAAGCCAGGTGTAGATTTTCAGTTGCCTCAAAGGGAACTATACCACTCTTCCCTGCAACACTGTAGTGAAAGAGTCTAATGGTCTTTCCTGGTCACCATTCATCCTCTATTGTGCTGTTTCACACAGAGTGAGATTTGATTATCTCCAATAACATTGATAGAATTAGGGCCAAAGTTATTATAAATATCAGGGATAAATAATTGTAAATGGGCATCATAAGTGATGATAATGATGATAACAAAAATTATTATTGATAAATAACATTACAGAGAACTTAGCATGTGTAAGATACAGTTCCATGTACTTTGCATTTAATTCTCACAACACTACAGTAGGTACAATAAACCCTATTTTACAAAAGAGGAAACTGGCACACAGACAATCTCCTGTGATAGTATCTTTCCCAGAGTTACAAGATAGAAAGTGAGGGAGTTGAGGGCTGAGCCCTGGTAATGTGAAGCTGGAACCTCTATCTATTACCCTACAGGTGTGCTACAGACTCCAGGTGCCATGAAAAATGATGTCTTTAAAATAGAGACCATGATCAGTTTGTATGCAAGAAACTTTTCTCTCTTGGTCTGGATTCTGGACAGAGGGTGATGTGTACATAGTCTCAGTTTAAATTCTAGACCCCAGAGCCAGGATTGTCTTTCCTTAGTTGTAGCTCTAAGTAAACATGGGTCTTTCTTGTTGTGCTCACATCTCACACTGCAGGTGGTGTCCGCTGAGACCAACTTCCCTTGGAATCTTGAGGAAATAGACATAACCAGGGGAAAATGAACAGTAATTACCTGGCATTAAGTTGAGACCTTTTGTGTGAAAGGCATGTGAAGATAGGCCTTTCAGCGACTTAATGAACCTTATCATGGGCCTTCAGCTTTTCTGAATAAATTTGGAGGTAATAAAATGTTGGACTTAGCTTTCAAACCGAATTATACTGCAACATTATTTTGAAAGACCTTTGGAACAAGTAACTGAAAGATTCCCCCTCCCTCCTCCCTGAAGATAGAATCAGTTTCTCCTTATTAATCAAAACCCAGAGTAATTTCAGAAGACAGCCAGTAAATAAAAGTACTTAATGAAATGAAATAGAATCTGATTTGTAAAAATGAACTCACAGGAACTCTGTATCTCATTTGCCATTCATAGCCTTGTTCATTCATTCAGCAGATGTTTTATAGCCTCTCCTTACTGTGGGCCAGGCACTGAGCTAGGCACTACAGAGAACATGACAAAGGGGACACAGACAATTAGCAAAGGTGTGTATATGGGGGAGAGATAGAAAGAGAGAGAGAGAGAGAACATAATTAGAGTTTTTGAAAAGTGCAGGGAAGGAAATTATAGGAACCTGTATTTAGGAGTAGTGATCTATACTCTACCTAGGATGGGGCTACAGGCTCAGGGGTGATTGAGGTTGACCCAAAACCACTTACAAGATACAATAACCATCAGTAAATGTATTTGTTTGTAGAGGAATGAATGTTTCTTTTAGTGACGACACATTAAGTTTTTTGTATAATTCTGTCCTGTTTGCATTCTCATGCTCTTATAGCATCTCTGTGGTATCCAGGGCCATCCAAGGACTTTTTATTACAAATACATAGATCCTCTTTTCAGGCTGTATATTTACTCTTCCAAATCAATTTTTGCCATTGTATCTCATGGCTCATTTGCTTCAAAAGTAAGGTGATTTTAGTTAACATAGGGAGAATTCCAGGACAAGAATATGCCACATTTTCCATTCCATAGTACATTTGATTGAGTAAAGAGAATTTAAACAGAAGGGGTCTGACCCTCAAGCAAGGTGACCTCTCTTGGGTGAATTAAATCATGTCTCATGTTGCTTAAAAGGTGTTGTAACTGTAGAGAAATGTTGACAGGGACAGAAATCATTATGGAGTTTCCCATTTCCTATTCAGATTCATTTTTCAAAATAATACAGAAGAATCCTTTACCATCTAGGTTTTACAAATAAAATTATTGGAAGGTTTCTTTGAAGTTGGCTTATTTTATTTTTTGTACTGTAAACTATTTAGTAAATCTAATTTAAATGCAATTTTGTTTAATGACTAGTGTTGATATTATGATTCATCACTCATTTACTTAATTAGCAACACTTGACTTTATATACCCAAAATGTCCAATTTGCACCCTGGTATTTTTTCAGTTAAATAAAATTATGTTTGGAGAAGATAAAGCTTTTTTTTTTCTATTTTTGAAATGTGCCTTTTAGTTTTTGTTGTTAATTGCCACTAAATGTAAACCATCATTGAGAGAGATAGATTGAGTGTGCTGCTAATGGTTAGCAGAGAAGACAGTAATAGTCTAGTTGTGACTAGGACTATCTAGGTTCAAATCGTGACACCTGCATGTGCTGTCACACTTTGAGAAAGCATTTTGTGTCCCTTTGTCTGTTTCCTCCTTGTGAAGTTGATTATCCACCTCATGGTACCTGTGTACCTACTATGTGCGATAGTAACCTCATCTCATGTGAGAGAATGAATTTTAAAAGCACTTAGTGTTGCTTTTAGTATTAATATGATTATTAATATGTGTTATAGGATTTGGAGGAATCAAGAGTGACTTCTACAGGTCATGAGTCTAGTCCCCTGTTCTAAGGAAAAACTTTCCTTGTCCATCTCTGATTAATTTCAAGGTTCTCAACTTAGATAATGAGTTCAATCCTGCATTGAAGCTGTAGACAAGGGCATCCCCAAAGTCACAGAGTAATGGATGCACATTTGTGACATAAGATTTTTGCCTCAATATCTGAGGGAACTAAATGTGTGTATAATGTACATATATGTAATATAATACACATATGTATACATACATGTAATATATACATATATAAAAGAACATAATTATATTTTGCAGTATCATGCAAACTTTGCATGAAATTTTAAGAGCACTAGACTAGATTTCAAAAACCATTTACATCTGTAGAGGGAAGCTTAAAATTGCACCCCTACGACTCTTAAGATAATCTCCTTTGTTATTCTGGGACTTCACTGAAAATGTTTGAGAAACACTGGAAAAAATCTATGGGCCATTTATCTATTATAATCTTCCTGTCTGGAAATTCCATAATTTTTATCAGTCACTCCTTTAAATCTTTTTTTTTAAAGTATTTATTTATTTATTTTAGTTTTCGGCGGACACAACATCTTTGTTTGTATGTGGTGCTGAGGATCGAACCCGGGCTGCACGCATGCAAGGCGAGCGCGCTACCGATTGAGCCACATCCCAGCCCACTCCTTTAAATCTTAAAGCATTTTTGGTTACTAGGAATGGTGAGAGTTAATGATATTATGCAACCACTTTTGTGTAGCTGATAAAATTCTAAAGTGCCTCAATTTTGGTTTGATATTTAGATTGATTTGGCTGTTTGGAAAGTGGTTTTGGTCCTGAAGGAAATTTCCTGGTTCTTGAATTGTAGATTCAGCTATTTCTTCTTCTCCTTCTTCTCCTTTTCCTTCTCCTTCTTCTCTAATTAACAATGCATTGATGCTCTTCCCAGCCCTATGCTTTCCCACAAGCCATAAGTACCAGCCAGATTTGTTCTCTAATGTATTTGTATGTGTTTATAAGTAGTTATCACTTCATTATCTCCTCTCAGCTGTGTCAAGGCATTTTTAAGAATGATCTTAGTAATTGGCATCTCCATCCATTTGCAAAGGCCACAAACCCAAGAGTCATTTTGAATACCACTCTCATCATTCCCTGCCCCATTCTACCAGCAGGTTATTTTATCCACTATCTCTAGAATCCATTCATTTCTGTCATCATCCCTTTTTGTCTAGTTCCCATGATCTTTATCATCTTTGTTCTACCAAATAACCAGTATCTGCCTATTTTTCCAGCCTCATCATCATAGCCCTTACTCTGTGCTCCTGCTTCTTGCCAGATGTTCAGTTCCATTCTAGTGCCAGGCTTCCTACATACAGTGCACCCCCTTCATCTGGTGAATTTCTACCCATCCTCCAAGCTTCAGCTTTCTCCTTTTCCAGTCTAAGAGTACAAAACATTGTTTTGTACTTATTTCCCATTGTATTATAGATTTATCATATAGCTCCATTTGATTACTCTCTATCTCTTCCATTAGGCTGTGGATTCTGTGAACTCAAGCATTTTTTTTTTTTTTCAGCACCAAGAACAACAGCTAGGTAGTTATTTTGGACTGAACGAATAGGTGATTTGCTACAGTAAAGACAAAACAAGTTTGCATGTGGATGGAAAGGGAAAAGTCTTATTTCAATATTCCTCATGAGTCTACTGGATTGAATTTCTATTCTTAAAGAGAAGGAGCATCTTTTGACCATGGTATGAAACGCAAAATTGTTTAGACCAAGTGATATTGAGCCTTAAAATGGGAGGTATGCTAAAGAATATAAACTTTGTCTTAGAAGTTATAGGGAGTCCCTGGCCTCATGATTTCAAACCTTGACTTCCTTGGCAGGGTGGACACAATCAGTGTGTATTTTCACGGTTTAATGAGAACAGAAAGACTACTGGGCCCTTGAGAGGTGGGATACCTGAATGAAACCTACTTGCTACAATTTTGCATTAAATAAGACAGACATATATGCTCCAATTTCCAGGTTCTAAGGCAAGATTTAGTCCACACACAGTTGACTAAGTAATGAGGAGGAAAAGATGAAAATAGGCACCAATTATTATTTTTCCCTCTAGTTTCTATTCTACGTCAAGCATTTTTGTGTAGTAGATGGTATTATCATCTCTTGTATGAGTGAGAAAAGATATTGAGGTTATATCATCTGACCAATGACTGACAGAGTAAGTGGTCAAGCTGGGATCCAGGTATGATCAAGTCCACATCTTGAGCTTCTAGATGCCAATAATCACAGTAGGACAGATACTATAGGAATAAACACAGTTGGACAAATATTAATAAGAATAAATGCTATTAATATATCCTTTTATGTGCTAGGTACAGTTTAGGGCTACATATTTGTTTTCTCCTTTTATTCCTACAAGTTATTCAAGACAACACTTGTTGCTAGATTCCTTGTTGGACTGAGAATTTTGAATGTTCCACTGGCCAGTATCCCTTGAGTCCTAAATATTCTGTTATAATAAAATAAACTTGAAACAACATAAAAAATGGAAAGGGACCCTGAGAAAACATTGGGAATGATTTCTTAGTATCCTTAAAACCTTTCTAATATGCTTTTGTACCCACTGGGGATTATTTTGTAATAGCCTTTACCTGAATAGTCATAGAGAAACTTCTTTTGCTTTTAAATATCTGTACTGGGACTGTGATGATAGTCATAGTTGCTCTTATTTGCTTCTTGTTTGATGTTTTTTAATGCAAGACTGACCATCTCTGAGGGAGACCATGTGCTGCAGGTTAGGAACATAGGCCCTGGAATTTGAATTCAGAAGTGAATTTCACTACTTACCAGCTATGTCAACTGAGTAGTGTTAAGTCTTAACTTCTACATTAATCTCAAATGTTTATGGAATATCTATTGTATATCAGGGGTTATGTTAGAAGTTGGGGTTGCAATGGGAAACTAAAATAGACATGGACCTGGTTCTAGTGAAGTCTTGGTTCACACCAAGACAGAGGTGTCCAGTTTGCAATTAACTTTAATGACAGAAAATACTTGGTGCTGTGAGATCACAAACTGGTAAATGAGCCAGGCTTAGGCTATATAACTGTCAGTTAATGGGTGTCAAGCATTCAGTATGAAGCTTAGTACATACTAAGTCCTCAGTAAATGGTGGCTGTTTTTCCTATATGCTTAATTTTCCTAAAGAGAGCACTATAGACACAAATATATCTAGGGAAATGACTAATATGGTTGACTTTTTTCAGCATTTGGATTTTATATTTTATATTATATCTTTTGACCCTCTTTATTTATTTATCCTCAAAAGAAATAGGGCAGGATGATTACCTGGAAGAATTATTTAAAGATAGACCATAAATGGAGAGAACTAAATGTAGTTATCTTGTTTTTTAGATAGTGCCAAGATAAAGTCAAACAGAAACAACTAGAAGCCAAGGCCTTTGGGGGGATTTTAGTTTGGTAAATTTTGATTCATAGTCTCATTAACTTCTCATCAG
The DNA here is from genome assembly GCF_964194105.1 of Spermophilus citellus. Classification (NCBI taxonomy): domain Eukaryota; kingdom Metazoa; phylum Chordata; class Mammalia; order Rodentia; family Sciuridae; genus Spermophilus; species Spermophilus citellus. The sequence goes on along the minus strand of NC_138184.1, from coordinate 54,491,635 downwards.
CTTCTTGACCATTATTCTGGGCAGGTAGCTCTGTGTGAGGATCTTCATTTCTTGGCAGCAAAGATAGGGCTGTCCTAATGATGATTGGTCTCTGTGTCTCTGTAACTGCTGGTCCTCAAATGTAAAGCACTGTGCATATCTAAACAAATTCTCATTGCTTTCAGCCTGTGTGCAATTTAACAGCAAGAGATTTCATATCTCACAGCATTCAATAGTTCTACTTAATTAGGAACTGCTTGTGAATTAGGCAAGCTCATGGTCATAATGACTGGAGTGAACATGTTTGCCCTGAAAAGGAGAGAAATAAAAAGAATTTTATTTAGTCATTGAGTACCTGAGAAAGGGACATAGCATTTAAGAAAGGGAGGCAATTCTCATTTCTAACTGACATTGCCCTACAGGATATGACAGCACAGTTGAGACACCAAAAAGGGCCAATGTAGGAATATCTCAAAACTGGGCCTGCCTACCTTTGCAGGCTATTCTTGTCTCATAGTCTTCCCTTTTTCCCAGGCACAGATTTTCACTTTAGGGGGAAAAAAAGATTAAGGCAGTGCCGATAGAGTGCTAAAACAGCTCTTCCTTGAACAAAAATAAAAGCACCAAATTACTCAGCACACATCTGGTGTTAAGTTTACATGAATGCATTGCTTATTATATACTAGCTAAGGGCATGGACTTTGAAGTCACTCAAATCTTGACTCTGTCACCTACTAACTGTGATCTTGGAGCAAGTTACTTAACTTCTTTAAGTCTCTGTTTCTTGCTCTGTAAAAAGGGAAATATAGCTATAGCTACCTCAAAGGCTGTTTGAAAATTAAATGAGCTTGTGTCTCCAAAACACCATACACAGAGCCTTGCAAATAACTAAGTGCTAAGTGACTGCTGGCTGGTGTGGGAATTTTGTTGACTCAGGTTCTGATTTCTGCTGGCTAGAACTTAAGTTGGGACATTCTAGTTGACTCAAAAGGTAAAATTTTATATATTTGTCTCCCTAGGACACAGTAAGGTTTCAATAAATAGTTCCGGTTTTACTGCTGTTAAATTAATAAGACAACCAGTGCTGCACTGGGCAAATGTGAAGTCCATCTATGATAGAAATTATTAGCACTTGTATTACTTTAGAATTTAAAAAGCTCATTCAATGTACATTGCTTTAGAAAGTCCTTATAACGTACATTGTTGTATTTAATCCATAATAATCCTGGCAGTTGAGGATGTAGGGAAGTTTATTTTGTGTTTCTATGTATATATTCTTTCCTTTTTTCAACAAATGCACATAAGTGCCTGCAAAGTGTCACACATTCTGTTCAACTTGGTAAACCACATACATGAGCTCCCTGTCTGCACTGTCTTGTCTTGGGTGATCCTCTAGATGTATGCCTTAAGATTCTAAAAGGTGATTTAGGCAATGTAGGTAATTTCAGTAATAAATGAAAAAAAATTGAGATTCATATGGCTGTTAAGTGACTGAGACAGATCTTACTTAAACTCCAAATTCCAAGCCCTTTCCACTGGTTCCTGTTGCCTGCCTCATTGAATGCATAATTTGGAACAAATGCTAGACATAGCCTATTGCAGCCATTCATTTTGAAGATTAAAGGTGCTGAGGCTTAAAATGAATGAATGATATGCTTAAAATAACCTCTGCTTTAGGGATAGCTGTCAGTTTCAATGAGGAAAACTTTTGACAGTATGCTAAAACTTTGGATGTATATAGCTTATTCTATAGTAACATAATAGTTATATTTAATAAACCTTGTGTTATCAAAAATTGAGTATAAAAATGTTTGTTTTAAGGGACTTAGTGAAGAAGCAAGTAGAGAGTTTCAGACTGGCAAATCAAAGTTGTTTTTTTTTTTTTCCTAGCAAGAATTTAAGAAATAAGAATACTATTTTATAGCTATAAAACCTAAATGCCACTGAGCAAATTCAGCATGTGATAACATCTAGCTTTCCTCCAAGAGTAAAGGACTTTCACTTTCCATCACCCCAGCACTATCATTATGTGTTTAGACCTTGATCACCCACTGTTACAGGAGACCGAGCTTAACCCACTCAAGCAGAGCAGTTGTATTTTGTAGATGTGAGTTTTCTTCCTGCTGTGGCGTGATGCCAGTCTTGGTGGTGATTGAGTTTTTTATCAAAGCTGTTGGAATGCCTGTCCTGGGACAGACTCTAATCTGGGCACAAAAATAAACAGAATAGGCCATGCCCTTATTTGAAGGGAGTTTGTATTTGGAAGAGAAAAAATAACTTTCCTTCTACCTGAAAATTCAGTAATTTGAATTTATACAATAAAGTGAATTAACACAGATGGACAGGAGAAAAAGCAAATTTGTAACATGCCTACACATGGGAGCATTGTAAAATATAATACTGGAAAAAAAGTCCAAGTGTTTTAAGTTTATAGTGTCCTAAACTACAGAAAGGAATGGGAGGGGACGTGGCCACAGGTTGTGTGTGGAGGGGTGAGAGAAGGAAATCCATGGTGAACCCAGATTGTCTTGTATAGGTAACCTCTGAGGTATCAGTCCTCAGGAGAACAGATGATCTGTTGTGCCAGAGGCTCCCTGGGGTGAGCAGGCAGCAACCTTCAGTCTCCCTTCCTGTGATAGGAATTCATCTTCTCTGGTTGATGGGGTTCCAGGGAGGGAGTTCTTGAAAATTGTATTCAACTGTTGAATGCTTTTTCTGGTTTTAGTCAGATAAAGGAAATTCAGATAAAGCCCCTCCCTGTGCTTATGAGGAGAAAAAGGGGTTAGGGGCTGGAGGGCAGAAGGGCAGGGAGACCTTGGTTCTTCTTTAGTTCAAAGTGCCCCACATGTCAAAGCATCATACTTCAGGGCGCTATTTTCTGAGCCTCAACAGATTCTTTTGGGAGACAAATAGTAGTTAAAGGTAGAAAGGGAAGGAGGAAGGCAGGCAAGCCAGGAGGCAGAGAAGCAGGGAGGAAGGGAGGGAGGAGGAACATTAGGTCAGGTAGTAATGAGTGCCATGAGGAATTATCAAGGTAGGGCGTGGTAGAGAGGTGTGGAGGTAGGGGCTGATTTGCTGTTTTAGCTGGAGTAATCAGTCAAAGATGTGACTGAAGTGAGGAAGCAGCCATATAACTCCTTGGAGAAGAGGCCTCACAAGCAGAGACAGCAGCAAGTATAACGGTTTTGAGGGAGAAAGATCCCAGGCCTGTTGGAGGTGAGCATGGAGGCCTGGGGACTGGAGAGGAGAGTGCAAAGGGAACAAGGGACAAGAGGCCTGAGACAAAGTTACATACATGGGTATGAAGGACCTTGTAAGACTTTTCTCTGGGTGAGGTGGAACAATACTGGAGGTCTTTGGCCAGAGAAGGGATGTGATTTGACTTAGGTTTGGGGAAGCTCCTGAATGACGGTAGACAGCCCAGGAGCACAGGTAGAGGCTGAGACCCCTTAGAGCTATTGCAGGTCCTCCAGCCAATACCTAGTGGTAACTTGACCTGTAAGGTAATGGTGGAGTTGGCAAGAAATTATTGGATTCTGTTAATCTTTTGAAGGTGAGACTAAAAGAATTTGCTGATGGACTCTGGGTATTTGGCCTAAACCACTGGAAGAATAGAACTGCCATTTGTCAACACTATGATTTATAGGCTATATGTCTGTGTGAGATTAAGATAACTAAAGGAGGTTATTCCTTCAAATCAGAGGGCGTGTACAAATGGCTTATGACATGTGTTGAGATATGAATGTGGGTGAGAATTTAAAGTCTGTCCTCCCTTCTTGTGCATTCTATGCCTCCACCACACACCTATGGCGTTTCTTCTTAGCTGTTCTCCACACCTTATAATATATGCACTTGTGAGTGAAGCACTTACTAGTTAAGTATAATTTCAAGTCAGCATGATCTTTCCTAGTTGTAGTTAAACTTTACTTTGAACTCTAAGATGATAATAGATTGCATTTCTTACTCTAACTTTAATCACTGAGTGCTTGTCTACAGAACTTTGCTGAGAAGTTTTAGGAAGCTGATTTTGGGCTTACTGGGAAAAAGGAAAAGTTGATAATATCTGCTACCATAATGCTAAGGAGTGGCATACCATATTGTCTAGTTTGATGGGCTACCAATGGCTGCCACAGGGGAAAACCATTGTTCTATTCTTTTACTCTTGGAGGGATTTAGGTTTCAGCAAGTAGATGGGGGAATTATTTTTCCTTTTCACTTTTTGGAGCCTCACTTTCCTCTGAGATCACATCAAGAAGACCACAGGCCCAAAGACTGTAATATCAAAAGATCTTAACAAGTTGCATGACACTAAACTCAGGTGTTTTAGGAGACAAATTGCTTACCTTAAGGAACAATACCTTTGCCTGGTCATAGTCCGTTTTTCTCCAGCATTCATTACTGCCAAACATACTGTAATTAACATTCACTTATTGTGTATGCTGTTTCTCTCCACCTATATATAAGCTATAGGGCAAGGAATTTGCTCTGATATGGAGAGCTGTTTCCCAAGTGCCAGAACAGTGACTCGAATGAAATATATGTTGAATAAGTATTGAATGAATAAACGATGATGATGATGATGACATTGTATGGAGACCCAGCGCGGCCTTCCTACCTGGTAACCTCGGTCTTCGCTGGCTCCCTGAGAGCCGCTGCGGGTCGGACTCCTGCGGCCCCTGAACATCTTGGCATCCTCAGCCCATAGGAATAGTGCCAAGAGTGCATGTGTTGACTGCGGTGTCCCCTGGGCGGCTCAGTCACGTGCAGACGCCAGTCGTTTGCTCTGCTCTGCTTTCCATATATATATGGAAAAAGACGGGTGCAAGAAAAGGACGCTTGAGGGAATTCATGTTCTGCAATAAAACCCAGAGTAAACTCTTAGATAGGATGACAACATCTTTCTAGAAGAGGCGGAACTGGTACTCCGATGACCCCTCTCAGAAATACCACCGTCGCACCAACCTCAGAGTGTAGAGCAGGGTCTTGGGCGCCCGTCACTGCATGTCCTCTTTGTCCTCGTCGTGATGCCCTTGCAAATGAGTGAGATAGGACTTGAAGTGAATTGTACTGACAGATGTAACACACAACACCAACATTAAACTTAAGGAAGTCCTACAGCTGAGTGTGAAAAAAAAACCATAATAATAATAATATTGTATCCTTTAATTAAGGCAAATGATTATTCAGGCAGCAGTAATTTTTTAAGGAGAAATCTCCTGATGTAGTAAAAATCACCATAGTTATATGGTTTAATGAACATCATTAATAATTAAGAGAATAGTAAAATAGACATTTCTCAAAAGAAGACACACAGATGACCAACAAATATATGAAAAAACTTCTCAGCATCATTAATCATCAAGGAAATGAAAACTGAAACCACAATGAAATATCATACCACACCTGTTAAATAGACTATTACCAAAAGATAGATGAGGGTTAGTGAGGTGTGGAGAAAAGGCAAGTCTTGTGAACTGTTGATGGGGATGTAAACTTGTATTTCCATTATGGAAAGTAATATGGAGGTTCCTTAAAAATTAAAAATAGATTTACCATATACCCAGCAATCCTACCACTGCAATATAGACAAAGGAAGTGAAATTACTATGTCACAGAGATATCTACATTTCCGTGTTCATTGTAACATTATTCAGAGTAGCCAAGATATGGAATCAACCTGAGTGTCAGTATTTTTTTTATTGATTATTTAAAGCATTACATAGCTCATGATATATCATCTTTCATACATTTGACTCAAATTGTGTTTTGAACTCCCATTTTCACCCCAAATACAGATTGCAGAATCACATCTGTTACATATTCACATTTTTACATACTGCCATATTAGTGACTGTTGTATTCTGCTACCTTTCCTATCCCCTACTATCCCCCCTCCCCTCCCCTCCCCTCCCATCTTCCCTCTCTACCTCCCCTGCTGTTGTTCAATTCTCTCCCTTTTTTTCCCTCCCCCTTGCCCCTCATGACCTCTTATAATTTTATGTATCATTGAAGGTCTCCTACCATTTCCGTATGCTTTCCCTTCTCTCTCCGTTTCTCTCCCCCCATTCGTCTTTGTTTACTGTAGTCTTTTCCTCATGCTCTTCCTTCCTGTTCTGTTCTTAGTTGTTCTCTTTATATCAAAGCAGACATTTGGCATTTGTTTTTTAGGGCTTGGCTAGCTTCGCTTAGCATAATCTGCTCTAATGCCATCCACTGAGTGTCAGTATTGACAGAGGAACAGACAAAGAAAATGTGACATATATACACACAGAGAGAATATTATTTACTCTCAAACCATAAGGAATCCTGATATTTAAGTCAATACAGATGAACCTTAAGGACAGGATGTTAAGTGAAATAAGCCAGGCATAGAAAAACATACTGCATGATCTCACTAATACTTGGACTCTTAAAAAGTTGAACACATAGAAGCAGAGTATCAGGGTTTTAGGATGGTTATGAGGGCAGCATCTATGGAGGTATTAGTTCAAGGATACAAAATTTTAAGTGGGAAGAATAAATTAAATCTATTGTACAATATAATGACTTTAGTTACTAATGATGTATTATTCTGAAAGTTGCTATAGAAATAGATTTTAAGTGTCTTACCACAAAAAGTAAAGCATGTGAGGCTATACATATGCTCAATGTAGTCGTTCAACAGTGTACACATATTTCAAGATATGTTGTACACGATCAATATATACAACTATAATTTAAAAATAAATTTTTTTTGGTACTGGGGATTGAATTCAGGGTACACTTAACCACTGAGCCATCTCAGCCCTATTTTGTAATTTATTTAGAGACAGGGTCTCACTGATTTGTTTAGCACCTTGCCATTGCTGAGGCTGGCTTTGGACTCTCGATCCTCCTGCCTCAGCCTCCCAAGCTGCTGGTATTATAGGCATGTGCCACTGCAGCTGGCTTAAAATAAAATTTTTGAAAGAAAGGAAAAGTAAAATTTATGGGAGAGGGACAGGGAGTAGAATGGTATTTGCCAAGGGCTGAAAATGTGTTGGGAAATGGAGAACGGATGATGAAAGGGGCAAAGTTTTACATAGGAGGAATAAATTCTGGCAGTCTTTTGTTTAGCATGGTGACTACGGTTAATATTAATATGTTATATACTTGGAAGTTGTTAAAACAATAGGCCTGAAATGTTCTCACTACACACATGAAAATAACTGTGTGAGGGGATGAATATATGATTGTGGTAATCATTTCACAATGCATACACTTATCAAAACAAACAAAATAATAACAGCAACAACAATAATCATAATACCTCTTCTTGGGCACTTATGTGTGCCTGATCTTAGGCTTTGTGCTGAATGCCTGACTTCATTATCTCATTTGTGAAGTATAGATATTCAGGTTCAGGGTCATTTGCTCAAGAATACAATGCTAATAAACAAGGGTTTCACAGATTAAAAAACAAAACAAAACACACTAAAATGTCTCCACATAGGAACCTTGGCCTTTTATCTGCTAAACCAGGTCATTGTTTTGTAGAGCCACTCACAACCATTGGAAAGAGCAGAAAGAACAACTTATGGGAAAGTGGGAAGATTGCCTGCCTTTTTGCTGTTGATAACCCTCCCCCCCCCTTTTTTTTGTTTATTCTGCTATTCTCCAGTAAAGAAAACCAGACCTTTCCTGCATAGATAACTTTTTCCAAATATGTTGACAAAGTGATTGCAAAGGATCTTCTAAGTAATTAGAAGAGTTATTATCTGATCCTTCACACTAAATCCATGCTTTGGAGGAAAAATAGCTGGCCAGGCATGGTGGTGCACACCTCTAATCCCAGCAGCTTGGGAGGCTGAGTCAGAAAGATCTCGAGTTCAAAGCCAGCCTCAGCAATTTAGTGAGTCCCTAAGCAATTTAGTGAGACCCTGTCTTTTAAAAAAAACATTAAAAAGGGCTGGGGATGTGGCTCAGTGGTTAAGTGCCCCTGGATTCAATCCCTGATACAAAAAAAGAAAAAAAAAAACTGGTTGGAGTGGTAAGAACTAGGGCTAATAGGGAACTGATCCCAGACTGTGTGGCATTGGACTAAGTCTACAGACCACTTTTATTATTATCATCTCAATAAAAATATTTTAATGTATTTTTAAACTTGCTCGTTTTTATTTACTTTAATTCACTTATTAAAACAGAATTTGTGCCTGTAATACCAGTGGCTCAAGAGGATGAGGCAGGAGGATCATGAGTTCAAAGCCAGCCTCAGCAACTTAGCGAGGACTTAAGCAACTCAGTGAGGCCCTAAGCAACTCAGTGAGACCCTGTCTCTAACTAAAATACAAAATAGGATTGGGGATGTGGTTGAGTGCCCCTGAGTTCAATCCCCATTACCCTCCCCTGCAAAAAAAGAACAGAATTTGTGAACCCCCACTGTGAATGCAAGACCAACATAATTTTCTATAAATAGAAATAATATATATAGTGAAAATAAAGAAGTTACTTCATGTTTTAAAGAATAAAAATAAATAATAGAGTATAAATCTAATTGATTTTACAGAAATACATACTGGAAAATAGGTTTCCTGTGACCAGAGTAGAACTTTTTATAATTAGTTACCAATAAAGGGATATTTAGCTCCTTAACACTTGGTTTAAAGAAAAAGATGAAATGATGACTTTTTTTCCAGTTTTAATATTAATTAGTTCCAAGAATCCCAACATTTATGCAAATATATTTATCTATACAAATATGTGGTACATATGGAATATATATAAATATATATAAATATATGATACCTATAGGAAAAATACAGTAATTTTTAAAAGCTGGATTGTAATTTAGCTACTTAACAGTGGTCCTTGATTGTTCAATCACAGGGACCTGGGTAAGACACAATAAGCTAAGTCACCTTTCTATTTGGCTTGGATCAGAATGTTTTTTGGGGCCGTCTCGGAAAAGGAGGGAAAGGAAGTTTAAGAAATTTGTGTAATCAAAACTGCTTCTCTTTTCTGCCAGTTCACTGTTCTCAAGCCCTTCAGTTCAGGCGTGAGCTCTGCCATTATAGAAAACCATGGCACCCCGTAAAGTCTAAGCCCCATTAGACCCTAGCATGGGCATCTATTTGTCACCTCACTATGTATAATGTGACTCCACCAGAAAAAGTCTGCTGCCTCAACACTTGAGAGAGTAAAGTGGCCCAGAGCAGACTTCCTTTACAGGTGACCCAGACAGATGTCCATTCATATTGCTTTAAGGCATTTTCTATACTGCCATTGGGAAACACTGTCTTGAAGTCATTCTGCTCTCTTTGTGGCCCTAGCTCGACATTGCTCTAAGCAACTATAATAAAGCAAGTTGGTTCAATCATGCCCAACTATGTCCCAGGACTCCTATCATTCTGCTACTAGAAAGTTCATATGCTCAAAATTGGTCCTTCTGAGCACGACCTTGGCAGTCTTCCTATGTGAAGGTACAATTTAGAAATAATCTTTGTTTGTTAGATTGTGGCAGGATCTTTGTGCTTCTGTCACCCAATCAATTAGACGTTTGCAAGGTGGAGGCAGTATTATTATCACAGGCAGATGGTGAAATGTTACTCCATCCTTCTGTGCCCGCTTTAACTTCTTTGCACAACATCATTTCAAGGGTTTCTTTACAAATTGCAGTTTATTTGAAAAAGATTTAAAGCCCTGAGGGTTTGGTGAGAAGTTCTTGGTTATGAGTGCATCTACTTTGTCTGTCAGCAGCAAAAAGGGCACTATGATTAATACTGACTTTGCCCTGCAAGCCAGGCAGAGAACAGATGAGGTCCTTGTCACCTCAGTGCTGTTCTACGCTAAGAGGAACTTGGAGGGTCATTCTCATGCAGTCTTTGGAAGAAGCATAAGTGAGTACCTAGGCAGGGCTAGGGGTGGGGTGGATTTCTTGTGTTTGGCTCCCCTGAGGGAGGTGGAGAATTCCATTACTCAGAACTCCAGAGGGCTGCCTCCAAAGAGAGGAAGGTATCCAGGTTAGGTTGTACTTCTCAGAAGTTACACCCTGAAGAGAAGGGACAGGTGGCATGAGCATGGTGAGTATGATGACAAGGAGGAAACAGGATGGCACTGAGGGCATCTGAGGTGGAGATGGGGTCAACTGAGAGGTGGGAAGAGATAATGAGATTTTGTTTTTGTCTTGAAGGTTGGAGGAATGGGCTGATGAAGTGTAAGGGTCCGGCGAAGCGTCGGAGAAAGAGACCACACGAGACTAGCTTCATGCAATGGCAAGGGGGATTTATTAGGGATCCGTTCCAGCGCGCTGGGGCTCTGTGCTCACTCAAGAAGGGAGAGCAGCCCAGAGCCCAGAATAGAGGTCAAGCAGAGCTTAAGTACACTTTTTGGAGAGGGTGGGGGGCTTTGCATGCATCAGAACAAATCATCATGTGGCACGGGAAAATTGAACAACAACTCTGATACATGATTAGTCCATTCATTGGCGGGAACAGTCTGGGCAGGGGTGATTGGTCATTCCTAAGCGGGGTACACATTTAAACTGATTGGTTTTGGAGCCTAGATGCTTACGTGCCGTGCTACTCGGAGCCCTTAGCTATTGAACAACCAGGGGACCAGAAGAAATATTTACTGGGCAGTTCAGGTATTGTCCTAACAGCTACAGAGATTACAGGTTCCGGGGGTAGCAGAGGAGTTGTAACAATGCCTTGTCTTTTACTTTTTAGCCCAGGCCTCGCCATTTAGAGACTTTATAATGCCCGGTCTTTTACACTTTAACTCAGACTTTTGCAGCTTAGAATCAGCTTAGAAATTTTACCTTTACAGAAGAAGGATTTTAGACTGTTTTGCTGTGTAATGCACTAGCAAATCCCTACAGGGTCATTCTGTGTGGGTTTATTTTCAGGCAGATGCAAGCTTCAAGGCAGTTCTGCATTATTTGGGTTACCTGTATGTAAAAGCAAGTCTTGTTTGCTTAAGTACCAGGGGGAATGAAGGATTAAAAAAAAAAAAAGTCCTTGTGGAGCATGTGTCCTATGTGTATGTGAGACAGATTTAGAATTGTTGCACTGTAATGGACAATCAAGCACTTTATTGTGTTTTTGGAACCCCCAGAGGGATTCCCTGGGGGCTTGTCAGAGGAATTTGAGTGCTTTCTAGTATGAAAAGGTTTTGTGGACAGATTCACACACTACTTTTGTCTGCTTTCTGATGTAGTTTAGGTATTATAAATCGCATGCCTCAGATTAGGTGAATCCTCTGACTGAGCTAGTAGGTAGAATTGTTGGTTAATTCCTGCAGTTTTTCTGATAGTGTATGTCATAGGTAGTTGAACATATACTATTAGAAGGCCAAAGCCACTGCCACCATCTGGACCTAAGAGTCTGTGCAATAGCCATTATCATTGAAGATGATTTAAAAAAAATTTTTTTAATATGTAAATTGTCAGTGGACCTTTATTTTATTTATATGTGGTGCTAAGAATCGAACCCAGGGCCTCACACATGCAAGGCAAGCGCTGTACCACTGAGCCACAACCCCAGCCCCATGAAGATGATTTTTAGTGAGTGTGTATTTTGTGTTGGTCACTGTGCTAATATACTTTACAGGCATTGCTTCATTTTGTTGCTCTAAGATCCCTCTTAGGCAGATACTGTATGCATATGTTTCAACTTTGCAGGTGAGACTCAAAGAGGTGCTACCACTTGTTTATCCAAGGTTGCAGCAGAGGCAGAACTCAGACTCCTAGACTCCCTCTTAGAATGATCTCTTCAGAAGTTTTACTGTATCCTGGTTATTACTTTATGTTTAAAAATGTATGTAGTAATACGGTGATCCTTAGTCATTTTGGACCATCTTTAGAGAAAAATACAAATATATACAAACATCCATGCACACCCCTATGCATGCATGCACATGTGCATACTCATGCAAAATGTGCCTAGATGATTTTTTTTTTTTTAATTTTAGAGGTTTTGAGAATCTCAGATTGAAAAACCCTGCCCTTCAGGGAAAACTTATTTGAGTTTGGAATCTGGTATTTGATAGCTTCCTTATAAGAGGGCCCCGATTCTTGCTGAGGTTAATTAACCCTTCCAAGTACAATTATTGCTAATGTTAAAGAGCCAACTTCAAACCTAGCTGTTGGTCTAACATGTAACAAGAATAGTAGCCATATACTTATTAGATGTACCTAATAATAAGGGTAGATAGTGGATATACATTAGAGAAGTAAGTACTCCTGTAGATAGTGAGCATCCATAATGATTTGGTTAAGGATGAATGCCAGGCCTGCAAACACTTTTTAGGTAGGTGGAATTATGTCACATATGAATGAGACTCTTGAGGCTCAGAGCTCTTTCTCAAGAGTTCACATGTGGCAGAAGCCTGTGACTCTTATCCCCAGATCTCCTGCTGTGATCACCTCTCCTTTTCTGGCTCTGAATGTATCTCCTCTTCCAGATCTGTTACAGGTTCTGCACTGTATCACATTACTTCTCCTGTCCCTCTCACTCAGCCTCAACTTTGGTATTACTGGTGTTTTGACTGGGGTTTCTGTTGCTGGGGCTTCTTCTCTACATTGTGGGATGTTTACCTACATTACTATGTACTGGATTCCAGAAGCACCACCTATCCTGCAGGTTGGCCACAGATATCTGCATAAATTGCCCTGTTTCTGTCCTCTGGGCAGCAAAATCAATCCCTCAGAGAGAGGACTACTCACTTTCCCTCTTTGTGTACATATTAATATTAGCATTTATCATTGAGTGCTTACATTTGCCACATAAAGTGTCAAGCTTCTTCCATGCATCATATCAGTAAGTCCTGAAAATATCTCATCATCCTATTAATTTCATCATATAAATGAGGTGAGGGCTGAATATTTTGGCAGATTAAAAATTTACTTAGTGTCACATAACCGCTAAGTGTGGAACTGGGATTTGTTTCAACAATGCGTGATCCCCGGCTCTGGGTTTTGTGAAAAATGTTTTCACCAAACTCCATAGTTATTTGGGGCTCCATATTAATCAACTCTGTGCATTTTATTATTTGGGATTTGTTCAGCTAGTAAGCTGAAAGAAAATTTTAATGCAATTATAGGTCATATATTTCATTATTATTTATCATTATTATTCTTACACCATTGCTTTTTATTGTTTAATCCTTTCTCAGTGAAGAATTATCAACAAAAATATTATCAAAACAAAATCTTGCTTTTGATCCTAATTTCTGAGCATAAATATCATCTTATTGAACATAAAAAAATAGATTTGTTTAGAAGAGAACAACTATTTCTTTAAGTCATCTTCAGATAACTTTTTTAGTGGATGCTTTGTGTGCTTTTTAATAGCACAAATCACTGGTAAATAACTTGACCATAAAAGCAATGAATTTTCTGGAAATTCTAATAGGAAAGTTTTCAACAAAATAATTTCTTTTCAGCAAGCAGCATATTTTTGAAAAATGGGACATGTATACTTTAGAACTCTGGGGCCTTCTTATTTTTCTCAAAATGAGTTTCAACAACAACTTTAAAAATTCATAGCACATATTAAAATAATAATTACTGAGGAGAGACGCTGATAAAGAAAGAATAGGGTGCAGCCTTGTTTGAGCTTGACATAGTAGGTTCTTGGGATGTAATAGTATATTAATGTTTGGTAAATACAGCTGTTACTGGAGGTTGAGAGTTGGCCATGGAGTGATCCTTGGTTCTTGGTATAATGTCCAAGATTAGGGCAATTTCCTGGTTGCAAAAAAAAAAGTACAGCAAGGCAGGAATGGTAATTAGTGCAGATTTTTTGCAAGTCCAGAGAAAGGCAGGAGAAAGTGAGATGCATCCCAGAGAGAAGGATGGGAACCAAAATGCACTGAAATGATTAAGCTTTGGGCTTTTGTTAGGATGTGGGGTGGGAGTGGTGGAGAAAATCTTGGAGTAGCAGGCCATACATGCATCTTTGGGCATAGTACTTGTGCAGCTGCTGTCCAATAGGGAGAAGTCGTACGCCTTCACTGTGAAAATTGAGAGTATGCGTCTATGTGCTTGAGTTGTTTTGCCCTTTCTGGCCTAGCCTCCCTGGCAAAAGGTCATGTAACATCAACTGACCCTCAGAGCAGCTTGTGAGTACTTGCCTGACCTTGAGGACATGATGTTTTTCCACATATCTATATAGGAGTGCAATGGATCCCTTTGATGAAATAGGGGTGGAGGGAGACTGGTGGTGCCATTTGGTGGTTCTGAATGGTCTGCCCACTTTACTATGATGATTTTCTTTCATGGTCCTACCCCATATGTCCTTATGATGTTCCATGACAGGTGTTGAGTCCTCTGGATCCAGTTCGGGGGGCCATTTATAGCCATTTCCCTCTTTTCTCTCCCCTTTTCCATTCTTATTCATCTCTAGCTAACTACCTGAACTAACATACATTAGCTCTGTACCCTCCTTCTTTGAGCAACAACCAATCCAAAAGGAATTCTCCCTTGGGGAATAGCCTCCCCTACTGTGAGCAGTATTATCTGGACTATTAGTCAAACACCTTAACCTCCCTTGGCAAACAGTGGTCAGGAGACCAAAGAAGTTCTTTTGTTTGTTTCTCTGTCTCTTTTTCCAAGGAATCTGAATCTTGAGTACATTCACCCAAGAATGGAAAAGGCTTGGAGCTGATTCTTCCTGGTGTTGATGGCTTAGAGAGCAAACTGTCCCTTAATTCCTGGGGTATTGACTTCTATTGCTTATAAGCTTGATTTAGTTTTATTTTGATTTCTATGTGCTATTCTGTACACTTGCAGTAAACTTATTTTCTATTTAGATAAAATTAGTTGGAATGTTTTTGGTATTTGTCATCTAAACCTTAGCTGATCATTGATTATTGATGATGCTGATGAGGAGAAGGAGGAGAATGATAGCAGCTAACATTTACTGATTATAGATATTGATGTGTGCTCCCTTTTTACAGATGAAGAAGGTGAGACTTTAAGACAGTTTACATTTTTGCCTAAAGTTATTTAAAAACCAGAATTTGAACTGAAGTGTGATAGGAGAACCTAAACTCCTAACTACTCCACTGAAACATCGGGAGGGTATACCAAATCCTTGCATTTGGATTAGGACTGTTTTTTTGACTTAACAATTCATTTTGTTATCTCAAGAGTGAGAGCATTTCTCTTCCCAGTGTTCCATGATGCAAAACAAGCTGCATAATATAAATGTATTCCCCCCCCCTTTCTTCATGTGGTAAATTAGAGTAATTATTGTTAGTTAAGGGATATGAATGAAATGTCTTTATCAACCACCAAGTTAAATGGGATTTCTGTTTTTAAACCATAGAAGATAATGTTGTCCTGTCAGATTGTGACAGAAAGAGAAGTATTTTCTGTAGGATACAAATACAGATGTTGCAAAAGAAAGGATAAATACCTTTGGGTTGGGGTCTGGGGTTGTGACTCAGTGGTAGAGTGCTTGCCTAGCATGTGTGAGGTACTAGGTTTGTTTCTCAGCATCACATACAAATAAATAAATAAAATAAAATTTTCATCAACATCTAATAAAAATATTTTTTAAAAAGCTCAGGGGGTTTCTATAGAGTGATGTCATCAGTGCATTTTTACTCTGTTGATTCCTTACAGTAAATTAACTTGGACTGTCATATTTTGCCTGATGATTTTAAAAAGGGTGACAAAGAGAGAGAAAGATATGGACAAGCCACTGTTGCTGGTAATAGATATTGATAGAAATAGGCTTTGAACCTAATTTTTATTTATCATTAAATTATTCTTAGATGCAATTCTAAATAAACATCACTCCTGGCTTGTAAGTATTGGTGCCTATATCCATTCATTCATATGCGCGCGCGCGTGTGCGCGCGCGCACGCGGCAGACACACACACACACAAACGCGCGCGCACACGCGCACTCGCACATACTTTCTCCTCCAAACAAACCTGTACAATAAAATTGTCTTATCCTTTGAAAAGCCAGTGGTATTTGGCCCATTGACTATGAAGTGAATTTAGATAAACATCTCTACAGCCAATTTCTCTCTTTAGTTATTGATGGAAATCCTTGAGAGAATGGGAATCTGTTCAAATTCTTTATCATTTTAGACTATCCCTATGGCAGATGCCTCAAGGGAAAATCTCCTTGTGAGGTGCTCCACCCCTCACACATGCTGTTGAGATATGGTTAAAATGAACAATGGAAACAGCTTTGATAACAATCCTTAGTTATAAACCTGGGTGCTTGGAAATTTTAACAGGATGTTAAGAATTTTTCTGTTCAAGTGAGTGAAATACTCTTGCCTCCTGAAATTAAGGCTGACTTTACTTTCTCAACTTGACACAAAAAACAAACTTTCATTCATTATTATTTTGGAAGAGGTGGTCATTTTTGTACTAATAGAGTGAAGGGCATAATCTTAGAATTATAATGATCAAATGCATTCAGCAATATAAAAATCTCACAATTTTGTCTTTGTTTTGTCATCTCACCATCATTGAGTGAAAACTTCCTGGTGTATTGGCACCAGTCTTTTAACTGCCTTTTAGGAATCACTGATTTAGTCCAGCAACCATCTGATGCTTGCTTCTTCAAAGACTTCTGCCAAGGGATTTTTCCATTTATATTTGAATATGTTCAGAGAAGTGGAACCTATTATTTATAAAAATAATCTATTCTATATTTGGACAGCACTGTTGAACGTTCTCATATCAAATGAAACCTTTCTCTGTGTAGCTTCTATTCATTGGTCTTGCAGGGATAATTTGGGGCTGAATAGAGCAGGACTTAGTGGTTTTATCCACAGTGGCTCTGGGAGTTGTCTTCTCATCTTTCCTTGCCCCAGAGCTCAAGTCTCTGAATGGCCTCAACCTCTTTAACTATTCCTTCTATCTTTTTGGGATTATATGCTTTAAAACAAATTTTTAAAAATTCATTCTTTTTAAAGTTGTAAAATATACATAACCTAAAAATTACCATTTTAACCATTTCTTTTTTTAAATTTACAGTTCTAAGGCATTAAGGATATTCTCACTGATGAGCAGCCATCACCATTATCCCTCTCCAGAACTTTTTATCTTCCCCAGCTGAATCTCTGCACCCATTAAGCAGTAACTTCCCATTACTGTGAGAAGTCCCTTGGAAACCACCATTCTACTTTATGCCCCTGTAGACTCCACAACTCTAGCAACTTGTATAAGTGAAACCATACAATATGACTGGCTTATTTCACTTAGCATAATGTCTTCAAGGTTTGTTTGTGTTGTAGCATGTGTCAGAATTTCTTTTCTTTTGAAGCCCAGATATTGATATCCTACATTTGTTTACCTACTTGTTCACTGATTGACACATGGTTACCTGATTATGTGCTTTTGCATATGCACATTCCTATCAAAACCCACTTGGCAGAGCTGGTTAGAACTACACTTCACGAGTGGTTTGCTCACTCAAGGTAGGAGAACTTTATAAATGCAAAGTAGTCAGTAGACAGAGGACAGAATCAGAGATGGATTTGTTTGAATTGAGAGGAAGCACTGAATGCTTTCAGCTGCTAGGAAGATCATGTTCTCAGGGAAGTTCTGGCACTGGGGCTTAGAAAAAGCTTGGCATTTTTGAAAAACAGAAATGTAGGGAATGCAATCCTGGTAGAAGAGGAGCCAAAGAGCAAAGTATGAACACGCACACCATGCTCTGCACTGTTGCTTTGTTTACTGGCTTCAGGCTGCCTTGTAGGTTGTTTTGTGTAGTAGTACCCTTGTGCCAATCCATGACGCCTCTCTTATCTTCATCTTTCTCTAGGGCAGTGCACTGTCCTCTTTCTGTGATCATGTGCTCCCTTTATTTATTTGCGGGATTAAATTGACCTTTTCTTCCTTTAAAATGGTGGGAGAAGTAAATAATAGTTTTATTTTTTGAAAAATTTTGGTTGGTGAATTGAAACACTCTGGAGATTCAGGCTGCTATCTTTATTTTTAGTGTAGTTCTTCTGGAACATTAAAGGCAAAACTCTAGGAACCACGAGTCTAGCAAGTTTCTATTAAAGAATAAAAGAAGAGAAACAGCAACAATAATTGTTAATAAAGTGCTTACCATGTGGCAGCAAACTTTTATAGCTGTTGGTTCATTCTATCATCAACCTAAAGGAAGTATAGATTAAAGTCCTCTCACCATTTCAGATCCTATACGGAACAGGGGCTCAAAAATATTGAGTAATCTCCACAGGTCACATAATTAGTAAATTTTTGAGCTGGGAATGGACCCACTAGTCTACTCCATCATGCTGCCTCCCTCCCTTTGGATGCCCTGTGTCAGTCTTTCAAATATTAAATGACATTTTTTTTTCTGCTCACAAAATATCTGAGTACCACAAGTCCTATTAATATTCCAGGTAGAAGATAATGATGCAATAGTAGGTAATGGGAATGTATACCTATGCCAGTAATTCCACAGGAATCATCCCTGCCCCCATTCGTATCTTCTTTTTCTTCCTGTGTTGCTGAGATTCTTTAGAGTCCTTGAGCCTCAACCACTGTCCACATATGTAATACTTAACAGGTGGCTCCTCATTTCCACCCTTTCTTGCACAGTTGTATGTGTGTTTTTCTTGGTTTCTTTTTGGCAGGTGCTGCAGGATAAGATCCTTTTGGAGGAGGATGCATTCATTACATTTTGTAGTTCTTTCTCAGCTTTTTGGTTTGTTAACAGTTTATGTTTAAGAAGTAGAGAGGAATTTTGAATCAAGGATTTTATTGCACTTTGGGATAACTATAAAATATGAAAAATTTCTTGCCATTGGTGAATATTTTATACTTCCTCGCAAGATTCCTTCAGTAGCTCCTATGGTGTACAGCTTACAATGTATTTTCCCCTAAATTTTGATGACTTGCACTACAAAAAAATTAAATATATCTCTATACTTTCAAAATTTCACTGTAGGAAGCAAGGGACTCAGCTCTGATATGCAAAATTGGCTCTACAAGGTAGCATGTTGTTATTCTATTTAGAGGACTTGAGAACAGATTCAATGATTCAATTATATTTAATTTGTAATTAACTCCCTCCCAAGCAGCTAATGGTGCATAACTTGGTTCTGGATGGGCAAAGAGTAGGATAAAATGGCTTCTTTTAGAGAAAGCTTATCTTAGGGTGCCTAGGACTGTAGTGGCACTTTTAAAGTGTCTTTCTTCCTCTAAAATAAAACTCTTTTCTGGGAATTGCTTCTTGATCCACAGAGGTGGCCTCTCAGCAGCTGAGACTGTAGTATCTGACCTTGCCACTTGGGATGGAGATGACTTGACTAGGGGAAGGCATTTGATCTGGTTATGCTAAACAGATTCTCTCTCCTTAGAATTTGGAATTTTGAACTGAGAGCAAAAGGTAGGTATTGATGGTATTTTAGTCACTTGAATGGTAGTGCTCTAAGCATTTGATTCTAATAGTAGTCTCTGTTTTCTGGAGCTAACTTGATTCCTGTTTTTCATAACATGTGATATTTCATTTCTTCCTGTATGTATTTGTGTGTGTGTGTGTGTGTGTGTGTGTGTGTGTGTGTGTGTAATACTGCAATATTCTTCCAGTAAGTTCCTCTTTTTTTTTTTTTTTAGACTCCCTTGGGTTGGTCTATATTTCTTGAAACCAAACTTACCTAGAGCAGAACTCAAAGCAACAAAGGCTCTATCAAATTTGTTAATGCAAGTGCTAAAGGCTGCATCCATTTGATGGAAATTATAATATTTAATTTGTGTGTGTGCATATGTCTGTATGTGTTTGATTGAATGATTTAGTATTTTACCAGATGCTATAGGGCCTTATTATTTTCATCATCATTATCATCATGAGCAACATTGTCATCATAATAGCTCTTGTTTATGGAGAACTTTCTATTACTCAGCCACTGTATTAAGCACTTTGCATACAAAATAACATTTTACATGATTGAAACAATACTATTAAACAGATCCTATCATAATCCCCCATTTATAATTTAGAGAGCAGGGGTCTGAGCACCTTGTGTGGCGTTATACATCTAGAAAGTCATGCAGTAGTGATTTGAATGTAGGTTTGTCACACTCCAGGGAAAGATTATACTCTTAAAGTCTGTATTACATATCCAAAGATATATTTTTGGTTATATTTTTACTTAGGTTGAATGTGGACATAGGGCAGGAATATTATAATACTTTTTGAAAATTTCTTACTCTTATTTTGTTGGCTTGATTTTACTACCTTTGTTTCATGTTGATTATATTGTTTGTAGGGATCAGGCAGGTGGCGCCCAAGATTAGATAAATTGTCTTGAGAAAGCCTCTGAGAAGGTGACATTGAAACTGAGATAGAATGGTGATATTGAGGCAACCATGTGAAGGGCTGGGACTGAGTGTTCCAGGGAGATGGAAAAACAAATGCAAAAGCACAGATTTAGGAATGAGCATGTGGGGTTAGAAGATCAGAAAGTAGATATATTTGACTACAGAGGAGTGAACAAGGGAGTGAGTTGATGAAGGGGAGATTGGAGTTAGATTATTTAGAGTCTTTTAGGACACAGTAGGAATTTGGAACACAGAGGATTATCCATCGACAGATTCAAAGAAGAGAAATAATATGAATTAGTTTATATTACAAAAGATGAATTTCTCCCTCTGAAAATGATAGAGTAGCCAAAAGTCCTCCAAAAGAATAATTAGAAAAGCTAGACAAAATGAAGAAAAAACATTTGTTTGAAAGTACTGAGAGCTACCAAGGCAATCAGAATCTTGGAGAGGAGAAATTACGTTAAAGTGACTTCAACTTTCTTCTTCTTTTTCTCTTTGAAGGATTTGCTGATTTGTAAATGATATAGCTCTGAAAGACTAAAAGAGACCAATAGAAAGCAACAGCTAAAGAGGTGGGGAATTGGAGCAGGGATTTTGGCACTCCCAGGAATGCAAAAACAAGCAATAACAGGTGTCTAAGAATGATGTGTTATGCCCAGGTTGTTTTTAGTATAGGTATGAGAAGTTGGATAATGCTCAGAAATGAAATGATGTAATAACAGAAAAAGGAGAAAAGCCAAATGATTATCTTAATAGGCATAAAAAAGCATTTTATAAAATCCAGCATCTAATTCTGATAAAAACTTTTCACAAACTATGAACAATAAAAAATATCTCTCTATATTTATCTCTACCTCTCTCTGTATACTCTATGACAAACATCATGCTAAGGTGAAATAGTGAAGGTTTTAGGGCCTCACAGATTAAAGATGAGAAAAAAGTCACTGTTGTCATCCCTGCTGTTCAGCATTGTCCTGGAAGACTCAGTGAGTATAAAGAGGCTGGGGGGAGACAGAAGGATGCAAAAGGAGGCGCTAAAATTATTCTATATGTAAAAGATATAATTATGTAAATTTAGCAAGGTTTCTGGATACAAAAACAACATAAAAATCAATTGTATTTCTATATAACAGCAATAGAAAATTGTAAGATGAAATTTTAAAAAGAGACAATTTGAATAAATCCAGCAGTGTATAAAAAGGATTATGAACTATAACCAAATTGTATTTCCAAAGAATACGAGGTGGAACAATTGGATATCTTTATCCAAAAATTACTCTACACTATATATAAAGTTAATGCGGAATGGATTACAGGCCAAAATGTAAGTATTAAAATTATAAAACTTGTAGTTGAAAACAGAATAAAGTTTTTATGATAGAATTTCTTAGACATAACACCAAATATAAGGAAAAAATGTTAAATTGGACTTCATAAAATTTCAAACCTTGAGTTCTTTAAAAGATACTATTAAGAAAATGAAAAGACAAAGTCACAGACTATTCATGAATTGATAACATTATGGCTAAGAGTTCAGTTCTCACCAATTTGATCTCTAAATTCAATACAATCCTAATCAAAATACCAGAGGCAAAGGGATGTAACAGTGTTCCCTTCATCTTCTGAATACAGCCCTCACTGCTCTAAGGCTTATTTAAAAAAAAAAAAATTTCCTCTTCTTCCCTTTCTCCTTCTTTAACAAGATTAGGGGGACAGGGTTATCTTTTCTTCCCCTGGTTGATTGCCCTTGGACACACCCACTACAGGAAGGAGATGCCTGCTGAGGATCTGGGAAGCAAATACTTCCCAAATTAACAAGTGAATCCTAACAGCCAGCATAGTGCTCTGGGACCCCTTACCCCCAGAGTACACCTGGAAAACTTTGAAAAATTCCTTTAAACCCTCGGGTCCCTCTTGATGGGAGAGTCACAGCCTTTTAGGACAGGAGTCCCTTGTGTTTCTCCTTTGCTAGCAAAGCAATAAACTCTCTTTTCCCCTTTTCTCAAAACCATGTCCTCATTATTAAATTGGCATTGATTAGCATTGGGGACAGGCTTTTCAGTTACAGGGGCAAGTGTAAGTGCATGGACACACAAATGATGGAGGGGGGAGACTGGATGCAAACCTTGAATCAGCAAGCTTTCCTTTATTCTGCAGTGAAGTGAATCCATCAGGCACAGGAGGGCTCATTTTCTGGGTATAGAAATGGTCCCTGGGTTACAGAGGGAGTCTGGGTTTTATAGTTTACAATGAGGGTGAGTTAATCATTGCAGACTGCGGACATGCCATTCGGACAGTCAGGGAACTAGTTGTGCAGGTTAAAATTTTAACTCAGGAAGGCAGTTGTAAAAAGTTTGAAATTCTTTGTCACTGAGAAAAGATCACAACTCAGTGTTCACTGCTTATCTTTCTTCCTCTTAGACCAGTTATTACCCAGAGCTTCACTATTTTCTTTTCTCTTTCTAGGACTCATCTGCAATGGGAAAGGGTAAAAGTCCAGGGCCCCAGCATTTCTGTATTAGCCTCCTCCCTTCAGGACCTATTGTGATTGGGAAGGAGTGAATGTTTGCTTTTGGTGGAGATGCTTGGGATGCACCCAGGAAGGGATGAAAATTTGCTTTTCCCCTCAGGGCCCACTGTTACTGGGAAAGGATGTACTGGGAGAGGTTGAATATTTGGCTAATTTCCCCCTCCCTCCTCCTGAGTCACACTGTCCCTTTGTTTTTCTTGGGGAGCTGTCTGGTAGGAATATTCTTTTCCATAACCATTCAGCAAGAATAGATGAGTGATGCTGAAGACGAATCAGAACCAAGTTGGAAGACTTATACTACCAAACAGAAGAGAATGTACAGAAATAGAGCCAATCATGTGGGGACACTTGATTTTGAGGAAGGTGATGCTGCAGAACAGTGAGGAAAGGATGATCTTTTTTTATTAAATGATGCTGAATCAATTGTTCATCTAGGTGGATAAAAGTGAATCTAGACTGTTTCCTCACATCATAAGCAAAAATAAATTCCAGTTATATTATTGATCTTGTTGATCTGTAAGAGGTGAAACAATGAAGTATCTAGAAGATAATAATCAAATATAATGAGTTTTGGGATAACCAAATATTTCTTCACGAGGACACACACACACACACACACACACACACACACACACAAAAACACTAACAAAGTAGCATTATATATAACAGCCCAGAATTGGAAACACCCAAAGTATTTGTTTGCTGACGAAAGAATAAATAAATGCAGTATATTCATAAGGTGGAGCATTGTCAGGCAAGAAAAAGAAATGAAATGCCCAGACATACTGCATCATGGAGGTACCTTGATACTGTCATGCTAAGTGACAGACACCAGTCACAAAAGACTGAATATTATACGATTCAATTTTTAAAGAAAGGCCCAGAATAGACAGATCCATAAAGACAGGAAATGGATTAGTAGTTGCTTTCAACTTGAGGGTATTGGGAGGAATGGAGAGTAGCAGACAGTTGGTATGAGATTTCTTTTTGGGGTGACTAGAATGTTCTATTGTGATGATTGCTGTACAACTCTATGAATATACTAAAAAAATTTGAATAATGTACATTTTAAATGGGTGAGTTATATAGTTTGTGAATTAGATCTCAATAAAACTGCTTTTTAAACTGTAGCAAAAAATGAAAAGATAGATATGTTAAGTTCATTAAAATGCAAAGTTTTTGGACCAAAGACATTATTAACTGAGAGAAAGGGCAAGCCACAGAATGGGAGATGATAAATGCTACATATCTGACAAAGGGCTAGTACCCAGATGATATCAGTATCTTTTACAAATGATAATAAGAAGCAGCCCAGTGGAAAAATGGGCAATGGATTTGAACCAGCCCTTCATGAAAGGGAGTATCCATATGATTAATAGGTATATGAAAAATTTCTTATAATTAGTCATGATGGAAATGCAAAATAAAGGGACTATGTGGTACCACTGGGCACCCATAAGAATGGGCTAAAATGAAAAAACAAACAAACGATAATACTAAGTAGATAACGCTAAGTGTCAGCAAGGATGTGAAGCAACTAGAACTATTACAAAATGCTGTGGAGTTGAAAATTAATACAATCCCTTTAGAAACTGTTTGGCAATCTCTACTGAAAATGAATAATTATAGGTGTGGGACCTTGCACTTCTGGTATATATGTGTATAAAGAAGTTAAAATCTTCTTAGTTCCTAATAGTCTAAAATGGAACTCAAACTGAATGGTCATCAGTAGTAGAATGAGTTAATAAGATGGGACATTTATAAAATGGAATATTTATAAAGCAACAAAAATGACTCATTTACTTTTGTTTGCAATATGTATCACTAGCAGAAGACATATATAAAAATGTATGTATTATATGATGCCATTCATATAATCCATGTTGTGTTAAAAATCAAAGTAATGGTTTGCTTTGAGATGAAATAGGAATAATTGGGAGGAGGTCTAAAGTATGATTTGGGAATGCTAGTAACATTGTATTTTTCTATTTGTGTTATAACATGGTTAGGTGCACTCTATGAGAAATAATTTTGATTCATGCACTTTTCTGTATGTATGTCATATTTTCATAAGTGTTTTTTTCTTTTCTTTTTGAGAGTGGATTAGAGCAGTGCAAAAATAAAGAGAGTATTTAGCAAGCTCTTAAAATTATCCAGGTGAGTTGATCATATGGGATTTAGGACAGTGATGAGGATAGGAAGCAGTGGAGAGATTTCACAGGTATTTGGGTGGGAGTTTATGCATGATGTGGTGATTGATTTACTCCTGAGGTGTTATGGTTGAATTTTGTACCACCAAAAGGTATTTGATGTTCTAACACCCATTGTTTCAGAATGTGGCCTTATTTAGAAAGATGGTCATTGCAGACGTAATTAGTTAAGATGAAGTCACACTAGACTAGAATGGCTCCTTAATGCAGTGTAACAGGTATCATTATAGGAAGAGGAGAAGAGACAGAGAGATACAGAAACAGGAGAGGAGAATGCCCTATGAGGACTGTGGAAAGACAGGAGTGATATAGTTGCAAGGGATATCAAGGATTGACTACCACCACCACAAGTAGGAAGAGGTGAGGAAAGATTCTACCAGAAGTTTCAGAGGCAGGAACATCTGGAAGGATGGAACATTGAATTGACCAATCTGAATTTTAAGTGGATCATTGTGTCACTAAGCTTTCCATCAACGTGACAAAATACTTGAGAAAAATCAACTCAAAGGAGGAAAGATTTATTTTGGCTCATGGTTTCAGAAGTTTCAGTTTATGGTCACTTGGCTCCATTGCTTCTAGGCAGAATATCATGGCAGAGACCATATGGTAAAGCAAAGGGGCTTACCTCAATGAGACAGAGAGTAACAGAGAGAGAGGAAGATAGAGAGAGAGAGAGAGAGAGAGAGAGAGAGGGAGGAGATACAGGGATGGAGAAGGAGCAGTGGAGGGGGAGGAGGAGAAGGGATCCCAATATACTCCTCGAAGGCATGCCCACAATGATCTACTCCCTCTAACTGGGTCCCATCTCCTATAGGTTGAACCACCTCCCTGTAGTGCCCCAGTCTGCTAGCAGATCAAGCCTTTAGCACTGGCCTTTGGGGACATTTCAGAGGCAAACCATTACAACCACCAAAACAGAATTAGAAATTTTAGTTAAGTCTTGATGATGTTTTTAGTGAATAATAGAACACAATGCATCAAGGATTGGGCATTTCACGGGAACATTTTATTCCTCCGTCTACTTTCAGCCAGGACCTAGAGATTCCACTTAAATCTCCTTGACCAGTTCAGAAGACATCATCTTAAAGCTTTTCAGAGAAGGACAACCTCCCTTAGAATTATTTGGAAGAATGGCTGCAGGAGGGGAAGGTTGGTATGAGTAGTTAACATGTCCCTTCTTGTTTTTTCCTACTCATAGAGCACAGCTGGAAGTGGAACCCTGGAGACACAGCCTCTCTATTTTATTATACTTCAGGAAATCTGAAAAAGGAGGCAGGGTTACTGCAAATTAGCTCCATTTCCCTTTCTGTTTCCCAATTCCGAGCACTAGGAGATTTGCTAGGGCCTGTGTTCTTTTAATCTTGTCTGGGCAGTGGGAGATGGATCTTTGTTAGAAGCCTCTCTCCAGGCTGTCTTGAAATGAAGAGGCTGCAGCAATGTTATACCAAGTTTGGGTTTCTGCCTTTTCCTCTTTTTGCAGTGGCCCTTTGACAGGGCTGGCCTTCTCGGAGTTCTCTGCAGATTTCATTCAGTGGCCTGCATGTGAATTGGAACAAACTTGCTCATTGTTTGTCTTCCTGCTGTGACAGCCAGGAATGTTTTCTCATTGGTGGAAAATGCCCCACTAATCCATCACTTTCAAAGTTGTCCGGGGTTCTTTGTTGGCTCTAGAAGAAAAATAATCGAGTGTAATCAAGCACCTTAAATATTCAATATAATTAGAGGAGAAACGAATGGATTTTGTAAACTCCTATTGATACTAAATTCTACTTGCAGTAAGTCTTGGACATAAATTTCAGAAAATTACATGTAAATGTACTCATTAGTGCAACAAAGTATTGAACATCTATTTTGTCTCTGGGTAATTTTTCTTTTCTTAGCACAAAAGCTATTTCTACTTATTAAAAATAGTAATTGATTTTCCATTTTTTTTCACAACTGTTTTTTTTCCAGTTCCATTTCATCTCCGCATTTTGGCTTATGCATTCCAAAAATATTTTCCTAGGATTCGTTAAAGGATTACATTATACTCTAATAATTTTGAGGATAAAGGGGAGGAAGGGCAGATGTAATGTTACTAGAGAAACCCTGTTAACTGGAATGGGCCCAGAAAGCAAACCTTGGAATGATAAATTGAATGATGTTATGCTAAGGAGCTGATTATACTGTATATTGTTCCATCTGAACATCATGGATCTTATTTTATAATTAAATGTTTTGATGAAGCCCTAACTAAATAGTGCTAGAGTCAAAACATGGCTTTATTAAGGGACTCTAAAACTTACAAATCAGCCACATAGATTTGTTTTAATACGAATGCTTTGTGCATTCTTTTAAATGCATGTTTGATTTCTACTCAAGTGTGAATTTAAGAAAAAGCAAAAGAAATATTTCTCAATAAGCATTTGATGATAATTTTAATTAAGCTTTGTTTACTTCAAATCACTATTATTTACTGGTATATAAGACATGTTCTATCCTCACAAATAACCTTTTTTTGGGGGGGAAATTAAAAATATTTTGTATATTAAAGTTTGATGTTATAATTTTGTATGAGTATGGTATTATGTATCCTAAAGGGCAAATGAATGAACTTCATTTTATCATTTTGTGAGTCTCTTTTTTTATGTTTAGAGGGCTCAGATAAAGACAAATAGAACACATAGAATTTTGGTGTGTAGGGGGTGGGTATGTATATGTGCACTTGCATACACATGTGTAATAATTCATTTTTCCACCATCAAATTAATTTGATAGATAGTGGAGATTTAGAAACTATATAATTATAACACAATAGGAGGAGATTTTTCAGATTTTTTTCTTTGTATTTCTCTAATTTCACTACTTATTTTGACTTGAGGAATGACAGCCCTTGTGATCCAGGGTGTCCATCAGGCAGAGTTCTTTGTTGAACTTATTTCTCCTTCCGTATTCCATAATATGGCAGATAGACAGTCACACAAATTTTTAAAAACTTCTTTAAAAAAAAGCCTATTGTGTTCTCAATGTGCAGTTTGGATTTATGGTGTTGACAAACACAACAGACTATTTATATTATTATTTATTTATTAAGGTTCCCTTAAATCCCTGAGGCAGTATATTGGTTAAGATCAAGGTGATAGAACCTCAGCCACCAACCTCGATTGGAATCTCTATTGTTTTATTTCCTAGTTTTTGTGACTGCAAGCAGCTTTTTAAGCCTTTGAATGCCTTAGTTTGAATGCCTTAGTTTCTTCGTATGTCACAAGGAGAAAATTATGGTGTCTGATAGCATTTGGGGGAGGATTTAATGTACTGAACATATTTAGAACAAGTGAATCTCTCTCTCTCTCTCTCTCTCTCTCTCTCTCTCTCTCTCTCTCTCTCTTTCATTTCCTATATAACCTGATTTGTGGTATCCACATTGACTTTTATATTTGGAAGAAAAGATATTGTAGAAAATGTCTTAAAAATTACATGCATATACTAAGATTATATGAAAAATACAAATTTATAGCATTTTCATTTTAAAGAAACCAGCAGACTATAAAACTTCCCAGCTATTACTGTACCACTTTGCACTGTTAACAGAGTGTCTTGGTATGAGTGAATTATGAATGTTGCTGAGATTATATGAAAAGCTGTTGATGGTATTTTTAGATTTTATGAACATTATTTGCTGATTTGAAGTCAAGTCTTTATGGAGTTTCCAACTCAGCTTCAAGAGTTATTTAATGAAAATATTATTGGGGAAAGTAAAATGTATGGTAACACACAGGCAATGACCACTCTTTAAAAGGACTAGACTGTGCTGCCATTGTGATTTCTGCAGGAGGAATGAGGGATGTGGATGGGAGGGAGGGATCAGGAATTAGTTTCCTCATAGAAATAATGACTCTCAGGTTCCTAAAAGATGCTCTCCACTCATTCTTTGCAGAAGTCATAGGGAGAATGGTTTCTGTCCTTTTTCATAGTGAAGAAAAAGGAACCTCTAATTCAATGGAAAATGTACCATAGAATATGAATCACTAATATCCTGACTATTGTTTATCCCACTGAGATTTTCTGCCTCTCTAGTTAGAGTGATGGGTGAATAAAAATTAATTAGAAGCTGGAATCTGATTTTAAGATGAGATGTCAGACACACTTGTTAGGTTAGCTGTAAAGCATAACCTAGGTTATATATATTTAGAAGTCATAATAAATTTGTCTGTCATGAAAATCAGATTATCCTTTGTTGCATGCTAATGGCTATGGTCTCATGGAATTGTGGTCTTCTCAACAACTGCCTGCTGGTTCTGCTGTTTTCTGACTTGACCAAGGAATGATCTGCACTTAGTAAAGCACCTCCTTTTATAAATGCTTCTGGGGCTTTACAGAGAAGAGATGTTTTCCATGGACTGTAGTGGTGGTCTTGTATGGCTCTCTTTGACTCTATTTTTTTCAACAATAATCAGCCAGTCCATCAATCACTCTGTTCAGTAACCTAATAGTTCCCAAGATATTTACTCTATACTTGCTATGTGCCAGGCAATTTACAAGATGCTGGGAACCCAACAAAGATAGTGCCTGACTGTGTAGAGGCTATGATGGGGGAGAAAGATAAGAAGGCTCCTAAAACATGGTGAGATGGGGTGGTAACTGTAGGCAGGTAGGGTGTACATGGAGGTAGTAGGTCACTGGCTGTATGCCTTTGGGGATTAGATCTTGTCTCTCTGGCTCCTCCCTGTCTCTCTCTGCTTCCCCACTGCTTGAAGTAAGCAGCTTCCCTCCACCATGCCCTTCTACCATAATGCTCTGCCTTGCGTTGGGCCTAGAGAGTTGGAGTCAGCTATCATGGACTGAACCTCTGAAACTGTGTTCCCAAAAAAGACCCTTTCCTCTTCTAAGTTGTTTTTGTCAGGTATTTTAGACACAGCAGCAAAAACCTAACTAATACAGCTGTGAAAGGACTAAAAGGTAAAGTAGTGATGGAGATAGATGGTGAGTATTGAGCTTGGAGAGTTTTGTAGGACTTTGCAGACTATGTTATACACTTCTTCTCAAGACAGTGGAGAGCCATTGAAGGATTTAAGTTAGGGAGATATCGTCCCCAAATCTGTGACATTACTGTATTCATTCACCCTTCTCATGAGCAAAGCAATGCCATATGACCTTTCTGACCTTAGTTTTCACTGTGCTTCCTCACCCTTCCTTCACTCTGGGTGTACTTGAACTCTATGACCTAGATGTTCTTTAGATTTCTATGCTTGTACCTATTATATTTACACTGATCCATCAGTCTCCAGCTACCATTACCTCCATTCTCATGTGTCCATACCTTGTAGGTTTCTCTAGTTCAGTCCAGTACCATTACTCTGGGAAGCTTTTTTATTGTATCCCAGAAGAATTAATCCTGTCTTAAATTAATACTTTCTTTAGTGTAGACGTTGTCATTTATCCTTCCAATCACCAAATGTTTGTTGGTTCCAGACTGTGTTCCAAGTATGTGACAGTGTTCAGCAAGCCAAACTACCTGACTTCATGGAGTTTATTTAAATAATACACACATTTAGCCTCATTTGTCTTGCTTGTAAGTGTGGTAAGGTATTTACACATTTGTCTCCTTGATTTATTTCTCAGATGCATGAGGATCAATACTATGTTCCTTGTATTTGCAGAATAAATTGGTTTTGAATGAATGAATGAATGAAGAATTGAAAGAGGCACAGTGAATACTTGCAGATTTGTCTTTATTCTTTGCATTTTGGTATAAAGGAAAAAGAATTGATTTTGGAGTTAGCAGTTTTCCAAGTCCAGCTCATGCCTCAACCACTTACTACCTCTGGAACCTTGGATAAATTACTTAACCTCTCTGAGCTTAACATTATTTTATTGTATAGGCTCCTACTTTATAGGCTCATGAAGATTATATATAATATAGACAAGATACCTATCACTGTGTTAGGGAGGGATATATTAAACATTCTAAGCATTCCCATTTTTATGTATATTACTATTTTTAACAGACTGCAGGTATAAAAATGTGCTGAAAGTTTTTTTTTAGCTTCTTTGTCCTTAGAAACATATAAATTGATAGACTTAGGCATGCATTACCCATCCAACACCTGCCACTTTTGTCCAAAGGAGCCCACAGGAGACCTGTCATAGGAGGACATGTCACATTTCCTTTTGTCTTTGGACCTGAAAGGCTTGGTGCAATCCATGCTCTTTCAGCAACCATTTACCAACCATGACTTAAACTGTTCTGAAAGCCCATTTTATTTTCTACTGAACCATTGATGAATTCTAGAAGCTTATTCTCTGTATGGAAAAGTGCTTTGCCAATTAGAAAGCATTTAAGGATCTCCCTTTGGCATACTGTGACATGCCTCCATTGCAGCTGATATGGGTTGATGTGGCCGGTTATCTGTTGGACTGTAGCACAGAGAACAGGCAGTGCTTAAATCTTGGATCTCGCACTTGGAGCTGCCTAACCATAGACCACTACTTAGCCTACAGTCCTTTCCTGCTCTCAAGATATTAGGACCTTGGTCAGAGGGTGCTTACAAAATCTGTGACATTACTGTATTTCATCTGAGGTGGTCACTCATGAAAAGTAATATAAAGTATTGAGCATAATTCCTATAACATAGTAGGCACTCAATAAGTGACAGCTATTATTAACCATTATATCATTGTTATATTTATAGTCATCATTATTTTCTTTTTTTTTAAAGAGAGAGTGAGAGAGAGGGAGAGGGAGAGAGAATTTTAATATTTATTTTTTAGTATTTGGCGGACACAACATCTTTGTATGTGGTGCTGAGAATCGAACCCGGGCCGCACGCATGCCAGGCGGGCGCGCTACAGCTTGAGCCACATCCCCAGCCCGTCATCATTATTTTCATTGCAGTGTTTATCTGTTTATTGAGCTCAAAACTTGATAAGAGGAAAACCATTTCTTTACATTTCTATATACCTAGAGATGCCTGATGTATAGGAGGTCATAAACAAATGCTCATTTAATGAATGAATGAAAAAGTATTTTTTGTTATCAAAATGTATTAAAATGGATATAAAACATTTGTACATAGTAGGAAATTAATATATACTTGTTCTTCACCTCTTTGCTTAAGTTTCCCCAGTTATATAAAAAATTTCTTTCTCAGTTTTTACTGTAAGATTTGGTTTAAAAGTCTCTGTGTGTGTTCTTTCCATGTCTTGTTGTTCTCTGAAGGATTTTCTTTTTTAGCTTGTTTCTGTGCAGTTGTTTTCCTAGTCTTCCATCATTCCAGATTTGTTGATTCCTAATACTTTTAGTTCTTTAGGTTGTTAGAACACTATTTCTGAATGAAATTCCCTAGGCTATGGATGTCATGAAATAGCATTTTCTGAGGATGCGTGTATATGTGTGTATATTCCTCTTTTTGTTTTCAAGAATTTAAGCTTTATTTTACTTATTTGTATGTGGTTCTGAGAATCGAACCCACTGCCTCACTTGTGCAAGGGGAGTGCTCTGCCACTGAGCTATAGCCTCAGCCCTACATTCCTCTTTAAAAACAAACAAACAAACAAACAAACCGTCCCCTCATTGCATTCCCTGCTCCTTGCAGAGGAGAGAGATCATAAGGCCAGCAGGCAGTGGGGGCTTGTGGCACCATATAGGATGGAAGCTAAAGTGGCAGCTCCCTTCAAGAACATCTGAATAATAACTTCAGAGACTGAAGGCAGTTTCCTATAATGCCACACTTATTCCCTGGAGGGAGCTCAGCCAGGAGCTAACACATTCTTTTTTTTTTTTGAAATATTTTTTAGTTGTAGATGAACACAATACCTTTATTTATCTATTTTTATGTGGTCCTGAGGCTTGAACCCAGGGCCTCACTTGTGCTAGGCAAGTGCTCTACCACTGAGCCACAATCCCAGCCCCAGGAACCAACACATTTTTGGTAGAACATTGGAACTTGCATTTTCCTTCCTTGCCCTCAACCACGTTTGCTGTTTGCTCAGTTTTTCTTACAAGTACAATGCTTGCTTTCCTCTTTCTCATCTTGACAGCTTCTCTCTGAGACTGAACCTAGCTTAACTTTTTCACATGCCTGGTATCCCTTCTACAAAAACTCCAGCTTGATGCTTTTTACAGAGAGTCACACACTAAATGCTCTTGGAGGCCAGCTAGGAGGATTCTGTTACTGAGTCAATAATGTTATTCTAAAATCTGTAATTGAGCCAATAACAGAAGAACATTATTTATCAGGTAAGAAACTTTTTACTTCTAGAAATAATTATAGTCTGTTCTTTTTCCTGGAAACACTCAGTCCCCTTAACCCAGCTTTAGTTTTTCTACTTGTGACCAAGACCCACCAACTTGAAATTTTTTGTCTTCAGCTTTTCATAAGAAAAACACCACCACAGTTAAGAAGATGAGAGGTAATTAACATTTGACCTATGAGGGGGAGAATGCAGGGGTGGGATGATTGAGGAGAACAACTGAGGAGTGCATTCTCCTCAGCTCAAGCCTGGCCAGTTGTTATCATGTGGGAGGAGGGGTCAGTGGGGTCAGAGCTTCCAGCATTTTCTATGCAGTCTCTCAATTTACAAATGTTGAATTTTAAAATGTTAAAACATTAAGTCTGCCATTACTGTATGGTCCAAATGAATGCAGCCACGGGTCTGATTTGGCTCACTGGTTACCTACTTTCGGTCTCAGAGGTAACTCAGTGGAGGTACAATTAGACATTCTTCTGTAGTGTTCAAGTTCTGAACAAAAACACGATTACCATTAGAGATGTTTCATTCCCCCAAATCACTCAATTCCCCTTTCAAAAAGAGAAAACTCTGTGGTTTTCTCTTAGGAGTTTATAGCAAACCTCTAAGTATTCCATAAGATGTGGTTTAGTTGTTTTTCACTTAGTACTGATGGTTTAAGGGGTTTTGTGTGTTCTTCTTCTTGTTTTCCATTTGGCATGCACTACTTACGCTTAAAAAAATCAAAGTGACATGCAGTGAGGAAAAGTTACTGGAGCCTGAAAGTTGGTTAATATCTATTACATTCTCGTGTCTAATAACCCATGCCTGGGAAATGCAACTTGTTTGTTATAAATACCCAATGCCAAACCAAGAATAAGCAGCTGCTTTGTTTCAGTCGGTATTTACAACATCACTTTAACTACTTTGACCCTATTCAAGGAGGTAATGAAGAGCTGGGTGCCAGTGATGTTGATAAACGGTGGCAATTTCTGCATTGTGTCCTTATAGCTGCCTCTGCTTCAGCCTCCATTATTTAAATTGCTAGTCATTACAGTCATGCCATTAACTGGAAATGCGGAATGATGACACATAGGAACAGGGCCAGCCAGATGATGTTAGCCTTTCTTATTGAGATCCACATTCTGGAATGGGGAGCAGTAGGTATAAAAAGGAAACACACAAACCAGCCTCTTAAGGCTTGAATCCTCATGCATTCTTGGCAGTGCTGGTAGGGCAATTTTGAATTCCCACTTGCTTTATTTATTTATTTACTTTAGCTTTAGAACCAAATTACAGATAACATTTCAGGCTTTAAGAGCTAAGATTTTACTTTTTTTTTTTTTTTAGTTGTTGATAGACCTTTATTTTATGTACTTATATGTGGTGCTGAGAATCCAACCCAGTGCCTCACACATGCCAAGCAAGTACACTACCGCTGAGCCCCACCTCCAGCCCCATTTTACTTTTTTACCAAAGTAGAAAATATCAAAGCATATCACACAGAGCATTTTATTCTTCCTCTTCAGGATCAGATGCAAAAGAGTATGAAAAGAGAAGATTGGGGTATGGGATCTGAATAAAGTAATTGTCCAGTCACTTGACTTTTATCAATTCCATTTTTAGAAAAGTGCATATTTTATAACATAGAAACACCATAGGCCAAGGAGCCTGTCAGTCTTCATTACTTGATTAAGACTCACAGTTAATGTAGCCCATGCATATTCAAGTAGCAAATGCTTTCTTTTGATCTAATAGCATACATTCTGTCCATCTTGATCTATCTTGAGAATTTCTACAGAAACATGGCCTCTGGCAGGTTGTTCAAGATCTATAGAGACAAGGGAAGGATTAAGGGAGGTCTGTATTGCTCAAGATTTTTTTAGGAGACCTAGAATTTCTTTGTTTTTCAGGATATAATCTATTATAGTACATATCTTTCCTTGGCAAACCGTATCCATCATTTATGGGGGCATTTATATTACAGTTAGAGAAACTGGGTCCTGTGTGAATGCATTGGGAAGAGGGGAAAGGTCTGTCTACTGCTTTCTTGTCACTTCCCCATAAACTACAAGTACAAATCATAAACATTGCATATAATATTTATTTACTTGGAGGGGAAAAGAAGGGAAGACTTCTGTTGGTTGAATTCTGTCCTCTGTCTTGGGCTTGGCAATTTGCTTTTTGTATCGCTCGGAATATCTTTGCTTGAAAATATTAGAAATCCAGTTCAATTGACTTAAACAAAAATGTTAAATGTAGATTAAAAAATTAAGCCATGCAAATATTAAGCAACAGCATTAGCAAGAACCCAGATTCTTTCTGTCCTCTTTCAGGTGTAAGCTTTTTTGCAGACTTGTTCTTTTATGGTTCCAGGTTGGGTATTGGGCTTCTGAATGTCCTCACATAGTAGAATGTTTGAAGGCCAGAAATGAGAAAGAATAGTCATCTCTCCATGCATCCTTTGTTTTATTAAGAGTGAATAAAACTTTCTTAGAAGCCCCTCAGAAATTCTCCTTCCTAGTTGATTGGCTGGAATGTCAAACCATACCCTAAAATAATCCTTTGTAAGGGGAATGAAGTTGTGCTTGTCCTAGTCCTGTCCAGTCTCAAACCTAAGGCTGGGAAGGGCCTTGCTTCTTGTTCTGGGGTATGGGGTGTGGGCAATCAGTATCTGAACAAAACCACAAAGCCTATTAAAAAGGAAAGGGAGGGAGAAATAACTGTTGGATAGGAACTTACCACTTCTCCTTCAATTCTTCTAACAACTCTGTTCAGAACACTCTGTTCAGATGTTCAGAACACCTAGAGAGTTGAATGATCTTACCCCAGGTCATAGAGCTAGAAAATAGGGAGCTAGATTTAAATCCAAATGGTTTAGGCTCCAAGGCCCTGGATTTTGGAGGAGACCAAAAAGGGGGAGAATATCCAAAAACAGAGTGATTACATCACTGAAATACTTCAGAGAGAACAGCAACGGATTTACTTAGCTCACAATTTGGTAATGATGTTATATTTTTGGATTATAAAAATAATGTATGTTTTGAGGCAACTTAGAAAATTCAGAAGAATTTATGGAAGAAAATATCCCCCATAATTTCCCTATCTACTATAACCATTAGTAACATTTCAGGGTATTTTATCTTTGTCTTTCTGTATACACACCCCACTTAAATACTAAAAAAAAAAAATTATTGATTGCTTTCTATTTAGAATAATATGCCAATCTATAAATATACATGCAGATATGCATTATAAACATATTGGAAATAAGCTGTTTTACATCTTGCTGTTTAACAACTTTATATTATGCATGTTTTTGTGCATTTTCCTATAAACTATAATTCTTCAGGAACATCATTTTTAATGACTACCTAGTCATCCATTTTATAGATAACAATATGTATTAGGTAGTATTTATTTGCCTCTCCCTCTTTTTCTTTATGGGAAGTAACACTGTAAATGAGCATCCATATATGATATCTCTTTGGACACACTTTTATTATTTCCTTGGGATATATAGTTTTTGAAAGAACGGGTTAGGGAATGAACACTTGAAAGCTGTGAACATATGAAGCATATTGCCAGTTTGCAACCCAGATATGTCATATGTTCTACCTTCCTTTCAACAATGTGTGAGAGTCTTTTGGCTCTTTCTTGATAGCTCTTGGCTAGGAATATTTTTTTTCTTTTTTCTTTTTCTTTAGAAGTAGTTTTAGAAGTCCTATATCAAGGCTTTGTATTCCATAGATAAATTATTGCTGCAACCCATTTACATTTTTCAAGGGGATTGCTGAGAGTTCATTGTGCTTCTTGTATTAATTAACAAGGCTAAAATGGAACTCTATATATCATATTATAAGATATTGAAAAAATCATAGCAACATGTACTAAAGTAATATTTGACTTTGTATCTCTACAGAAATGGAAATAAAACCCTCATAAGTGCTACAGCATTGTTAAAATGTTCGAATAAATTATTTGGCTCATAAATAAATAATTTTAACTTTTATGATAATGGAGAGGAGGAAAGGTAGTATAGGACTTTCTGAATCTGCCAATAATTCCCTCTCTTGCAGCCACGATAAACAGCACTATGAATTAAATGATAGAACATTGCTTGACAGGGTGCATCATCTTAGGACTGGGCACTTGTTAGGGATACACATACCTATAAGACTTAAAACAAGACCAGAAAAAACAATGGTTCTTTCTACCTTGTGTGATGCAAGAGGAAATGCTCTCAAAAGGTGTGCTGGATTTGGGTGATTGGTAATTACTGTTTAGGACAATAATTAAAAAGAAGGAGTATTTTGTTTTAAGTTGGTATTAAAGAAAAGGAGCAGGAGAAGTCAGGACAATCATATGCACAATTTCTTGTCCTATTCTCCTGGATAGAGATGGAGCGATTGCATTGGATCTTAGTAGGTTACAGAGATGTGTTGGAGGTACAGAAACAGAGATGAATAGAGATATGCAGATTTTCAAACAAGTCTGTCCATCTCAGCAGAGGTCTTTTGGGTGATTTTTATTGGCTCACCAAGTGTTTTCTGTGACCTGTTTAAAACTGGAAGAAATCATTGAATCTCTTCTCTAAACTTTACTTTCTGTTCCTGGCTTCATTGGCTGATCCTTACCCAGTGACCTCACAAACACACACACACACACTAAAGCATGCCTTTTTAGGACTAAATTCATTCATTTATACGTACATCAAATATTTATTTGCTATGTTCTGTGTACCATGCCAAAAAAAAAAAAAATGCCTGTTTCCCATCTTCCTTATCTGATCAACTTGTGTGATTACTGTGGAGTTAAGTTTAACTGAAGTTTGACTTTCCCATGATCTGAATTTTGAAGAGGACTTTTTTCATCATTTCCTCGAGTATTTTCTGAACATCTGCTAGCTGTGGGGCACTGTGCTACATGCTGGGCACATAAAGAGTTTAAAGTCGTGCAATGATGGTGGGAAAGGATATTGTTGAGTCTGAAGTTGTTAGTACTCCCTGGTACTCCAGACCATCTCTTCTTTTATAGTCCTTGAAAGCACTCCCTCAATTTGGCTGGGCAGGAATTAAAATACAGAGAACAATAGTAGGTTTTTTTTTTTTTTTTTTTACTGTGTTTAGTTAAGTGCATACTGTAAAAGACTCAGGAAAACAGGGTCATCCACCTAGAGTAATAGTCTTTAATCATGGCTGTGCATTAGAATCACCTAGGGAAAGTGAGAGACAATTACAATGTCTACAACATGTCCCAGGTCAATTACATCAGAGTCTCTGGGGTGTGTGACTTAGGCATCAGTGCTTTTTTAAAGTCC
Organism: Spermophilus citellus; assembly: GCF_964194105.1. Lineage (NCBI taxonomy): Eukaryota > Metazoa > Chordata > Mammalia > Rodentia > Sciuridae > Spermophilus > Spermophilus citellus. The sequence goes on along the minus strand of NC_138184.1, from coordinate 54,453,125 downwards.
TGAGTTGAATCCAGGATGCAACCAAAGATGAAAAGTAGCAATTTAGAAACTGAAGGTGCATTGGGTTAAGACTTTTCCCCCTTGGAACAACCTCTACTTTCCAGAGAGCCCTTAAAAGAAAAGAATGCATGGCTAGATGTTTTTGAGAAACTGTCCTAATTGGAGACTCACATAATACACCAGCATTTTAAATGCCTTGAAGAAGAAGAAGAAAGAGGGAGGGAGGGCGAGAGGAAAGAAGGAAGGACAGACTCATTGAATTTTAGTAAAATTTCCTTTTTTTTTTTTTTTTTTGGTGGTGCTGAGGAATAGAACCTAGGGCCTGTGCATGCAAGGCAAGCACTCTACCAACTGAGCTATATCCCCAGCTTCAATATTTTTGACATAGGATTTGTTTGCAATTTTTTCTTTCTTTCTCACTTTCAATCAAGATATCATCGAATGTATTCTAAGAAATGGCTGGATTATGCAAAAGCTGGTGAGCTAGCCTGGAAGTGATTTCAGTTCTTTGTTTTTCTGTTCTTGGGTCTCCTCTTTGCACTTTTTCTCACTGGAGTCAGCATGGGGCCCCGTAAAAAGGTAAAACTGCAGTCAATCATCACAAGCTTTTGTTGGACTCTTTCAAAAAATGTAGAATAAGTCTGCACCTATAAGTCTGGTAGTTTTCCCTTTTTCCATATTATTGGTTTTTAAAGTGTGGTTCCGAAACTAGCACCATCAGAATAAACTGGTACAGTAGGCAGAATTCTCTCCCCTCACCCCAAAGATGTCTACAGTTGCACGCAAAAGCTGTTATTTTGCCTTGCAAAAAGGACTTGGTATATGTGATTCAAATTAGGTACTATGAGATGGGGCATAAGCTTGGATTAGCCTGGTGGGCTTAAGCCAGTCACAAGTATAACAGGAACCCAGCCCTTCACTGCTGACTTAATGATGGAGGGACAGATCAACATTCCAAGAGATATAGGTGGCTTTTACAAGTTGAGAATGACTTTTAGCTGATAGGCAGTAAGGAATCAAGGGCTTCAAAACAGAATTCTGTCAAATAGCCTGAAAGATCAAGCAAACAGATTTTCCATGAGAGCCTCCAGAAAGGAATGTAACTACCCACACCTTAATTTTAGCCTGGTGAGGCCTGTGTCAGACTTCTGACCTGTACAGCAGTAAGATAATGAATTTGTGTTGCTTTAAGGTCCAAGTTTGTGGTAATTTGTTCTAGCAGTAATAGAAAACTAATATACCTGGGATGTTGTTGAAATGCCAGTTTTCAGAGCTTACCCTAGACCTATGGAATCAGAAATTCTGAGGATGGACTCCTGCAGTATATTTTAAGAGCTACTCCATATGATTCTGACATTTTTAAAGTTTGGAAACTACTGTTATACAGTAATAGAGTCCCCACATATTAAATAGGCACATAGCTATGCAGAACAAAACTTGCATATCTTACTTTAGTTGCTGGTGGGTACCTCCAGGTATGTAAGTTCTGGCCCCAAAAGTTTGTGCCATAGGAAGTTGACCCAGAAGTTGAAAAGACTAGCCTTTGACAAATTCCTGGGAGACAACATTGGAGCTCTTGAGGTATCCTTCTAGATGAAATGTCTTCATGTACCTGAGACATGGAACCTTGCCCTGTGTTTTTTACTGACAGTGTGATTTGTGCCTGTTTTTGTTTATCTAAGGCCCTATGTCATGCTCTATTAGTTTGACCTCTAAGGTTCTGGAGCCTGGGTAAAGGGAGTCATGCTGGTACTGTTTCTATGTGCTTCCAAAAAAAAAAAAAAAAAGAACCAGAGCAACCAAGACTTGGGTGAGCTTCTCATCATGTATGACATGCTTCATAGTTGCTAGGAAAATCAGGAACCCCTGGAATGACTCTACAGGTAGAGGATACCTATAAACAAACTATGCCTGGTTTCTCCTAGATTTCTTCCTAGGTATCTTTTTCCTTTGCTGATTTTAATCTGTATCCTTTCATTGTAACAAACTATATCCATGAGCACACAACTTTCCTGGATTCTGTGAGCCTTTCTAATTAATCTTTGGATATAAGGGTCATTTTGAGGTCTCCTGACCTCAAGATACTAGCAGAAGCTTTATGAGCAACTTTCTAGGCCTGTTCACATAGAAGATGCATCATGTCACATCGGTCCCATCTAATTGTAGTGCAGCTTTGACAAGTACTGCCATGCACTGCCATAGTCCTAAAGTTTTGTGCTGTATGTCTGCTGTTTTAGGCCTTCCTCCAAAGCTGAAGAAGGACTTGCAGCTTATGCATAGGCATGGTCAGAGAAGTAATACCTCAGAAACAATGCTCCGTCAGTGAGAATGGGAGTGGGGGATTGTGTCAGTCTTCTATCAGTTAGATGGACAGATTTACCCACATTCTGATATGGTCTGCAAGGCATTATTAACTCTGTGTTTACTCTTTTCTTCCAGTTCTTACTTTCTTCTCTCTCCCTTTCATTTCCTAAGATCATTTCCCAATAAGGTCTCCAAAACCTATACCTCTGATCCTTATCTCAGATTTTGCTTTCAGAGCTACCCAAACTAGGAGAATTCTTAAAGAGATGGGGTATCAGTTTACTCTTTACTCCCAACTGGGATGCAGACACATGGCTCACTGGCTACTTTTGACTATGTTAAGAAAAGCTAACCTCTAGGAATAGAGAAGTGATTCCTCAGAAGGCATCTAGGTATGTAATGAATTTGTGGACTGCTGACTACTAAACTTGTTAAATGAGAGAGTAAAGGTTTGTGTGCTTAAGCCATTATTAATTTGCAGAGGGAGGGAGGTGTGAAAGTGTGGCTGAGAGGCAACTCAACTAATTCCAACTAAATAATGCAGCTGGTAATGGTTATGTGGAGACTTTGGTGTATCATCAGATTGAAATTAAATTGTCCCTGATCTTTATTGTCGTAATGATTAAGGGTTGACTGTCTGAGGGATAAGCACATCATTTTGGGGAAAGGGCAGTAAACTGGGAGTTAAGCAAAGTGGGTTCTGTGGTTATCTCTATGGAGCTGTGCAGTAAGTTCTCTTGGAATGGATTTCTTTGTTTCTTTTTCTTTTCCTTTTTTTCTTTTTGCTTTATTTTTATTTCAGATTTCTTGATCTTAGGGTCTCTCTTGATTTTTTACATGCCATGATCCTATGAATTTATTAAAAAATTCATTTGCAGAAATAAAACACAGACCATTATGAAATGTAACTGTAGGGATACCATCTAAATTTGTATTTTTGGAATTCCTTGTTAATAATGTGACGAGCACATCTCAGCCTATGTATGTGTACATGTGTTGTAAAATGACTTATGAAGGGAAGGTCCCTTGAGGCATTATGAAAGTTGGTCACTTCTCTCACTATGAAAATTCAAACTTTCCTTGAATATTGGAAGATGTTTTCAAAACTGTTCACCCAGCAATGATTCTTTAAGCTGATAGGAACCTTCACATGTTCTTTGCCTTTGCCTAGATGGTACCAAATCAGTCTATACAATGAGACAGTCCAACAGACAGGGAATTATGCCCGAGGACAGTCTTTGCTCTGTCACTTGGCTTTGCATGCAGAAACCACAATTTATGATGTGATCAGAAATGATATAAGTTGGCAGTATAATGAGCCTGGGATTGTTGGATAGCCCAGATGTACACTTGTGACCTTTGCTGGATGGAAAGTGTCAAACTTGGGCACATGCATATCAGTTGTGGATAAAGACCCCCCTTTGGGGAGTCAAGGGGTCATGAATTTTGTCTCTAGGCAGCATATATGCAGTTGCCTGGCAACTGTGAGAGCAGTTTAGTCCTTGTTGTATGATCCTGTAAAGGATTTCATCCATCTTAAAAAGCTAACAGCATAATTTAAATTTTTGAAGCAGAGTGTGGGTGTTCTCAAGTGGCAGAGCCTTATCTCACATCTAGTTACAGACTCTAACTGCATAAACTTGATGTTGCTGAAGTTTTCCTGCATTAGGGATGCTGTAAACAAAAGGAAGATTTCTGCAGGGATGTTGAAATAGAGATCCTTCACTGGAATGTATTCAGCACCAGATATTAGAAAACCCAACCAAGAATGTCCTAAAACACAAGAATGTTTACTGTTCTCTGTACTGGAAGCCTCTAGATACGTAGTCCCGGGGTTGATGTGCCTGCTTGACTAGGATCCAAGCCCCTTCCATGTTTACATTCCACCACTGGTGGCATATTGACCTTCATCCTCTGGCTTCCTGTTTCATGCCCACAAAATGGCTACCAGAGCTTGCAGTCCCACAATGTCCCCGATTATGGCATCCCAGGTTAGCGTTCAGCACACGGGAGGAGGCGAGGAGACAAAAAGGCTTTCTTGTTGTGAGCCTCTTTACCCTCTACCCCCCTCTCTTTTTTTTCCCTTTCAGGAAAGAAAATCTTTTCTGAAAGTCACTTAGATATCTTTCTATTTAATTATAACTGGTCACATGCCAATGGCAAAGGAAAATTCACTTACCTTTGCTGTCTGAGACCAACCATGTTTCAATATCTTGAGATGGGCACAGGACCTATACTCCCTGAGCACATTATCACCTTCCAGGCACCTGGGAAAGATAAGGTGAGTTAACAAGGATGAGGGACCAATGACTGCTTGGAAAGCCCCTCATATTGCTATTGGAACTCCTTCTGTCTTCGTGCTTATGTGTGGAGTTCAGAAGTTGCAGGTACATGCTCAAAATTTTCTTAATATCTTGAAATGGTTATTTTGAAATAGGAATCTTTTGCATCATAATTAACATTTTCACTTCTCTTGGAAAAAATCCAGTAATCTGGCAACACTTGAGGTGCATGTGCACATGGGAGGATTTGGCTCAAGGAGTTGCCCTCTGCAGATGGAGCCTGTGTTTCAGTTACCCACTCACTTGTCATACATTTGACCCTCTTTACTCTTGCATGTTACCTCCCTGGCTCCAATAGTCACTTGGATTTGTGAGCCTTGGTCTAGGTGCTTTTGAAGTTAATGCAGCCATAAGAAAACAAGAGGGCTGTCATCTAGTAAATTAGACCTCTCCATTATGGCTCCAGTATACCAAGTGCCACATTCCCTTTCATTCTTCTCATGGTTGGGATTCTTTTGTTCTTCTGATATATGTTTATTTATTTTTTGTGTATGTGTGTGGAAGAGAGCATAGTGCATTGGTCAAGAATGTGGCTTTTGACATAATATAGAAGTGGTTTGGGCCCTAGCAATATCACTTACTAACTAGTGGCCTGTACATCTGTATAATTGAGAAATAATGGGAACTATTTCATGTGGTTGATTTGAGGATGAGTGCAGTGCTTGGTTCACTTAGTAATAGTCTTGATGGTGAAGGTGATGAGATTTCTATGAGTCTATATTAATTATATAGTTAGTCCTTGGAAGTGCTTCTTGGGAATGCAAAACACAGCATTTTCAGTGAGTGGAGCTGCTGGATGGGACTAGAAGAGGATCCTCTAAGTGGCCGTGCTTGAGGGGCAATAACCACCTGGAATAACTTTTTCTACTCTTTCCAGATAGAATCAGGTCCACCTAATTCATGCCTCCAGGTAACCTATACAGTTCCCAGAAATTCAGTTCTGCACTCAAGATTTGTTCATTTCTATTTAGACTGGGGCACATTCTGCATTTATATGTCAAAAGCAGTGGATATTTTAGTTGATGCCTAGGGACATGGGAGACAATTCTTGACATCTTTAGTGACCTTGGAGAGTCATATTTCCCTACCAAAGACACCTTTTTTAGTTCTTCTCTCTCTCTCTCTCTCTCTCTCTCTCTCTCTCTCTCTCTCTCTCTCTCTCTCTCGTAGATTCCATGAGATCCATCTATATAACTCAACCTGGAGAGAACCAGAAGTCACCATATAAATAAGTCAGATTAGAAGATTTGTTTGGGAGAGGCAAAAGTATGTTTTGCATTGTGTTGTTGTTTTATTTCATTCTTGAGACAGATCAAATAGATTCTAGTAAATTAGAAATCCCAAAGGAGACCTTAGGGAACTCATTATAACCCCATTTTTTTATAATAAAACAAAAATCATTTGGTTGGGATAATAACCACCATGGGCAAAACTGTGTGAGATAGAGGCACATGTGCCCTGTTGTGAATGTAAATCAGTATAGTAAACTCTGGAATGAGCAATTTGGTTCCATCAGCCCAAGCCTGAGCATTTTTTTTTTTAATATTCTAAGTTGCAGATAGACACAATAATTTTGTTTATTTATTTATTTATTTTTATGTGCTGCTGGGGATCCAACCCAGTGTCTTATACATGCTAGGCAAGTATTCTATCATGAGCTACAACCCCAGCTCCCCAAGACTGCAATGTTCTGATCTATAAATCCTTTGAAACTGGAGCATAGCAACATTCTCTCTAGATACACTTGACCAAGAATATAAACAGGTTCATTGCAGCATTATTAATAGCAATGAGAAATTAAAAGTAAACTAAGTGTCCATGAAGGAGGACTAGTTAAATATAGTATTATGTGTCTACACATTAATACTGTTGTACAGTATCAGTTAAAAAGGACTCCACATATCTCTATGAATTGATGTGAGAAGACAATCAAGCATGTGGCAGAACACTATGTTTATATAAATGTATTAAAAATGTCTGCATATAAAATGGATATATTACTAAATTGTTAATACTGACTTCCATGGGAAGTGAAATTGTTAGGTTGAGAGAGGAGGGGCACAGAGGGAGAGGAGGCAAAATTTATCCTTATCTGCTTTTGTACATATTTTGCAATGACTTATATACTTATAACTAGTATTTTACATTTGAGAGTTTGGAATGGAAACCTAGGGAGTTGTAATGCTCCCCCTGAGGAACAGTGTCCTGTGGAGGTTACAAACAAAGTTTCTAGAATCCCTAGGTTGCCAGGACTCTAAGACTGGCTGCATTGTTGGTGAGCTGTATATCAAGCAAGTCCATGGACTTCTCCAGGCCTTGGTTGTTTCAACTATAAAAAAGGTTAATAATGATATCTCCCCTCTAAGGCCATCATGAAGATTAAGCAAATTACTGTATGTATATCATTTACAAAACATTATTATTAGTAGTAGTACAACTTTATAAACAAATGCAGAAATAACTGAAATGAATTTAAAAGTTCTTGTAGGCTTCTGGAGTCAAGTGTAGAAATTTATGACATGCAATGAAATTCTCCTGCTATGAAATAACGTATGTGTATTTTTTAAAATTTAAGCTAAGAGAGGATATGAGTGACTGGAGAGATACGGCCAGAAAACGCAGAGGCCCTTACCTGTAATCAAGGCACAGAGTCAACAGCCTTGAACTGGGCATACATCACCACAGAAACATAAAACAAACTGGCTGAAACTGGCAGATCCAGAGAATCAAAGGAGGGGGTGGGGAAAGGCAGGTGTCCAATAGTCTCCTAAATGTTTCATAAACTTCCATCATCTCACTCCTCTTGCCAGCTCTCCTGCTAATTCTTTACCTTATCTCTTCTCCCTGGACAACAAGACCTGTATTTGATCCAGATTTTATCTCTTTATGAGACAGCCATTGTGACAGACAATAATGTACAGTATAGTTGTTTGAAGAGCTGGAACATTTGGCAGAACAGTGAACAGTACTTGGAAATGAGAAGCCATGATAGAAGATACTATGCATGCATTGGCAGAGGTGGGGCAAAAATAAGCATTTGCAGGGGAATGCTCAGGAAACCAGGAAACTTGACCTTCAGTCCTAAGACTTAATTTAGGAAAGGAATTGAGAGCCTCAGAATCATCCTCTGTTTTGCTTAGATGAAAACCAGCCAGGCTGTAAGAACAGTGACTGATTGACATTGACAGCCTTCCATCTGGAGCTTAATCAGTCCCCATACATCTGTGGCAGTGGTGTGTCTTTCAGAACAGGTTCACATAACTGTGAAGGCCAAGCATCAAGCTTGAAGCTAGAGTACTAGTCATCTGGGCCACAGGGGAATTCCAGGGCATCGCCTCTGCTTACAGCTGCAGGGGAGATGGTGGCCCATACTGTGGTTTCTAATGAGGAGCATGCACACATGGCAGGACTCAACTGTCGCAGCAAGCTACCGCTAGGAAAGCTGTGGCTGAAGACAGATTTCCCTCTGCCACTGGTTTTCTTTCCTAAGTCACAGGGATGTCTCCCAAGTGACTTCACTGTGGGGTGGGGCTGCAGCCTATCCAGCTGTAGAAAGTATAGAGCACAGTTGTTCCCTGTCCTCAAAGACTGATGACTGATGAGAGTAGCCACTTACCACCTTTAAAGCCGGGTTGCGGGGGATCCTTGAAACATTTAAGGTCTGATTCCTCCTACTTCAAAGAGAATGTGTTGCTATTTACAAGAAAAATATTTCTCTGATGGGGTAATTTGAAAAAAGGATAAGTGATGACAGAGACTCCTTAACAATAACAACACAAAACAGGAATAGACATAACCAGATACCCAAAATTAAAAGATTTTCAGTTTTAGGTCTTAAATTTGTTTCAGGGCTTTCTGGCCAAAAGAGGGAGAAAAAGGGGGAGGGACACAAAATGTCCGTGGTTATCGAACAAAAGTAAAGCATCCCTTTAAAAAAAAATTGGAATTAAAGTTTGGACATTATTTTCAAGTTACTTCATTCACAAAAGTTATTGTAACGCTATGATTAGCTAACAGCTAACAATAAATTGTAATTTAGGGGAATGAAACATCCTAGTTTTCTGGGCTAGAAGTTGGAGAACCTAGAGGAATAAATAATTATGTGAATAGCAGTTCCTAGAGTTTCTCTTTACTGGACCCTGAGGAAGGATGCATACCTAGAGGAATTATGTTGTGTGGTGATTAAGAAGGTGGATTCTGAATCCAGACTGTCTGATCTCAAATCCTGGCTGTATCATGCATGTGCTGTGGGACCTGGAGCAAATCCTCTCCTCTGGACCTTGGTTGTTGATCTGTACAACAAGAAAAATAATAGCACTAAGTCTGTAAGATGATTGGGTTATACACCTTTGTAGACTCACCCATATCTTTCTTCATTAGAAACTATGGGGTGTAGAGTAGTGAGAATAATGTTATTTTAAGAATGATCTTAAGTATACTTTATAAATGTATATATTATTAATCATCAGAAACCATCATGGAGTATATAAAAGATGGAGGCATTGTTCCAGGGCTGTAAAGTTGAGTAAAGCAGTCTGTTGGGTCATTCATGGAGATCTACTCATGTATAATCATAGCTATACAGCATCACATAAATTGTAGTTCTTATTTATGGAGTGCTCACTACATGCCAAGTAACATTCAAAATGGTCTAAATGGTTTAATGTAGGTTTTATATTTGTGTGTGTGTGTTTTTTTTTTTTTCTCTGTGACATTTACGAACTTCCTCAGGTCTCAGAGCTGATCGCTATTGGAGGTGATTCTTGAACTCCCTTTACTTTGATTCTAGATGCCCACTCTCAGCTACTGCACTTATGTTTGTAAGGTTCTATGACCCAAGAGGCTCCCCATAAACTGCCTGAGCTTTTTAGACAGCCTTAATTCTTGTTCTCTTTTCTTGGCATAACCTAGCGTTGTGCGACAAACCTTTCCTTGCAGGGGAAATATGTTTAACTGAAGTTATTTTGCATTTTGAATGAGGTTTGGCTCTTTTATCTGGCTCTCTGTTTAATCTGCCACTGGAGTGCAGTGAACCTTCCATTATAGCATCTTTACTTACTCTCTTCCCTCCATGTACTTCTCTGTGTTTAATGCTATAATAGGCTGGATTTTCTGAAGGAGGCTTAACCTATGTGTTACATAAATTATGGCCTTTATATTCCTACATATACAGAAGAAAAGTACAATTATTAGGTATATCTGATTTGTGATATTTTTTCCTACCAAAAAGATTCTCCTTCTTTCTTTCTTATAGTTGCTGTGTGGTTTATTGGAAATCACCAAGAGCTATTACCTGCTCTTGAAAATTACCTAGCTCTAGAAAACAGACTGTTCTGTTACTACTTTTAGCTTGAGTAACATATGCATACTATTTAAAGAGGAAAATTCATATGAACCCCCAATATTCACTTAATTTTTTTATCATTGTATTACTGAAACATGTAAAAATGTAATAACTAGATATTAAGCAAATTTATGTATATAGTTCTTAGACAAATATAAAACACATACATTTTCAAATTAAATGCAATCAAAATGGCAAAACCAAATTCAGATTAGCAACATTAATTTAACATGGTGTGGGTGATATTGTTTTGTTTAAACAGAACCGTTTTTGAAAATATCAGTGAGATGTTTGTTTTATCTATGGTCATACAACTTGTCATGCCTGTATTAGCCTGGACTGTGTGATGACTCCTAACACTTTCAATTGCTGGTACTGGAGCAATTCATTTGTACCCCTCCTCTACTCCAAGGATTTGGAACATGAGCACATGATTTAAGCAAGTCTTTTATCTTTGGCTTGTGACAATTAAAATAGTAGTACCTGATAGCATCACAGCTATCAATGCAGATGTAAACCCATGCACAGGTACTCCAGAATACATATAGAACATTTTAAATGAGTATTAGCTAAATAAAAACAAAAAATTAAAAAGTCTCACCAAGGACATATGACACCTAGGAACACTGAACAAAGATTCCATGAAAAGAAGTGGATTGGCATGCCTTCCTCTGGACAGGATTGTTGTTCATTCTCTTTGCTGAGAATGTTCTTCCCACATGATATTGCATGTCTCTTTCCCTCTCATCGTTTAGGTCATTGTTCAGTGAGGAGGCCTCCTCTGATCACCCTGTTGTAGGATAGCACTCCCTTAGCTTGTCCCCTTACCCCTAATTCTGCACTGTTTTTCTTCAGAGCCTCATCACCGCCTGGCATCATTGCTTATTTGCTTTTATTAGTCTTCACTATTAGAATATAAGTTTTGTTGACAGTGGACTCAGATTTACTTATCACTGAATTCCCAGTGCCTCACATAGTAGCTGATAAAGATCTAGTAAACCAAAACGTAAATGTCCTTCCTCTCCAGCCTCATTTCTTTTTTGCAAATCCCCATTCCCAATTTCCATCTGGCTAAGACTCAAAAAAAAAAAAAAAAAAACCAAACCTGCCCACTTAAGCCTATATCTTCCTGGCCTTCATTGCGACACTGGAGTCTTGATTGTGACCCATCTTACGTTACTCATGGATACTTCCTTGTATTTTCCCTTCATCTGTATCTCCTCTGTAAGACCCTGAGCTCTCTGAGGAAAGCATCTGTGTTCAATTAACTTCCAGAATTCCCCCAGTACCTGGCATGAATGCACACATGTAGTCATACATGGGAACAACGCTGAAACTGTAGAGTACTTGGTTGTAAATTTTATTTTCTTCTGTTGCACACTACTGTACAGAGTGGCTGGCATGTGGTAGAGCTTGATGAGTGTCAATGTTTAGCAGGAGGTATAAAGCACAGTAAGTGTTGGGGGCTCAATTTTCTGTGGACAAACTCATGCTAATACTACATTAGAATAAACTCAATTTAGTTCAATGAAGTTTTGATCCTTTTCATGCTGTGCAAGACCCCGGTTAGGCATTTTGGTGGCTATAATGAGGAGTACATTGCCTTTGAGTTCACAACGTGGTGGAAAAGACAGATGGAGGGAGAAACACAGATAGTGTTTGTTCACTCATCCTTCCACTCATTCATTCTTTCTTCAGATATGCAGTAATGTGAGTACTACTAGATTTAGGAAAAAACTAAATCCCCCTCATATGCCTGGCCTGTAGCCTAATCTTAGTGGAAAAGAGACACAAATGATATTAATGACACCTGTGGTTGGTGCAACACAAGAAAGGAATACAGAGCTATGAAAATGAATGGGTAATGTCCCTAACCTAGAGCAAGGAAGGTTCTTCCTGAGGCAGGAGTTGAACCGCAAGAATGAGTGGCCCTTAGTGGCAGCAGGGAAATGGCATATAGCAGGAGGATTTGATGTGTGTAACACGGTAATAACAGCAGGACCTCAAAGTGCCCTAAAAGTATGGAACTCTAGAGTAATTCTGCTTATAGGTCTGGAAACATTCACGGAGAAGGAGGATTTGGGCTGGGGCTTGAGAGACAGCAGTCACTGATGGGGACGTGAAAGATGAGGAGATGAAGGAGGCAATGTGTGGATCTGTTGGAGAATGATTCAGGGAAGCAAATGCTAAATTTCTGGGCTTATAAGGAAACTCTCCAGGAAAACAGTCATGTAATACAGTGATGGAATACAGAAATATCTATGGACCATGAGTCAGAAATTCAAAACAATTTTCTGGTTGAAAATGAAATCTTGTTATGTTTAAAAGGTTAATAGTGTATAAAGAATCAGCTAAGATAATTCTTAGTTGATGCTACTATTAACATTTTCATCAATTAAAGATCTTTATCATTAGCACTGTATGTCAGGCTTTTAAAACAACTTATCACATGGAATCACAGATACCTTTTCTCAGGAAAAAAATGAGATAATTTGTTAGAAAAACATTACAAATTATATTGAGTTGACATCACTCAATTACAGCTACATTACTGAATTACACCTGTTCAGCACAGAGCTGGGGGAATTTATTAGTACAGCTTCCATTACAGCTAATGGGAAATACAGTTGCAAAGCTCTTTGATTCCATTGCATACTCTGTAAGAAGAGTTTTTCCTGTTGGGACTGTACTTGTGGCTTGACAAGGCGAGCTGTGAGGACTTCATTACTCACTGGGTTTTGGAAAACCACACCAGTATTGCTTGTTCACATAGGCCCTGACATCAGTGACTAGCTGGGCTGTGAGAGCCTGTTCAGACAGGTCTTTTCCAGCCTCCCACTGGATGACCCTGTCCTCAGCCAGAGAGACACTGAAGAGTGCTCTTTTCCCAGGGCTTGCTTACCTGCAGTTTAGTTTTCATTACCCAGCCATTATGCTCAGTGCCCACAGCCACCTCCGCTTATTGATTTGGGACTTGTGCCAATTTCTAATTGTTTCCTTCAAATTGGGTTTGCTCTGGACTACTGACTCCTGTCTAGTAATTTCTCTCCTCTGTATTGTGCCCTTCCTTGCCCTCCCTCATTAATTTCCTGAGTAGCCAGAGAAGCCATGGACTTGACCCCACCAACTCATATACCAAGGCCACATGAGCTATGATGACTTTAAAACAAAAAAATTAACTTGGAACTTTTACAAAAAATTCCAAGACACAGGATTCCCCCCTCTCCCATCACCATCCCCTTTTCTTTCCAGGATATAGTTTTTTTATGTGTGAATGTATTGTGGGTGTCACTTTTGTTATTTAACTGAGAACTTCTCAAAAGGCATGGAAGGTTGAAGAATTCCATGTGTCACCTTGTATTTGAGTTCTCTTAAGTACTTATTTTTCAGTTTTCCAACAGCTATTCACCTTTCAGGATGGATTTGAAAGACAGTCTTTCCATGCAAAGGCTAGGAAGGAGGGGTACCTGGTGCCTCCAGTCCTTGTTGCCTTTCTGCACTTTTATTCAGTGTTCTTTTGGTGTGGGAATATATTTCATAGTTTCACATCTTTCTTTTAACACTTATCAAAATACCACAGCAATTGTATTGTAAAGCAGCACAAAATTTCAAAATCTCCCTATTTTTATTGACTTTGGAACCCATATCTGGTATCTGATATTTTTAGTACAGCAAAAACAAAAGCAAAAAAAAAAAAGGTGACAGTTATCTTAATTTTTAATAATGGAATAACTAGCATTTAAAAGAATGATCAGCCTCTCAATAGATGGAGGAACCTTGGAACCTTATTTTAATTAGTATTCAGTCTATGCATGGATCTAACAATATAGTGTAGCACCACACTGCTCAAAGTGTTGTCCTTGTCCTATTACCATGTGTGACAAATTAAGCACAGAAATTGAGAGAAAGGATTTCGAAACTTGTGTACAATTTGACATAATAAATTTGTCTGTTGAATCTAATAATAACAAATTTGGACTTTGACTTTGAATGCCTTTATTTTTAATTCATTTTTCCAGTGACTCATTTTCATTGAATTTGGCAAACATAGCTATCATTGGCAGATAGGGAAAACAAAACAAAACAAAATCCTGATATGGCAGATCATTTGTGTAGCACTGGTGTGCTTATTAGGTTAAAAACGCAAGCTCAATCATGGGTCTTTCTTGGACCTGGGTGTGAGTCCTGGATATTTTATCTTTTGGCTGTTTGATTTGGGCCTGCTACTAAGTGTCTCTAACCTTATATTCTTTGTCCCAGAAATGTGAGAAAGGTGGTATTTACTTGGCAGGATTGTGGCTAGGATTAATTATGGAGATGTTATAGGTCAAGCTGTAGGACTACTGAATCAGAGTTCAGCCAACTTTGACAGTCCTGGAAAGATGACTGTGGAGGTTGGTATGTTATTAAACTTTAATAAATGATGCTTGCCGTGATTGGTTATTAGGTAGAATTTGTATATGCTTTATATCCTGTGTGAGGGATATTAAGAAACAAAGTACAATGATATCCTCATTTAGGGCACACATTTATAAAGAGCTCAGAGGACACTGGATTTAAAGGAAACATTACATTAAGGCCCAAATGAAAGGATTATTTCAAAGATTCTCTCCTTGCAGGTTTTCTCAATCTTCTGTCTTCTCATGGCATATGGAAATTATTAGAATATGTGTATAAAGAGCATCTCCATAGAGCAGATGTGCTTTCTCACTCATCATCAGATGCAATGTAACTTCTACTCCGCTTCATGAATTTTGAATCTACTTTGCCAAAAGATTCACACACAACTCCTTGATAAATTTCCTAGATTAGCTTCCAGAACTTTGTGCAGAAGGACTTTAGACTGCCCCTACCTAACTTTGCATGTGTTATATTTCTTTTTTGGCTTAAAATTTGCATATTTACTATTCATGCAACAAACATCCATCAAAAACATGTTGAGGGACTGTCATTTGCCAAATATGTAGCTTCTAGAAAAATGGAGGCATTTTAGCCAGTGAAACATGGAAGCTAAAAATAACCCAAGAATAATAGTAGGTAAAAAAAAAGGTAACTGTGGAGGCAAAGCAAGGGATACTGTGCAGATATTTAGAAAAATCTCATTGTCATCAACATTTTTGTTATAACTTGCTACAGTAATTTATTAATATCTTTTAGTATTCAACCCATCTTCACATTTTCCCAATTGTCCTTTTGTTGTTGGTTTTGAGTAAAAATTCAAATGAGAAGTCACACAGAAAAATTCTGTAGGTTGTCTCTTCATTCTGTTGTTTCCTTTGCTGTGCAGAAAATTTTTAGTTTGATGTAATTCTACTTGCCTATTTTTTGCATTTGTTTCCTGTGCTTTGTGGGTCCTATCTAGAAAGTCATTGCTGATACCGATTTCTTGATGTGTTTCCCTGCTGTTTTCTTCTAGCTGTTTCAGTTGCAGGTCTTAACATTTAGGTCTTTGATCCATATTGGGTTGATTTTTGTACAGTCTCCTGCGTGTAGATAGACAGTTTTTCTAGCACCATTTATCAAGACCTCTGAACTTTGAAGGTTATAGGCATTTGATTGAAATTCAGCAAATGTTTTAGGTCATACACAATAATCTAACATTTACATTTTATTTCTTTTGTGAAGGTTTTAATCCAAAGCAGGAAACTATCTTTCCTGTAACATTACACTTTTAACTTCTCCTGGCACTGATTCTTTATGTAAACCTATATAAAGTAGTGTAATAAGAAAGGGGGATAGGGAAGGCTTAATTTGGACATTCAAAGAGAGAGTGAGATTCCCCTTTGAAGTCTGTAGTTGGCTTTTCTCACCCAAGGAAAAAACCAAAGCATTATTCACCAAGATTCACATCCACAGAAATTTATTTCCTTCAGCTGCTCGTTCTTTGCTACCCTAAGTGATATTACTTAACCTACAAAGAAGAGCCTGGTTTCAAAAGAATCTTTGAGTTGGTAGTAGTATTCCATTCTAAGGACAGCAAAAATTCCTTATGGAGTTAAGATTGTAACTCAGTGGTAGAGCAGGAGCCTAGGGTATACGAAGTTATACAAAGAAAGAAAGCTCCTCATAAAAATTTTTGGAGAGACTATAGTATACAAAGGAGCAAATATAATAAAACATATTGGTTAGAATTAAGTTTAAGACTTACTGTATATACATTGTTCTCCCAGAAAGGACTTTAGTGTTTCTTGCATGTCATCTTTCCAGGAAATGTTGGAAATTCTGGTACTTCTCATTAGATCCAAGTGTAGTCTTTGTAATAAACAGTAGAGCTAGGAGTAGCAGCAGTATCAGGAGCTACAGTGAGTATTTGCTGTGAACTAAGTAAGATTCCAAGTGCTTTTTATAATTACATCTAATAGTTTGGGTATCACAGCTCCATATCTGCAACTTTCATGATTTTTGACATTTTTCTGTAATACATACCTCCTAACTCTTTTACTTAAGTGAACCCCTTTAAATTACTATGGAAATTTTCCAAATACATGCAAATAGAGAGAACTACTAGTATAGTGAATATCCACTTGCCAAATACACAGATAGATCAGGACCCAAAACTTCGTAGGGTTCCACATTTGGTTTGCTGCTCTTCTGTCACTGTTTAGAAAATCTTAATTTATGCAAAAGAGGCCCTGCATTTTTAATTTTTCTTTGAGTCCTGAAAATTATATAGCATCTCACATTTAGATTCAGTCATCATCAAGATTACTCTGCAATAAGAAATGACAAAATCATAGAATTTGGAGGGAAATGGATGGCATTAGAGCAGATTATGCTAAGTGAAGCTAGCCAATCCTTAAAAAACAAATGTCAAATGTCTTCTTTGATATAAGGGGAGTAACCAAGGACAGGGTAGAGACGAAGAGCTGGAGAAGAAGAATAACATTAAACAGGGATGATAGGCGGGAGGGAAAGTGAGAGGTAAGGGAAATTGCATGGAATTGGAAGGTGAGCCTCAGGGTTATACACAACTACATATAAGAGGAAAGGAGGAGTAGGAGAAAAATTATATAAGTGGAAGAAACGATTTATAGTAGAGGGGATGGAGAGAGAGTAGGGGAGGGGAGGGGAGGGGAGGGGTGAGGGGACAGTGGAGAATGGGATAGACAGCAGAATACATCAGACACTAGAATGGCAATATGTAAATCAATGGAAATGTAACTGATGTGACACAGCAATCTGTATACGGGGTAAAAATGGGAGTTCATAACCCACTTGAATCAATCTGTGAAATATGGTATAATAAGAACTATGTAATGTTTTGAACAACCAACAATAAAATAATTAAAAAAAAAAAAAAAAGAAGATTTTGGATACATTTTCTTCAACTTTTCCCCTACTTTCATTTGTTTTTCTCACTTGCCTTTTCTCTTCTGAAGTATTTTAAAGAAAGTGAAGACACCACTTCACTTTCATCTCATGTTCAGAATGCAGCTCTAAAATATATGGACATTTTTTTGTGTGCATAACTACAATTCCATTATCATATCTAGCAAAACGAACAGTAATTATTTGGTATTATCTTATCCTATTTCACAGTGGAACTTTCCCAACTGACTTGAAAATGTCATTCATTGTTTATCTTTTTTTTCCCTTCAATTCAAACTAGGTCTGTACATTACATGATTATATATGCCCTTTCAGTCTCTTACTGTAGAAAAATCCTGCTGTAGATTTATTACAGAAACAGTGTCTGTTGTTCTTTAGAGGTCACATATTCTGGCTTCTTATAGGGTTACTTCCCCTTACCCCATTTCCTGTAATGGAAATTATCTCTAGATTTGATTTATGGAAGTATTTGTGGCAAGAGTGCTATTCTGTGGACTCTCTTTATCAGGAGGAGCCACTGTTTTTTCAAACCTATTTTATGATGCCTAGGATTCTTCAGTGGGTTGGGCAGGTCACAACCAGACCATTCCATTTCAGAGTTCCACTGTAATTTTTCGTGATGATTGTTATCTAAACTGATTATTTAATTAAGTTATTGCAAAAATCACAATTTCTAATTATTGTTTCTTTTGTATTTATTACCTGGGCTTTTTTTGTTGTTGCTGTTGTTGTTTCTGTAAGGATTTTTCCTCATCAACTCGAGCTATTTGGAATTTACTTTTTCTTTTCCTTAAGATTTGTCCTAAGTGATAATGTCAGTTAACTTGATGTGCTATGAAAATATTTTAATATGCTTGGAATTAAATATCTACTTTTTAAAGTAAAAAGAAAGCCACTCATGTATCATCAATTTAATTTTGCATTTTTTAAATTAGTTCTATGTGTACCAGGCTTTGGGAAACACAGTTATTTCCCCTGCTTTACAGATGAAGAATGAAGCACAGTGAGACCAAGCAACATCCCTGGGTGGATCTTGAATTCAAACCCAAGTGCTCTGACAGTGGAGCTGAATATAACCACTCTAGTCCCTTCGTGTTTTTCTGGGTGGCCAAAGTATTTTTTTTTAAATTCATTTAAAAAGGTAGACTGCTCTTTGAGGTGGAACCACGAAAGTGATTTTATAATAGCAAGCCAGTGAGAAAGCTCAGAACTCTCAGATAATTGATCTGTGTTCTCACTTTCAGCTGGTGCCACCTCCATGGCCACTGTGATTTATTGTGCTTACAAGTTTAAATCAATAATCTGAGTATATTAGAGCCTAGATTGACCTAATAAACCTCTCAAACTTCCCCAACAGTGCTTCTGTAGCTTTTGGATGAAACACGTTATTTCTCTTTTCTTTATTCTTAATAATTTAAAATGCATCTTTAGAAGACAGTAGATAGAAACCATTTTTGTTGCTTTTAGAAAGGAAAGGCTGTTATATGATGGCCTAGTTCAGGCAGAAAGCCAGGCTATTGTCTAGCCCTCTGAATCACAAAAGGAACTTTTGAAGTGCCCTTGAGGGGCCTCTGTACCACTGTCCAAACACTTGGTTAAATGCAACTTTCAACTTTAGGCATTGTCTCTGATCATTTCATTTGATTTGCCTTTCCACATCAGTGAGATGAGAGTCACACTGAAGACCTCTGAGGGGTTTTATCTGTTGCAACTGGAATGCTGAAGTTTACTGGGGAACCAGAAGAGCATGAGAGGGGAGTCAAGGGGACGGGAAAGTTCCTTAGAGAGAAAACAACATAAACAAGGTCCTGTTGCAAAATCAGGATCTCGTAAATTTGCTTTTACTTGGACAATATCAAACCACCACTATCTGATAGAGACTTCTTCTTGGATGATATAAAGATAGGAAATGTTAGTTATTTTATGTCGCCAATGGAATTCTAAACCCTTAGGAACAATTTGGATTAATCTTTTCAATTTACAGATGAGGAAGGTCAAGTCCAGTTAGTTGGAATAACATCTCCTGAGATTAACAGCTAATTAGATGCAGACCTAAAATCAGAACTCAGGCTTCCTCACTGACATATTAAGTTATAATCAGCTAAAGTTATTTGGTTGCTAGCAGCAGAAAATGATTCTGACTACATTGTGGAGGAAACATACATATACATAATGTGTGTGTGTGTGTGTGTGTGTGTGTGTGTGTATCGTGTGGATGCTGTGTAGTTTACAAAGTTTAGTGTCAATTTTACTATAATTTTTCTTTTGGAAGAGAAGCAAGGATTATAAATGGTTAAATAATGTAAAATGTATTTAAAATTTTAAAACTACAATTATGATGGATAGAATGCAAAGAAGTATATGATATAAAAGATTTGTTGAAATGAAATTTATATAATATCAAATTTACCATTTTAAGGTGAACAGTTTAATAGCATTTAGTTCATTGACAATGCTGTGAAACCACCATTTCTATCCAGTTCCAAAATACTTCCATCGCTATAAAATAAAACTCCAAGCCCATTAACTATTTCTCTTCATTTCCCCTGACCCCTGCCAGCCACCAGTCTGTGTTCTGTATATTTCATATAAATGGAATCATATAACATGTGACTTTTTGTATCTGACTTCTTTCACTTGTTGTATGTTTTTGAGGTTTATCCAGATGTAGTATATATCAGAACTTCATTGCTTTTATAGAACTGAATAGTATTCTGTTGTAAGTATATACCGCAGTTTGTCCTTTGACTTGCCAGGCATTGGGTTATTTTCACCTTTTGGCTATTATGAATAGTGCTACTATGATCATGCATGTCTGTGTAGCTGTAATAGTACCATTTTCAATTTTTTTGGCCTTATATCTAGAATTAGAATTTCTGTGTCACATGATCATGCTACGTTTAACTTTTTGTGAGCCTGTGAAACTATTTCTGACACTGGCTGCATCACAGGCCTTCAGGCTTGGACTGGGACTACTTAACCAGATTTCCTGGACTCGATGTAACAGATAGCAGACAGTAGGTCTTCTCAGCCTATGTAAATTGTGGGGCAATCCCTCAAAATAAGTCTTTTGTATATATCTATATTGTTTGTATTGGCTCTGTTTCTGTGACTAAATCACCATATTTAGCTTTATTTTCTCTGCTCTGTTCTAGGCTGTCCCTTTAGGGCTTGTCTGCAGCAGACAGTCTTTTCTCTCCTCCACAGTTGCTTCCTTAGACCTCTTAGGTCTTTTGCTCACTTCTAGTGTCTTAAAATGTCCAGCCTCTTGAAATGGGTTTTCTCTGCTCCTTCTGGTTTTGGTATATCAGAAGGAAGGAGAAATGAGGAGAGGTGTTTCAATTTCTTAAGGGTTACTCTGTGGTTAGATAAGGGAAGCAAAAGAGACTCTTAGATGCTCTGACTTTAGGGAGAAGAATATATATTTATCGTATATGAACATTTTTTTTTACCATGTTTGGATTCACCTTCTGCTAATAGGCCTCGATTCCTTCTTACTCTAAAATAGTCTCTGTATCCTTTCCTTCCTCAAAAGATCCCTTGATCCCAGTGGCTCAGGAGGCTTAGGCAGGAGTATCACAAGTTTAAAGCCAGCCTTAGTAACCAGGGAGGCTCTAAGCAACTTAGGAAGAACCTTTTTTAAAAAAAAATGAAGGATGGGGGATTCTTGGGGTATGGCTCACTGGTTAAGATCCCCTGGGTTCAATTCCTGGTACCCCAAACAAACAAACAAACAAACTTTTGAGGTCTCCTATCTCCTAAAGGTTCTTTCAAGAAGGAGCCATGAGGAGGTTAAAGTAGAACTATAACCTTCATGTGGACAAGCTACTTTATTTTCAGCAGATGCTAGGATTCTTGCCTATTGGAGGTTCTCAATATATATTTGTTTAATGAATGAATTAAATAATATTAGAGCAACGGCAGTCTAGACTACCCTCATTCAAATTGGTGATAATTTGGTTGCTAAAATCTCCTTTCATGTTCTCCAGCTCAAATGTGCTGTGCTCAGATTTATAAAAATGATGCTCCTTGATTCACTTACCTGCCATGAGCATCCGAGCAGTTAGTTTCCAGTGACCCAGCGAGCCTTGATTTATTGTTCATTTGATTTAATTTACTGAAGGTGACCTTACTGCATTTTTCTGCCAGAACTCTGTCAGGATAACGGTTGGTGGTGGTCCCTAGGGAATAAATTGCAGGCAGTGGCTCTCAGTCATCTTAGGACTCCCTGTTCGATATAACTTTCATGTGACTGTCTTAGAGTACACAGGCCTGAAGGCTGGTGATGGCATTTTGTCAACAGGCTACAGTGGCCTGTTCATAGAACTGTACTTGGATTACCTACAAGATAAGAACATTCTTACTTGCAGGTAAAATGTGTAATTGTTTCTAGGAAATCTGAAAAACAAACTTAAACCAAACTCATAACCTGATTTTCAAAGCTTTGGCATTTAACTAGGATGATAAAGTAGATGAAATCAATTTACATGGGGTTGGGAAAGAAAGAAAAACTTGAAACTACTTAACAGATATCCATACCTCCAAAAAATATGTGAAAGTTAGTAACAAAGTAATCCACAAGTTTGGAGATTGAGATACTTACGTTTTGAGCAACTGAGCAATTCTGATTTGTATGCCTCAGGATTTGCTAGAAGTGTTTATAACAAGTATCACTCTGAATTCTGGGTAGTAACCTATTAGACCTTCTGACTCTGCATATTAATTGGGCCTCTGAAAAGGTGTCTGAATTTTACAGTGATAAATTTTAATGACTTTGGTTTGTGTATCATTAACATGCTTCTGGTGGTTACCAAAACTTGTAAATAAAGTCAATTTGCTAGAGCAGTTGCGTAGGGTCTTTGAATATGACCTTGAATTAAAACAAACAAAAATTTTTTTTGCATATAGTCCTTTTTTGTTGAACTACATTAACTTTAAAGATCATATTAAAACATGTCACTCCTCTGCTTAAAACTCCAGAGGGCTCCTATTCAATCCAAGTAAAAGTCCCAGGTTTTTAGAGTGGAATAAGGAGGCTCTTCTCCTTGCCTGGGGTCCTTATTCTTCTGTTCTCTTAACCTTTTGCTAACTTCTCCTCTTCCTCTTTTACAGCCTCCCCCACCCGCAGAGGTGGGGTGGGAAGGGCTGCTGCTCCTCACAAGAACCTGCCCTGGGACCTTGGCAGGCTTTCTCCTTTGGAACACTTTGCCCCTGGACTCACAGCCTACCTCTATTTTTTTTTTAATTATTTTATTGTTGGTTGTTCATAACATTACATAGTTCTTAATATACCATATTTCACAGATTGATTCAAGTGGGTTATGAACTCCCATTTTTACCCCGTATACAGATTGCTGTATACAGATTGCTGTGTCACATCAGTTACATTTACATTGATTTCCATTGATTTACAAATTGCCTTTCTAGTGACTGATGTATTCTGCTGTCTATCCCATTCTCGATATTAAATCGATATTAAACCAGAGCTCGATATTAAATCAGAGACACGGCGTCTGATAGAAGAAAAAGTCGGCTATGATCTACATACTGTGGGGTCAGGCTCCGAATTCCTCAATAGGACACCCTTAGCGTAAGAGTTAACAACCAGAATCAACAAATGGGACTTACTCAAACTTAAAAGTTTTCTCTCAACAAAAGAAACAATAAGAGAGATAAACAGGGAGCCTACATCCTGGGAACAAATCTTTACCCCACACACTTCAGATAGAGCCCTAATATCCAGAGTATACAAAGAACTCAAAAAATTAGATAATAAGATAACAAATAACCCAATCAACAAATGGGCCAAGGACCTGAACAGACACTTCTCAGAGGAGGACATACAATCAATCAACAAGTACATGAAAAAATGCTCAACATCGCTAGCAGTCAGAGAAATGCAAATCAAAGCCTACCTCTATTTTAATGTAACCTCTCAATAAGACTACTAGACTTGCCATATTTAAAATTCCCATCTCTTCATCTTCCTGATCCAAGCTGTGCTGTTTTTCTATTTTTTACTTACTCTTTAACTGTTCCACTTACCACTTAATTGAGTCATTATAAAAATATTAAAAAATAACGTAACCATATAATAAAAATAACAATAATATAAAAAATAACATTATAATGTTATTTTTTTATTTACTTCCTACCACTAGAACCTAAACTTTATAAGTACAAGGTTATTTGTCTTCTTTGATCAGTGGTGTGTACTATTACACAAGTTTCTGTGATGATGGAAATGTATATGGTTGATACTAGCCACATCTTCCACCTCTGCTGAATACTTAAAATGTAATTGGTATGTGTAAGTCCCTGAATTGTAATGTTAATTATTTTAATTTTATTTAATTATTTTTAAATATATTAATTTCATCTTAATTTAAAGGATTTTTTTAGGATTAGGATTCATTCTGACATAATTTTAAAATGCATGGAATATAATTTGTTCTAATTCAGTCCCTAGAATTTCCCCTTTCCCTCCCCTCCTCCTTCCTGCTGTTACCTTCACTGTATAGATGTTTCTGCTATTTACTTTTAGTTTTTTTATAGTTAGTGTCTTGTGGCTATACATGATGATGAGAATCACTGTGGTATATTCATATAATATACATAGGAAATTTAGGTCAGATTCATTTTGCTGTTTTTCCTTATCCTTTCCCCCCTCAGTCCCCTTTATCTAATCCACTTATCTTTCTTCTATTTTAATGGAATTCCCCTCTTTTCCCTCTCACTCTCACTTTTTCCCCCTTATTTTGGATTAGCTTCCATATACAGAGAAAACCTCAGACCTTTGGCTTTCTGAGTCTGGCTTAGTCTTAGTCTTCATTCATTTACAAGCAAATGCCATAATTACATTCTTCTTTATGGTGGAGTAATAATCCATTGTGTATATATACCATATTTTCTTTATCCATTCATCTGATGTAGGGTACCTTAGTTGCATCCTTAGTTTGGCTATTGTGAATTGTGCTGCTATAAACGTTGATGTGGCTGTATCTCTATAGTATGCTGATTTTAGATCTTGAATATATACCATGGAGTGGCATAGCTAGATCATATGGTGGTTCCATTTCTAATTTTTTGAGAAATCTCCATACTGCTTTCCAGAGTGGTTCCATTAATTTGCAGTCTTATCAATGATGTATGAGTGTATCTTTCTCCCCACATTCTGCCAACATTACTATACGTATTCTTGATAATTGTTCTTCTAGCTGGAGTGAGATGAAATATTAATGTAGTTTTGATTTATTTTGAAATTTTGATATATTTATTTTAAATATATTAATTTTATCTTAATTTGTTTAAGTTTTAATAGTCATATGTGGCTGTCTACCATATTGGATACTGTTGATCTTGAAAGCTTATTCTTAAGAACCATTGTCTAATTAATTAAGTCATTATAAAAATATAAATAATAACATTATAAAAAATAACATACTGCTACTTAAAGTATAAATGGATATCATCTGAGAGTTGGTTAGAAACAGATTTTTAGGCTATATCCTAGACTTCCTGAATTAGAATCTGCATTTTTAACAAGATCCCCAGGGGATTCCCTTAAAGCATAAGAAGAAATGCTTTAGAAAGTTAGACTACTGCCTTGCTTTTAGTTTGTGTGTGTATTGAGACAGGTCATGTGTTTTTCATTTCAAGGATAAGAGATTCCTTAAAATTACCTATTAGACCTACATAGCTACCCATAGGCCCAGAAGATCACAAAAACAAATTTATTCCTTTATTCATGAAATGAATATAATTCTCTATGTACCTTCTCTCTCTAATTTGGTTGTATTTAGTTGGGGTTAATATAGAATTTTCTTTTTCTTCCTTCCTTCCTATCTTTCTTCCCTCCTTCCTTCCTTCTTTTCCTCCCTCTCTCCCTCCCTTCCTCCCTCTCTCTCTTTTTCTTTCTTCCCCTCCCTCCTTCCTTTTCTCTTCCCTTCCGTCCTTCCTTCCTTCCTCCCGTCCTTCCATGGAATTCTGATTAATTATGATTTCTAATATGCCAGTGTGCCTAATGTGCCTATCTGACTTGCAGTCCATTTTTCCAGGACTGAAGATGTGTGCCCATTACTGTTCAAAAAAATTTAAGTTGTGCGAGGCAACTCAGTTCTGCATCCTTCTGCTATCTGATATAGCTGGCTAAATCAAACTCCTACAGTAAAAAATCTCATCAGTCTTTTCCATTGTTATAATCACATTGTTTATCTCCAGAATAAACATCACCCAGTTATTCCCTCAGGGAAGACTTTAAATCTTGTTCATAAGCCTTACATTGCTCCAAAACTGTGGTCGTTCTTCTTAATTATCATGCGCTCTTTTCCAGGTGGATTTTTGTCAGAGCGGTAAATCTTGGTATAGATCAATTTTAGGTGTTGTTAGTATTTAACAACAATTAAGGTACTGATGAATATATGTAATATGTTCTGATTTATCATTCCCTTATAGGATCTTAACAAATATATCAGAGGCACCATTTACAGTACCTGTCAGGAGAAAAAAAGATAGGATCATCTTAAAAACTCAATCTTGTTTTGTTTTTCTCAGATGACAAGAATGGGTGTGTATTTGAGCCTGTTTGACAGAGGCCTAGTCAAATCTCCCCACACCATCTGCTGATTGACCCTGACCTCCAGGACTGTTCTACCTGGGGCTGTTAACTGGCCACCAGCATGTTTTCTCTGTTTTTCCCTTATTTTCTTCTCTGTTTGCAATGTCATCTACCCAATTCTTGCACACTCTCCCACCCCTCAAAGATGACCTCTTCACCATTGGAGGGTAATAGGAGAAGCAGTCACAGTAGTAGGCAACATCTGTTGGGCTCTTTTGTTGTATATTAAACACTGTGCTAAACACTTTATTTTTTATAATTAATTTTATTTTTTGATACTGGGGATTGAATCCAGGTTGCTTTACAATGGAGCTACATCACCAGTCATTCTTTGCTTTTATTTTGAGACAGAGTCTTGCTAAGTTACTGAGATTGAACCTGAACTTGCGATCCTCCTGCCTTAGTCTCCCGAGCCACTGGAATAACAGGCATGTGCTACCATGGGGCTTAAGCACTTTACATAGCTTGTCTAATGTAATTCTCACTTTCATAAATGTTCTGAGCCAGAAGTTACTATCCTATTTTTTTTTTTTTTTCAGATAAAGAAGCAGAGGCCTAGAGAGACGGAATAACTTGCCCAAGTTCATAGTTAGTGAATGGGGGAGTCTGTGTTTGAGCCCAGGGTGTTTATTGTAGAATTCTTTTTCCTATATATTGTGCCATACTTGCTAGATTTCTTCTTCCTAGGTCTCTTCCTACCTCATTTGATTTGAGGGAAATGAAACTGGTGCCAATAACTGGGACCTGGGATCTGAATTTATGAGTTATCTCCCCAGTCTTCCCTACCAGTACCATGACCCTTTGATTACAGGGGCTTGCTCACTTTTCTTGGAAGCAGAGGGTAATCTTACTAATCTTTGTATCCCAAGTGTTTTTTTGAATTATAGAAATTCCCTGAATTATTATCTTGACTTTCCCTAACTTGTTTCTATATAGTAAAATTTCCATAATAAATTAACTTGTAGCTATGAGCATACTTAATCATCATGCAGAGGGGAATACCCTAGTGTAGTATATTTAAATATAATAATCTAATTGGGCAGACTCAACTGCAGTCAATACTGTTGGAATCCAACTTTATGCTTTAGGGGTGAGTGGAGCTGGGGTGAGAGCTTCTAGGTTCTTTTTAGTTTAAACCAGTATTTGATTTAGTGATGAGTTGGTAAGTATTTAACACATGGCTCTCCAGGAAAAATATGTGTGTGTATGTACACATGTGCATGTATGTTTATTATAAATTTTACTGATATAAAGGATGTGAGGCATATAATTTATAAATAATATCATTACTCTTTATTGTACATTCCAGATAGCCAAAGTTTCTTACACCATATTTTTGATGACTTTTGTCAAACTCTTATACCTATAGCTAATCTGCATTTGCATGTGATGAATAAGTGCCATTCATTCATAAACGCTGTTAGTTTTATTTATTGTAAGAATATGTACTCCATTATTTTTTTCCCTTTGTCCTCGTAACCCATTAAAGTCCCATGTTTTCAATTCCATTAATATTTTAATGGAATTGACACAGGTGTATAAAATTAGGTTGGAAATTATAATCTAGCAATTTTTATATAATTTATTATCATTAGTAATGTTAGTGAATATTCTCACTAATAATTCACTTCTTATTTTTTCTCAAAAGAACACTGAAAACAAATATTTATTTTGAAGTTATTATTAATAAGTAGTATATCTGTTGTTCAATTTAAGTTTTTAGGTTTTACATATATGGGATAATGGAGCATAGTGGGTTAAGAGTACCACAGCAACAGACAAGGCACACTTCAAGTTAATCTGCATATTTTCCATCACTCTCAAGTCAACAAAACATTACCAAATCTTGATTTGTAGTATTTGCCGATTTGGCTGATTTCAAACTATCAAGGTGACTTTCCTGAAAGTGGAATTGAAAGGAGATGCACAGTAGCATTCTATTATGAAGCTTTTCCACTCTACAGATACAACAGATGCAACTAATCTTGAATAGTATAGATAATAAAAGGATTAATGTGAGGAGCTTTGTGCATGTATTAGTTTTAAAAATATTTTTTGATCATAGGTTTTATATTATAATTTACATAATTACATAGCTAAATGAATAATGGCTGTGGGTAACAAGTGGCTTGCAAAATTGCTGAAATTTAACACTTGGAGGTGAAGCCATAGGAGATGGCTCTAGCACACAACTGAGTCCGTACACTAACTCAAAAGTGATATTTGGTTATGAGACTTGCTATGTGGGAGGAAGAAGTTTGAATTCCACTCTGGTTTTTGCTTTCAGTTTATAAATGAAATTACTATTTGCCAAAGCTTATTATAAGTTGTAAAGTAGTCTTAAGATTTCTAAGAACAGATAAAACTGGTGAAAACACGTATAGATGACACTGTTGGGTGCTGTTTTTGAGCTAGGCCCCCATTCCTGGAGCTTCATATGCATTATGCTGTTTCTTCTTGACTTCTTTGTTCCATAGAAGGGGAAACCAAGACTTAGGGAGAACTGGAAGCACAAGGTCAGTGGTGGAGAAGGGCTTCAGAGTCAGGCTCTAGAAATACTCATGACTTCTGAAGAGGAATACAGAAATGAGAGGGAGTGAAAAAGGCAGACACAGAGTTTTTTTTTTTTTTTTTTTTTTTTTTTTTTTTTTTTTTTTCTGGTGCTGAGGATTAAACCCAGGGCCTTGTGCATGCAAGGTAAGTACTCTACCAACTGAGCTATTACCCCAACCCCCTCATTCTTCTTTCTGAGATAGATGTGGTGGTGGGAGAATATCCCTTTGTTCTGGAGAGTGAAATTATTCCATGCTTGTTTCTGAATAAGAGAAATAACATAAAACATATAGAGGTCTTAATGAAAAAAAGATTCCTGATCTTATTTCCAACATATAAACAAAATTTTAACAATTAGGGTAGGTACCTATAAATTTTTGTATATATAATATGTAAAATACAAATAATGTCTTGTAGGGTAATATAAATATATACTTTTATTTATTTAACAATTGTTTCTTTCCATTGTGATTTCCTGAGTTTAGGAAGAGTTTCTTTTGAGAACACCAGGCCTTTGAAGAGTGGAACTTATGGGCTAAAACTACAGAAACAGAAGGGACATACAATGTCTCAATCTTTTCCTATTGATTCCAATTCTTCCCCACATAAGATACTCCCCAGACGTGTTAACAAGCACTGTGTGACTGATTTGAGCTTGACTTCCCTTTCTTACTTTTCTCAGTCTGTTGGTAGGTGGTAAGTAGGAGTGTTAAAAATTGGACAATTTTCTAGGTGTGGTGGTGTACGCCTGTAATCCGAGCAGCTGGGAGGCTGACACAGGAGAATCTCAAGTAGAATCTCGAGTTCAAAATCAGCCTCAGCAACTGTGAGGCACTAAGCAATTCATTGAGACTGTGTTTCTAAATAAAATATAAAATAGGGATGGGGATGTGGCTCAGTAATTGAGTACCCCTGAGTTCAATCCCTGGTACCCCCCCCACCAAAAAATTGGATGATTCGTAAACTCCATACCAATGTCCTAGATAATATATTCTTTTTATTGGTTTGTCCCAGATAATTTTATATTTGATCTGAACATTGAGAACATGCCATATTTCTTTGTCTGATCTATAAATCTGAATTCTGTCAATGCCTTGTGGATAAGGAAGAAAGATCAAATTTTCATGTCAATAATGTTTATTCATTCCAAAGTTGACAGCCAATTAAAATTCATAACTCTGTTCAGGCTAGATTTCCTCACATCCAGCACTTCAGAGACATTGCCCATGAAGAACAAAATTATATGGAGTGACATTTGGTCACTGACCTAACTACGGGTACTTCTGGGGCCTTTAATCTACTGTGGCAACAATCACATTTGACCACAGTCAGTGAAATGTTTCCCTTTTTACATTCCGTTATGTGACCAGTGAAATCATTTAATAAGCTCTGTCTTATAGCCCATGATATAGAAGTCCTGTGTGGTTTGACCTAATAAATCTTTATTTCTGTCTGATCTTCAGATATCTAACAGGTCATAGTACCCTAAAAGAAATGTCTGCAGATTTTGGACTTAAGAATATATTGGTCATTTTCCTGTTTAAGGTCGCCAAGCTATGTAGACACAGAAACAAT
This sequence comes from Spermophilus citellus, assembly GCF_964194105.1. Classification (NCBI taxonomy): domain Eukaryota; kingdom Metazoa; phylum Chordata; class Mammalia; order Rodentia; family Sciuridae; genus Spermophilus; species Spermophilus citellus. The sequence continues at coordinate 54,423,061 of NC_138184.1, read as the reverse complement.
GTGTAACTGGGAAGTGAGGATGAAGAGCAGGTAAAGAAGGGACAAAGTCTAAAACATTGTAATTTTTACAGCTTTTATAAACACTGTCTTGAAAAACAGTAGCATAGGATAAGGTTAGGGGTCAAAAAAGAAAAACTCTTGTATGTTAGTCAAGGTTGCTATATAAAGAGTGTTTCCTGAGAAACTATAGTAGTTATTAACAGAGGCAATGTCTGGTATATTTTTATTTTGTTGTGTATGATCAATAGCACTGATTTTATTTCATTTTAAAGATGAATTTTAAAAAACATAAATTTGCTCTCTTTTACAATATTTTTATAGCTTGATTCAAATTATAGTTTGTTACAACACAGATTCACCTGGCATTGTTGGATTATTCCACCTTTTTACATTTAGTGGTAACCAGCTTCTTGATGATGTTTTTCTTTTATACATACTTTGTTCCACAAATGTAATCTATAATTATGTAGATTTTTTTTCTTGAAAAGTAAAAGGAAAGCCAAACAGAAGCTCTTTGCTTAAGAAGTAAAACTCAGCCTTAGCAAAGAATTTAAAGCTTAGGAGTTAGCTCAGCCTCTTTGAAGACCTCATCATATCAGTTTTCTAGTGTTCAGTGTGAAAAAGTTGTCCTCAGTTTCCTCAGCAGATTGGTTCTAGGATCGAGGCAGATACCAGAGCCCATGGATGTTCAAGTCTCATATCTAAAATGGTGTAGTATTTGTATATAACCTGCTCACATCCTCCTGCAAATCTCAAATTTTTTAATCTCTAGATTACTTATAATAGCAATGCAAGGTACATGCTTTGTAACTAGCTGTTATAATGTATTGTTTAGGGAATTATGACAGAGAAAACAGTCAGTAAATGTTCAATTCAGATGGCAACATTTTTTCCCTGAATATTATTGATCCATAGTTGATAGAATCTGCAGATTGGAACCTATGTTTTGGAATTTTTTTCTTTATTGTTTAATTAATTTTTTAGGGAAAATGGTATTGAATTTCCCATAAAATTTTTAATATTAAAATTTTTAAAAGAGTTTAATCCTTTGGAGTGTAGCCTTTTCCCTCATTTTTACTTCTCCGCAATAGATTTTTAAGATTTACTCTGTGTGGTTGTTTTACAAAGATACTTGTAGATGACAAGAATGTGACCCTCATGTGTAGCAGAATCTCTTTTATTCTGTTTGCATCACAAGTTTCATTTTATATAATATGTTATATCATCTCATTATTTCCTCAATTTGATTGGCTTTTATAATGCTGTCCAAGATAAAAATTATATGAATAAATGAAGATGTTACCTTAGCCATTCCTTTTACTTTTGTGCTAGGAGACAGGTCATCTGATTTGAATAGAACAAGAGATGACAGCTTTTCTCAGAGAGTTCTGAGCAGGGAAGTGAGTTTCATGCAAGTTGATTCCTTGGGAATGTTTAACATTATGGAGAAAAGAACCTTCTTTTGCATTGAAAAACGGAGGTGTGAAGAGAGCTAAGTGTGCTACATAGCATCACATTACAGACTGTGAGTGTGAAAGAACCAACAAGTCACTAAATTTTTGGAATCTCATTAGATGCTGTGAAAACAGCGGTGTTTTGTTCCCATAAATGGTAATCGATTAGACTTCCTTGTCAATATGTTGAAGAGATTTAAAATATACTTATTGATTGGTTTTATTCTTAAAACATAGTATTAGCTTGCTCTTTCTTTTTTCCCTCCTCTCACATGTCCCTGCCAGCTGTAGAGTGATACCTTATAATTTTCAAAGGAATAAAAAAGAACCCAACTGAACCATTTTATACTGGAAACTTGCCAAATATTAGGGCCAGCTAATGAAGTTCTTCATAACCTATCTGAACTATTTCAACTAACCTTTAGTATCTTGTAATGTATTGTATATATTAGATGATAAAGTACATATAGTTAAACATGAGGTAGATAAAAGCACATCATAACTGATAAATCAGATATTATTTCAGGTTTAAAAATACATACCCATTCCTTCTAAGGAATATTCCTTTTAAGGAAGCCCAGGCAGCCTAATTTTTCCACTGTGTAAAAACAGGAAAACCAAATGTCAGTTCTGAAATTGTCATTTAATTTAATTGTTCATGCTTTATTTATTCCATTACTGTGAGGATTACTGCCGGCCTGTCTAATTTAGAATCTCAGTGCTACTCTTTCCAGCCTATTATCTTTAAGTTTTATCAGCTGTATGAGCAAGGTGAACTATTTGTGTTTACTGATGATAGACATGTTGAAAGGGAATGAAGACCTAGGGAACAAGGGTAGTGGTCACAATAGATTTTTAAATGAGACGGTATATGGTGTATTTATCCTATGTGTGAGAGAAATGCAAAAATAAAAACATCACATAGTAAGTAACTTAGGCATGTGTGATTTACAAATTAGTTTAAGTTAGTTTTTTCTGACTTGATTTGGTAGGAAAGAGAATAATATGAGAAAGATATGTTTTACTTTAAAAGTCTTTGCTTTGAACTTTCATTGCTGGAATGATGTATAATGGACTGTTCCTTCTGAGTCTCTGACTCCCCAGTAATCTCTTGGGCCCTAATAGAGGTTTGTTTCATAATTAAATCCTCTTTGGGGTTAAATTTCAGAAAATCATAATCAAAAAACTATTTGCAGGAATGAAAAATTGGATTTACTTCTTCAAAATAATGTAAATAATTGTGTGCATGGTATTTAAATTTCTAACAGTAAGTCTGTTTGCAACTTGTTCACATGAATTTGCTGGAATTCTTTTTTTTTTCTAAATTAGAAATAAAGCAATCAAATTCTTTCTTTGTCCTTGATTATTTACTTGAATCTTAGTGCTGCATTGATTGGGGACTTTTATGGGGTCAAACCAATATATTTGTAAGTCCTGGTTCCATCACTTGCTGGTTGGCTGATTCAGGGAAAATTACTCACCTTTACTCAGACTCAGTTTCATTATCAGTATAACAAAGTTGATAAAAGCACTTACCTAAAAGGACTATTCTGAAGATTAAATTAGATGTCTGCATATAGCGGTGGTGCATTATAAGGTAAATAATTGCCATTATTTTTATTTTTGTTATCAGTTTATCTTAGAACTCAAATTCTGTTCTTGAATTCCAGTACAACTGTTTTTGTTGGCTCCTCCTGCATCTTTTTTTTTTTTTGAACTCCCTAACTTTGTACCACCTAGCCCCATGTTTTGTGGTGATTAATCTCTCTTTAGCCAAGTTTTCATTAAGCAAGTATTTATCTTCCCTATCAATTATTTTTTGTTATCTTAAGAGATGTTATAGAATGAATCAGTGTCTTAAAAGAAAAAAAAATCAGTGTCTTTATAGAAGACGATAATGTCCCATCATTGCCAAATTCTTGGCAGTGTCATTTTCGCAAATCATTCTTTTGTTCATTTTCATATTTTCTAAATGTTTGTGGAACCTATTAGATATCAAAGTGGCAAAATTGAAAGGACCCTGTCTTTAGGGATCCAGATATGTCCCTAATCAAGGCTTAGGGATTACAATTATGTGATGGATGGCCCTGATTCATATGAATGGGAAAAAATAAAACTGTCCTGGAAAATAATGCATAATGTTTTCAAAAACTGTGTCACTAGGGGCTGGGGATGTGGCTCAAGCGGTATGCGCTCGCCTGGCATGCATGGGATGCTGGCTTCGATCCTCAGCACTACATAAAATAAAATAAAGATGTTGTGTCCGCCGAAAACTGAAAAATAAATATTAAAAAATTCTCGCTCTCTCTCTAAAAAAAAAACTTTGTCACCAGTTTTCATGGTTCCTTCCTGAATGTGTCCAGAAGTTCCCTTAAGAATCTCCACAACTATTTTTATTAGCACATCTTTTAATTAAACTTGCGTGAAGCACTAACATTCAAAATAATTAAAGCACATGCACATGTATGCACACACACACAGAATCATTTTCTACTTTATTTTCTGTTGTTCTCATTATTTCTATTGCAGTAAGGTTATTTTGCTCATATATGTGTGTAGATCAGCTTTTGTGGGGAAAACTGGGTTTCCATACTTCTTTGTGATTTGTTGGTATTCTATCCCTGTATAGAATTTTAGAACAAATTCTGTTTATAAATTTCTGGCTGTCTTATATGCATTTGCCTTTAGTTTGTGCACAAACAGAGATTATTCACATATAGAATACTTTTCTGAAGAGATGAGTCTGCACTCGGGGATGACTTTGAAAATCCAGGTGCTCATTCCATTAGTCATGGAGCCATTCTTGTGACTCTGATGTTGTAAGTCAGATTTCACGCAGAAAGAAATGTGCAACAAACACAAAGCCTGCTTTCTTTATACCTGTAAAGCTTCGGGCTCTTATCCATAAATAGCCCATTATGAGTAAATAACTTTTAGGAAACCAGGTAATATAAATTTATTTTTGCTTAAACAAACAGGTCCTAAATGGTAAGTTCCAAAATCCCCTAAGTCTTTTAAATAATGCTTATGCTGAAACGAGCATTTCTTTGTCCTTACTGTTTCTTTGTTCTACTCTCTTATTTAACTGTTTTGGCAATTTGGTACTTGTTTTTGTTATTTCCTGTTTTCTACCCTAGGGATAACTCTTTATTAGTTTAAAAAATCTATGTTCCATTAATCACCCGATTTCCATTAATCACTCATCACCTTCCTTTTCCCTCCACTTCTCCTCCCTCTGGCTTTATTCTACCCACCTGCTCCCTATTTAAATTATGGTTAATGTTATGAGAGGACTTGCTTAGGAAATCAGGTGGCTTATGAGCTTCAGAGAATTTCTTATATGTATTTACAACTTTTATGAGAGCACATCCTCTTTGGACTGCTTCCTTCTGTTTGGAAGAGGCCTGTACACACGGCACAGATGTTCACAGAAGCCTGTGAGAGTAGGCAAGTGAAGGAGAAATCTCAGCATAATTATGTTGTTGAACAGTTTAGCAAATAGTCATCAACACTTATTAGACTGAAAAAAATTTAAGAAAGAAAAAAAAAGAAGTCGCTTTGAAGATTTGCATTGTTCCTCTGTGCTTTGATACATACCAGTCCTTGGAAAGTTCTGGCTTTTTTTCTCTACTTTTTATTCCATTTGGTCCTTGAGTAGACAAGTAAACATTTTCTAATAGTCACTTTGCTAAACTCAGACCCAGAGGCCTGAAGTTACTATGCTAAATTGAAATAGAAAGGGGTTGGGAGGGAGGGAGAGTTGTAGGGAGAAAAGAAGGAAAGAGAGAGAGGAGGAAGAGGGGAAGAAGAGAGGCTAAGCATCCTTTATGTCCTTCATCTAGTTTCTTAGTCTAATAATCAGGAGTAGAACCATTGCTTTGTGTCCAGCTGAATGCACAGAATTTCTCATCTGAACCAAGTTCAGGGTGTTGGTTTGCTTTAAAGCAAGCAAACAGAAAACCATAGTGACATTCCTGAAGGCATGCCTCCAAGTTCTTAATATAATTACTTCTTGGTTCTTGAGATGTAATTAATTAGATAAAAAGAGATCAAGCGGAATCCAATACGATGTAGGAGACATTCTAAATGGGAGTGACTGTGGGCTTCCAAGTCATGTCACAAGAAGCCACTAGATCCATAAACACAAACATTTCCGTCAACCCGATAGTGTGACTGGAAAACCTTTCAGGCAAGAACCTCTGAAAGTTGCATAGAGGAAGATTTATTGGGTGGATAAAAAATAATTTTTCCTTCTGGAGTCCATAGGATATTTTCTTAATTTATTTCCTACCTGGGTAGTCTTTCTCTACTTGGGAAAGTCTGATTTAATTGGCATCAAGGCCATTTTATTGAAAAAATTTCAGATTCTGGATCAAGCACTTAGTGTGACATGCTTTGTCAATTGTCACTGCTAAACTAATTTTACTCTGACAGCTAACCAACAAGTCAGTTCCCATTTTGTCCGAGAGCTGCTTTGATTCAGGAAAAGTAGCTTATCCAGCAAGCTCATCTTTTTAGTTCCTCTTTACACATATCTTCAAGAACAGAGAAAGAGGATCTTTGAAGATTTCTTATATATACATACATTACATACAATCTATTTATTTATATATTTTAAGCTGGGAGGGTTGTGAAATCATGAAAGCTCAGAGATACAGATTCTTGGGCTTCATAGTTGCCAAAGAGAGTCCTTCCCTCTCTCATTTCACCTCCCACGCATATACTTTATCCTTTTCTAGGCACCAAGGAGTCAATAGTGATGCTTGTCAGAAACAAACAAACAAACAAACAAAAAAACAGGAGAGAAGGGGAATAAATGAATGTCAGTCAGCTGTCTTGGCAGTTCTCACAGAAGAATCATGAAATCTCATTGCTGGAAGGGACCTTAAAAATTGTACCTTGTGGACTTGGTGGAGAGTAGGGGGACCCAGTGATAGAGCACTTGCCTAGCATGTATGAGGCCCTGGGCTCAAATACCCAGCACTGCAAAAAGAACCAGTACATTGTTTTTGGCCCTTTTCTCCTTCTAAGGAGAAAGTTCTCAGGGTTGGTGAGGATGCTGGGGTAGTGATGCAGCTTGAGTCAGAATCTGGAAAATCATGCTGGGTGTGGTTAGCTGTGGAAAAACTTCATCCCTTGGCACACCCCTTCTCATCTAGCCTCTTTGTCCCCACTCCTGTCCCTCCTTGAATGGCTGGTTTAGACCAACCTTCTCATTTTACAGATGAGAAAACTGAGGGTCATAGAGAGGTCCAAGAACTTTTAAGATCATTAGACTTTGAGAAATATGTTTTCCCTCTTATTTTATTAGGCATTTCTTATCTCTGAAAAACAAAACAAAAAACCAAACCCATCCTAGTATTGTTATTGAGACAAGAATTATAATAAACAATAGGTATCTTTGTTCTCAAATGAAAAATAACTCCTGTTTTATTCCTGTGGTGAGTTGGTAATACAATTTTGCCATCCCCTATTTAAAAAGGCTTTGTTGCTTTCAGTTGCCCACCTTCTTCTCGGATATCATCATACTATTTCATCCTCCCTCTTTTCCCTTTCTTCTTTCTTTTCTGTTTTCTTTTTTGCAATGCTGAACTCGATAACACATTTGTGAAGACACTTAAAAAGGGATTATTCCTGAAAATCTGCTACAGCATCAAAGCAGCATATTTGTACTTTAAATTTAAAAAGTGAAAAGCCTGTAAATAGAATGCAAGATGAATTTTTATAATCCTAGAACTGTATTTCAAAAGCACTAGAGGAGATTGTTATTTGAAAGAACACTGTAATGAGTCCTATGGTGAAACAAATAATTAGTCTCATGTTTGTTTGGAAAGTTAATCATATCCACAATTCAGTGATTTGGAAATCTCAGCAATTCGGAAACCCAATTTCCAAGGGGAGAGTAGATCAAAGAGCAAATATCAAAGTGGGACCAGGAAACATACCTTCTAATTCCAGAAATAATGACAAGGCAAGAAACACAAAGCAGAAAGCTACATTTTTGTTTTGTGTTTGTTTTTTGCTCCTTAAATCTTGAAAGTGTTCTGGAAAAAGCATAAGCCTCAAATTTTTCATTAGAAGTTTAAAAGTTGCAAAGAAAATAATTTATGGCATATTGTAAGTATTAATAATTTAATATTAAATAATTACATAATTTTTAAGGTATATCCATTTGGAATCTAATATTATGATCATTTCTCTCTACTGTCTACTTAAAAACATAAAAATACATTCTGTATTTCTGGAAAATTTTACACCATTCTTTTTTTAAAAAAAAACTCATATTTCATTTACTTGTCTCACAGGATTATATCAATACAATGTGCCGTGAAGACTCTATTGATCATCATATATGGTCAGAACGTTAAAAATCTTTTTTTGTTTTTGTGCTGGGGACCAAACTCAGGGCCTTGTGCATGTGAGTCAAGCACTCTACCAACTGAGCTATATCCCCAGCCCATTAAAAATCTTGATAATTCTTGAATACATATTCTTTTTTATTTCACAATTTACATCTGGATTGAGTTTTTATTAGCACAAGATCAATGAAAGCCATAACTATTTAACAAATATTGATAAATATTTAATAAAATAGCTATATTTATTAGAACTTTGTATATTAAAGAAATGGATGGGGATGTTTTTTAAAATTAGTTTCTTTGTCAAGGCAAATGTTATTTATTTCCCAAACAAGGCTGGATTTAGTACAATTTCAGTTCTTCACTTTTCTAGCTATAAGCATTAAAATCTTTCACATATGAGACTGGAGGGATTTTGATGTCATCGAGCTTTTAAAAACTCCTTATCAGGTTTATGCCAAAAATTACACAGTGATTTCTCATCAAATTATATTTTGTGATTCATCCTCTGACAAATCAATTAATTCTGTAGTTTTGTTGAAAGGAAAATCTGACTTATAACAAAATTTGCTACTCATTCACTGAAGACAGTTCCTCTGTTTTGGGGAAGTATACCCTGTGATTTACCAAAGCTTCTCTATGCCCAGTAATTGCACCTATTGTTCTTTCTCTTAAAGGCACCAGCATTAGCAAGATAAAAATAATTCATATTTCAAACACCTCTGCTAGTATGGTTTTTAATTTTTGGTCAAGATACTTTTACTTATCCTATATGTAAAATATCTTTCATGAATACCTTTGAACTGCAACTTTAGCTAATTAGGGTTATGGTAAATGTCTCTCATATAATCTCTTATGAAAAATGTATTTGCTGAACCAGTCAGCTGGATCAGGCTTACTTTCTTTGGGATTGAACTTTTGCATTCAGATAGTTTCCTTATAGGCCTTCACATGCCTGTTATTTAACTTCTGAGTTCTTGGCCAAAAATGGATTGCTAGATGTGGTGAGGAGATCTGCAATAAGTTGGCTCATGGAAGAAATAAGGGAGCACCTCAGTTGGTGTTCCTTATTGATTCCATTTTTGCTTTGCTCTCAGGGGACTTTTTTTTCCCCCTCCGGAGCCTGCCATGTATTCTTTGACAGTGACTTGTAGATGAAAAGGCAAACTGTTTTAACAGATTGTCATCCTCATGACTCCCCAACTGCAGGTGCATTCTCAGATCAATTTTAGGAAAAAAGTTGAGGATTTGGAAATCAATTCTCTTAAAATATCTTCCAACTTCAATTGGAAGACTGCTATTATAAAATCTGTAAAAAGCAGAACTGAAGATCCATAATAGCCAGGATAGGGCCACTCAGTGATTAATTTTAACTTCCTTCATATGTTCTTAGGATTTTAATAATTTATGTTTGGTGACCTGAATTCACCAAGAATTTACGAGTACTGGTGTCTGCCTAAAACAGCATGTCAGATCAATTTCCATACTAGAGTCAGCTAATAATAAAAGGTAAACTCTTTGATACTGAAATGGCCAGTCTTTGGAATCTGTCCTTTGCATCTTGTTCTCATGATGAAATATTTTTACATCTTGTCATAAGTAGGAGTCTCTTCATAATCAGTTTTGTAGAGTTCTATAACTATAGTTGTAAACAATATGGGAAAATTCTGTAAGCTAATACAGTTAATACTTATACGAACTGATAAATAAGCCAGAGTACATGATTTCCTGGTTGTTCAATAGCCTATTATGTCAATGTTCCTACCTTTTGGAGAGAAAGGAAGCATTACAAGATCATCTAAAGAAAACAAATTCTTCAAATTAGAGAATGTAGATTAAAATTATTTTCTAATAATTTGTCACTAAAATATCATTATGCCAAAAAAGGTATAATTATGTCATTTCTCTTAACATACTGAGAATTCAGTGGGATTACATAGATTATATTTTTTCCAGTGTTATATTCTGTAAGTAGAACTGTCGGTTCCCTATGTTATCTACTTCTTCTTGCACAGTTCTGCTATAATGAGAAATCAAATTGATGTTAGAACCATTGAACTAATTTTGTGTGCAAAATAAACTGGTGACATAAGAAATATAAGAAAAGTCTTTAGATATGTCTCTTATGGTATTTACAGTGTCAGTACTGACAGGACTGAAGGACACCTGTGGTTCTAAGGCAAGTTGTTGTGCAGGTATTTGCATAGAATCTTCCTTCATCATTAGGTGAAGAGATTATCAAGCTTGATCCCCTTTGGATCCAGATTGAACAAGCAACATGTAAATCCAGATTCTGTATGGTTCTGCATGATATTAACCTCAGTGAAATTACTTTTTTTACCTGAAAAATTAGGATAATAATAAGACTTATTACATAGGATTTTTATGTTAAATGATTAAGTACATTTCATATGAGCTTGACGTTATTAACCATTGTGATTACTAGTGTACCCCAAATAATAGGCTCAGTGAAAAGTATAGACTAATGGACTAGTATTTGGTTAGTTGAGTCAAATATTTTACTTCATGACAATTTAAGGTCCTCCAAATGTGATAAATTCAGTGGTGTACCATCTAGTTTCTTTTTCTTTTTTTTTTTTTTTGCAAGTATAACAATGCTCTGTCATTAATATGTAGATGTTTTGGGTGATAATTGGAAATGTACTTAAGAGATAATGTTGTGGTTTGGATATGAGGTGTTCCCAAAAGTTCTGTTAGTGCAGGAATATTCAGAGGCAAAATGATTGGATTGTGACTAGCATAACCTAATCGATCTATCCTAGTTCTAGTTATTCTTGTTGGATGTTTGGTCACATGATGGAAAAACTAACTAAAACAGATACTGTGATGTCATTATTATTGGGGCATTGGTGTTCAATGTTTATTACTATCTCTTTCTAGTGTCGGTGCCACTCAGGTAGATGAAACTTCTTGTGCTATAAAAGACTCGTTAATGTAAACTTTCTGAATTAAAGACTATCAGGATTGGTCTAATTTATCACCTTGTCATAGGATTACCTTGAAAATAGAAGATGTTAAAGCTCTTTATTATTTCTTTTTTTAAAATGTGTCATCTCTTTTTTATGTATACCTTTATTTTGTTTATTTATTTGTTTTTATGTGATGCTGAGGATTGAACCCAGTGCATCACACGTGTGAGGCATGCACTCTACCACTGAGCCACAATCCTAGCTCCTCTTTATTATTTCTTAAAGGGAGTCAGTAACCACGTTGACTAAGAAGAGGCTATTTAAATATCACATTTTGCTAATCTGTCAAAATATGATAATTCTGTGTCCTAATTTTGATCATGTGTTGATCATAAATTTTAGACAGTGTATATATCTTTTTAAAAATAACACCAAAAAGGAAATTAATTATTTATCTTGGATACATAAAATATTTAAAACATATATCATTCTCAAATGTTAATAAATAGAGTCCTTGGTAGTGAGATTTTTGGGAACCACTTCTTTGGGTAGGTTGATTGGGAAGCAGTGGTGCTGGAGTAGGTGTTATTTATTATTCATATGTAGTATCTTTATAATAACTATCTTGTTAACTAGACCTATGTTATAGGTACATGATTCGACATGTGCATGCAATCAATTTAAAACAATTTTATTGACCTTTACCAAAGAAGGAATTTAATTAACATTTTTCCAGTTGGTCAAGTTTGAAGACTCCTGTTTCTTTTTTTTTTTTTTTAATGGTTGTTACAATCTTTATTCTTCCTGTTTAAAGGATACATGGGGGCCAGGGAAAGGAAACCTCCATGTAGAAAAGTAGGAAAAAAAATAACATATTGAAGCTTTAGTACACATTTTGAAAATGGCATAATAGAGCCACACCACAAGGCAGAGAACTGCTTTCTTGGTTTTATTTCAAAAGTACACAAGGTCACAAAACTATAAGAGCAAGTTCTTGTTTTTTTAAACAAGTTTTGTTCTTACAAATTTCAAAATCTGCACCATTGGATATGTAAGCCAGAAATTTTAAATACAAAATCTGCAACTGATATTACCAATGCTCTATTTTGCAAATGTGAAGTGTCAAAATAGTTCTCAGTAGTACAAGTGTATTTACCATTAAAATTCACAGTTAGGGACAAGAATAAGTGCATCAGTGAATTGTGGTTCTCTTAATACTTGTGTTGTTAAAACAAGCTGGCAGAAAACAGAGCTCTCTCTTCTTTGATGGAAACTTTAGAGTCCATGATGAAAACCAAATCCAACTTATAATCAATGTCTTCTTAAATTACAAAATAGGATACGTATTTTGTAAAATTGGATTTTAATTAATAATAGACCAATGTTAATATCCATAAGATAAATGATCAGCCTTCCCTTAAGAGAAATAAACAGAACCACAATTCACAGAATTTATTTATCATTCTTCCCTGCTTCTATAACAATTTTGAAAGGAGTTTGTGCTCAGTTATAGACTATTTTAGTATTGAAGCAGGCAAATAAGTATGAAATCCTATTGCAGAACATGTTGCCTTTATTGCTGGAATATCCAAAGGCGTTTGAAATATTAAAACTTGCCCAGAACATTTATACTAGTGAACACAGAAATGTTATAAAGATATATATATATATATATATATATATATATATATATATATATATATATATAATATATGTCACAAGCCACTGAAAATCTAAAATTGTGCTAACGTTTTCTACAAATTACTCCGTATGTGACACACCAAAGCATTAACCACAAAAAATATGGACTTTTCCTGTTTACACTAGAATAAGGCATCTGAAAGCCCTAAACACTATTGAAATGAGAATTAGAAAAAAACGATAAACATTCACATGTAACTTCAAACTTACATGCTGCACACACACAAAAAGAGACTGAGAAGTTATTTTAATAAGCCACATATTACAGAATTTGATAGCCAAGTTCATGCAATGAGTTTTTCTTATATTTAATCAAAATGTTTACTTGCCCCTTTACTTGATCCAAATTTCCAGAACCCATTCTAAAATTTTTTAAATTATCTAGCAGAAATCAGATATTTCTTTGTATCTGTAATCTATATGGATTTTTAAGTTTTCAATTAACTTCCCCCTATGATACACTCAGGCTGTGTTTCTACTGTAACAAATCCTTGGCAGACAGCTTAAATATAAAGAAAATTTGCCCACAATAACTGGTAAATATAATCAATGAGCCTTTTTTTAGGTGGGTAGGCTTTCTAAGGAAAATATTAGTAACACTGGTCAATAATAATAAGAATACCTATAAACTACTCCATATTCAAAACACAGAACCATATTAATCCACAATATCGTTTCTCCTCAAATTATCCAATGTAACTTCTTTAAAAGATGGTACTAAAGTCTCTCAGGAATAAAGTGGAATCAAACAGTTTTGCTTTGAAGATGCAGTGTTGTCCTTGACTGATATTACTATGCTCTAGTTGAAATAGTCTAATATTTTTTTTTTATTGAACTACTTGATCATCATGAGTAGTAATTCTAGAATAAATAGTTGATATCTGGTTCAATTAAAATTTAACAGTGAGAATTATTTGGGAAATTACTAGTACTATCTGACCTTTAGATCAAGTGAAATTTACAATAAAAGTAAATAAAGAAAATATCAAGCCTAAAACTGAGCTGGGTCCTCTAAACCTAATCATACCTGAAAGGTTTGTTCAGGTTACACAAGTGATTTTTCACAAGCTTGTTTTTTGGATTACAGTTGCTATGGATCTAAACTAAACTACTTTTTGGAAGAGATTCTGATTTACTTACAGTTAAATTCAATACAGAGTTTAACATAAGGAAAACCTTACACAGGTATACTCTCCATAATAATTTTTACTTTGATTAATAGCATAATTTTCACTATTTGAAAATCAGAAATAGGACAGGCCAAAAATCTTTTGTTATTAAAGTCTGTGTTCTGTTTTAGTCTCTCCTATTTCTTAATACCAGATTTTACATATAATAACACAGGAAAGCACTGAGCATTTCAGAGAAGAAAGCACAGAAATAGGGACTAAGGGTGTAGTGCAGTGGTAGAGCATGTATTTATCTTGCACCAGGTCCTGGGTTTGATCACCTGCACAAGCACAAGAACTAAGGATGAATTTGGAACTCAGACATTGTTTAGAAGAGACATATGGGACCCTGTTGTCACTTCTTTTTTTTTTTTTTTTTTTTTTTTTTTTTTTTTTTTTTTAAAGAGAGAGTGAGAGAGGGAGAGAGAGAGAGAGAATTTTAATATTTATTTTTTAGTTATCGGCGGACACAACACCATTGTTTGTATGTGGTGCTGAGGATCGAACCCGGTCTACATGCATGCCAGGCGAGCGTGCTACCACTTGAGCCACATCCCCAGCCCCCTGTTGTCACTTCTTAAAGTGGTTCAAAGTTAGTGATTTTTCTGACTGACTACCTTTTAAATTTTCAGAGGACCTAATAAAATATATTAAATACAATTGTTGAGTAAAATTGCTGAGAAAAGAAGAACAATTGCTGTGCAATATTTTTTAGAAGTTTCAGAGTAATAAAGCAGAGGTTAGAAACAACACTGTTGAAATATTGAGTAGCTATATCAGATTGGATATTAATTTACCATGGAGGTTAGCTGCCAGTTTTCTGCACAATAAATAAATAAATAAACAAACAAATAAATAAGTAAATAAGAAAAAAAATAGTCCAAATTAGTTTGATTATTTTAGTAATTATTATTTAACACGTGCTAAGTTCCCACAGCATGTTGGTGCCATCACATGATAACAGAATGTGCCATGAAAGGAACTGAACTTGCTATTGGGTTTAATTAATCTCTCAAGTTAATTGCCAATGTGGGCCACATTTCTTAATGTGAGTAAAACTGGAGTGTGAGAAAAGATAATGTCCCTCCCTCATTAAGCTGTCTAAGTTAGATTTACAGGGCAACAGAGAGGCCCATTCAGGTTTGGTTTTGATAGCTTTCATTACTGACAGCACAGAGTGGAGATCTGTCCTTTCATTATTAGACTCAACCTAATAGCTATGGCACAAATGTAACCACCTCTATCAGGGAAGCTTCAAAGAGCTGTTTGTACTTTGATGCTCAGCTTGTCTATTTTTTTCTTCCACTAGCCTCAGATTTCTTTTGTTCTCACAATGCAGAGAGAATTGCAGCACAGGGCCCTGCCTGAACTCTGCCGAAAAGAGCAGCTCTTGCCAACTGTAGCCTTCCCCAAAGTAGGAATCAGTTAGTGACTTCTGCAGATGATGTGACTTTGGAGACCTTAGGAACTTCCCTTCACATAGTTACATAATTGGCATGTGACTCCCACTCCCCAACTTGTGTTTATAAAGCACAGTGAACAGGGTCTTTATAAACTGGAAGAGGTACAATTGATTACCTGCCAGTACTGGAAGACCATTTGTGTGCTTGTCTTTTCTTCAGTCTTTGCTTCTGTAAGATCTTAGGCTGAGTTCTGAAGAACCGATGATTAGTGTGCAGGTGATAGTTAAGGAAGAGCTGTTGGAAGACACCAGGAAGAAGATAAAAGAATTAGGATAGGGAATGGAAGAAAGCAACCACCTAGTTTCAGGTGAAATTAGTCTGATCCCATGAGGAGTCATACCACAGAGTCAGTGTGGCCTTGAGGTACATGCCCTTTCCACCAGGCATCATTAGCAATGGGTCCTGAATAGGGCCAGCACAGTGATATGTCTCCCCAAAACCTCTAGGTGAGAGGGCTCTGGTAACCCCATGGCAGTACTTTGGAGAATATTGGTAGCAACACCTTTGGAGAGGAGGGGGATACCAGATTAGTAAAAGGGATCCCTCAGATATCTGGGTGGGGCATCAACCGCCTCCTAAGGATGGAGAACATATTGTACAATGCTATAGGTCATCTGCGTGTTTAAGGAAATATGACATTCCTTTCCATTCCAGGATTGTATGGTGGAGTCAGAGTGCATTGTTAATTATTGATTGTTAATTTTGTGCTATGATCAGTCTTAAAAGAAGACCAAGAACTGATAGATGAAAATCAGAGTACATTTTCCAGCTTTGTGGAAAATGAAGTTGCAGTTTTCAAATAGATCTTAACTGAGTAAAAGCATATGACACTTCTTAACCCCATGGAACCTAATTAATCTATTCCTCCTCCATTGATTTTTAGTAATCTATTGTTAATGTTGTAAAGGTAATTAAACACGACAGATGAAAAAGGATTATGTTCTCTTGCCAAAGAGGAACTGAGGTATGCAAAGTGTCTGGGTGCTGCAGAATATAGCCTCTTGTTATATCAAACGACAGGGCCTAACTTTGTGATGTAAACACACTATTGCAAATGTCAGTGCACAGAGAATTGTTTAGACAGACTGCAAAGATGATTACTAAACAAGCAGCAAAGCAATAAAATATAAAATAACATTTCATTGACTAAGTTATAATTCAAACTTGTTATCACTTCACATGAACCATTTTAGATAATTAACTTTTCTATGATAGGCTTTTAAAAATGAAAAAAAGAGGCAACATTTGATATGAAAATATTAAGTACATTAATGTAAATTATAAAATATTTTATATCAAACTGGAGGATATGTTCTGACTTTCATTTTTCTTTACCTCTCTCCCTCCCTCCCTTCTTTTCTATTAAAAATATCAATTTCTTAATCTAATAAATGGCAAAAAGTGTGTATTGTGTAATTTTCTGAATTTAGTTCTATATATCTGTAAAAGTAGATGATTTCTGGAGGGTGAGGAAAAGACACTTTCTTCACTATGTGTTTTATATGTTCTGTTGAGTGAAGTTTCAATTGCTAAATTACTGCTAAAAACTCAATCTAAAGAAAGAAAATCATGAATTTGGGGCCAACATACCTTACATGAATTTGGGGTCAACATACCTTATATACAAACAGAGATATGAAAAATTGTGGTACATATGATGTGTAACCGACGTGATTCTGCAATCTGCATTTGGGGTAAAATTGGGGGTTCATAACCCACTTCAATCTAATGTATGAAGTATGATATGTCAAGAGCTTTGTAATGTTGTGAACAACCAATAAAAAAAAAAAAATTGTAATGCAAAAAAAAAAGAGTACATGTATAATGGCATAAGTTGACGTGAACATACTTTATATACAGAGATACGAAAAACTGTGCTCGTTATGTGTAATAAGGATTGTAATACATTCCAGTGTTGTCGTGTATTAAATAAATAAATAAATAAATAAATAAATAAATAGAAAGAAAATCGGTGGCATATATTTTATTTTAAAAAAAAATATTTTTTAGTTGTAAATGGATCTTTTATCTTATTTATTATATGCACTGCTGAGGATTGAACCCAGGGCCTCACACATGCCAGGCAAGTGCTCTACTACTGAGCCACAACTCCAGACCTGTGGCATGTATTTTATTTGAAAGCATGATACATTTCTACAAAAGCAATTAATTGGGAAAGTTTAGGAATGTTTTTCTACAATCAACTAGAGAAACTGTTTCTTCAGTGCCTTTTAAAAAAAAATGTGAGTTTTTTTTTTCTGAAGAAATATTAAACACAGAGGTTGATAATGACACATTATGCAAATAAAAAACGTGAAGTATCTCTCCTAAAATATTTATAAACTTGGGCTCATGGAATATTTTTGGTTTCATGAAAAATCTTATCATTCATTAGAATCTGAGAGAGACAAGATGGCAGATTAGAGGGAAGTGGCTTTTCTCAGAGCTCTGTGACAAGGGATTCAAACAGTGAGAAAACTACTTCTCTGTGAGCATTTCTTGAAGGTAGTTATTTTTCCTTACTCTGTTTTTTGAGGGGGTTAGGGTTTTTGATTAGTATATTTGGGATTGATTTTGTATTGTCTGTTTCACAACCGCTTCCCTTTGCTTCTATTTCCTTTTTTTCTCTTGTTAACAGCCAAACTCTAGTGTTTTCTCTTTCACTCTTCCTTTAATTCTTTTACTTCTAGTTTTTCTCCTCCCTCTTCACAAACAACACATCCTACATTGCCTCTGCATTTGCCCTATTTACCTCTGGAATGTACAAACCCTTTTCTGATCCCCCATCCCTTCTTCTTCCTTCTTTAAGAACTTCTCCTAACACTAATTGGTTTAAAAATGCCAGACCCCACCACTAATGCTATAGCAATGATTAATACAACAGAAGTCATAGAAAACACTTATTGTTGATTTTATGTCATATGTAATTCATGATTACTTACTGTCTTTACTGATAGCAATTGCTGAGCCTACCATAGCTGTTTATTGTGTCAATTAACTTTGTGTCAAAATAGGAATTAAGTACTTCATTTAGTGCTATTTATATATTGTGTGCATAGTTGGTTGCAATTATTTGCTCCCCTCTAATAGACGAGGCACAGGAAACCTACAGGATCACAACAAGTATATTGGTTAGAAACACCAGTGCTTCAGATCTAGTCGGACAGGTGGGTAGACACACAAACAATATGAAAAAGCAAGGGAACGACCCAATCCAAACAGATCAGAGTGACTCAATAGCAGACTCCACTGAACTGAATGGAAGAAATGTCAGACAAGGAATTTAGAAAGTTTATCGTAAATTAATCTATAAAATAAAAGATGATGTAAGGAGTGAAATCAGAGACAAGATTCAAGAAGTGAAAGATCACTTCAGTAAGGAAAGAGAAATTCTGAAGAAAAATTAAATGGAAATTCTCAAAATGAATGAATCAATAAACTAAATTAAAAATTCAGTGGACAGCATCACCAATAGACTAGACCACTTGAAAGATAGATTTTCAGGCAATGAACGCAAAGTACATAATCTTGAAAATAGAGTTAATCATGGAGAAAAGATGTTAAAAGACCATGAACAGAATTTTCAAGAAATATGGGATATCATTAAAAGTCAAACCTGAGATTCACAGGGATAGACGAAGGCTCGGAGATACAAAAAACCAAAAGAATGCACAATCTTTTCAATGAAATATTAGCAGAAATTTTCTCAAATCTTGAACATGAAGTAGAAAATTAAATACAGGAAGCATACAGGACTCCAAATATACAAAATTACAACAGACCAATTCCTTGGCACATTATTAGGAAAATGACATTTATCTTAATCATTAATATTGCTGTTTTTATGAGAATTAAATATTTTGTGTCAGTTGTTTGTTAAAATGATACAAGAAAAAAATTTACCTAAAAATAGTGCTTGAAGTTGCCTTCTGAATCTAATTTTGGCAGTTTAATATCTAAACCCTTATTTGGGAGCAGGAATCCATATGAAGAAAATGTTCAAAACCACAATTATGCCATTAACCCTGTCCTTTGAGAAGTGAACCTGCTTTACAAATTCTCTCTGCCCTTGGCATATTTACCAAGCACTTTATTTTCAAATGTGACTTTAGACAAACTGTATTTAAAAAAAAATATTGTAAGCAGAGGGTTAACAGTTCTTTATGCTTCCTTATTCTTTTCACCCAAGAACTGTCTTGCTTTCCTGCTTTCCCTTTCCTTGCCTGCCTTCCTTTGCACCCTTGGATAATAAACCATGTGGATGAGTGAAGTGGGTAAAGATGTGGCTGGTAAGATGGAGAGGGGCCATTTCCACTTTTTGGTCCTTCTTGGTATCTGTTATAGAGGATCTTTAGCCCTGAGTTCACATTACCATCAGTACCCTCAGTGCCTACCATCACTGGAATTATCACCATCACCTCACAATAACCATCATTCTCTTCCTGCTTCTCCCCCTCATCATGTCAACCAGTTATTGACTGTCTTTCATGTGGAAAACCCTGTGGCGGATGCTTTATTCTTAGCAAATTTTCCTCATATTCCCATCAATTTGATGAAAAAAATTTTCATCTATAACTTATCACATAAAGTAATGGAGAAATAATTGACTAAAGATTTGACCAGAGTTCCTGATTATAATCATAAGCAAGTTAGGTAAAGTATCTGAGCTTCTTCTTTTTTTTAATTTAATTTTTAAATTTTTTAAATTGCTTTTATTTTTTAAATACATGATAGTGGAATGCATTTAAATACATGATAGTGGAATTCTTATTACACATATAGAACACAATTTTTTTATATCTCTGTTTATATATAAAGTATGTTCACACCAATTCATGTCTTCATACATGTACTTTGGATAATGATGTCCATCACATTCCACCATCATTGCTAACCCCTTGTCCCTTCCCTTCCCCGCCTACCCTTCTGCCCTATCTAGAGTTGGTCAATTCCTCCCATCTCTGAGCTTCTTCTCTTCACCTTTCCCATAGTTTAATGATTTCTCATACTTTCTAGGGAGAATGAAATGAGTTGACATACATAGCAAATGTTGAATACTATGTGCAGTCACAGCAGCCACCCAGGAAAATGGTGGCTCTCCTCCCTCTGTGCCTATGGTGTAGGGAGAAAATGCCAGGAGGCATATATAATTGCAAAATTAAGTAGAATAATTAAAAACTCTCATTATGTAATTAATAACTTATGTTTCTCATTTACTTACTGTGTCTGAGGTATGTTTGAGTCTATAATGTGCCTAGAGTCATCTGTTTTCACAGCAACTCTCTGCGATGGAAAGTTGTTTGATTTTCTAACTATCAGGAATCAGGACTCTATTCTTTTCCACCTCCTTACTTATATGCCTTCAGCAATAAATTTCTTGCCTTTGAGCACAAGATTTTAGAGAAAGGGAGGAGAAAGCGGCCTGAGTGTTTGTTGTTCTGGGTCCCTCCCTGTGGGGCCACTTGGGGCTGACTGAGTCCTTCAATCTAGTGTGATAGCTCTCCTTGAAGTTGACCTCTCTACCAGATTTTCTCCTTTCTGGTTCTTATCTGTTCCTCTCCCTTCTTTAGATTAATGGATGAAAACAGATTCAGGATAATGGATATCCATTCAGATTTCCCTACATACTACCCAAAGTTTTGTAAGTAGCCTCTTTATTAAATCTTTATTAAATTATTCTGATTTGAGTAGGACATCGATGTCCTGCTGGGATCCTGGCTGGTTCAGTAGAGAGGAAACTAGGGAACTTTATTTTTGAAACAAAGTACTAACATACTAGGCACACAGTTTAATTGGAATGGCTGGACTGGATGCTGGTACAGTTGATTATGGAGTGAGAAACATTCAAGCTATTGTCACATTACCACTAGTAGATTGTGTTTGTATTAGTCTCAGATAATAAGGACTTTTGTTTCACTGCAGGCACACTGTGCTCCAATTCTTTCATATGCATACATTCATGTGCTTCTAGTACTTTATTTTGCACTCCTTTGGGTAGGGACTCATTTACACTTCTGTGCCCTTAACACAAGTACACATCTTTGTTTAATGTGTTGTTGTTGTTTTTTTTTTTTCCTCCTGTGACCAAAATACTCAACAACAGCAATTTAGAGGACAAAAAATTTATTTTGAGCTCACATTTTAAGAGGTTCAGTCCATGTCTGCTGACTCCATCAATCTGGCCCAAGGCAAGGCAGAACATCATGGCAGAAGGGTACAGTGGAGAAAAATTCCTCAGCTCACCACACTAAGGAGGCAGAGAGAGTGGAGCCAAAGATAAAATATAATCCCTTGGGGCACAGTGTCAGTGACCTACTTCCTCCAGCCACACCCCATCTGCCTACAGTTACCACCCAGTAATCCTTTCAAATTGTTAATCTATCAATTAGATTGGTCTATTGATAAAGTTACTGCTCTGTAGTCTAGTTATTTCACCTCTAAACATTTCTATTTTTCCGACACGTGAACTTTTGGGAGGGATACTTTATATCCAGACCTCAACAATATGCATAGCAGTTATTTAATGACTTATCTGCCCAACTCCAAGTGTGAGGATGAACCTAAGGAAGTACACAAATACATGGACAGAGACCATTTTGCTTCTTCATTATTAACTTGTGTAAAAGTCCCCAACAATATATTATAAATATTTTACATCTGTAAACATTATAGAAATGGACAAGCCTGACTCTATTCCTTTTCTTTAGCATCTGCTAGAGGAGAAAAATTGGATAGATGCCTGGAAGGCATGGGCAATTATCACTCTTCAGTAGGATATAGTGATCTGGTTTCAACTTGAAAATAATAAAGAACATTTTTTTTTCTCTCCTGACTTTTTTGCTTATTAAAATTTGTTCTAAAATATTCTCAATTACAGGATATTGATTTTTTTTAACTTCAAAAGACTGATTGCATATATCCTGGTTCTAGTTTTTACCTTTTAATTAACAATAAGTAGTGGAAAAAAGCAGTATTACAACAGTCTCAGCTTTGGATTTTAAGGGGCATAAATACAATGTTGTGGTGAAATGCATATCATAATTGAATGTTAGAATTTACAGAATTTTTAAAATAAAGAGCTTTTGTTATGCTCGAATTCGGGACCCCCAAAGACCACCAGAGACCCAAGATCCATGTAAGCAGCAAAGAGGTGTTTATTGCGAGCTAGCTCGGTCCTCCGAGCACACACACAGCAACTGGTGATGCTGAGAGGCCCCAGCCCAGGGTTTGCAGCAGTTTTATACATTCTTTGGAGAGGGCAGGGACTTCACATACATCATAGCCTATTTTAGCAAATCATCACACACTGCGGGAAAATCAAATAACAACTCTAAAACATGATTAGCACATTCACTGGCGGGAACAAGTTGGGTAGGGGTGATTGGTCAGTACAAAAGGGGTATTCATTTGAACTGATTGGGTTGAGCCAAGAGGGGTGTACCTGCTGAACTACATGGTTTCCCAACTTGTTATCAACCACCATAAACCACTGGGAGGGTCATCTGGCATCCCAGGTATTTCCCTGTCTCATGCTGATTGGTGGCTGCTAGGGGGTTGCTATGGGTCCCCACCTAGCCTGACTGAGTCAGGGACACCTGGCGCAGCAGATCTCTCCTGTTATTTGTAGATAAACAACTTAGCAGGGTGGGAATGTGCTTAGGAGTGCTCTGTGGGTTTTTCCAAGGACTAAGGTCATGTCCCTTCCTTGGACAGGCTTTGCTCTGAGGTAGAGGCTGGTTTTTTCACTTTTATCACTAATATTTTGATATGTTTAAATATCAAAGGATAAAAACTGGTAGTATTTGGCCAATTCCGTGGTTTCTAATTTTAAAGTCTTGTTTATAAAAGAAAAATAATTCAGAAAATTTTAAAATTAGGATAAAAGTTTTAATCTCACAAAGAAATAACAGTGTGGTGTTCCCCTTTATATAGTCCTACACTCCCCCCCACTCCGCACAGTTTGCAGATGGCTATCAGTGGTGCTGAATTTGTAGACAAACAGCATGGCAGCATGGGTCCCCTGAGAGCAAGATGCTCTCTGTATACTGACACAAATTTCTCTAGGGAGAATTTATATACAATAAATTATTTATATAAAAATCCAAGGCCCTTCTGCCATGCTTTAGGTGTTTTTTTTTTTTCTTTTTTAATCATTGCAAAATGCCATCAGCATTTGAAATTGTTCCGTGTCTGATGGAGCAGGATAGGGACAAAAGTTCTTTAGGTTTGTTCTTGAAACAGCTGACCTGGAGAGAGGCACCACAGAAAAGGTGAGCAAGGGCTAAGAAAGAGTTCAAGGGCAACTGAGGAACTGGCAGAGTTTATTCAGCCACTGAGGGGTTGTAGCCAAGCAACTAGGGAAGAGTAGTGGTAGGAGAGCTTATTGAAGGAATGGGCCACTGAACTGGGATTGGAATTCATTTCCAATGATAGTTGCATATACTGGGCAAAGAGCAAAGAAAGGAAGACTTGGTTTAGGAATATTTACCCTACTCAACAGGTCTTATTTTAAAAGCAACAAAACATTTTAAATTTTGCCCTGGAAGTAATGAGTAAAATGGTGGTTATGAGACTAGAGGTGGGGGGAGAGGGAGGAAGTGTCAGCCTCCTGAGCTGTTGCAATCTAATTTGTTTTGATCTCTAACTAGGTTTTTGAGCTTTATTGTTAAGCACTGCAATAATAGTAATCAACAATATTTCAAAATTGCTGAGATAGCTGGGCGCGGTCCTACCTGCCTGTTATCCCAGTCACTTGGAAGGCTGAGTCAGGAGGATCCCAAGTTTGAGGCCCAAAGCCACTCAGTGAGACCCCTTCTCAAAGTTTCAAAAAATTCAAAAAACCCAAGAAACATAAAGGGTTACAGATGAGGCTCAGTGGTAAAGCACCTCTGTGTTCAATCACTAACACCAAAAAAAAAAAAAAAAAAAAAATTGCTGAGAGTGGATTTCAAATGTCTCACCATAAAACATTATAAGTAGGGTAATTAGATATGTTAATTAGCTTGATTTAATAATTACACATTGTACCCCATAAATGTATACAACACACTGTACCCCATATATACAAGTACTACTTGTATACATTTAAAATTTTACGATGATCATAAATCCATAAAAACAAGCAAAGAAATATACAAGTAAATTCTGTGTGATCTTTACCAGTTGTCCCATCATTGATATTTGGCCTAACTATAGTATAATAAGAAAATCAGGAAATTGACATTGGTATAATCCATAGTGTTTATTCAGATTTCACCAGTTAGACAGTCCTCACTTGCATATGTTGTAGCTCTGTGCAATTGTATCACATGGGTAGTTTCATGAAACCACAGCCACTATTAGCATATTTAACTTTACCATCAGTAGAAGACATATCTTTTTTCCTAACCTAGACCTTTTTTTTCTATATTTTTATTTATGTGTTATATTTACACTTAATGGTGGAATTTTGTGAATTATTTGTTCACATACATAATGGAACAGTTTAATTTGGTTATATGATTACCCAGTACTTTATCTTTCCTTCCCCTCCTTCCTCCCCTCAGATCCCCTTCCTCTATTCTGCTGGTCTTGCTTTATTTTTATGAGATCTACCCTCACACCTTTCTTTTCCTTTTTTCTCTTTACTTTTCACATATGAGAGGAAAACATGTAACCCTTGACTTTCTGAGTATGGCTTATTTCACTTAACATAATGTTCTCAAGTTTCATTCAAATGATATAATTTTATTTTTCTTTATGGCTGAGTAAAACTCTATTATATATGTATGCCACATTTTCTTTATCTGTTCATCCATTGATGGATACATAGGCTGGTTCCATAATTTGGCTCTTGTGAATTGTTCTACTATTAACATGGGTATACATGTATTGTTATAGGATTTAATTCTTTAGGTTATATATATATTATATATACAATTAGAACATAGTATAGGTTCTTGTTTGCTTTTTGGAACTGGGAATTGAACCCAGCCATGCTTAATCACTGACACATCCCAAGCCCTTTTTAAAAAATATTTTATTCAGAGTCAGGGTCTCACTGAGTGACTTTGGGCCTTGTTAAGTTCTTGAGGCTGGCATTGAAGCAATCCTCCTATCTCATCCTCCTGAGCTGCTGCGATCTAATTTGTTTTGATCTCTAAAATTATCATTATTTTATGAATGCTTTGTAAAAGTAATCAATCATGCAATGTGTATCCTTTTTTTTTCTTTATTCAGTATTAATTTCTTGATGTACATCCAAGTATGTACCAATAATTTGTTCCTTTCTATGTTGAGCAATGTTCCGTGTTATGGATATACCAAAATTTGTTTCACCATTTACTTATTGAAGGGTATTTGGATAATTTTCAGATTTGGATTACTACCAATAAAGATGCTATGAAAATTCATGTATATGTTTCTATCTGAAAATAAGTTTTCTTTTCCCTGGGAAAAAATGTCTAAGAGTACAATTTTTGGGTCATATGATAAGTTTATTTTCAGTTTTGAAAGGAGCTGCCAAACTGTTTTCCAGAATAGCCTGTATCATTTTGCATTCCCACCAGCGCTATATACAAGATTATATTTCTCTGCATCTGCAACTAGTGTTTTATGTCATTACTGTTTTATTTTAGCCATTCTCATAGGTATTTAGTAGTATCTTATTGTGGTTTTAAATCTAAGTTTTCAAATGGCTAATGATGCTTGACACTTGTTGAGGGCCTTCCTGAATTGCCGAGGCTGGCTTTGAACCTGTGAACCTTCCTGCCTCAGCCTCCTGAGCCAATGGAATTATAGGCATGAACCACCATGCCCTGCCTGTCCATTTTCTAATTGGATTGTTTATTACTTCTTATTGTTGATTTTTATTGTTGAGTTTTGCGAATTCCTTATATATTTCTAGTTACTATTCCTTTATGAGATATGTGGCAGGGATGGTCCTGGTTGTGGAATGGATATTGTGGATCTCCAGGAGTTCACCACTGGGCTGCTCTTTATTTGTTGTTACTTGGCCAGAAAAAGCAACCTCTTCCTCTTGGCATTTTTGGAGTTGTAAGCCTCTCCAAGTTCAGTTCAGTTGTTTGTGTTAAAAAAATAAAAAGCAAACAAAAACAAAAACAGTGAACTCACCACATTGGTGTCCTTCAAATTCTGAGGTCCCTAGCTAGTGTACCTTCCTACTTGCAGGTTTCAGAATTCTTTTATCATTTTCTGTTGAATAATTTCAAGGGTATTTGATTGTATTTAGAAGGAAGGAGCAGAGAGGAAAATGAGTCTATGCCCTCTTTTCCCAGAATCATCTAGTAAGTCTGGTATTTAAGAAATGCTTTGGTATTAAACAGGAAAAGAACTGAATTTTTTGGTAACATTATCTGATGTGCAGTCTGAGCACCATAAGCTTTGACCTCTTCCTGGTCTTACCATTGTACCTTAAGTGTCTTTTGTATTATAGTAGCTCTTTAAGATCATAAACTTAAAATGACTGTTCCTTAAAACCAGAGCTTAGAAATATTTTAACTAATGTGGGTTAGAAATGTAGCATGGACTCAGGTTCATTGCCCAGGTCCTCCTTCTGGAACAAGGGGCTTATTACCCCACCTGTTGGAGGTGCTGCCTGCACATAACCCTCTTCTAAAGGTAGACCTCCTTTTAGAGGTGGCCTATCCCCACTGACTGATCACTGTAGGGTAAAAAATCCCCGACTTCTTCAACCAGACCCAGGATACCCCATGGTATGGTCTGAATATTTGCTTCAGGAGTTAGGTTGAAATCCTCACCCCTGAGGACAGTATTAAGAGATGGGGCCTTTGGAGAGTGGATTAGGTCATGATCCACCCTTAGAAATGATATTAGTGCCCATATAAAAGAGACCCCACAGAGATGGCAGTCACTTCCACCATGTGAGGACACAGCAAGAAGGTGCTACCAGTGAAAGAGGAGGGGAGACTCATCAGACAGTGAATCTACTAGCACCTTGATCTTGGACTTCCCAGACTCTAAAACCATGGAAAATATTTCTGTTGCTTATAAGCTACCCAGTTTATTTCATTATTTCAGCCAAGAAAGAACTAACGATACCATTTCTTATTTGCTTACGGGCTAGCCCTGAAACTTCTCCTTCTATGGAGCTCTGCTTCTTCTCCAGCTCCTTCTCCTTCCTCCCACACGCTAATCTCAAAAACTCTCCTTGAAAAAAAACTTCTTCAAGCTAAATGTGGCAAATCTGTGTCCCAGGGAACTCAACCTGTCTCAAAAGTCATTTGCAAGTTTTTTTTTTTAACTGTCTTTTCCTAAATAGAATTGTCCATTTTACAGGGATCATGTGCTTTCTACTTCTAGAATTGCAATGCCTTTTTCTTTTTTTAATGGCCACACTAGATGATAATCGTGTTTATTTTTAAAATCTTCACTTTGCAGAATAAAAAGCTAAGATGTTATGCATTTCCCCCCAGTTTTCGAAATCCATAACATGAGAACTATGGCTTAGAATCTTTTTACATTTCTTGGGACCATCTGTTTTTATGAAGAACCGTCACCAAACACAGCCGGTTCTGAAGATTATTGTTTCATAAAGTTTGCTCAAGTCTGCAATCACATCTTCTGCAGTTGCTGTTAATATTCAGTCCCTGCATGCTAAGTGAATGGTTCCTGGCACTGTGTTTTCATGAGGAGCGGAGTCTGAGTTTCTTTACTTAATTCGGAGCTTTAGAATGGAAACGTAGTGGCAGTGCCATTATCTTTTTAGCTTGTTTTCTTGGCCACCAGCTGACTGTAATGTGCAAACAGTGGTTTGCATATTACTCAGTCATATACATCTCCCACTATGAACTGGTTACTGTTTTACATATCTCCTTATTTATTTCCCACAGTGCCTCTAAATGAACAATGTGGAACTCCCCCCTACACTTAAAATCACTGCTTTGCTTGTTCGTTTAAACTTTTGTGTACCTGAATTATGGCGAAAGAAACTTATGTAAGCTCCCTACATGTTTTAAAAAGAATTACAAAGGTGTTTGACTTTATTCAGTGAATATGCTCCTAAAGACACTAGTAAATTGAATTTTTGTAAGCCTAATAAAAGTGTAAATGCATTAGGAAAGCTTTCTATTTCTATTGAGAGTCTTTTCATAAAGGTAAATGATAAATCTTCAATTCATGTTCAAATCACACTTTTAACTATATCAGATTTTTCCTGAAAAGATGTAAAAGGGAGGCAGAACAACTCATATTTTTTTCTGAACTATAGTTTGGTTCAGATGGGCTAAAGAAGATATTAATAAAAGTAGACTTTACTAAAATTAAGAATTTGTGTTCTTGTGGAGTTGCTAAATACTCATTTGCTGATGACAGTCTTCAAGAAAATAATATAATGTTGACCAACTTTTACTGAAAAAAGTGTGTCTTTAACATCTTTAACCCATCAGTTTATAAAAGTCCAAAAGAGTATCCCTTACAAAAACTTTAAAAAATATTTCCCTGATGTTACAACATGTACCCTTTTTAAAGTTCAAGTGTTTGTTTTGAAAAATATATTTCTCTTCATCCAAAGTGTGTTCTTGAAAAATGGTGGCTGGTCTTGTTGGTTAGTGTTTCTCTATTGGTTTCAGTTCTTCAGTCTCTGCATTGGTGTTAAAGGTATGGGAACAATCTTCAAAGTTGACTTTTTAAAAATATGGGTAAGGGGAGGGGGGCAACACGTACAATGTTACTGTTTGATAGGAGGAATATGTTCTTGAGCTTTATGAAAGAGCAGGGTGAATACAATTAACAATTAAACAGTGTCTATCTCAAAATAGTGAGAAGAGAGAAATTTAAATGTATTCGCCATAAGGGCATGATAAAAGTTTACATTGGTGGGTATGCTGATTACCCTGAATTAATCATTACCCAGTGCATATATGCATTAAAACACCACAGTATACCTTGTAAATATGTATAAATAGTATGCGTCAATCAAAAAATTAAGTATTATCCACAAAATATCAGCATTTGATGACAGCGCATGTCCCTTAACATTTTTTTAGCCTCAGTTTCTTCATGTTCAAAATGAATAAAGTAATGAATAAAGTAAAAATTTTCTCATGGTCACATGAGTTTTAATTCAGTTGAGAGAGTACTCTGTAGTTATTACAGCATTAAATAGAAGCTATTATTTCTTTATTTTTAAAATTTATTTATTTATTATACCTTTATTTATTTATTTTTTTATGTGGTGCTGAGGATCAAACCCAGGGCCTAGACGAATGTTCTACTGCTGAGCCACAACCTTTGCCCCTAAATTTATTTTTAATTGACACATAATTGTATAAATTCATGGGGGGTACAGTGTGACATTTTCACATATGTTTATAATGTGCAATGGTCATATCAAAATAATAGGAATATTAACTAAAACGTGTCATTTCTTTGTGTTGGAAGCATTCAGAATCCTCTCTTGTAGCTATTTTGACCATAGTCACCCTATTGTGCTATGGAACAATAGAACTTAATCCTTTTCTCTGTGTTTTTGTGTTCCATAACCAATCCTTCTCTATCTATTACCTGCCTTCCCAGCCCTTGGTAACCATTATTCTATTCTCTGCTTCTATGAGATCAACTTTTCTAGCTCCTAGAAATAAGTGGTATCTGCCTTTCTGTGCCTGGCTTATTTCACTTAACACAATGGCATCTACACACATCTATGTTGTCTCAAATGATAGGATTTCATTCTTTTTTTTATGGCTGAACAATAGTCCATTATGCATACGTACCTCATTTCTTTGTCTGTTCATTCATTAGTATAGTTTGGTCTACTCCATAAAGTGGAGAAACATAAAAAATTTAGGCAGTTAATAACTCTGTTAGTTTTCCAAATGAAAATCTTAGGAGATGGTGAACATTTTATGTTTCTTGAATTACTGAAAAATATTAATCACACTAAACATGTGTTCATTAAATTATCTTTCTTTTTAATTTTTATTTTTAATTAGTGATTTTTTTTCAATACTAGGGGTGGAACCTAGGGCCTCCCAAATACCAGGTGAGGGCTGTATCACTCAGTCACCTCTCTAGTCCTATTTAGTTATCTTTCAGTTCTTTCATATCTGAGTGCTTACACTTTCAGGCAGAATGGTGTGTGAAAATAATAGATTTATTCAGGAGAATGAGTTCAAAGGCCTCCATATTTGAGGAATTCATTGTCTTAAAATATTTCCAGGAACCTCTTTATTATAAAAGGAAGAAAAATGCCATATAACACACAGATTCAAATATATAATTGTAAAATATTTAGAGAGATTTTACTATTTTTTACTATATCAACTTTATTTTAAAAAACGTTTTAATGGTTGCTCTAGAGTTTACAATAAATATTTTTATTGGTGCATTTTTTACATGTAATAGTGGGTTCTATATGTCATATTCATACATGCATGCATCGTAACTTGATCAATCTTACTCCTGGTAACTTCCTTTCTCTCCCCATTTTCCTCCCTCTGTATCTCTTTCCTGTACTCTATTGGTTTTCCTTCTATTTTTATAAGAATTTCCCTCCTTTTCAATATTCTGTCTCCCCTCACCCCTCTCGTTTTCGCATATGAGAGGAAAACATTCAACCCTTGACTTTCTGAATCTGGCTTATTTCATTAAGCACGATGTTCTTCAGTTCCATCTGTTTACCTGCAAATAATTTGTAATTTCATTCTTCTTTATGACTGAGTAAAACTCTATTGTGTTTATAGCAGTGCAATTCACAATAACCAAGTTTCTGAACCAGCTTAGGTCTCCATCAACAGATGAATGGATAAAGAAAATGTGGTATATATATTTTATCCACTTTATAATGGAAATCAAAAGTTTTCATGGCCAAGACTTTGTCCCCTTATTTTCCCTTAAGGAATAAAATGTAAGCAATGATACTTAGGTTGAGTCCTTACAGCAATCACAAAAAGTCATAATTAATTTTTTCAATTGTTTCTTTGGTTTCGATTTCATTAATTTCAGCTCTGATTTTAATTATTTCCTGTCTTCTATTGCTTTTGGTGTTGATTTGTTCTTCTTTTTCCAGGGCTTTAAGATGTATGTTAGGTCATTTATTTGTTGACTTTTTATTCTTTTAATGAATGCACTCAATGCAATAAACTTTCCTCTTAGTACTGCCTTCATAGTGTCCCAGAGATTTTGATATGTTGTATCAGTGTTCTCGTTTACCTCTAAGAATTTATTTTATTTCATCCTTGATTTCTTCTACTATCCATTCATTACTCAGTTGTGTATTATTTAGTCTCCATTTGTTACAGTAGCTCCTATTTTTTATTTTATCATTGATTTCTAATTTTATTCCATTGTGATCTGTCAAAACAAAAAGTTGGTTCTTTGAAAAAATAAATAAAATAGATAAACCCCTGGCCATGCTAAAAAACAGGGATTCAAATTAAAATTAAATTCAAATTAAAATACTTATTCTCAGCAAAGGAAGCAATAATGTGAAGAGAGATCCTACAGATTGGGAGAAAATCTTTGCCACACCTCTGATAAAGCATTAATTTTAGGATATAGAAAGAACTTAAAAAACTTAACACCAAAAAAACCCAAATAACCCAATCAATAAATGGGCCAAGAATCTGAATAGACACTTCACAGAAGAAGAAATACAAATATATGAAAAAGTGTTCAACATCTCCAGCAACTAGAGAAAAGTAAATCAAAACTACTCTAAGATTTCATCTCACTCCTGTCAGAATGGCAATCATCAAGAATACAGACAACAATAAATGTTGGTGAGGATGTGGGGAAAAGGTATACTCATATATTACTAGTAGAACTGCAAATTGGTGCAACCATTATGAAAAGCAGTATGGAGATTCCTCCGAAAACTTGGAATAGAACCATCATTTGATCCAGCTATCCCACTCCTCAGTTTATATGCAAACGACTTAAAATCAGCATACCATAGTGATGCAGCCACATCAATGTTTATAGCAGCTCAATTCACAATAGCTAGACTATGGAACCAACCTAGGTGTCCTTTAATAGATGAATGGATAAAGAAAATGTGGTATATATATTCATGGAATATTACTCATCTTTAAAGAAGAGTGAAATTATGGTATTTGCCAGTAAATGGTTGAGTTGGAGAACATCATGCTAAGCAAAACCAAAGGCTGAATATTTTCTCTAATATGCAGATGCTAATTCACAATAAGGCAGGGGTCACTAGAGAAGAATAATATTACCTTAGATTAAGTAGAGGGAAGTGATGGGAGGGGAGGGGAGGAGGTGAGGGGATAGGAAAGATAGTAGAATGAAACAGACATTACTACTGTGTGTGTGTGTGTGTGTGTGTGTGTGTGTGTGTGTGACTACATAACCAATATGATTCTGCAACATGTACACTCAGAAATGAAATTATATCCCATCTATGTATGATATATCAAAGTGCATAAATGCATTCTACTGTCATATATGACTAATTAAAACAAATAAAAATAGAAAAAAGTCATAATTAAGACTCAGATCATAAATATGGATGATAAGAACCTGTTATCCTATCTGTGGATGGTTTCAAAATGTAGACATCTACTTTAATGTAACACTTTTAACTTTAGAATATTCATAACTTTGTTTTAATGAAGATTTATAATTAGAGAAACACATGTTCACAAACCCACCTTGCACCCCATCAGGGCTTTGGGTAACCTGTTGAAAACAAAGCAATACAATTTACTTCCAACCATTCCATCTCACTCTGACTTTAAGTTCAGCTTTGCAATTAAGTAACTTGCCAACTTTGAATTAGCAATAAACAGCAACTCCAGATCTGTAGGGTTTATAAGCAAGTCAGAAGTGGTGCTTGGAATGATTACATTCCTAAGCCCACAATTATCACAGTTCAGAACTAATTTTTATGCCTTAAATAAAACTAAAAGAATCTACACAAAGCACTTCATTTTCTGGGAAGGTTAAATTAAAATTAAAGTGTTCACTGGAAAGTCATCCTCTTTAAAATGCATTTCCTAAGAACCACTTACGTGAGGAGGGAGTCGCTACTGTAATTTTAATTTTTCAGGTATAAATCCCCTTACTCCTTACAATAGATATAGAGAGGCCACTTGTATTTATTTTTTAAGTGTGATATTTTAAAAATTATTCTTCAAGGTAGTTCTTCCCGGTTTACAGATTGTACACATTTACACACTATGATAATTTATTAAGCAAAACAGGTAGCTTGAGAGAGCCTAAAACAGACAGTATTCTAGAGAGACTGAAAGTAGCCAGAGTAATACCTTGGATTTTGTCACATCTCCTGCAAAGAGTCCAGGTGCTTCTGTAGCTCTCTTTGAAACATTCTACACAGCATCCAGATCAGGGTCTAGCAGGGGGCGGAAAGACCACTGGGATGGCTGTAGCTGTGGCACCTGTATTCTTACAGCACTTGGAGAGCTGAGGAGAGAGAGGGAAATCTCCCTCTCCAGACCTGGCAGCTCAAATGTATTGAGGCTGGAGGGAATTTCATTTGAGATCCCTACTAACTTTCATTTAGTAGTAGTCTAACAAGTTATCTTGTTGACATTCAAGGCAACAGATGTATTAAACTATTTTCTATGGGCTCTACTAGGAATAAAGAGAAATATATACGTGTGTGTGTGTGTGTGTGTGTGTGTGTGTTTAATTTAAAAGTCTTTTTTTTTGAGAGAGAGAGAGAGAGAGAGAATTTTAATATTTATTTTTTAGTTTTCGGCGGACACAACATCTTTATTTGTATGTGGTGCTGAAAATCGAACCTGGGCCGCATGCATGACAGGTGAGCGCGCTTCCGCTTGAGCCACATCCCCAACCCAAATTTAAAAATCTTAATGGCGTTATGTAAAAATGTGGATGTGTAACCAATGTGATTCTGCAATCTGTATTTGGGGTAAAAATGGGAGTTCATAACCCACTTGAATCTAATGTATGAAATATGATATGTCAAGAGCTTTGTAATGTTTTGAACAACCAATAAAAAAAATAAGGAGAACAGCCTGGAGGTCATATATATATATATAAATCTTAAGTTTTTAGATTCTCTTGCTAGATTTTTCAATCTGGCAACACTGGATGATTATTATTCCCTCATGTTAGCAGCTGGCTGGAGCTGAGTTGGAGTTGGGAGATTTAAATAGGCTGTTCCCTACTTGACCCCTTCCCCTCTTCCTTTTTTCTTAATTTCTCTCTCACCTGTCTGGCTCCCAGGTATAGTTTGCCATCTCTGTTGCAAACGCTCACTAAGTGATTTCACCCATTCGCCTGTCTATTGAATTCCAGTCTTAGATACCCAGCAGTCTAATGGACATTTTCAATGTCCCTCTAGCTCCTGGATCAACATCTCCAGTTTTAAAATCTTCATTCCCAATGGTGACTAATGTTATATTAAGCACTTGATTTACATTATTTTATTTAATTTTCTAAATAAGCTCTCAGTTTTACAAGTGGGGAAACTGAGGCTAGAGGCAGAATTCAGATTTGAAGTGGTTTGATTTCATAGTCCATTTTCAATCTCATTTCTGTCTCAGAAGGATGAGATACCATCTATTTGCTTTTCTCTTTCTTTTTGTACTGTGCTTAGAAAAGTTTAAACTAATTAAACATGTAATACACTTGGTGATTTTATCCATGTCTCTTCCCTCACATTCTCCATCCTTTAAGACACACAAAGCATGTCTATATGCACCATGAGGATTGTAATTTTCTGTTTCCACCAGAGAGATTCTTACCCCTCAGAGCAATTCAGAATGGCTAGATTGATGCCATCCAAATGAAATACAATGTGAACCACATAAATGATTAAAAAAATTAAGTAGAGGGCTGAGGATGTGACTCAAGCA
The DNA here is from genome assembly GCF_964194105.1 of Spermophilus citellus. NCBI lineage: Eukaryota > Metazoa > Chordata > Mammalia > Rodentia > Sciuridae > Spermophilus > Spermophilus citellus. The sequence goes on along the minus strand of NC_138184.1, from coordinate 54,388,162 downwards.
GTAATGCGCTTGCCTGGCATGCGTGGGGCGCTGGGTTTGATCCTCAGCACCACATTAAAAAAAAAAAAAGATGTTGTGTCCACCAAAACCTGAAAAATAAATATTAAAAAATTCTCTCTCTCTCTCTCAAAAATAAATTTTAATGATATACTTTACTTAATCCAATCTGATGAGAAAGAGGGGGGAAAAACCCTAAAGTGAAACTCATTTTTGCCTGTAGTCGCACAACATGCAGTACAGGTGGTTTTCCCCCCTCATATAAAGCAAGCAATCAGTTGTTCAGTGCCCACCAGCTGGCTGTCCTCCAATTCAATTCATTTCTGACACTCTGTAGCTGGAGGTATTATCACATCTCGCAGATTGAGGTCACAGACCCCAAGACTGACCCCAAGACTGACTGCCTGCTGCCAGGCACAGAACCTAGGTAGGTTGACTTGTGCTTCTAACTGACAGGCCATAAATTGGGATTCTCAGGGCCCCTCCTTGGGTTTGCAAGAATGGCTCTCAGATCTCAGGGAAACATTTGCTTGTTTATTAGAAAGGACATTACAAGGGCTGAAGAAGTGTATAGGGCAAGATATGGAAGAAGAGGTGTAAAACTTTGTTACCCTCTTCAGGTGCCCCACCATCAGGGAACCTCCATATGTTCACCAGTGTGGAAGCTCTCGAAACCCTGTGTTTTGATTAGATTGTTGGCAACTGGTGATCAGTTCAACCTTCAGCCCCTCTCCCCTTCTTGGAGGTTGTCAGTGGGTTTGAAAGTGCTAACCCTTAATCCTATCTTGTTTTTTTGGCATCCAGCCCTCATCCTGAAGGTACTTCTGGGCTGCCAAGTATCAGTCAACTCATTAGCAAACATTTATCACTTTGGAGATTCCAGGGATTTTAGAAGTCATATGCCAGGAAAATGGTCAGAGACCAAAAATATGTTTCACAGTATCACTAGCAATATTATATAAAATATTATCAGGCGTTTTTATATAAAATATATTTAGCAAATAAACAGTAATTGAAAAGTATTAATGAGATATATTTTCATTCTTTTTCTGGTTGTATTTGAGATCCTGTGAATTTTTTATGATCATAACATCTCAATTCAGACTAGTCACATTTCAGGAGCTCAATGTATACATGGCTGATGGTTACTGTCATAGACAATCCAGGTCCCTGGAGTTAGCCTTACATACAGAGGGAGGATAAGGCAGAGGTACATGGTTCCTGTGTGGTCAAGGCATAAATCAGAATTTCCAGACTCTGGTTCAGACTTCCTCTTATAAACCAATGCTGTGAGCCTTGAGATGTGCAAAGAGAGTTTGGAATGAATTATTTATTGCCTTTTTATGGATACAGCTGCTCAGTGTTTGGTAAGCCAAAGAATTGGTATAATTTTAGTATTTCTCTCCTGCTTTTAGGGCAATTTTAGTTTTAATGGAGGGAGTTAGGATATGATTTCACAGGAGTGAGTTTTATCTCCCCAGGTGGTTTGTATTCCTTTGCAAGCCTGAGGTGAGATCATAAGTCCAAATCAATTCACTTCTAGAAGAGGTTACTTTTTGCCTACCATCAGGGATAGAGAGTGAACACATGGAGAGAGGGAGGGTGTAGCTTTTATGGAAATATGAGAACTTCACTAAAGAAGTAACTGAAGAATAATGCAATAAAATGTGCAATACAGGTGCTAAAGTCATTTTAGGCAGTGCCAGAATGGACTAGCCTCAATCTAGAATGGAAGTTTGTTCGAAGCTCTAGTAACTGTGATTTGTAATACTCAGAGAGGAAGACTAAAGGCAATCAATTATGTATGGCCTGTTATTACTTTGCAAAAACTGTCCTGAATTGTTTTATTATTTGATAGTGTTTTTCCAGGAAAATAAGGTTTTCTTTGCTACCATTTGTCACTGAGATAGATGCAGAAAAACTCTGTTTTAGTGAGCATGTATTTCTAGCTAGTCTACCAATTTGAATTTCGTGGTGCAGTAATATGGTCGTAAAAATTTGCCCTAGGCACCCTTTTTGGCTGATCTTATCCTAAAAGCATTTTTTAATGCAGAACTATGGAACTTAATGGCTTTTGCATTGTGGGTGAGGCTGTTCTGTCAACAAAACAAATCCATTCAGGTTCTTTTCCTATGCTAGAAGCCTTCTGAGTTTATTTTATTGAAATGCCAAAAAGTACTACTTATGTGTATGCTCTGCACTTCAATGTTTCACAGCCTCCTGTTTGATTTTATTCTTTATGGAGTACCCAAATACTTGGGGTAGATTTCTAATGTAGAGAACTAACCTGCCCCTTTGAGATGTCATTCAATGCAGATAAATTCAGCACAGTTAAAAGATAGGGCACTAAGCAGGCACTGGCAATCACTAGAGTGGGTTTGAGAAGTTGGTCATGGCCACAATTTGATATGCTTCCTAGTTGTCCTACTATTAGGCTGAACTTCTCTTCATTCATCTGTCCCTAAGCGTAGTTGCCTTTCCTGTGACTCACAGTGTGGGTAGCATCATTCAATAGGAAAAGGCAGTCTTGGAAATTAATAGACTCCGAAGGTTACAGTTTTCATGAAGAGAGCCGTCTCCATTTGTTTATTTATTTAGATAATTCTTATGCCCTGAAATGATATACATAAAAAATAAGGTATAGCATATATAACACAAATTAGTTTCACCTCTTCTTGACTTTCATCTAAATGGAATTATTCAGCATGCTGTCTTTTCTGTACAGTTTTTTCAATCAACGTATTTGTGAGATCCATCTGCAGTCCCAGGAATGCCAATAGTTCATTCCTTTTTGTTTCCATGAGTATTTCATTGCATGAATACACCACATTTTATTGATTCATGTTTCTGTTGATGAGAATTTGGATGGTTTCCAGTTTTATTAAAATTCCATTTGGGCCCTGATTTTACCATGTAGAGGACATTAAAGAGGTGACATTTCTCCAGGGACTGGGAGTACAGAGGACTCTATGATGATGGAAACCTCTTTCTTATTTCCCATAGGCTTCTATTTTAGCCTAAATGTCCTGGGTAATTTGCTTGGTTGTTCACGTCATCCTTCCCTCTCTTCTTCCAAATTTTAATAATAATAGTAACAACAACAATTATTATTTCCTGAACAGATACTATGGTCCAAGTGTAGTGCTACAATGTGTTATGTATAATGTCTCCTTTAATTTTTACCAAGACCCTGGGGAGAATTATTATCACAATTTTTGCCAAAGAACTGAAAACTTTAGAAAGTTGAGTGGAGTTCCTAAGATCACACAGCAGAGCAAAGATTCACAACTAGATTTTTTTGAGTAGTAGTGTGTTCTACTCTTTTTAATTTCTTTTTTATTATTGCATATTAATTATAATGGTGGGTTTCCTTGTGGCATATTTGGCACTGTGTTCTTAATTAACACTCATACAGGTAAAGACAGGGCCTTAAAATCTGTAAGGAAATGACATCTTTGAGTACAGCATAATTTGTCCATTCTCTTCCCCCGTGACCCCAAACAGCTGTCATTTCAGAGAGGTCACTTAGAGCTCATCATTCTTTGGCTTTAAACCTTCAGTAGCTCTCTCTGTCATTAGTATAAAATTTTAAATTGAAGCCCTGCCTGTAGGTCTCCATATGACCTGTTCCTGCTCACCTCTGTGACCTCATTCCCCATCCACTGGGCTTCCTTCAGTCCCGCCAGTCTGTGAACTTCATCTGTTCTTGAACCAACCAGGCTTATTGCTAGCCTTTGCATTTGCCACTCCTTCTGCCCAGAATGCTCTTCTCTAGATCTTTGAACTTTCAGCTCAAATGTCACCTTTCCAGAGTCCTTCTCTGACCATCCATTAGGAAGGATCCCAATCTCTCTACCACATTGCCTTTCTGTATTTCTTCCTAACACATACAACCCAAACTTTTGTTCATTTAGAGTGTTATGTCCTGGGTCAAATGGTGGTTCCATTCCCAGCTTTCCAAGGAACCTCCATACTGCTTTCCAAATTGGCTGAACCAATTTGCAGTCCCACCAGCAGTGTACAAGTGTACCCTTTTCCCCACATCCTCGCCAGCACTTGTTATTGTTTGACTTCATAATGGTTGCCATTCTTACTGGAATGAGATGGAATCTTAGAGTGGTTTTAATTTGCATTTTTCTGATTGCTAGAGATGTTGAGCATTTTTTCGTGTATTTGTTGATTGACTGTATATCTTCCTCTGAGAAATGTCTGTTCAGATCCTTGGCCCATTTGTTACCTGTCATACCCAATTGTTATATTCCTTGAGACCTTCTCAGGTTCTAGATGAATGCCTTGCTCTTAGTACGGGCTCAACAGGTATTGACTGACTAAACAAAGGAAAGGATAAATGTACATCTCCAGAGATCTCTGTGACTCCCTTGTATTTCTTCACGTATTTTATAAAGGGAGAAAATCTTATTCTAAAACTGTGATTTTGCATGCTGGCAGGAGGGCCCAGTCTTCCTTTAATAAAATGAAAGAAGGAGGAAAACTGAGCACATTATTAATTTTATGTGGGGAAGATGCTTACAATTGCAGGAATTGACTTCTGGCAATGAAGCAATTTCCCAAATGTCAGAGCTAATCATATGATCCTGGAAAGTGGCTCTTTGCTTGTTGTCATTGTTTATTGTTTGTTTATTTCTCCTCATAAAATACCACAACGGGAAAACTGTCTCCTGTCCAGTCCTAGAACATAAGAGGGAACACAAATCATAAAAATTAACACATATTTTTGTACTGGAGTTTCAAAATAAGAAATGTCACCAAAAGTCACATCTTTAATCAGTGCCACCCCATTCTAACATGACAAGCCTTGGAATCATTAATGATCCTTTGTCCTGCTTATTGCACGGGGTTAACAAGGATACCTTTAGTAACATGCTGCTCCTTATCTTATCATAAATAACAAGATGTCACTGTGCCATCTGCAAGGCTGCAGGCTAATTTGTACAGTCACATTAGCCACTCTTTTTGGCTGCTGTAGAATTTGGTTGGAAGTTTTTAATTTATATATCTTCAGCTCATGGATATAGATTAAAATTCCTGGACTCCAAGCAAACTTTGTCAAAGGGACTTGCATTTTGGCTTCTAGAACAGTGCATGCCAGGCACCCTAGGATGCGTGTAAGAATTGTGGGTGTGATAGGCAGGGTTAGGAATTTTATGCCCCTTGAAGGATGGAAAAGTTGCAATAGGAGAAATGTAACTGGTAGTTCGGCCTAGGAGTGGTAAAAGATTGTGTGTCTCTGCTAGTCTAGGCAGATTTTCTTATTACCCCATATCAAGTTGTAGCCCTTGCCTCTGATTCAAGGCTGCACATTCATCTTTTCCTCCCACCCCAGGCTTTTATTGATGCTTCTACCTCCAGGCAGTGCACAAATGCAAACTTCTGTTTACCATCTCTGAGTAATGATATTAATTCCAGTGCCTAGGGATAATGCATTGCTTATTAAACACTATAGCAATAACCATTAGGTGGTGATTCAAAAGGAAACAACAACAACAAAAAAGAGTCAACAAAACACACCTACCTACATCAGGGAAAAATGACCAGAATTTAGCAAAAGCAGTACTTTCCTGGATAGCAGTGGAGAGGGGCATAGGATCTCACTGCTGACTTGCTGTAGGATTCAAAGAATTACCAGTCTCTCTAAACTTCAGTTGTCACTTCCATAAACTGAAATTAACAATTGTACCTACCTCCCAGAGTTGTTGCAAATGTTTTAAATAGGAAGTATATGTAGAACCTTCTGCAAAGAGTCTCATATGTAGTAAGTCTGATTAAAATCTTTAAAATAAGATCTCTTGGAAGAATAGTGTTGTCATCTGCCTGAGTCCTGCTTTCCATGCATTTTGCAGCAAATCCAGGAAAAACATCTTAAAATACGAATGCTTCCTTCCAACACTACTGGTGGATTTGAAAATCAAAGACTTCAGTAGGAAAACTATGTCATTTCTCTATCCAGTAACCTAATTATCTTAGATTTCAAAGAACTTTTAGGAAGTATCATTTAGAGTTATATTTTAAACAATGCATTGAATTTAAAATCCTTGACATTCTCTTTAGAGTACCCAGAATCATAAGGAGCAGACTCCTCCTTAGAAAGATACCTAAAAGTAGGAGACTTGAAGTGTAAAAATGCTGAGGTAATGAAGTCATTCAAATGGGTCAATTCTTCCTCCTTCACCTTGTCAAGGTAGAATACTCCTGAGCATGTCTGGATATTCCCAGTCCATCCCCCGTGATTATCATTCATGCATTTTGAAATGTCTGTTTATGTATTAAATTTTCACAATTATTTATTTAGTGTCATTTCCCCACTAGATTGTTAGCCTCATCAGGGTAGATTCCTCTGTTCAACACTGTACTGCATAGTCCTTAACACATATCAGTGCTTTATCTGACAAAACTTGTCAAGTACCATACTTTTGGTAAGAACTTATTTTAATTTTCACTTAACTAAATAGTTAGAATGCTAGATTACACTGTTCCCTTACATCATAAACAATTTTCATCCTACCATTTTTAAATTTGCACTTTGAAATGATCATCTGTTGCTTTTATAGGTTAAGATTTAATAGCATTTCAACCAACAAACTTTTGATTTTTAAAGGAGTCACTGTTTAATACATTGGTACAATAGTACAAGGTGACATTCTTTCTCTAAGATGCTTTCAGTCTTCAAAGCATATCACACAACTTCATAAATTAATCCTGGGAATAAGTATCATAGTAAAGATATTGATTTTAAAATCCTGATGGAAAAGAAGGCTGAGCCTAATGTTTGAATTCTAAGAGTTACAATCAGATATAGTAAATCATCAAGAACAAAGGACAGATACTTCAATACCTAGACTCAGGTGGCCGGAAAAGAACTTAAAGGACCCAATTTCAATCCCCCTTGTTTCTTTGAAGAATCATACCTTCTGAAAAGCCTTTGGTCTTTGATTGCTTCTAAGCTAAACTGTGGAGTTCCTGAGAAGGCTCTGTAAAATTATTTAACTTTATGCCCTTGTTTAGGATTTTGCAATAGCTCGAACTACCTGCGATATCATGTTTTAAGTTCTACCTGCTTTTCAAGGCAATTTAGTACCAAGCTCTACCACAACTTGCCTAACTTATTTCTGTTACTTACATATGACTTGATCCCTCTAACATCTTACTACAAAGGCCCTGTGAGGTATCAACCAGTTTTATGCTGATGGCAAAATGTTAAATAAGACTTAGTTCCCACTCTCAAGGAGCTTATGTTCTACTGAATGAACCAGGCAGTGTGGACTAACACAGTGCTCACTTACACAAGACACTCTGGGAGACATAAAGGAAACAAGACCCCTCATACTTAGTGAATCAGTCCCAATAGAGAGCTCTGAACGTCACTAGACACATTCCAATGGTGCAATAAATGTCAGATCCCATTCCTGTCATACTGGTGAGGTTTATGACATGTGTGCTTGAGTGTACAATGAAGTCATCTTTGAGATCTAGAGCCCATGAAATACAGGTCATAGTGGATTTTGGTACATAAATCTGGTTTGAGAAAAACTTGAAATATTTAGGGAGCATCTAAATGGCGGTATCCAGTAGTACATAATAAAGGAATTTGAAATTTAGGAGCATAATTAGGTAGAAATGTCTATTGTTAAATAGTAAAGAATCCAGATGATCTTATTAACCAATCTCTTTTTACTTAAAAATATTAGCTTCATGGGTTTTTTTCCTATTAGTATTTCAGTCCATTTGCCTATTCCCCAAATTTAACTGAATGATACAAGGATATAAATAGAATTAAAGCAATTAGAAGAAAAAAAATCCCAAACTGACCAAGATTCAGTCTGGCCCTCAGCATACTCTGAATATGCTGAGAAGTGGATAGACTAAATGATAATTAAAATACAAATCAGATTTGATAATGATAATAATTCTGTTGTTTTCCAAATGTGGGTCCTGGATAATCATTTGGTGTGATAGACTGAATAATGGCCCTCAATCTTGTCCACATCCTAATTCCTAGAATGTTATTGCATGTGGCAAAAGAAACTTGCAGAAAACTAGGGATGCAACCACCATATGACCCAGCTATCCCACTCCTTGTTATTTTCCCAAAAGATTATAAAATTAGCATACCACAGTGATATAGCCACATCAGTGTTTATAGCAACACAGTAGCTAAATTATGGAATCAACCCAGATGGCTTTCAACAGTTGAATGGATTAAGAAATTTGGTATGTATAGTTCTACTCAGCCATAAAAAAATGAAACTATGGCATTTACTAGTAAATGGATGGAAATGGAGAATATCATGCTAAGTGAAATTAGCCAAATTCAGAAACTCAAATGTCCAATGTATTCTTGTATATCCTGAAGTTAGAGTAAAATAAAGGAAAGGGGGTGAGGATAGGATAACATAAAGAATCAATCAAATATATGTTAATAATCAAGCAAAAGGAAGTCTAGTAGAGGAAGGAGAATGGGAGAGGGGAAGGAGAATGGTGGGAAAAGGAGGGATCATGGACTGAAGATTTCCATGCATGTATGAGTCTGTTGGGATGAGCTCAACTACTATTGTAACTATAAAACGCTAATAAAAATAAATAAATGAAAAATAAAAGAGAAAGACTTGCAGATGTGATTAAGTCAAGGATTCTGAGGTGGGGAGATTATCTTACATTATCCCAGTACTGAAAGGAGTAGGAGATCAAGGATAGTAGTAGGAATTATGATGATAGCAGCAAGATATTGGAGTGATACAAGTCAGAGGCTTCAAGCCAAGGACTGTGCATGACCTTGAGAAGTTGAGAGAGTCAAAGAATAGACGCTGGGTGGAGCCTCTAGGAGGAACTAGGCCTACCAATACCTTAACATTAGTCCCTATTTGGGTCTCATTTTGACCTCCAGAGCTGTAAGAGGATAGATTTTTGTTGTGTGAAGCTGATAACTTTGGGGTTGTTAGAGCAACAATAGGAAACTAACATACCTTATTCAGATGCAAAAACTCAAGTCAAAAACTCAAGTCCAGGTGATTCTGATGCACATCAACCCCCCCCCCCACTACTATTAAGATTCAGAGAAGAAATTGCATCTGTTTTATGCACTACAGACAGACTGTAATTGTCTTGACCTAGGTTAGATGGTTAGATGCCTGTTTTTTCAGTCAGTCTGTGTTTATCTCATGATTTCTGTGGTCACAGGCAGTGGGGCAACTGACAATTCCATTAGGAACATATGAAACTTCAGGGAGTTCCTCAAAGGAAGCAGAATATTGCTACTGAAAGGAGGATGGGTTAGTTTACTGGAGAGACAAAATGAAGACTTTCCACTCTCAGAGTATAACTTTCATGGTTCGATAGGGGAGAAAAGACATCATAGTATAAGGGAAGAGTTTGTGCCAGGGTCTATTAGTGGAAAAACACAGAATACATTTAGGAAATGGCAGAAAGGATTATATTAACAGTATGGTCCCAAGAGGGTGGGATAGGAGTGACAAATAGTGGGAAATAAGCTCCGTGATCCTCAAATGCCATATACATGAGCCTGGATTATATTATGTGGTGCGTATAGTGGTTTTTGATCAAGGAGGTGTCTGATGATATGGACTTTAGAAAGCAAACTAACTTCTCACTACTGCTTAATATCAGGTCTCATTAGTACTAATCTCTGCCATCCTATATGCATATTGAATGCTGATTATGGACCATCCTAGGGATTCTCCATGAATAAATTTTTATCATTATGGGTACAAATGATGATTTTTTCATGTGGAAAAATTTGGCTTTTGAACTGTTCTTATGCATAGGAATAAATGTATACACATACACACGTGCATACACACACAGAGACACACACACCTTCTTAAAATTATACCCACTCTTACTAGTATACAAGGGATAAATTATTATTTTAAATTTTATATGTAATACTGTCATAGTTTTTTAGAAAGTATGGTTATAATTGTCTACATTGATTTTATGCCCTACTCTTGGATTATATCCTTTAGTTTGGACCATACTACCAAAAAGGAAAGGGAAAGGGACAATATCATATTAATTTCTGCATCGATAAGTTCTTAGTATAGTTCTCTGCAAATATTAGGCCCTCATTAATGTTTAAACATCAGATCTATTAAATTTAACTGGATTTATGTCGATTTTTCTCTGTGTTTTCCATTCTGTTCCATTGGTCTTCATGTCTGTTTTGGTACCAATCCCATACTATTTTTGCTTCTGTGACTCTGTAGTATAATTTAAGGTCTGGTATTGTAATGCCTCCAGCTTCACTTTTCTCACTAGGGACTGCTTTGGCTATTTTGCACCTCTTATTTTTCCAAATGAATTTCATGATTGCCTTTTCTATTTCTATGAAGAATATCATTGGAATTTTAATAGAAATAGCATTAAGTCTATAGGGTGCTTTAGGTAGTATGGAAATTTTGATAATATTAATTCTGCATATCCAAAAATATGGGAGATCTTTCCATCTTCTATGTTCTTCTTCAATTTCTTTTCTTTAGTGTTCTGTAGTTTTCATTGTAGAGGTCATTTACTTGTTCTGTTAGATTGACTCTCAGTTTTTTTTTTTTTTGAGGTTATTGTGAATGGGATAGTTCTCCCAATTTCTCTTTCAGCTGATTCTTCATTGGTGTACAGGAACACAATTGATTTATGGATGTTAATTTTATTCCATGGTACTTTGCTGAATTTGTTTATGAGTTCTAGAAATTTTCTGGTGGAGTTTTTTGGGTCTTTTAGACAGAACTGCTATAAAAATACCTCAGAGAAAAAGAGAAAAGATGGCCTCTCACCTTGCATAATACTCAACTCAAAGTGGATCAAAGACCCAGGCAGAAACCAGAAACCCTGTGCCTACTAGTAAAAAAATATAGACCCAACATTCCATCTTGTTGGATTAGGAATCAAATTCCTCAATAAAACCCCTGAAGTGCAAGAAGTTAAATCAAGAATCAATAAATGGGATGGCATCAAACTAAAAAGCTTCTTCACAGAAAAAGAAACAATCAAGAGCCTGAAGAGAGAGTCTACAGAATGCGAAGAAATCTTTACCTCTTTCACCTCAGAGAGCGTATTAAACTCCAGGATATTTAAAGAACTCAAAAACTTTAATACCAAAAAAACAAAAACAAAAACAAAAAAAATCCCAAGTAACCCAGTAAATAAATAGGCAAAGGAACTGAATGAACACTTCATAAAAGAAGAAATATGAAAGGTCAACAAATATATGAAAAATGTTCAACATTTCTAGCAATTAGAGAAATGCAAATTAAAACTACATTGAGATTTCATCTCACTCTGTTCAGAATAACAATTATCAAGAGTGCAAGTAATAATAAATGTTGGTGAGGATGTGGGGAAAAAGGTATACTCAGACATTGCTGGTGGGACTGCAAATTGGTACTATCACTCTGGAAAACAGTATAGCTATTTCTCAGAAAACTAGGAACACAGCCACAATTTCACCCAGTTATTTACCATTCCTCAGTATATATCCAAAAGAGATAAAATCAGCATACTATAGTGACGGAGCTAATCAATGTTTATTGCAGTTCAATTCAAAATAGCCAAGCTATAGAACCAATCTAGTTGCCCTTCAACAGATGAATGGATAAAGAAAATGTGATATAGATACACAATGTACACATTTACTCAGCCATGAAAAAGGATGATTTTATGACATTTGCAGGTAAACAGATGATCAGGAGACTATTGTGCTAAGTGAAATAAGCCAATCCCCACAAAACCAAAGGTCAAATGTTCTCTTTGATATGTGGATGTTAACACACAACTTGGGGGTGGGGAGAATAGAATTTCATTGGATTAGACAAAGGGAATGAAGGGAAGGGAGGGGGAACAGTAATAGGAAAGACAGTGGAATGCATCTGACTTAAATGTCCTATATACATATATAAATATATTGTAGTGTATCTCCGAATATGTACAAACACAAGACTGGGCTCCTAATTAGAAAAAGAAGTACTTCATGTTTGCATAAATATGTCAAAATATACTCTACTGTCATGTACAACTAAAAAAAAAAACAAATAGAAAATGGAAAAAAAAAAAAAAGAATTTAACTGGAGCTCCAAATGTTTTTTGATGCCATATGAGAGTATATTTCACTTGCTAAGTATTTGATGACAGATTATTAAATGTATATGAAAAGTTCTAAACATTTGAGTGAGTTTATTTGATGAGTGGGGGAGGAATGAAGGGTCAGTATAAATAATGATGCACTGTCTTTGTTTTGAATGTCACAGCATAGGAAGAAAACTGGTAGATTGACTTCTAATCACACTACAATGAAATGTTTTTCCTCCACCTCAGAAGGGCCTTACACAAAATAAGCATTGTTTTGTGATTTAAGTGTGCATCATTTTAAGATGTTAAATCTGAAAACTGGGGGCTGGTGTTGTAGCTTCGTGGTAGAACACTTGTCTCACATGCATGAGGCACTGGGTTTGATCCTCAGCACCACACAAAATAAATAAATAAAGATACTGGGTCCATCTACAACTAAAAAATTTTTTTTTTTTTTAAAAATCTGAAAACTGGTGCCACATGCAGAATGATGAGAGATAGTTTGCTAGAATGCATACAGAATTTGATTTCTGGAAAGGATGTCCTTTGTGTGGACAATATCAAGAAGATATTCTGAACTGTGGAGTTATGGAGCTATGGAGCTGGGTTGGATGGAACATTCTGGGGAAGGACTTCCTTTTGTGGAATTTTCCACTACCTAATATGGACCATTTTCATTTGCTTAATATTATATTTTGTCTTTATCTTTTCTGATATGAGTGTATTACAAAATTCTATCTTGTTATTTGTATGTTATGACTACTTTCTAGAGCTCATTTCTGTCTTCTGATATGTATTTTAAAGATAAAACAAATGAGAGGAAGTATTAAGAAATGTTTTATTGGGCTGGGGATGTGGCTCAAGCGGTAGCGCGCTCGCCTGGTATGCGTGCAGCCTGGGTTCGATCCTCGGCACCACATACCAACAAAGATGTTGTGTCCGCCGAGAACTAAAAAATAAATATTAAAAAAAAAATTCTAAAAAAAAAGAAATGTTTTATTTTTCCTTTTCTTGTTAATTAACAAAATTGTTGTATGATTCTCAGTCATTTAGGTTGCAGTGTGTATATATGGTCTTGTATATATTAGATTTTTACACATCGGCAGATGTCAGAAAATTTGAGTTTTCATCCTTGCTCTATAAACATGAGACTGTCTCCAAGTTTCAGTTGCCCATTTATAGAATTGAGGTTAATTATATCTTCCTCTCTGAATCTTGTAAATTTGCGAAGATCAAATGAGTATAGGAGAGAACTTTTATTGCAAAGTTTTCTTGTGGAGTTGTATCAAGTCTTGTTAAAAATGGTAGTTTTTTATAGCTACATTTTGAGAAGTATTTAGACACTTTATTGGGGCCCATCCATAAGAAGTACTGCTAGAGATCTGGAGATATTTGCCATAATTGCAAGCTTCAGGAGTGGTGAACCTATAGGTCTCATGGTTGCCATTCTTGGACAATACATTTGGACAGTCATCATTTTCTTATCTCTCTGTGCTGGACTCAGGTTACACACTATTCCAGATGTGTATGCCTGACTGGATTGTGCTGATTTTATGGCTACAGAATTGGGTCAGTGATGATGCTGTTGTTGATAATGGTGGAAGACTGTCACAGTGACTTCTCCCCGTTTTCTTATATCATCCTCTTACATCCCTTGCCCATCAACACTGGATCCTGATGCACTAGTCCAACCCCCATACATGGGCAGCCTGGTAGTAGAAATGGCTGTTGAGTGGGTTGGATGTTCTTCTCTTTCTCCTGTGTTCCTCAAACATGCTGTCCACAGACACTTTAATTCACACAACCTCCTTCAGATGAGTCAGGAAGATCTGGTTTGATAACAGTGGCAACCTGCTCAGAAACGCACCTTTGTATTTGCTTTTCCTCCACACCTTACAGGTTGTAAGATTTTGTCTTAGTTTGTATTTTATGTGAAATCTGGGCTAAGCCAACATCTAAACTTACATGTAAGTGTATGAACTAAACACACATGGAGAGTGAAAATTGGATTAAGGCAAAAAGAGTATTCAAAATTTGGTTTGCTAAGCATGTGCCTGAAGGGGAGAGAGACTTTGAAAAGAAGCTTAGATGTTCCTTCAATGGAGTTGGGGAGATTTCCCCATAAAGAATTCATTGTCTGTTTGCCAACCTGGTACTAGAGAGTTGATCTGATATCCAGGGAACAGAGAGGGGACTCCCATGAGAGGATGGACCATGAGATGAGGGACTCAATAATGCTCATCCATTAGCTTGCTCTTAACAATATAAATAATAACAGCATAATAACAGTAGATCGAGGAGGAGCCCTAATTCAAGGCAATGTTCTAGGTTCTGGGAATTCAATGATAAAAACAAACAAAAAAATTCTCATGAAGGATAAAGACAGCAAACAAGTGAATAGCCAAACAAAGTAAATAATTAGTTTTTCATGGCATGCAAGTGCTCTACAGGAAATAAAGAGTTGCAATGGAGAATGACAGAGTGAAGTGGAGAGAATCCCCATGGAGATCAGTTAGTGTGAGAAGCTCATTCTGCAGAGGTGATATAAGAGAGGGAAGGAGATATAACCATACACTGAATAGAGAGGGAGAACAAGAACACTCCAAGCAGAAAGAGCAATGGATAGTAGGACTTGAGGTTGGAGAGATGTTTGAAGAAGGGGAGGCAGACCAGGCTCACTACTTCTGTAAAGCACCTACCATGAAATGACACTGTTCTTAGCCCGTAACAGGTACTGTCCCACTATACTTCTCATAACAATGCAAGGAGGTCTCCAATTTTGAATGTGAGGAAACTGAAGCCCAAGAAAGGCAAATGGCTGGCCCAGAGCTGCACAGTTCACATGGTGAGCAGAGGACCCGGAATCCTTATGCAGGTCTCTCATGGTAAGCAGTGGAGTAGGATTTCATTTCCTATACTGCTGCCACTAGATAGTCTACTGTAGAAAAAGACTTTGGCCAGTTCTCAGGATGTCCTCTAGGCCAGGGCAAAGAGCTTAGACTTTATTCTAAGTGAAATGGGAAGGCATAAAGGGTTTTAAGCCCAGAGAGATATGATCCATTTTATGTTTTTATAAGGTCTTTCTGTAGCTATGTTCTAAATGGATTGAGAGGGCAAGAATTGACCTTAAGGGCAGGACATGGATGAGGACCACATAGGAGGTGATGGTGGTTTATCTTTAACTGACAGGATATCCATTGAGATTGAGAGAAGGGGAGGACTAGAGGGATATTTTGTAGGTAAAATTGACAGATCTTTAAAGAGCTCTATTTCCTTGGGTATAAGTGACCTTTATTGGGCCCAGGTCATAGAAGAAGACAGTGTTGAGGAGAAGGGCACAACTGGCATTTCTGCATGGAGCACCCAAATATGGCCTTAGTCCTGGGAGCACTGAAGATACCAGGACCACTGAAGCCTTGCATATCTTGCAACTATGGCTCCCTGGGCAAGGAAGCTCCCTTCTCCTGCAGGGTACTAGAAGCAGGGTCCATGGGTAGGCACTGTCTTTGACTGGGGTCCTCAGCAGAATGGACGAGCAGGCAACATGGAAAGGTCTATGAGTGAGAAAACAAAAGAATAACTGAAGTCATCCGTGGTTGTGAGGTATTGATGTGGCCTCATTTGTATTTAAGTAGGTTTATGTAATATACCTATATCTACATCCATTTTCACTCTGGCCAACTGCCCAGGAGGGTTGAAATTTGAACTCAGTGGGGTCATAGAGTCAGAAAAGGTACGAGGCTACCAGTTAGCTGTAGTTTATATTGGACACATAACATAAAATTTCGGTTCTCTCTCTCATGTCATGCAGACTTCATCTACAGGAGAGAAAAGTATCCAGTATAAATGTTCCCGTTCTCCAGTCCTTTTCTGAGATGGACCCGATAAATGAGAGGGAGTGGTCTGAGACCTACTGGGTATACATCTCCAGGAGTTACGATTAGGCAGAGAGGCGATTTTCATTTTCTGTGATAACTTCCCACAGTAAGTAGGTGGGAGGGTGCAGTGATTGATGAGCTAAATTAGATGGAAAGTGGCTCAAATCAGATTCTAGGTGATTGCTCCTGCCTCTCGACTCACTGCACTTATTTTCTATTCTGCTCATTTAGCAAATGATCATGGTCTGTCTTGTGACATTTCATATATTGTTGCTTCATTCTTCACCTTTTTACA
Organism: Spermophilus citellus; assembly: GCF_964194105.1. NCBI lineage: Eukaryota > Metazoa > Chordata > Mammalia > Rodentia > Sciuridae > Spermophilus > Spermophilus citellus. Next base: position 54,371,896 of record NC_138184.1, on the reverse strand, counting down.
TTCTTCTCTCTTCTTTCTCTGGCTACATCAGTTATTCCTTAGGGGCAAAAATGATGTTTCATTTATTTTTGTATCTTTCTTATGCTTTTTACCAAGTAAAGGCACAGTGATTCTGATTGATATTTGCTGCGTGAGCTGAGACATTTTCTAAAGAATGTTGAATTTCTCTTGCCTTAGAAATGTGAGAAATGGGGGTAAGGACCACACTCAGTATGTTTTAGCTTAAAATATGCAACTTTGGAGTGAATGAATTTGAGATAACTTTATTTCGTCAGCATAACTGAGCCACACAAATGGTCTAGTTATTTGTGATAGTAAACTTCATCACTCTTAACAGGTTATGAGGTTGAATCATTTAAAATTGCTGAATTTGAGCTACAAATATGGCAGTATCATGTTATTCAATCTAAGAAGATAGATGAGTCAATAATAATTCATGCCTCTGATTCAGTCTGAAATGGAAATGAACTAAAATGGGAGGCAGGGCCCTTTTCTTTTGTACCAACTTGGAGGAGAGGGACCAGGGAGGCACAGATTCCGAAACAGAGGAGATAATGGCAAGGGCAGGAATCCCTGGATGATCTATGATTCTTGTCATGAGTTGGCTCTTCAGTGGTTGCCTTGTCTATCCTTTAATATCACATAAACAGAAGTCATGATGTGACCCAGAAGGGGCAAGGCATGATCCGTAGGAGTTATGTTACCCATCCTCTCCCAGTTCCCTCTGTCCTGGAGAATTGTCAAAGGTAGTCATGGAGGCAGATGAAGCAACTATACCATTATTTTTTTTAATTATTCTTTTTAGATATAATGACAGTAGAGTATATTTTAACAAATTTATGAAAACAGAATATCTTATTGTAATTAGAATCTCAGTGTTGTGATTGTACTTGGTGTGGAGATTCATTGTGGTGTATTCATAGGAAAGTTGGGTCAAATTTATTCCACTGTCTTTCCTATTCCTCTTCCCCCTTCCTTCCTTTCCTTCCCCTTTATATAATCTACTGAATTTCTATTCTCCCCCTCCCCCTGTATGTCAGCATCCACATATCAAAGCAATGGATTTTTTTGGGAGTGGGTTTGGCTTATTTTACTTTGCATAATAGTCTCCAGATCCATCCAGGTGCCAACGAATGTCATAAAATCATTCTTTTTTATGGCTGAGTAATATTCCATTGTGTGTATGTACCACATTTTATTCATCCATTTATCTGTAGATGATACCTAGGTTCATTCCATAGTTTAGTTATTTTGAATTGAGCTTCTATAAGTATCGATGTAGCTGTGTTACTATAGTAAGCTGATTTTAAGTCCTGTGGGTATATATTGAGGGGTTGGCTAACTGGGTCACATGGTGGTTCCATTGTAAGTTTTCTGAGGAATCTTCATACTGCTTTCTAGAGTAGTTGCACCAATTTGCAGTCCCACCAACAACGTATGAGTCCTCACCAACATTTTTTATTAGTTGTACTCTTGATAATTGCTATTCTGACTGGAGTGAGATAAAATCTCAGTGTAGTTTTAATTTGCATTTCTCTAGTTGCTAGAAATGTTGAACATTTTTTCATACATTTGTTGACCTTTCATATTTCTTCTTTTGTGAAGTGTTGATTCAGTTCGTTTGCTCATTTATTTATTGAGCTATTTGTTGTGGGTTTTTTTTTTTGGTATTAAGACTTTTGAGTTCTTTATATATGCTGGAGAGTAATGCTCTATCTGAGGTGTAGGAGGTAAAGATTTTCTCGAATTTTGTAGGCCCTCTCTTCAGACTCTTGATTATTTCTTTTTTTGTAAGAATTTGATGCTGTTCCATTTATTGATTCTTGATTTCACTTCTTGTGTTTTGGGGTCTCGGTGAGGAATTCAGTTCCTAAACTGACATGATGGAGATTTGGGTCAACTTTTTCTTCTAGTAGGTGCATGGTTTCTGGTTTAATGCCTGAGTCTTTGATCCACTTTGAGTTAAATTTTGTGCCTGATGAGAGATAGGGGTTAAATTTCATTCTGCTACCTATGGATTTCCAGTTTTCCTAGCACCATTTGTTGAAGAGGCCATCTTTTCTCCAATGTATGTTTGTGGTGCCTTTATCTTGTTTGAAATAGCTATATTTATGTGGGTTTCTCTAGGTCTTCTATTCTGTTCCATTGTTTTTCATGTCTGTTTGGGGGCCAATTGTATGTTATTTTTGTTACTGTAGTAGTATTACTTAAGTATAATTTTATAGTTGTATAATTTAAAGTTTGAAGCCTCCTGCTTCATTTTGCTCGCTAAGGATTTCTTTGGCTATTCTTTGCCTCTCATTTTTCCAAATGAATTTCAGGATTCCTCTTTCTATTTCTATGAAGAACGTTTTTGAAATTTTAATAGAAATTGCATTAAATTTGTGTAGCTCTTTTAGTATCATGTTATGCCACCATTTCATGTTTTTTTCCCATTTATTTTTTATTTTTGTTAGTTGATTTGTTTCTATTATATGCAATAAAAGAGCCCCACCTCCTTTTTCTCCTTAGTAAGCCCTGAAAGTCAAGTACTTGGGTCTGCCTACTGAAGTATGAGGATTGGGGAAAACTTGCATTAGCATTTTTTTTTTTTTTTTGGTTTATTCCTCTGGTTAGCTTAGAGTTATATTCTAGAATCCCCTAGAAGAACTCAGATTCACCAGCAGGCAACATGGGCAGGTGGGGTTACTTTTTGGCCTTATTTGTAGGGCAAGCAAAGGGGAGGCTGACTTTAAGTTGGAGAAAATAGACTGGAAGAGGCAACTTGAGAACAAGGAGAGTTTGTCATTGGAAATAGGAGCCAGAGACGTGAAAATGAGCAAGTTTAGGAGCTGAATTAATTAGGAGAAAGAAAGATTCCCATGTATTATTTCCATTAGATAGAACAAGAAATATTTTTAAAAGCCTGGATTCTGTCATTACTAAAAGCATGATCAGAGACAGGCTTTCTGGAATCAGAATATTGGAAACGGAGAGAGATGTTTGGCATAATGTGTTTAGAACTGTATACAACCCTCAGCTGTGGATCTAAGAAAAAACCAGAGCCTTAGTCTGAATAAAATCATATTCATTGTAGCACTCTACCTCCCTTTTTATTACCTATGGATGGAATTGGTGTGCTTTCGTCTCTTCATTCATTCATTCCACAAATGAATCTACCATGTTGTGCATATGATCTCATTTGTTTCTTCTAACAGTGTTCAGAGTTAGGAAAATGTTTGCCTTGTTTGTAGGTGGAGAACATGAACCCCCAGGGGGGTTAAAAAACCTCATCTACAGTCAAACAGACTGCAAATAAGTGACAGAGTTGGGATTCTGACTCAAATCTTTATGATTCTAGAGCCAGTGCTTTTTGACTATGTCATAGTTTGTTTCTCTGTCCTAGAGGCAATTTTCAAAAAACAGCAAGTGAGATCCATGTAAAGAAAAAGGCCAGGGTAGGCTGCCACCTCAGACCCAAGAAGTAGCAATAGGCCCTTACAGAGGATGCCAGTTTGGGTTTCCCTAAGAACAGAAATGCAGGATTGAGTTGGCATTTTTAACAAGATCCCTGGATGGTGCAGAATATGAGGCCTCATTTTAGAATCAGAATCAACATTTCAACCAGACTCTGGGTGATTTGTAACCACGTTAAAGTTCAAAAAACACTGCCCTAACTGTGCCACGGTTTCTTCTACTTCCTCCATTTGGGGTCTTTTAAGATACTGGGTCAAGGAAGGCACATGACTGATTATTGCCCAGGTGTTAACTAACATCTACAAACACCAGGTGCCATCTACCCCTCTCTCTTCCTTTACCACCTCCTTCTCTTTCTAGTCTTTTTCTCTTGCCCATATAGCAGTGAAGTAAGGGAAGGATGAGCGAGAGAACAAAAAAAATGAAGGAATAGGAGTTTCTGACAAGCATCACGAGCCAGTGTCATGCCTCCTTCCAAAATTGGGCTAATCAGTGTGGCCAACCCTGTCTCCCTTAAAAGAGGATGCGGCAATCCCAACTGTTCACTACACCCTTTTGAAAATATTAAGGCACCTCCACATATTTTGGAAGCTAGGCATAGTTGCTTTCTCATTCAATCCAGACAACAGTTCTATAGGTTTTATGTCAATATCACACACCCCTATGCACTCAAGCTCTTAAGGGTGGCTGAGCATAAGTGTGATGAAAAACACCATTAATAGAGCCACAGGGTTTAGAGTGGCCCATTTGGGTCAAAATGCTGAACCAGCCATGTTGAAATGGGCACTGCTTTTCACCTCACAGATTTACCCTGATCTCTGGGGATTATGCCATTTGTTTTTTACTTTGAGCAAAGTAGAAATGGAATTGCATTATTTTGTACCCCTGCCACCTGCCACCCCATGTCTGATTATGAATGATCTGTGAAGCAGAAAGAAGACAAAAAATTTCACAAACTGGGCCAACCCTGTGGTCTCAACAGTAATTTAGCAAATGTGACATGGAGGTCAACAGGAAACCCATACACCCATCATCAGACTGTCATGTTGATGGTGAACAACATGTCCAATTTCTTCCCTGCAGGGCTTATTTTCAAACATGCCAACATGTAAATTCTCGGGCAGGAGTTAATAAAGGAAAACCTTTAAATAGAAGCACAGGTCACATCTTAAAAAATGGAACAAAGGCATTTAGAACTAGAATTTTCAGTTAATTGCAGGTCTGGTAAAGAAATATTCATTCTTCATATCTGCCTCCAGGGTAAAAGAAAATATCAGAAAGGGGAGAAATCATGAGATTTGAGCTTTAAAAAAATCTGGGGACCTAAATGATGTTATGTATGTAGGTATGGAATAAGGAGTATTTGTTTTGCATGTCATATTTTTCATTCATCAAATCATTGTCCTCCTCTAGAACTCATTAAGAAAACTCCCCCTTCCCACAGAAAGGGTAATCAAATGGCATTTGATACCACAAGGTAAAACAGAACAGATAATGGGCTCTTTGTTATATTAGAATATTATATCATGGTATTATTTCACTGACTTTTTAAGAGACATATGGTTAAAATAATAAAACATAATGTCTTTGGATCCAGATTTGAGGTGGTGAGCTTGCTTTGGGTTGCTTCAAAATATGTTTAGAGAAACATACTTTGAATGAGGCATCTCACTTCAAATGCCTTATGGAGATACTTGGTAAAGTTAATGAACAGTCTAAGAACTTGCACTGTGTATCTAGAGTTGATTTCATTTCATTTCAGGAAGTCTTAATCTGTAATTAGTGATGACAATGATTTGCATATATCTTTCAATCTAAAACATGTGTTAGAGTTAGGCCGAATTGTAAGTTTTGTATCAAGTTGTGAGCTATTGGAAAGTTGTGAGTTTGTGAAAACAATTTAGGGATTTGTGAGCATCATTTATTTTTAGTGAAATTCAATAGAAGAGAAAATATGAGTTCATTTAATAGGGTAGGGGCTTGTATTTTTATGTAAATGGTCATATTACAGATAAGACAGATAGATGTATAAATACTTTTTGCAGTAGGGTCATATTTTTTTTTAAAGTGTGAAAATTACTACGTGATGAATTTTGGCATGGTCACAATGTGGTCTGAACCATGATTGGCACACTGAAAATTCTACTTTAAATAATCAACAATCTTGTCATTTATCTTTTAACTTCTCATTTACTTTGGGGTTTTGAAATGGCTATATTTCTCTTTTTGAAATGACTATATTTCTCTTGAAATCTGTTCCTCCTGGAGACAGTGATTAGTTGTGAATGAGGGATATAAACCTACACTTCAAAGTTCAGCATATATCGCCAGGGCATATTTTAGGGGAAGGGAGTATTTCACATATATTTTAAAATTAATAATTCTGTCATGTGCCTGCCTCATGGCTTTTCAGTTACCATGACTCACCTTAATTTCACCTTAATACCACTGTTTGACATTAGATGCCTCTCCAGAGAGGAAGAAAAGCGTTCAGAAATTAGGTGCATAAAGGTTATTAAACTAATATTTAAAATTCTGGTCCTGCACATTTTACTTTACTTCTAATTAAATGCCATCAGTAGAAATGTATGATCCTCAGTATGTTCACATGCCTGAGTCTGTATCTACTTGAAGGACAAAAATGCTGAGGAATTCTTATTTTATTTGCATCCTTTCTCCTAGGAATACTACTTGTAGCTACCATCAGCAACCATTTAACTAAGCCAAAGCTGAAGACTGAATTTGAAATCATAAAACATGTAAAGATTTCCTTCTTTCTTGGAACATTTTATACCTTGTTCCACACCTAAATAACTAAGCATCTATGAGTATATGGTTAAAGTGCCAATAATAAGCTAACTTTGGAACTGTAAGAATGGAGCTATTAGTTGATATTATTGATAAATCTCTGGTCTTATTCCTTGACCATCATGTTAAGGGAGGTGGGAAAGTAAAACATCATCAGTAGACTGGAATACATTTTTTCATCTATATAAAAAATATTCCTAACACCATTGCATTTTTCTATCAGGAGCTAGACTTTTGTTTGTAAACCTCAGTGTTGATCTTTCTTATTGATAAGCTTGGTTGTTACATATTTTTTGTTGTAGTCATAGTGAAGACTTTTGGTTGCAGTTCTGAAACCTAGTCTTACTAAACTGCCTTTAGAAATAAAGGACATTTATTGACTCATGGAACAGAAAAGTTTTAGTTAGGACTTCTTTGTTGGTGATCACCATATTGAACCTCTCATTCCATCATTTGATCAAACCAGTAGTGTTTCTTTTTATAATAGTTTTAATATAATCCAACTACTGAGTCTCATTGGGACAACTGGGATTACATGCTCATTGCTGAACCAGTAATTGTGGCCTATAGGATGGAACAGTGATTGGCCAGACTGGATCACATTCCTGTATCTGTCTTCCAAAGTTAGAAGGAAGAGCACACTCTCCAAAGGGGGCTGGGGGGGTGGGGGTGCTGGGAATCAGTGGCCATTATGTATGTAAAGTTTTATTTATGTAGATACTGAGCAAGTAAGATTAGATGATGCTACTTTGGAAGTTCTATTTTGACTATTTAAAACACTTTCATGTCTTTAATTAAAATAAGTTAAATTATCTCTGTCTGCCCCACATTTAATATGTATCAAGCCAGGCATACATATTCTTTTTTAATTTTTCTGAGCATGTGAATTGTGTGCAAGATTTTGAGAAAGTATCTGTAATATTTTATTAAATGATTTTCCTCACTCTGGGTAATAAACAGGTGATTTGACTTAGCAGAGTACAGGTGCTATTTTTAATACTTAGTGCTCTCTGGAGGTCTTCCAAATAATAATAGCATCTTTAAAAGCTTTGGATTCCCCCAAGGAGCAATAAAATTGTGCTGAGTATTGTCTGTGATAAATAACACATCTCCTTTCTCTTCCATATTCTTACTTGAGAAAGCTCCAGATTTCCTGACATTATCTGAGGGTTGACTGCCTAGTGAAGGTCAATACTTCTTTGTTCCATTACTGTATGTTACTTTGTGATCATATTGAGACAATGATAATATGACTTGCTTTTAATAACATTAAAAAATCATGGACAATAAAAGAATGAATATATGGAACAAGGAACACACCTGGAAATCTTATTTTCTAAAATTGAAATAGCTTAAATAGCTTAGTTTTTTCCTCACCAGTGGAGTTCAAGGCTACCAAGAGAACCAGAACTTGAAGAACCAAGATCCCAGAGAAAAGGAGCCACAGAGAACTGTGTTCAGCTTGTTATGTTTCCCTGAGGACTTGTTTCATACCCCCAAGAAGGGACAACAAATATAAAGTTCAAAACATCTAATGAGATAATAAAAATACAAAGCAGATATCATGGCAATATCTTACAAAGTTCAGGCCTTCTAAGGATGTAGGAACCTGATAAATACTCAGTGTTCTTAATTGGGTCCCTGAAGAGCTATGTCCTATGATTAAGATAGTCTGGAACTATACTAGTCTTAGCTGGATGAAGATGACCTTCTGTACTCTCTATGCCTGCCAGAAGAAGATAACATGATTCAAAACATGTACAATTTCCATAAATAGTGAACTTGTCATTTACTACAAAGTAATAGACATGCCAGGAAACAAGAAGAAATGATCAAATTACCAAAAACAGAAAAACAGCACAAAGTAATAAATCCAGAAGTGATTCAAATGTTGGAATTATAAGCCACAGATTTTCAAACAACTAATTAATAAGTTCAAGAACACACAGAGAATTTCAGCACAGATCTAGAAATCATCAAAGGAATCAGATGAACAACTTAAAATTACAGTAAATGAAATTAAGAACTCAGTAGATGGGGTTAGCCACAGGTTAGACATATCAGAAGAAAAGAATAGTGGCACAGAAGATTGTTTGGTAGAAAATAATTAGATTGAAGTACAGATCAGGAAAAATCAAACAAAATAAGATAAAAATAAATGCAATTTCATAAGAGATTTATGGGATAATCTAAAGACTGGGTAAATAAAGACAGGGAAAGGGATTAGAGAGAAAATAGGTCAGAGACAATATTTGAAGAGATACTGGCCAAGAATTTTTCAAAATTAATGAATGATATTCAGCCACAGATTCAAGAAATTGTATAAGCAAAGAAAATCAAATAAAACATCGAGGCATATTATAGTAAAATTTCTTAAAAATCAAAGACAAATGGTAGCAAAATACAACAGTCACTAATATGGCATTATGTAAAAATGTGGATGTGTAACGATGTGATTCTGCAACTTGTATTTGGGGTAAAAAATGGGAGTTCATAACCCACTTGAATCAAATGTATGGAAGATGATATGTCATGAGCTTTGTAATGTTTTGAACAACCAATAAAAAAAAAGACAAATGAAAGAATCTTAAAAACATCCAAAGGAAAAAAGACACATTTTCAACTGAATACCAATTGGACTTACATCTTATTTTTAAACAGAAACAATGGAAGCTAGAAAACAATTAAATGACAAAGAGTACCAATATAATAATTACCAATCTTGAATTTTGTACCCAGTGAACATATATTTCAAAAAAATATTTTTATAATAATTAAAACTAAGAGAATTAAATACTAGCATGTCTACATTGAATCTATTAAAGGGAGCTCCTCAGTCAGAGTGAAATATTAAATCACTATTATCATCTTAAATCCAATTATAGGCATGGGAAATTTTTATTTCTTTTTTTTCACATGCCTTTTATTTTTTAATTTTTTTTATTGGTTGTTCAAAACATTACAAAGCTCTTGACATATCATATTTCATATATTAGATTCAAGTGGGTTATGAACTCCCATTTTTACCCCAAATACAGATTGCAGAATCACATCGGTTACACATCCACATTTTTACATAATGCCATATTAGTAACTGTTGTATTCTGCTACCTTTCCTATCCTCTACTATCCCCCCTCCCCTCCCATCTTCTCTCTCGACCCCATCTATTGTAATTCATTTCTCTCCGTGTTTTTTTCCCATTCCCCTCACAACCTCTTATATGTAATTTTGTATAACAATGAGGGTCTCCTTCCATTTCCATGCAATTTCCCTTTTCTCTCCCTTTCCCTCCCACCTCATGTCTCTGTTTAATGTTAATCTTTTCCTCCTGCTCTTCCTCCCTGCTCTGTTTTTAGTTTTTCTCATTATATCAAAGAAGACATTTGGCATTTGTTTTTTAGGGATTGGCTAGCTTCACTTAGCATAATCTGCTCTAGTGCCATCCATTTCCCTGCAAATTCCATGATTTTGTCATTTTTTAGTGCTGCATAATACTCCGTGGTGTATAAATGCCACATTTTTTTTATCCATTCATCTATTGAAGGACATCTGGGTTGGTTCCACAGTCTAGCAATTGTGAATTGTGCTGCTATGAACATTGATGTGGCAGTATCCCTGTAGTACGCTCTTTTAAGATCTTCAGTGAATAGTCCGAGAAGGGCAATAGCTGGGTCAAATGGTTGTTTCATTCCCAGCTTTCCCAGGAATCTCCATACTGCTTTCCAAATTGGCCACACCAATTTGCAGTCCCACCAGCAATGTACAAGAGTACCCTTTTCCCCACATCCTCGCCAGCACTTGTTGTTGTTTGACTTCATAATGGCTGCCAATCTTACTGGAGTGAGATGGTATCTTAGGGTGGTTTTGATTTGCATTTCTATGACTGTTAGAGATGGTGAGCATTTTTTCATGTACTTGCTGATTGATTGTATGTCCTCCTCTGAGAAGTGTCTGTTCAGGTCCTTGGCCCATTTGTTGATTGGGTTATTTGTTATCTTATTGTTTAATTTTTTGAGTTCTTTGTATACTCTGAATATTAGGGCTCTATCTGAAGTGTGAGGAGTAAAAATTTGTTCCCATGATGTAGGCTCCATATTTACCTCTCTTATTGTTTCTCTTGCTGAGAAAAAACTTTTTAGTTTAAGTAAGTCCCATTTGTTGATTCTTGTTATTAACTCTTGTGCTATGGGTGTCCTATTAAGGAATTTGGAGCCCGACCCCACAATAAGTAGATCGGAGCCAACTTTTTCTTCTATCAGACGCAGAGTCTCTGATTTGATATCAAGCTCTTTGATCCATTTTGAGTTAACTTTTGTGCATGGCGAGAGAAGGGGATTCAGTTTCATTTTGTTGCATATGGATTTCCAGTTTTCCCAGCACCATTTGTTGAAGATGCTATCCTTCCTCCATTGCATGCTTTTAGCCCCTTTATCAAATATAAGATAGTTGTAACTATGTGAATTAGTCTCTGTGTCCTCTATTCTGTACCATTGGTCCACCCACCTGTTTTGGTACCAGTACCATGCTGTTTTTGTTACTATTGCTCTGTAGTATAGTTTGAAATCTGGTATCGCTATGCCGCCTGATTCACACTTCCTGCTTAGAGTTGCTTTTGCTATTCTGGGTCTTTTATTTTTCCATATGAATTTCATGATTGCTTTATCTATTTCTATAAGGAATGCCATTGGGATTTTGATTGGCATTCCATTAAACCTACAGAGAACTTTTGTAATTATCGCCATTTTGATGATGTTAGTTCTGCCTATCCATGAACAGGGTATATTTTTCCATCTTCTAAGATTTTCTTCTATTTCTCTCTTTAGGGTTGTGTAATTTTCATTGTATAAATCTTTCACCTCTTTTGTTAGGTTGATTCCCAAGTATTTTATTTTTTTTGAGGATATTATGAATGGGGTGTTTTTCCTCATTTCCGTTTCAGAAGTTTTGTCGCTGATATACAGAAATGCCTTTGATTTATGCGTGTTGATTTTATATCCTGCCACTTTGCTGAATTCATTTATTAGTTCTAGTAATTTCTTTGTAGATCCTTTTGTGTCTTCTAGGTATAGGATCATATCATCTGCAAATAATGATAATTTAAGTTCTTCTTTTCCTATTTTTATGCCTTTAATTTCTTTTGTCTGTCTAATTGCTCTGGCCAGTGTTTCGCAAACTATATTGAATAGAAGTGGTGATAGAGGGCATCCCTGTCTTGTTCCAGATTTTAGAGGGAATGCCTTCAATTTTTCTCCATTCAAAATGATGCTAACCTGAGTCTTAGCATAGATAGCTTTTACAATGTTGAGGTAAGTTCCTGTTATCCCTAATTTTTCTAATGTTTTGAACATAAAGGGATGCTGTACTTTGTCGAATGCTTTTTCTGCATCTATCGAGAAGATCATATGGTTCTTATCTTTGAGTCTATTGATGTGGTGAATAACATTTATTGATTTCCGTATATTGAACCATCCTTGCATCCCAGGGATGAATCCTACTTGATTATGGTGCACAATTTTTTGATGTGTTTTTGTATCTGATTCGCCAGAATTTTATTGAGGATTTTTGCACCTAGGTTCATTAGAGATATTGGTCTGTAGTTTTCTTTCTTTGAGGTGTCTTTGTCTGGTTTCGGAATCAGGGTGATGTTGGCCTCATAGAATGAATTTGGAAGAGCTCTCTCTTTTTCTATTTCCTAAAATAACTTGAAAAGTATTGGTATTAATTCTTCTTTAAAGGTTTTGTAAAACTCTGCTGTATACCCATCCGGTCCTGGGCTTTTCTTGGTTGGTAGTCTTTTGATTGCTTCTTCTATTTCATCCATTGATATTGGTCTGTTCAAGTTGTGTGTATCCTCCTGACTCAGTCTGCACAAATCATATGACTTAAGAAATTTATCGATGTCTTCACTATCTTCTATTTTATTGGAATATAGGTTTTCAAAATAATTTCTAATTGTCTTCTGTATTTCTGTAGCATCTGTTGTGATATTGCCTTTTTCATCCAATATGTTAGTAATTTGAGTTCTCTCTCTTCTTCTCTTTGTTAGCATGGCTAAGGGTCTGTCGATCTTATTTATTTTTTCGAAGAACCAACTTTTAGTTTTGTTAATTTTTTCAATAGTTTCTTTTGTTTCAATTTTGTTGATTTCCACTCCGATTTTAATTATTTCTTGCCTTCTGCTACATTTGCTGTTGTTTTGCTCTTCCTTTTCTAGGGCTTTGAGATGAAGTGTGAGCTCATTTATTTGTTTGTTTTTTCTTTTTTGAGGAATGACCTCCAGGCGATGAATTTCCCTCTTAAAACTGCTTTCATTGTGTCCCATATATTCTGATATGTTGTGTCTGTATTTTCGTTTATCTCTAAGAATTTTTTGATTTCCTCCTTTATGTCTTCTGTAACCCATTAATCATTCAGTAACATATTGTTTATTTTCCATGTGATGTAGGAATTTTCCTTCCTTCTTTTATCATTGATTTCCAGTTTCATTCCATTATGATCAGATAAAATGCATGGTATTATCTCCACCCCTTTATATTTACTGAGAGCTGCCCTATGGCATAACATATCATCTATTTTTGAGAAGGATCCTTGTGCTACTGAGTAAAAAGTATATCCACTTGATGATGGTTGATATATTCTATATAAGTCTAGGTTATTTATTGTGATATTGAGTTCTATAGTTTCTTTATTCAACTTTTGTTTGGAGGATCTGTCCAATGGTGAGAGAAGTGTGTTGAAGTCACCCATAATTATTGTGTTGTGGTCTATTTGATTCTTGAACTTAAGGAGAGTTTGTTTTATGAACATCGCAGCACCCTTATCTGGTGCATAAATACTGATAATTGTTATGTCTTGTTGGTGAATGGTGCCATTTAACAGTATATAATGTCCTTCCTTATCCCTTTTGATTAACTTAGTCTTGAAGTCGATTTTATTCGATATGAGGATGGCCACCCCTGCTTCCTTACGAGGACCGTGTGTGTGGTTTATTTTTTCCCAACCTTTCACCTTCAGCCTGTGTATGTCTTTTCCAATCAGATGTGTCTCCTGGAGGCAGCATATTGTTGGATTTGTTTTTTTAATCCATGTTACCAGCCTATGTCGCTTTATTGGAGAGTTTAAGCCATTAACGTTTAGAGTTACTATTGCTATATGGTTTGTACTTGCAGCCATGTTTGATTATTTATCTTTTTTTTTAAATTTAGTTTGTTTCTCCATGATTAGCTTTCCCCCCACCCTCTGTCTTTACTGAGGTACTTCTCACTGTTGTTTTTGGTTATTGTTTTTCATTTCTTCCTCGTGTAGTGTTTTGCTCAAGATGCTTTGCAGTGCTGGTTTTCTGGCTGCAAATTCTTTTAACTTTTGTTCATCATGAAAGATTTTTATTTCGTTGTCGTACCTGAAGCTTAATTTTGCTGGATACAAAATTCTTGGTTGGCATCCATTGTCTTTCAGTGTTTGAAATACATTGTTCCAGGATCTTCTTTCTTTCAGCGTCTGTGATGAAAAATCCATTGTTAACCTTATTGGTTTACCCCTGAATGTAATCTGTCTCCTTTCTCTTGTAGCTTTTAATGTTTTCTCTTTGTTCTGTATATTGGATATCTTCATAACAATGTGTCTTGGCGTTGGTCTACTGTGATTTTGTATGCTTGGTGTCTTGTATGCATCGAGAATTTGTATATCCGTTTCCTTTTTTATTTCTGGAAAGTTTTCTATAATTATTTCATTCAGCAGGTTGCTCATTCCCTTGGTTTGAACCTCTATACCTTCCTGTATCCCAATGACTCTTAAGTTTGTTTTTTTATGTTATCCCATATCCCGTGGATGTTTTTCTCGTGATTTTTTTGCCAGCCTTTCTGAATTGGCTAGACTCTTTTCAAGGTGGTATATTTTGTCTTCATTATCTGATGTTCTGGCTTCTACTTGCTCCACTCTGTTAGTGATACTCTCATTTGAGTTTTTAATTTGGTTTATAGTTTCCTTCATTTCTAGAATTATTGTTTGATTTTTTTATAATCTCTATCTCCTGATAAAGATGCTTATTTGCTTCTTTCATCTGTTTGTCTAATTCATTTTCAATGTTTTTTTTCTCTGTTTGAATTTGCTGTCTCATATCCTCTTTAAGATTCCATTCCATCTGTCTAAGGTATTCCTTGAGTTCTTTATTTGGCCATTTTTCTGATGCCTCTAGATCCTCCTGAATATTTAGGCTGTCCTGCATTGTTTGTACTCCTTTTCTTCCTTGCTTTTTCATGCTGCTTATGTTACTTCTTGTTCTGTTTGATTGCTGAGTTACTGTTTACTCCTATAAATTTATTTGATGCTATTGCCATTGGTTTCAATGAAGTTATCTCCTCTGCCGCATTCTGGTGACGTCAGTTCTCGGGCATGGTGGTATCCCCGGAAATTTTTATTTCTGATGGGATAAAAACTCAGTAAAAAAAATCTAGTGGCTGCCTCATGTGTAAATAATTTTTAAGGGAAAATGGCAAAATCCATTGCAAGCTTTGGAGATGAAAAATGTATAACACACACACAAAGTTCAGAAAGGATTTACCATGATTTTATGCTAATAAACTTCAAAATTTAAATGAAATCATTAAATAAAATTTCTTGATATAATACATGTTATGAATTGATGATGCATACACTAAAAAGATTATCTTTGTAATTATACATCTTCCCACAAAGTAAAAACAAGACAAGTATACTAGCAAATTCTTTTTCAGCATTTACGGAAGAAACAATACCAGTCTATCTACAAACACACTTTAGTAGGTCAGTACAAACTTGACTCCCCCAAAAGAAAGGTATTGTTTTAGTCAGTTTTTTCCCTGCTATGAGTAGAGGACCTGGCCAAAATAATTGTAGAGGAGGAAAGGTTTATTTGAAGGCTCACGGCTTCACATTCCATGGAAGGCCAGCTCCTTCCTTGGGGCTCAAATGAAGCAGAACATCATGGTGGAACAGTGTGAGAGAGGGAAGCAGATCACATGGTGGTCAGAAAGGAGAGAGAGAGAGAGAGAAAGAGAGAGAGAGAGAGAAAGAGAGGGGGGGACTGACTCTACTTGCCAGATACAAATATATACCCCATAACAACTCCCCAATTTCCACCTCCTCCAGTTGAACCCTACCATTTCAGTTACATTCAGTTAATTCCTATCAGAGGATTAAATCATTGATTGGGTTAATACTCTTAAACTCAATAATTTCTCCTTTGAACCCACTTGCATTTTCTCACAAGTGAGCTCTTAGGGGATCCGTCATATCCAAACCTTAACAGGTATTAAAAGAAAGGCAATTCCCAATTCACTTTTCCTTATGAAGATACGTGGAAAAATTCTAGCCAAAATGTTGGCAAATCAAATCTAGTGATATACAAAAAAAAAAAAAAAGATAATAAAAGTATCACTATCATGTTAGATTTATTCCAGTAATGCAAGTTGATTATTGGAAAATGAGTCAATGTAATTTATCACATTAGTAAAGTAAAAGCAAAAACAAAACAAAAATATAATCATGTCAGATGAGGAGGAAAATGATAAAATTGAACAGTCATTCATTAATGGCAAAAATTCTCAGTGACATCAGAAGAACTTCCTTATAGAAGAACTTCCTTAATCAGATAAATTTCAACTGCAAAAAAAAATCTATAGCAAACTTCATATTTAATGTTGAAATTCTAACAACTTTGTTGAGATACTGAATAAGTATATCTATTATTTTCACTTCTGCTAATCCTTGTATTGGAAACCAATTCAGTATAATTTTAGGATGGTTAAGATTCTATATTTTTAAAAAGCTACAGAGTGATTCTGTACAAGATAGTCCAGGTAGTCTGAGATGTGATAATGCTTCTTAAATTGGAAAAGTCTGAGGAGCTCATATCTGCTCTCCAATGGGTCTTCCATTCTGGAAAATTATTGAATCAGATTAGATGGGGATTTTGCCATTTTCCCTTAAAAATTATTTACACATGAGGAACCACTGGATTTTTTTTACTGAGTTTTTATCCCATCAGAAATAAAAATTTCCCCATGCATATTATAACTACCTCTATTTGCCTATAATTGGATTTAAGACGATAATAGTGATTTAATATGTTCCTTTTGTATAGTGGTGTTCAAATGCAGGCCTTTTGCAGTGTCAGTGTTAATATGTAGATATGTACTAGGTAGTAGTCTGGTCATGAGTGTAGAAAAATAAATATAATGAAAGTCTAATGAAGTGCATTTACTGTCTACGATAATTTTGCCCCCTACTCTCCTGGCCTACCAAACAGATTTGGCATTTTCTTCATCTTGTCTTTCATATCTGCTTTTTTTAAATAGTTACTTTTCAGTTGTAGTTGGATGCAATACCTTTATTTTATTTATTTTTATGTGGTGCTGAGGATTGAACCCAGGGTCCTGCACATGCTAGGTGAGTGCTCTACCACTGAGCCACAACCCCAGCTCCTCATATCTGCTTTTATATCCTACTACTTTTGTTACAAAATTATACCAGTTCTTAAAATTCAAATAATACATAAAACAGAAAAGGAGAAATCCGGGTCTGGGATTGTAACTCAGTTCTAGAGCACTTGCCTAGCATGTATGAGGCACTGGATTCAATCCTTAGTACCACATAAAAAAATGAATAAAATAAAGGTATTGTGAAAACACATTGTATTATTAAAAAAAAAAGAAGAAGAACAGAAATCCCCTATACTTCAAAATCATTTCTCAGAAGTATCCATTGACATTTTTGTCCTTTTTCAACTATGTTTTTATGTGTATGATTGTGTATTGTTGTCCAAGAGTCATCTACTTGCTTTCTAATCTTTCAAAATTCAAGTGTACAGAAATCAAGGTTTTATCCTTCCTATTGAATTTGATAAAACAAATCAATATTCCAAAGTCTTAGGTATTTTCAGTGCCCATTATTTTACCATGCTCTGCTTTTTCTTTTGTTTTGTTTTAAGGAGTTAAGCAACACTTTGGGGAGAGAGTGATTACCAACGATATAGTGTAGCAGCACTGTTTGTACTTATGTTCTCATCTTGAGTGAATCATTTCTAGGACCTAGAAGCCCATATACCTGTGCTGATGGGAAATGAGAGAGGAGGTGTGCAAAGCAAACTAAGAATAACAAACTTAGAATAACAATAATATATGTATCAAACTAAGAATAACATATGTATCAATAATGTCAATAATATGTATCAAACTAATAATATACTTTAACAAAAAGACACTGCATATTTAATGTAAAACATAGTTTTAAGTTTTTTATTCCTTTATTCCATAATGTATAAACATCCCAATACTGACCATTGTGGAATATGATTAAGAATCATGGTACAAAAAAAAAAGAATCATAACTATTTTTAAAAGAGAGATATTGTATCAACTGAGATAAATCTTCCAGGTTATAGTAAAAAAACTCATTAGCTGATCTGGTAGTACAACTTATAGATCATCAAATAATGCGCTTGGAATTTTATATATAAAATAAATCTAATGCCCTTATCCAATTCATTGCCAACTCCTAAATCTCCCTCAGAGAGGGAGTTGTCATATTTCACCATATTCACCTTTTTATTGGAAATTATCAAAATTACTGCAATGGCCTCCTAATGGATCCCCTCCCATCTACTTGGACAATACATTCTGCATACTAAAGTTTGAGGGAGATTTCAGAATCTGAAACCGATTATGTAGCTCTCTTGGTAGAAGTTATTTATTTCTATCATTCAAAAAGCTAACAAGGAAGGTCGTTCTTTCTTGACTTTTCTTATCTCTTTCTCCCCTAGTGTCTGAACTCCAATTACGGTGCCCTTTGTCTTCCTTAAAATCAGTTTTCTCCTTCTTGGCACAGGGCCTTTGCACATTATTATTCCCTTGTTTTCTTCATCTCCTAATTAATTCCTTCTCTCCAGATTTCAACTCAAATGTTTTCTTCTCTCTAGAATAAGTTATATCCCTTTTAGAGTCTCTTACTGGCACCTTCTATTCTGTGTGTGTTGTTTCTTGACTGTTTCTCCAACAGGACTGTGAGTTCTGTGAGTTCAGGGGTCATGTGTCTTTCTGTCCAACTACCAGTTCAGACTGGCATATGCTTTTTTATTTTTATTTTTTGAAATCACAAAAGAATATGTACAAATTTGTAACTGTAATGGGAAATAAGATTATTGTGGCTAAAGATGTTATGACCTATAACTAATTATAAGAAATAACATCAAAGGGAAGTCAATGGAATAACTTCTGAAAAAACATAAACTGAAGGACTAAATGTTCAAATTGGGTAACCAAGAGGTTAAGAAGTAGACACATGGGAACACACCCAGTAAGTGACAGAATTTCAGCCTGGATTTGTCTGATAGCATGAGTATCCCTAAGAGTATTTACAGGCCAAAACCCTTAATGTAAATACATATGTATGGAAAAGCTGTTGGATGCTCTGGCTCTTCCTGAAAATTCACAAGGATCATTACAGATGTTAAATATTGGCAATTCCTGGAGTAATGTAACATAATACCCCTTGCCCTTGGTACTACACATGAATGGAATCCATCTTGGCAAATGCTGCTATACATTTCTTCATTTATCTATTTGTTTTTAGTTTTCTTTTCTTCCTTACTACATGGATCATAATCCCTTTGCTAGACAAAGTCTTTCCAAAGAGGATGTTTGCCAAATACTTCTTTAGCTGGAATGACAAGTAAAGCCCTTCCCACCCTACCCGCCTCCATTGAAGATAAAACATTGTCTTTTAAAGTTAATTTGTCATAACTTAGGGTCAAGTGTTCAAAGAAATAGACCTCATTTAATCTTATTTCTGTCTCAGATATACTTATTGCCTTGAAATTATGCTCTACTCTCCCCACAGTTTTTAGGCTACTAACTGCACATGATAAAGAGCCACCCGACCTGGATTAGCAGTAAAAATTGGAACACTGCAAATATTTTTCATGGGAAAAGGGAGACATTTGGTCAAACTCAGTCTCATTACCAATGATACAAAATACCAGTGTCACCTTCAGTAATTACTGGAGAATAAGACTTAACTATAAATCATGGTACTTTTTTTTTCTATTTCATTTTTAGCTTATTTCATTTAAAAATTAATTCCTGCTAAACAGTTCTCAGTGCTAGGGAAATTTGCCAAGACTTATTTCTTCAGAATGGATCATAAGTCTTTGCAAGACATGCATATACTACACTTCTCAAATTTCTCATAAGTTTAAATATATGGATTTTATGTCTTGAGTAGAGAATTTTACCAGGCCCTGTTCTTTCATACTAGGTATATTTATATCTATATCAATACAGGTATATTGGGGGGAAATCTATGCATATCTAGAAGCTGACAGAAGGTGGCTTTAAGGATTTTTAGGTCAAATTTGACTAAATATTCCCCAAAGCCCACAAGTATATGATTTTGAGTTTTTAACAATTTTCAGCAGAATACATGTAATTCTCATTTGAGTAAAAGGCTTTAAATGTTTGATTGACAATCTTAGAGTTCACACAAAAGAATGGGGAAGAATTTAGTATAAATTTAACATTTTTCAGTTAATTTTCTGTTTTTAAATAGAAATCAATATTTTTTACTAAATTTTTATAATTAAATATTCATGGGTTCATCCTGACAAAATCATGCATGCATAGAACCTGACCCATTCCACAAAAATAGTTTTGAGTGTGTCCAAACACATGTATTTATTTTAATTTTTCATATGTTGTTTTTGTTGTACATGACAGTAGAATGTATTTTAACATATATACATGGAGAATAACTTTCAATTTTCAACTACACACGTTTAGTCAACAAACGGGCTGGTGGGACAGATAGGGGGATTAGACATTTTCCAGGTTTCAAGGTTAAGCCAAATAGGTTTTTTTTGTGTGTGTGCATATGAGGAGTTAGGCAGACAGCAATGGGCGGGAGGTTGGTCAGGTGCTGTGTGAACACCCATGGGGGCCTTAGATTGAGGACTCAGACTGGGTTTCATAGAGGAAGTGGCATCTGAGCTGAGACTTCTGTGTTTCACAGTTTTTTATGGTGAAGCAATTAGCACAGAAGGCCCTGTGTCATCCTTAGTTAGCTGAAAAAGGAATCTACAGTTGTTTTGTAATGTGTATCTTTTTATCTTTTGATGGCAGGTAGCAGTTTTGGCTGTGGACAGAAAACAAGGAGAAGATGGTGTCAAATTTTTCTAGCTCCAGTGTGTTGGTCTGATTTAATTTTTTTAACCGCTTTTTTCTATGAACCCATTCAGAGCCACAAGACAATTATCTCTGCCCAACTTAGTATATCATCTTGTACAAGACACTTTAAAATATTTAACAGCAGTGCATGTTGTATGTGAGAGGGCGTATTGAAGAGTAGCAAGTAATCCACACTCTGAGTGACTGCTTCTATGTCCACCTAAAAGGCTGGCATCTACAGCCATGTTTTCCTCATGTGAACCCTCTGACGTGGAATCAAAACACTTCAATTTTTGTAGGACACTGTGGCCTAATATGACCTGCAAATATGTTTAAAAAAATCAGGAATTTTCACTGAAAATCTGGATTATCTTGCCAGAGTGGATAAAAGCATGCTTTCTGTTTCAGGCCCTTTTCTTCCAGCGTCTGGTCAGCTTCACACTTTTAGTTTTCCTGCCTGGTCTCTATAGGTGTTGGAATTGGTAATTTATTGTATACAATTGTGTCAATTAGGCCAGGTGTGGACAGATCTTGACCTTGATTGAATTAATCACAATTTTTTCCTCTGGGCATTTTGAAATTATATATTATAAATCAGTATACTACTTGGCTTATAATTAGGCTGCAAAGATACCAGTATTTAGTCATATTAATGCCAAAGCATAGAAAGCACATGGAAAGGCAATGAGGGAAAGGTTACTCAAACAGGTAGAGACATAGGACCTTATAGCCCCAGAGACAGTGAATATATCAACCTTAAATCTGAGTTACTTCCCACCTCCTGCCTGTGGTTTCTCAGGGAGCCTGACTGTATTTCCTACCCTATTTGTTACTAGGATATACTTCTAGAAACCCCTTTTATTTGAGCTCTTCAAGTGGGTTTTTGTTTCTTGTAAATGAATGAATCTCACTTGAGGCTTACGTGTCATTTTGTGATACTTTTGTTTGAATGGGGGAAATTAAGCTTTAGGTTTCCAATAATTTTCATGAATACTCTAGTTGAATTACAACAAAATATTGTAATCATAGAACAGGGTATTCTGGTTAACTATTAATACTCTGAACTATTGTAGTTGCATTAGCAGAAAAAAATCTTGTCATTATTGCATAGGGTTTTGACCTTTAGAAATGTTTGGCATCAGCCTTTCCAGTTCTTGAGTAGACTAGAAATAAGTTAGAATGATTCATCTTTATCTTGGTATTTTATATAATATTTTGAATTTATAAAAAATATACTGGGGTATATAATAAACTGAATATTTGCAAGTCACCATTCTGCTGTAACTACAGAATTATTATGTTGCCATTTCAGTGTGTTCCTTCCTTAATTTTGTTTAGTTAAATTAAAAAGTCAATTGTACAGGATGAATTGATAAATTGTTCATATCAGCCTACCATGACTTATGGACAACTACTGAATTTGATTTAATATTTTTGTAAGATTTACAAAAGTGATTTTAATTTTGGTTTTAAGACCCCATTTAGTTTTAGATTGAATCTTGAAGGACATGCCAATAAGAGAGAGAATTACTTTGATCGGTAAATCAAATACAACCTTCTCTATTTAATTTTATTTTTAGGACAAGTCTGTAAATTTGGTAGTGTTTATTGGGAATACCTTTGAAAAAGTATTTTAAGTCCATTTCATGGCTCCATGGTTAAGAATTGAGTGATCAGTTAACGATGTCTGCTTGGGTGTGTATAACGGGAAAAGGACATACTTTCTAGTCTTTCCTGTGATTATCTTGAAACTATCTTGATCTTTCAGATATTATCAAATTTGCAATTAACCCCTTTGGGAAAACCAAATTCATAGTGTGTTCAAAAGTTGAACATCACATAATTGTGCTCATTTTTAGGGGGTGATTTATCATGTCTCCACTTCACCACAGTTGATGCTTTTCTTGAAACTATCTAAAATAACCCATTTCTTTGGTAAAGCATATTTCACCCTCATTATTGGACCCCCAAGCCAGAAAATAGATAAAATGTCTTTTGGTGACCTTGGTTTCAAGGTTTTGGATTCAGTTTTACATACATAGATCTTATCTGCTGTAATTTAAAACAATTAGAATAGTGAAGCTTCTTAAGACTCTTCAGAGCTTATTAAACACTATTTTAAAGATAACATCATTCCTTGTTTCTTCATTTATGAATGTTTGGTGAGGAAATGGTCATTAAAGGCTTCAAATTCCAATTGAATAATGTGTTCTTAAAAGTAGCTGCCAAGTGTAAATACCACTAATATACATTCATGCATATGATAGTACATAAATAACCAGGAAAGGCATAGCAAAGGTCAATCAATTATGTATGGGTCAGAATGCTTTCCATCTGGATTGAGTCATTTTAGCAAATGACATCATGTGTCCTTTGGAGTCTATTGTGAAATGTGGCTTGAGTCATTATAAATTGGCTTCTTCTCTGGGTTACCAGGATGGCAGAGGCAAGGCTCAATAAATAAAAGTATCGGACTCTGCGGGAGCAGATTTACATAATTAAGGCACAGTGATGAAGGTTTCTCATTCTACAGAAAACCGTTGTGCCCCATCAACCAATTTCTAGTTTCTTATCCCTCTTGGTTGATTTTTTTTTTTTTTTTTGTAAGACTTGAAGACAAAAGAGTTGGAACTGAGCCAAATGCTCTTTATATAACTGCAGTGGATATTTTTCCATGAAATTGCTAGCAGGGAATCAATAGTAATGTATCTGGCACCCTTCTAATCTCTTCTAACTTCACCATTGCTCTTCTGGGCTACTTATAAGTTTGTTTTTAATTTTTACTTTGCTCTCATAGGGAGTGGTCATACCAGATTGTCAGACCCTAGAGTGACTGATGGGGTGGGATGCTGTATGGATGGGAAGGGATGTTGGCATTTTCCAGTTGGCACAACAGGAACTGAATTTAGCTTATAGATCAAGTGATAAAAGGAGCTGCCAAGTCCAGTCATTTCCAATTACTCAAGGCTTGAGGAAGTAAATGTTACTTCACAGAATTTAATGTGTGACTTCACCCCCACCCCACCCCTGCCCTTCAAGATATTTTGGAAATGTTAAAAAGTTGTTAACTTTTTAAAAAAAGTAAGATAGCTTGGAATGAAGAGGAACTTTCAGTAAAAATTTCTGTTATGATTTATAGGCATTTATAGCTGGAATCTAAGTGGCATTTATAGTTGGAATCTAAGTTTAATTTGAATCTTGGGAAGTTCGAGAAAGGCCTGGTATCTTTGGCAAAGATGAAAGGAAATGGTCCTTCCTTTGGAGAGCTGATAATCTAGTGGGAGGACAGATATTGCAAATAGATTATCACAGTGTAGATGATGGCTGCTCTAATAAGGGATATGTGTGAGTGTTTATATGTGGCAGTTATTTTTACTATATTATCCTTTACTTATGTTTCTGGGTTGTAAATGAACATGTCTGAGAAACATGTCCATACTTGTTCTTATTTTCAAGAATGAGAGTACCTTCCAGCATTCAAGATGGCAACTACAGGGGAGGTAAAATATTATTTTCTCTTAGAGTTTTTTTTTGGGGGGTGGAGGGGTGGGGAGGGTGGGGAGGCTGGGCTTTTGAATTAAACTGACATAAACAGATTAATAGAAGAAAATCATACAAATTTATTCAAGTTAAGCTTCATATGACTGAGAGTCCACCATAAGGAAATGAAGAATCAAAGAAATGGGAAAATCTTTAGATTTTGTATTCTGTTGAACAAAGAGAGTCAGTTGTGGAAAAAGCAATTGAATTATGTGGGGAGAATAAATCATAAGAAGCATTATTTTAACAAGGTCTATTTGTATAAAATTCTCTTGTTCTTAACTTCCCATCCTTGATGATAAGAATGTTACTTTCCTTCTGATATAGAGAGGACATCTTTTGAACTGAGATTTCATCTGCTTTCAGAAAGAAAAAGAGGAGAGTCAATGTGCCCTTCTTGTACCTATTGGGTTTTTTTTTATTTATTTTTTTATTGGTTGTTCAAAACATTACATAGTTCTTGATATATCATATTTCACACTTTGATTCAAGTGGGTTATGAACTCCCATTTTTACCCCGTATACAGATTGCAGAGTCACATCAGTTACACTTCCACTGATTTACATATTGACATACTCATGTCTGTTGGATTCTGCTGCCTTTCCTATCCTCTACTATCCCCCCTCCCCTCCCCTCCCCTCCCCTCTTCTCTCTCTACCCCCTCTACTGTAATTCATTTCTCCCCCTTGTATTATTTTTCCCTTTCCCCTCACTTCCTCTTGTATGTAATTTTGTATAACCCTGAGGGTCTCCTTCCATTTCCAAGCAATTTCCTTTCTCTCTCCCTTTCCCTCCCACCTCTCATCCCTGTTTAATGTTAGTCATCTTCTCATGCTCTTCTTCCCTACTCTGTTCTTAGTTACTCTCCTTATATCAAAGAAGACATTTGGCATTTGTTTTTTAGGGATTGGCTAGCTTCACTTAGCATAATCTGCTCTAATGCCATCCATTTCCCTCCAAATTCTATAATTTTGTCATTTTTTAATGCAGAGTAATACTCCATTGTGTATAAATGCCACATTTTTTTTATCCATTTGTCTATTGAAGGGCATCTAGGTTGCTTCCACAGTCTTGCTATTGTGAATTGTGCTGCTATGAACATCGATGTAGCAGTGTCCCTGTAGCATGCTGTTTTTAGGTCTTTAGGGAATAGACCCAGAAGGGGAATAGCTGGGTCAAATGGTGGTTCCATTCCCAGCTTTCCAAGAAATCTCCATACTGCTTTCCAAATTTCATCCTTGCGCAGGGGCCATGTTAATCTTCTCTGTATTGTTCCAATTTTAGTATATGTGCTGCCGAAGCGAGCACAAAGGGTTTTTTTTTTTAATCTTATTTTCTTATTTTTTTTTTTTGGTGGGGTTCTTTTTTTTTTTTTTTTTTTTTTTTTGGTCTTTTTTGGAACTGGGGGTCGAACCCAGGGCTTTGCAAATGCAAGGCAGACGCTTTGCCACTGAGCTACATCCCAGCCTCCTATTGGTTTTTTATAAGTGCTTTTAGTTCAAAATAATATTTTGTCAAAATGCATGTTTTACTCAGCTTTGGGATCTGTGACCAAAAGACTGGATAATAACAATGGAGAGGAGGAAAAGTTTATTTGGGCTCATGGTTTCAGAGGCAGCTGGCTTCATTGCTCTGGGCTGAGGTGACACAGAATATCATGGTGGGAGGGCTTGGGGGAAGAAGGCAGCTCGGGATGTGATAACCAGAAGTAGAGAAAAAGAGAGCTCTGCTCATGGTGACAAACTATAAGCCCCAAAGGCACCCTCAATGACCCACTGCTTCCAGTCACACCTACCTGCCTGCACTTACCACCCAGTTAACCCATCAGTGGATTAATTCACTGATAAGGTTAAGGCTCTCCTGATCCAATCAATTCACCTTTGATCTTGCTTGCATTTCCTCACACATGAGCTTTTGGGGGACACCTCATGACTAAAACATAACTGCATCTTTTGAGATAACATAGTTTGCTCCCCTTTATTACCCGATCTTTTGGCTATTCAGGAACAATGTAGCTGCCCTGCTTCTGGAATGGCACTTATTATTCTGAATGCCATCCAAAATTTTAGTTCAATTTCAGTGAGCCTCGATAGATTCTTAGGTCTTATTCTTTTGGTTGTATGTACAGGGATATAAAAGCAAATGGTTAAAAGATGAATAAATAGACCAGATTTTAATTGTTACCTATGGTACCGAACAATTGATTGCATTACTTAGTGTTCTTTCCGCCATTATTATGGTTGAATGAGATTACATTTTGTGGTCATGACTTGATGAACTGATTGATGTGGTATAGAAAGATAAAAACAAGGATTTTCTCCGCTCCATTCAAACAGACCTTTCCCTTTATTTGAGGGAAAGAACCTTGCAAATC
This sequence comes from Spermophilus citellus, assembly GCF_964194105.1. Lineage (NCBI taxonomy): Eukaryota > Metazoa > Chordata > Mammalia > Rodentia > Sciuridae > Spermophilus > Spermophilus citellus. The sequence goes on along the minus strand of NC_138184.1, from coordinate 54,345,521 downwards.
TGTAAGTGATTATTAATGAAGAAAAATCTCTCTCCCATGTTTTGTTTGTTTGTTTGACCCCATTCAGTTCATCCTTCTTAAACAACTTCCACCAGAGTTTTCTAAACATCATTTAGCTGAATATTAATGTTTAATTATATGATAAAGTGGTAAAAGTCATTAGGAGTCAATAGACCTGCATTTTGGTCCTTGTTTCACGATTGAGAAGCTGATGAATGTCAGGCAAGATACTTTACTTCTCTGGAATTACCTTGTTTCCCTTCCATCTGATCACAGCTCTCTTCATGTTAGGAATTGTCAGTGCCTGCTGGAGTACCGGCACTGTAGTATATCTTAAATGTTTCCAGAAATAAACAGTGTATGTTTAAAGTACTGAAAATATTAATAGCATTAAGCAATTCTAAGAATTCTATTATCGGCATGTTTTCTTTGCCCATTATCTTGTTCCTTAGATGAACTGCGACTCTTAGTCTCCAGATTTCTCTTGAAGTATACTAAAGCTTCTTTTTCTTGTATCCAGCATTATTTTCTTATCACAAAAATAACATATTTAGGTAAAAATATAAAGATCTATAGATAAGCAAAAAGATAAAAATAGAACCTCCTGAGTATCAGGAATACATTTGTCTGCTAATTGCAGAAAATCCAACCGGTGGTGACAGTCTCCAAGTCTTTAGAGGAAGTCTGTATATGGTGATTTTGCTTTTCTCCTGTTCTTAGCATGCTATTTCTTTTTTTCAGGGTCACAGTGAAGCTGGTACTCCTTCAGGCATCCTGTTTGTATTGGGAAGGTAGATGGTAAAGAAAAGAAGAATCCTTTAAATCAGGACACACACACACATACACACACACACACATACACACACACACACACACACAGTTCTCCCTAGCAGACTTTTTGTTTATGTTTCATTTTATAGAACTATTCCCAGTTATAAGGATTATTAGAGTGAAAGGGTTGTGAATCAAAGACAGGTTAGCCAATCAGTGTTTGCCAAACCTTTAGTCACATTATCCAAATATAACCATTGACAATAAATATGATAATATTGTGCCTACTGTTTTTGTAATGTACTTTTCCTCATTAACAATACCCAAAATTGTTTTTTACGGTATTAAATATTCTACTATATAATTTTCAGTCTGTATTATATTCTACTTTGACTATACCATAATTAATTTAAATAATATTCTTGTGTTTGACAATGAGTATTTCCAAGTTTCATTATAATAAGTAATATGGTAATGAATATCTGTGTAGATATCTTTTTTTGAGATCTTTTGACTTTCTTTCTTTCTTTCTTTCTTTTTTTTTGATTCACAAAAAAATCTGTGAATAACAATGCACAAACATAGTAACAGATATTTAGATCCCCCTTTATATAGTCTGAGAAGAATTTTTTACTAGCTCAAAAAATTTCAAATTGTCTGAAAGATGCAAAATCAGACATGGAATTGGTAAATTCAGAGGAAGAATGGGGAAATGACCCATTTTCTGATGTAATCCGTCTTATCCTTTCAGTTAAAACAGAGTAATGTGTTTTACTGGTTTGGTTAAAGGGTTCTAGAAGTTTGCAGATACGTGAATTTTCAGAATCCCTTCTGCCAGAAAATATAATTTCACTTAACATTGTGTTTCCTTTTGTGCAAAGATTGTCAAATGGGAGTGGGGAGGTGTTTTGTTCTATAGCTCCTCTGAGTATCAAGAGTTGAAAACCATCATGCACACCATCTGAAAGCAGAGGCCACTAAGAAAGTTTGACTCCCGGGAGAGTGCAAGTTAGGGAAAGTCTGATATTCTCCCTACCTCCTGCAACCACTTGTGTGGTGTTTGGGGAGGAAGTTAATTAACCCACCCTTTGCTTGTGTACAGTGGATCCTCAAAGCCAAGGTCAAGACAGAGAGTTCTGGAACTTGCTGAGCACATTACCTCTTATATCAGGGTTTTAAATGTCAGCACTTTTTCCTAATGTTTGCAAGAAATCCTAATAGAAAAGCTAGTCTGTACCCTGCTTTGATGATATCCAACTGTATGTTTCTTTTTTTAATGTTGCAAAATAAAGTAAATTTTTATGTGAATATTTTATGACCTTCTTTCTGTTTTGTGCCAGACAAATTGAGGGCAATGGAAACTGATGGGTTGTGAAGATAAAAGAGCAGTGTTGACCTTTTGGTAAATCATTCATCCTACTGCATTACCTGAAAGTGGTTTTCCAGTTGTAGCTCATATTTCTTAATCACTACATTTGACTCTCAATTCTACAGGGGCTGATTGTCTTGTTGTGGATTGCCTTTGGTTTTTAAAATTTTGGTTATTAAAAAAAATATAGCGATTACATTACCAATTAGTTCCTCCACCAGAGGGGGCATGTGGACAGAGAGAGGTGGTTGGAATTAATTCAATTTCTTTCTGCTGCTCTTCATTACTTGTCTCTCCCAAGTAGCTGAGATGGACTTAAGCAATCCATTTACCTACTCTCACTTTTTGAGAGTCTTCCTGTTCCATGGTGGCAGCCTCAGATTAGAAGAGTTAAGAAGTGTTGAAGGTAGAGCACCAACATCCATTTTGGTTTTCATGTTGGTCTAAGTTCCATTGGGGGAAACTGAAAAGGAGAGCAAGAATAGCCTTCATTCAATCCTGGTACTAGAAACTATGGAATTCATTAGAGTGGAAACATAAATCTATATCCTGGACCCAAAGTGGATTCTGAGGCTGGACATCTGGTAGACTGTGTCTTACCAGTGTTGTAGACCTCTACAGGCTCTTCAGTTCTTAAGCCTTCTGCTTGACTTTTGCAAAACCCTGGAGTTTAGATCCAAGAGTAATATATAAGACCTCTTTAGGGATGTGGAAGATAGGATGGATACTCAGCACATGGTCTAAGTGAGAACATCCAAATACAGATTCTTCCTGAAGGTTCAAGAGAAATTGACCTTTGTTTCCTATAGATTGACTCTAACCAGTTATAGTACTGTTCTGATTAACCTCACAGATTCTGTTTCTTAAATATGTATTTATGGTATATTAAACTAAGGACTCTGTCCCTTGTCTAGGCTAGAGAGTATTTTGATTATAATGAAATGAAAATTGGAGGCACTGAGATAAACTAAATCATTGTTTCTTTATTCCTAATCAAATGTAGTATCAAGCAATATTCAGATGATACCTGTACTGTGCTTGTCCCCTGCCTGAAATTGCAATTCTTCAATTAGGTGAGTGTTCTTAGGCTCCTGACTACCATTGTTCATTTGGTTAGTGAGTGCAGATAAATAGTGTTGCTTGTATTTAGCAACCAAGTTTTTGAATGCATAACCACAAGGCCATTCTGGACGTCTCTGCATATGGCTGGGTTTGTATGGAGGAGCAGCCTCTGACCACATTATTTTATCACCTTGTTAAGACAGAAATTATAGGCATGCAGTTTGTAGCCAGTTAGAATTCTTTTGCCTCCTTTTGGATATTTGCCCCATTTTGGATATCAAAGAACAACTTTCTTTATATTATTTTGTACATGAAATGCAAGAAATATGATTTCTAAAAAACGATAAAATCTCTTAAAAGGGAATTTTCAGAAGTTATATTTTTCTTCCTTTGTTAGAGATATAATATCCATCTTTGGGGAAAGTTACACTTAGGCCATTTCAGAAAAGTAGGCAATAGTCAAAGTCTATTAATACCAGATGCTTCTATAAGAAGGAATAATTTTTACTCAGTGGTGGTATTTCAGACTTTTGAAGAGTTTTTATTTTTTCAAATGTCTTCCATAACAATGTAGTACAGAATTTGGTCTGGGAGGAGGTTGAAATAAATTAAAATGAATTTTTGATCCTGTTTATTGAAAATGTAGATGTTATGAGCATGACTTCTGTCATCTTTCTGCTACAATCCTACAAACTTATCTAGACCCACACCTGCTCTTCTTTCACCTTTTACTCTTCTGATCTTTCAGTATGGTAATAACTAGACAAATGTAACTATTTACATTTAAATTAATGAAAAATTAAACAAAGCAAAAGACTTAGTTCTGCTGACATACTGCACTCATGTTAGAGGCTCAGTAGGGGATATTGGGATATTGGGTCTTTTAATAGATCACATGGATTACATTTACATCATAGAAATTTCTTTTGGACAGTACTACTTGATAGTCTCTTTATCTCTCTCCTTTTTCTTTCTTTCTTTCATCCTTTCTTGACATCAAACCAAGGGGCCAGTGTAATGCTAGACAAATGTTCTACCACTGAGCTACACCCCCAGCCCTTGCTTGATACTCTTGGCTACACATAATAGGGAGACTTCCTTGTTACTCTTTTATGCAGGGGCTATTTTTCCTCAGTGTCTAGCAGTGGGTTTGATAACCTTCATTCTAATTGTCACTTTAAAATACTTTTTTATACATAGAAGCACTTTTAAAGGACATATCATCAAACTATAATATGGCCTACTCTGTATTCTTTGAAGGTTTTACCTCCTAGCCTACGGTCTTTACATTCATCACTCTTCTGCATCATTTTTGGTAAAAGCCATCATATAGAAGAGACATAAATGGCCTCTTAGTTCCTTAAGTTTATCCCTTGTGAACTTTTATCTTGTGTTCATACCTCAAGTCAGTGGTTTGCCACCTAGTAATTTCCACTGTCCTAGGGAGTATTTACAAATGTAAGGAATGCTGCTAGCATTTAGAGAACAGAAGCTAATGATATTCAATGTCATTTAGTATGTGAGACTGAAACGCACATGAAGAATTATTTCACCTCAAATGCCAATTGTGATCTTGTCAAGAAACACTGTTTTGACCTTCAAAATGTTTTTGAAAGCTCTGCTTTCTCTGATCACCACTTCCTGACTTTCCAAGGAAGCTACCTCACATGATGTTAGCATCTCTACTCCAACTGGAGTTCCATGATCCCTTGGGGTTTCCAATCTGTTGACCTGTTGCTTTCATATATTATTCCTCAGCCACCTCATGCCCACTTTCTTCCCCCCATCTTAGAGGCCATGCTTCATCTCCTCCACATGTACATTCAACTCTTGCTCATCTCTGTTATCCTTATCTGGAAAAACTCTTTCTCTTGGCTTTCTGTCTACTTTGAGTCTAAATGCGATTGGATGGAGACGAATACAATTCTGCTGACTGCCTTACTTTATGTCCACAAGTATCAAGTGGATACTCGGCTCTCTGTGGAAATCCTATAGGTTTGCCTAACACTTCTACTCTCTGAATCAACTGTTGTATACCTTCTCTTTTACCTTCCCTTTCCAACCCCTACTCCCATTCTTCCACTCAGCTGATTCTGTCTCAGTCAGAGTAGACTACATCTACACCTCCAGTAAACTAACAAGTCTGAATTGGTACCCATCACTCCCATCTCCCTTTCTAGTACTCAAACAAACTGTATAAGACCCTGTAGTATTTCCCCATCATCCTCAGGAGTAAATCCAGTCTCTTTGCCATGACTTCAAGGCCCTTCAAGATTTTGCTTTTTTTTCCCCCTTCATTGCATACCTCTCTCACTGCATACCACTCTCTCCCTATGATCTATTCACTTCTTTCTTCTTTCATGCCCACTCCCTTCCTCCCTCCCACCCTTCCTTTTTTTCCTTCAGTTTTCTGAAAAGCTCAGTACCGTTTTTATTGGTGCCTTAAAGTTGTACATAATGGTGGGATTTGTTTTTACACAAACATGTGTACACATGCTATAACTATATAGCTTGGTCAATGTTATTCCCCAGTATTTCCCCCTTATCCCTCTCCCTGGTCCTTTTACTATACTGATTTGCCTTTATTTTCATGAGCTCCTTCACTACTTTTTTTCTGTCTAGCTTCCACAAATGAAATAACACATATGATTCTTTACTGAGTTTGACTTAGTTAGCTTAACATAATACTCTCAGTGTCATCCAATTTTCCCAGAAATGACATAATTTTATTCTTCTTTATGGCTGAATAAAGCTCCGGTGTACATATATACCACATTTTCTTTATCCATGCATTTGTTAATGGACACCTAGGCTGGTTCCCTAATTTGGCTATTGTAAATTGAGTTTTGTGCTACTATAAATGTGGGTATGCACTTATCACTAAAGGAGGATGACTTTCATTCTTTAGGATAGACAATGAGGAGTGGTATAGCTGGGTCATATGGTATTTCCATTCCTCACCTTTTGAGGAATTTCCATACTGATTTCCATTGCGATTGTACTAATTTACAGTCCCATCAACACACACTGCTTTTTCACTTTTCACATGTGTCAAGCTCATTCCTACATCAGCGTCTTTGTATTTGCTATTGATTCTGTCAGTCAGTCTTCCCCAGTAAATGTGTCTTTGCCTCCTACCATACTCAGGTTTCTACTACAATGTCATCTCCTGAGAGAATCCATTCTTCCTTCCCTGACCGCAGAAGTGGTCCTCTTCCCTATCATGCGATATCTCCTTGCTCTGATTTGTTTATTTTCATGGGACTTGCTTCATATTATGGATTCATTTTAATCTGATTATTATCTCAGGATAACCTCCACAAGTTTATGGATTTTTGCCTTTGTTGTGATACAGACTACTGTGGCAAAAGTTCTCTTAATTCGGCATGCCTCTCCTGATGATGTGGGTGAGTCAATTCTCTCAACACTTTCCTCTGTTTGAAAGATTGGAAAACCTTCCTTAGTACAGTATTCTCTAATATCATTTGGCTTTCATTTGATGTAAACACATCATTTACATATTAATTCTGCCTTTGTTCTTTTCTCATTAGCCCATAACAATTAAAATAGACCATTATTCTGCTACACTATGAGTTTTTATGATGTCATATCAAAGTCTTCATTAATTAAATAACTTAATAAATTAAAGTTGTATTCCATGACAATATCTTTCAGTTGCAAATTATCTTCACTGAAGAACTCAATAGCAGACACGGGGCAATTTTAGCATTAGGATATGCCAACCTAACAGCTAGATGTGCTTGATGACATACTGAAAGTTAAAAGCTGTCACTTTATGTGATTGTTTGGTACCAGTGACACTGAGAACAGAACAGGGTTGATGGGGAAAAAAAAGATAAACTTAGGCACTGCTATTAGAAAGCAAACCTCAATTATCAAGTTGTCATTTAGATACTTTGGAACATTAATTGGAATTAAACAACAAAAATTACAGAATCCCCAGTCCTGTAAAAATGTACTGGGGGATGTACATAGTGGGGAATTTATAGATTCATGATGCATGTATTAGAAATGAAGGAAGATTTGTTATTAGTGAGGTAAGCATTGAACCAAAAGATATGAATAGAATAGCTAAGTAAACCCAAATACAGTTGAGGGAAGGAATAATATGAAATATTATTAAACAAATGGAATGGAATACAAAAGAATTATAGAGAAGAGCAACCAAGCAAAAGGTGATTCTTTAAGAGACTAACAAAAGTATATTAATATTTGACAAACTTATCAATGTTTGGGGAGAGGGGAAGGAGAGGGAGGAAAGAGGACACAAATAGAAAAGTAGATTTAAATATAGATCTACTAGAGAATAAAAGTTCAAAAGAATATTCTGAATAACTTCTTCATGGCAATACACATGAAAACCTACCTTCTAATAAATTACACATTTTCTTAGCTTTTGTCATGACTAGCTGACTAGCTTTCTAGAATGAAAATTCATTCATTCACTCAATAAATATTTATTGATACCTGCTGTATACTGGGTTATTGTGCTGGTGCTAACAGATTTTTATGAATGAGATAGACATTAAACAAATCATTACAAAATTAGATATTTACAATAGTATAAAACAAGCAATTATAAGTGACATATAGGTAAAATGATAGTGTTTAATAGGGAAGCTAACCTGAATAGGGAAAAGGGCAGATTAGCAATGGTTACTTGGAGAAATGACATTTAGGTTGTGACCTAAATGAGTAGGCATTAGCCAGATGAGGAGATAGTACAGGGTCCAAAGACAGGACAAAAGGAATACTATATATGAAGAACCAATAGGTGATCACAAATGGAAAGGTGGAAATGTGTACAATACAGCTTCATTGACTACCATGAAACATGGTAAGGGTTTCTACAAGCTGAATACATTAAATTAATTCACATATCTCTGTGAAGTGAAAACATTTTCCTCTTGCTAATAGTTTTATATAAATGTTTACAAACATAATCTGTAGAGAAAATGTAAACACATGGATGGGAAGAAAATAAACTGACTTCATTCAGAATATCAATTACACTTATCATGCTATCACATGCCTATAATCCCAGCCACTCAGGAGGCTGAGGCAGGAGGATCCCAAGTTTAAGGCTAGCCTGGGCAACTTAGTGAGAGTCTGTTTCAAAATAAAAAGGGCTCAGAATGTAGCTCTGTGGTAGACCACCCCTGGATTACATCACTAGTACTAAAATTTTTGAAAAAGAAGAAAGAAAGAGAGGGGAAAGAAAAGGGATTGATTCTAGAGAAGGGAGAGCAGAAGAAACCTCTGCATCCATTCCCATGGTGATGACAAGTCCCTTCCCGAAAGCAAGTAGAGAGGTAACAACAATCATGAGTTTGCTAATGTCTTTTAAGTATAGGCCTTATCTGGAATGAAGCCTGAATTATGAAATATCAGGCAGAAAATTACAGAAGAAAAACATAGAGATAGCACTTCAAAAGAAGCAGTGGTTGGACAGTACTACTCAAAGTGTGGATCAGTGCAGGCAGTAATAGGTGCAAAAACTGGGAGTAGTGGTTTAAGGAATGCAGTGTTGAACATAGTAGCCACTAGCTACATGTGACTATTGTACAGTTGAAATGTGGCCAATATGAATAGATATGGTGCAAGTATAAAATACTTGCAGGATTTCATTGACTTTGTACAAAATAAAAAATAAAATAAGATTATTAAATATCTCAATATTTGTAACATATTAATATATAACATTTGATTATATGTTAAAATGATAAGATTGTGGATATATTAGGTTAGATAAAATATTATTAAAATTAGTTCTACTTGTTTGTTTTTACATTTTAATAAAGTTACTAGAAAGTTTAAAGTTACACATGTGCCTCTCATTATATTTTTATTGCTTGATACTGGTTTAGAGACTTTTATAGCAGTTTGGCATTGCCACAACATCCAGGTATATTTTTTTATTTTATTTTACAAGTGAATTACTAGCCACAATATATTGAAAATAGAAAATACAGTCAACTACTTTCACATCATAGATAGTTTTTACACTGCCTTAAATAATTCATAAGCTCTGGCGCATGTTAACCACTGTACTTCCTATAGGAAAATATGCACATTGTTCATTTCTCAAAGCTCTGTGAAATAGTCTAAGTAGCTGATTGTTAAACTGATTTGGTTATCACTCTAGGAAAAAGGTATTTGATAAAGATGTTATATAACCATCAGATTATGCTTATATTTACTTTTAGCTTTGTAACTTGCATACTGGAGTAGGAAAGGATATCATAAAAATTAAGGTTCTTAGCACATTTTTAAAAAATCTAGTTGAATGACCAGTTTTGATATAAACTTGTGGTTATCTTGAGAATAAAAAAAATACAGAGTGGGGAATCTCATATCTCAGATTAGTTACATGGAATCATTCATAATATATTTAAGTAATTGTCACCCTTAGGTTTTTGTTCCATAAAATTGACTTATTTTTCTTCAGAATGGGCTAGTTAACATTGGGCTTAGCATTTGGCACACGTGAGCTTGTGATTTACAGAGCAATTTTTCTCATCAAAACCTAGGCAGAACCATTTATTTTAAAACCAATATTTATTTTACAATGGGAAGATGGAACAGATTAAAGGAGCATAAAACCATGATAAATCACCCAATCTTTATCCCATAGAAAATCTTTTAAATGGCTCTCAAAGTAATGGTGGTAAAACCATCTCATAGAGTTTGTGTTTGGGTGCTTTTCTAGCATATGGTATAGTCATGTAGATTAAAATCTAATTAATGAGGAATTTGTAATAATTTAAGCGTGGTCTGTGTGATTCTTTTTCAATAAAAGTACAATATGTTATTTCCTTAGCCAAATTTCTGAATTTTACTTATGAGTAAAGTGGGAATCTAGTCTGAAATTCTTAGCTATTTTAAACCAAAGACATAAGATATGCAATCTTTCAGTCTTTTTATTTAGTAATCAATTTTTTCATTAAAAGTGATTAGAGAACATTTATGTTTATTATAGCTCACTATGCAATATTGCTGAAGAAAGAAATTTTTAATATTTATTTTGTTTTTTGGATATCATTTGTTTATTAGGTACAATAATTTATGTTACAAGCAACGAAGCTACATTCCTCTAATAGTAGTCTTTACTATTATTCTTCAATAGTGAAGTTATATCACATAGAACTGTAGACCAATTAAAAAAATACTAAACAAGAAAAACCATTTGAAATAGAAGAGGTCTGCTTCAAGTCTTGGTGAATTTTATACAATGGGAAGTCTGTGTCCTATTGTAGAATAAATGTCTGCAGTCTCTCTCAGTTACTTTTAGACTCTAGACCAAGATTTGGCAAACTTTCTGAAAAGGACCAGAGAGTAAGAATTGTAGGCTGTTGGTTATACAGGCACAGCTCCTCAACTTTTGCTTTTGTTAGATGAAAGTAAGGGTATATATATCTCCTTTGACCCAACAGTTCTTTCCAGGAGTATTCTTTAAGGAAGTAATTAGAAGTTTTGGCAAAGAGTTATATGAAAGAATGTCTGTCATAATATTACTTAATGACAAGGAAAGCTATTTATGATTCCTTGATAGATGAAAGAAAAGAAGCAAAGCAATTTAAATGTGATTCTACTTTTAACATATTGTGTGTGTATATCAAGTTAAATCATGTGGAACTACTGATAAGCAACTTTTTTTTTTGTCTACCAAATGGAAAGTTTCTATGTATCCTTCTAAGATGGATACATAGAAATACTGAAAGATTATTCACCCATAATTTTCTAGGTGAATGAGAATAATTTTTGTTCTATTGTTTTGTATGTTCATTTGTTACAGTGAATATATTTTAATTTGCAATGAGAAAAATGATGCAGGTGTCGTAGAACAAAAGAAACACTTTGTTACATCCAAATTGTGATAGAAGTGCGGAAGGAGTACTCATATAGTTCTTTTTGGAGAAGACAGAGCCTCCTATGAGGAACTTGGAGCTTTGTGGTTCTCTTGGCAGGGCCATTCCTGTTATGGCAATGGATGTAGGGAGCTGCAGCCAATACACATTGCGTCTTCTCTCCCATCGGTGACTCCATCTCCCTTGGTGCCTTTTAACATTCAATTCATCAAATGAACTCTTCTCGTTCAGATTCATTGCAAATTGCTGCCTGATTAGGATTTGACTTTGCATGGAGACATCTACAGAAAGGGAATGAACACTGGTCATTCTGACGTGTGCAACAATTATATTTCAAATTATAGACTAGTATTTTGATATTCTGATTTTATATGTTGTTCTTGTGAGTTTGCTTCATGAAGTCCACCTCCTGAGAAATGAAGTATATACTATATGCTGGAAACACAAAAGCCAATGGGACTGTGTTAGTCAGTTTTTCATTGCTATGACCCAAATACCTGACAAGAACAACTTAGAGAAGGAAAATTTTATTTGGGACTCATGGTTTCAGAAGTTCATTCCATGGTGGGTGACTCCATTGCTTTGGGTCCTAGGCAAAGCAGAACTTCATGGCAGAAAGATATAGCAGAGGAATCGGTCAACTCATGGTAGCCAGGAAGCAGAAAGAGCAAGAGACACAGGGACAAAATATAAACCACAAAATCCATGCCCAATGACCTATTTCCTCCAGCCATGCCCCACCTACCTACAATATCATCTAGTTAGTCCATGCAAATTATTAATCCATCAAATGAATTAAGTCACCCATTACATCACAATTCTCATTATCTAATCATTTAATATCTGAACATTCCTGCATTAATGCAGGAGCATTGGGGGGACACCTCATATCTGATTGTAACATTCTGCCCCTGGTGCCTAAAAGCTCTTGTTCATCTCACAATGCAAGATGCATTTAGTCCATCTTTAAAAGTCCCTACAATCTTAACAGTCTCTACATTGCCCAAAAGTCCAAGGCCAAATTCTTTTCTAAGATTTGAGGCAAATTATTAACTGTGAGCCCCTAAAAAAGTAAAAATCAAGTTACATGTATCTAATATGAAATAGGCACAGAGTAAACATTCCCATTCCAACAGAGAGGAATATGAGCATAGAAAGAAGGAATGGGATCAAAACAAGGCTGAAACCTCACTGGGCAAACATTAGGTCCTGTAACTTCATGTCTGGCATCCAGGGCACAGAGTAGAGAGGTATGAGCTCCAAAGGGCATGAACAGCTTCACCCCTATGGCCTCTTTCTTGGGCTGGCTCTATCCAGCAGCTTTCCTCAGCAGATACTTCACGTTATTGACATCTTTTCATTCTGTAGCTCTCTTCTGAAGCTTCCTTTCATTCTCAGCTTCATGCATTACCCTCTCAGGGACTGTCTACAGGGATTCCAACCCTGCTATGCTCTTCCTGGCCTTCCAGGCCTTACACTGAAATCTTGGCAGAAGCCTCAGTGACCCCTTAACTCCAGAATTCTTATTTCCTGCAGAACCAGTACCATGTAGACGACACCTAGATTTGCCACTAGTTCAAACAGTAGCTGAGTCTCCTTGGACCATCGATACATTGGCCTGAGTGCCCCATGGTTGAGCATGGTGAACTGAATCCTGAGGAGATAATTTCCTAGGTATTCCTGTGTGATCCCTTGCCCCCATGCTCTCTTCTCAAAGGAGTTTTCTTTTTTACACTCTTGAGCCTGACTAGGATATCTACTTGCTGGTTTTTGGTGATGCCCTGAAGACATCTTACCTATTGTCTCTGTGCAAAGTACTTAGCTTCTTTTCAGTGTCAATAATCTCTTTAGCAACCACAGCTTTCTTGGCATCAGTTTTACTGTGCTTTTCTGGCCAAACTGCAACTTTTTTCTTCTCTGCTTTCCATTCTTAATTACCTGGCTTAAAGTTTCTAGCCATACCCATGCCACTGCCTGAATACAATTTCCTCTACCAGATTAAATAGTCCATCACTTTTACATTTAGCCTCATACAAAGTCTAAGAACATGGGCAAGATGTAGCAAAGTTCTTCAACAAAATATAACACAGATGGCCTCTTGTCCTATCCCCTCCATATCCCCTCGGAAACCTCATGAGCACAGTCTGCAACTTCTGCATTCCTACCAGCATTCTGGTATTATGAGCTCCCACTAGAAGTGCCCATTAAACTCTGCATACAACATTCTGACATTTCTCTAGCCAGCATTTTCATTTTTTTTTTCAAAATCCTCCCACAAACTAGTTCCAAAGGCTTTTGAACACTATAATCAGATTAGTCACAGCAACAACCCCACTTTTTGGTCCTAATTTCTGTTAGTCAACTTTTTGTTTCTGTGATCAAAATACCTGACAAGAACAATTTAGAGGAGAGGAAGTTTATTTAGGGCTCACAGTTTCAGAGTTTTAGTCCATAGTTGGTTCATTACATTGCTCTGGGCCCAACATCATGGTAGAAAGCATGGCAGAGGAAAATTGCTCGTCTTATGGTGACAGGAAGCAGAAAGAAGGATCAAGGCACCAGGGACAAAATATGAACCCCAAAGGCATGTCCCCAGTGACCACTTCCTTCAGCCATGCCCCACCTGCCTACAGTTATCACCCAGTTAGTTCATTCTAATTATGAAACCATAAAATGCATTAAACCACTGATTACATTACAGCTCTCATAATCTAATGTTTCATCTCTGAACACTACTGAGTTAACACAGGAGTGTTGGGGGGGATGCCTCATATTCAAACTGTAACAGGGGCCAAAACTTGATGAAGAAACTATAAAGTATCAATGACCTTCAGATGGGCTTCTGGGGAGAGAGCCTGCTGCCCTTTCTCTGATAGCATTTACATTTCTTTCCAAGAGGGAGGTTGGCTCTTCCTGTTTGAAATGTTGCCCCTTTCCAACTTCAGAGTTCTGCCTTTCTTTGAGATTTCTCCCTTCAGCCCTTGCTTGCTCTGTTTTTCTCACTGCCTCTTGTCACCAGGCAGAAACACAGTCTCTTGCCACACAAGAGACCTTTTTTTGCGGCTGGTATTTAAGTTTCTTCTGGAGTTTTCATTGGATGACATTGATTTCTAGTGCAAAAGGTGCTTTGCTTTGGAGCAGACCTATAGAGAAAGTCAGTCCCTCAGGCCTGCTGTGATACTGGAATCCCCTCGTCCCATGGACAGGGATTGGCATTTGTGTGAGACTGTGGGATATGTCCCTAATGCTGGTTGCTTTTCCAGTGACAGTCAGCATGAAAAGCAGCAGAGAGTTCTACCACCTGAGAGAGGCAGACATTTTGTCAGCTCACCTGTTTTGCTTATCTGAAACAGCATTTCACTATGTTTTAATACAAATGTTCAAACTACACATTAGGGATAATTTCTACTTTATTTGCAGCACAAGTCAGAGTGAGCGTATCTCCATTAAAGAAAATAAAGAGGCCTCTGTGTCTGACACTACTTTATTAAAAAGGAGACATTCTCTCAGTAGGTAAACATTATTGGCTAAAAACAGCCACAAATCAAAGATCACTCCCACCAGAAACTCCTATGTCATTTCCCTTCTTCACGGATTAACACAAAATTGTGGAATTTGTATTTCCTATAAAATATTTTCACATCTCCCCTTTCCAGTAGGTGAGAGAAGAATTCACAATACATTTCTTTGTCATTTGGGGGATGTTCGGGGATAAGAGTTCTTCATATTTAAAGAAATTTATACAACTACTTATAGAATTTGAGTTTAGGCATCTTGAAGAAGCTTTAGGTCTGAAGATTGAAAATACTTCAGTGTTGATTATATCACTTTGCTTAGCAATATAGTTAAGTTATTTTTAAAAGTCAATGGAATACATTTTGTTCTCATAAATGTAGTGTATCATGAACCATAAAGTTTGTGGAATGATGTTAAAAGAAATAGCATTTCATTTTTTCTGTATATTGAGACAAAATGAAAATTACCCTCTTTCCCTTGGAGTTCATGTTATGAAAGTTTGTATATTTTATGTTGAATGTTTAGGTGTTCATGAAGAAGGACCACAGTTCATAAATCCAAATGCTACCAAGAAGACAATTAATTTTAGAAAATTGTTGTTCAGCAGACAACCTAGGCCTAGAACAAAGTGATTCATTTTCTCTATAGGCAATAATGTATGTTATAAAAATTAGGAGATAGTCACACAGAAAAGTGAAAATGAATGTAGATCAATAATTTAATTTAGCTCTGACCTGGCTAAGTTCTAAGGCATGGTTCATAATTTTTCAATGAATAGACCGTTACAATTTGACATGTAGTGTCTCAGTTTCATATTGATCTGCCTTAATGTAGGAATAGCAGCCCTCTAATCTTTAGCAAAACCACATGTGTCTGCCTGTGTATGTCAAACGAAATAGGCCAGCCTGTATATGTCATTTATTCTGTTTTCAGAACTACTTTTTGTTATCTAAATAATTTTTAAAATAAGGAGAGAAATGGGTTAGTAAATGAATGATTACTTGGAG
This sequence comes from Spermophilus citellus, assembly GCF_964194105.1. Classification (NCBI taxonomy): domain Eukaryota; kingdom Metazoa; phylum Chordata; class Mammalia; order Rodentia; family Sciuridae; genus Spermophilus; species Spermophilus citellus. The sequence continues at coordinate 54,329,907 of NC_138184.1, read as the reverse complement.
GGAAAGTTCATGGAGTTTTCTTTTAGTTAATAGACTCTTGGTCTTTCTGCATTACTTAATTGCTTACTAAAAGTGGAACCCTTGATGTACTCTGTACAGTGTATATTTATTCAGTGGAAAAGTATTAATTTTTAATAGAACTAAGTGGCTTCTTGGACAAGGGACCCTGACTATTAATCAGGAGGCAAGTGATTGACTGACTTTCATGTTTATTAAGTATTCAAGGAAGTTCAATTGTAAAGCCCATAAGAGCAGAAGTAAGTTTTTTATAAGTGAGCCTATGCACTTTAAGTACCACATTCATTTATTTGTTTAACCAGTATTTAGTACATTTCGTGTGCCATGGACTGATGGTTCAGTAATGTGTGGGACCATATGCCTCTGTCTTCATGAAACTTACAGAACAGTGAGTAAAATAGACAGGTGTCAGTATGCGAAGAGAAGATAGAATGTTTCTGAGTTTAGGAGACTCAGTTTTGTTTGACTCTTGTTTAGCTATAGAAACTGATTCTTTTCTGCACATACTGCCTCATTCTCCTGGAAATTTAATCTAGTCAATTCTAACTATCATCTGAGAAAATATTTTGTTTAGAGTGTGGAGTCAGTTTCTTAGAGTAAGAGGAGACTTGAGAAGTTACCAGGAGATGTACTCTTAGTTCTCTGTCTTAGCTGGGCCACATTCGATTCCTGGACCAGAACATGCTCACGTGGCAGATCATTTCTAGACTGTGTAGGTTGTTGAAACTTCTTCCAAATAATGAACTGCAAATTATTCCCCTGATTTTTATCTTTATTGATTCCAGTCCTATGTCTTAGATAAAATCATAACCTCTAATTTATCTATTATTTTGAGTACTTATAACTGTGTTTTCCACTTATTCATATGATTTTTTAAAAATTATTACTAATTTGAATGAACTAACTGGGTGATAATAACTCTAGGCAGGTAAGTTGTAATTAGACCAAGTAGGTCATGGGGTGTGCCTTTGGGGTTTATATTTTGTCCCTGGTGCCCCCCAGTCTCTCTTTGCTTCCTGCCACAATGAGTTAAGCAGCTTTCTTCCACTGTGGTTTTCCGCCATGATGTTCCACCTCATTTTAGGTCCAGAGTGATGGGATCAACTGACCATGGACTGAATCTCTGAAACCATGAGCTCAAAATAAACTTTGTCTCCTCTGAGCTGTTATTTCTGTTAGATCATACCCTGATAGAATAGTGCTCATTGTTATTTTTCTAGCATTATCATAGTATGAGGGAATAAATGAATGGATGAACAATTTGACTTGTCCAAAAGGCTTTAGGGAAAAACATATAATTAAAACCTTATATATTAGTTTATTAACTATTTGACAACAACTGCCATCATTCTTTCTCTGCCTCATTTTTTTTTCATCTCCAGTTAAGATACTTACTTCTTGTATGTTTGTTTTAATTTGACCCTGTGGCCAGCCCTTCATTGTGTCCATCCCCCTTATAGTGCCTTCCACTCTTATATGCAGTATATAAGGTGCCTATCTCACAAGAAGGTTTTGGAAGGGCTTCACAGAAGATGCGAAAATGGTCCTGTTCTAGATCTAGAAGAATAGAAAGGATTCTCCATTTAAGTGGGACTGGAAATGGGACTTTCAGAGGTGCACTTAGGACATGTTAGCAAAAGGCACATCCATCCTTTTCTACTAGGCCACCCATAACTGCCAATTTGGCACCTTCCCCCTTGGAGACTTTTTTTTTTAACTTGACTTTTTTTCCACCTTAACCATCTCCTTATTGTTATAATTTTGTAATGAGGTATCTTCTAGAAGCTTTTGGGTTAATACATGAGGTGAAATGATCAGATTGTGAAAGCTGTAACCTGATCAGTAGATTAATCCATTAGATGGATTAATAATTTGAATGGGCTAACTGGGTGATAATTGTAGGAAGGTAATGTACGACTAGAGGAAGTAGGTCATGAGGTGTGCCTTTGGGGTTTATATTTTGTCCCTGGTGCACCCCTCTCTCTCTCTGTCTTTGCTTTCTACCACCATGAGTTAAGCAGCTTTCTTCCGGCATGGTTTTCCACCATGATATTCTACCTCACCTTAGGTCCAGAGTGATGGAGTCAACTCACCATGGACTGAATCTCTGAAACCATGAGCTCAAAATAAACTTCGTCTCTTCTGAGTTGTTCTTGTCAGATGTTTTGGTCACAGTGATGGAAAACTATCTAATGTACTCAGTATTGCCTCATAGCTCAAGGCAGAGTAGTTTGCAGTTTAGAGCTTGCATTAGGGAGTTAGGCTGGCTTCTACCCATCTTTTACATGTCAGTAGAAAAGGGAGGGTATAAAGTACTTAGGAAAACTAGCAGATGGACTATATGTGAAGTGCTTAATACCTAATACCCTGGAGCCACTATCCTTGCCTTCCCTCTAGTGAACTGCTGAGGCTTACTTCTGGTGCTACAACCATGTGTCCAGAGGCCTCAGAACATGTAGTGGTTCACACAGGTTTTCCCATAGGAACCTCCTCAGTGGCTAACAGAGGTAGTGTTACTACAGTTTTTCCAAGCTCTCAGTTTTCTGATTTTACATCACTACCATGCTTTCTTTCAGCCTCCAGGTGCATGGAATCAAGCACATTTGTTCTTTTGGTAGGACTGGACAGGAATCAGGTCTGAAACGTTGCTGCCTCAATTTCTCTTCTTTTGGGTTTCCCTTGGTACAAGGGCCTGGATATCTGTGACCTCACCTCACAGCTTCATCTGGGAAATCAACATTCTCATTTCATTCTGGTCAAGATTTCTCTTGATAGGTTTATTGCAGATTGCTGCAGCTGCAATCAGTGTTTACAATCTGATGACAAGTTGGAGATTAAAGCTTGTCATCACTATTTAATTAACCTCAAATTAAGCAGTTTCTGGCCCCATTCCATATCCTTCCACAAGCCCATCAGCGCTGCTAAAACAGTGCTGTGAATCCTGATAGATTCCTGGTTGCGCCGCTGGAGAGCAGGAGCTGGTTTAGCTGACACTCTGAAGAACAGCAGTATACCCAAGAACTGAAGCTAGATAACTATCCAAAAGAAATGGGAAGGAGGGGATGGAAGGATGGCACGTTTCCACTTCTAGGAAGCATGTAGTCTATGAATTACAAAGAAGATGAGCCAAAAACTATTCCAGAGATGGGGAGGGGGTGCTGTTATTAATATTTAAAAATGGTTTTGTTTTCTCATTGCATAAGTAGTTATGGGTACATAGTAAAATTACAAATGATGATTATGAAAAAGGAGAAAAAATAAGTATCTTAAAAATCTTACTCTGCACATCTGATTTTAAGGCTTACCTGGTAACACCTAGGCTCTAGTAACAACTACCACTGGTGGCTCTTGAGCATTTTAAAATGTAGTAAGAGTGAATGACATATGTAAGTGTAAACTGCATATATCTAAGACCTAGTCTGGAGAAGAATTCAATATGTCATTATGAATTTATGTTTTTTACATGTTGAAATATTATTTTGCATATGTCAAGTTATAAATGTATCATTAAATGAATACCATCTATTTTTTAATGTATTTTAGACTTTTTAAAGATACTTTAAAATTACATCTATGCTTGTATCTTATTTCTATTAGAGAGAGACGTTTAAGTATTTCTCTTTTATATATCATATATTTTTTAAAGAAAGATTGGATTATTCTACATAGAGTTTAGTGTTCTCTTTTTTTACTTAATATTATATTGTGAATATATTTATGTCATGAAATATATATATATAATTTTTAATAATTTGTAATATTTGATTCTATTTATGTACCTTAATTGGTTAATCTTATACTCTATTGTTGAACAACTAGCTTATTTTCATTTTTTGCAATTATTGTAATTGACTTATCCATAGGAGAACTGTTACAAGACTCACTAGTAGATGTTTTATTAATTTATTTTTTTATTCAAATTTGTTATATGTGACAGCAGAATGCATTACAATTCATATTACACATACGGAGCACGATTTTTCATATCTCTGGTTGTATATAAAGTATATTCACACCGCTTGTGTCTTCATACATGTACTTAGGGTAATGATGTCCATCTCATTCACCATCTTTTTTACCCCCATGCCCTCTCCCTTTCCCTACCACCCCTTTGCCCTATCTAGAGTTTTTCTAATTCTCCCATGCTCCCCCTTCCAACTCCACTATGAATCACCCTCCTTATATCAGAGAAAATATTTGATATTTGGTTTTCTGGGATTGGTTAACTTCACTTAGCCTTATATTCCCCAACTCCATCCATTTACCTGCAAATGTCATGATTTTATTCTCTTTTATTGCTGAATAGTATTCCATTGTGTGTCTATACCACATTTTCTTTATTCATTCAACAACTAAAGGGCATCTAAGATGGTTCCACAGTTTAGCTATTGTGAATTGTGCTGCTATAAACATTGATGTGACTGTGTCTCTGTGCTATGCTGTTTTTAAGTCCTTTGGGTATAGACCAAGGAGAGGGATAGCTGGGTCAAATGGTGGTTCCATTCCCAATTTTCCAAGAAATCTCCATGCTGCTTTCCATATTGGCTGCACCAATTTGCAGTTCCACCAGCAGTGTATCACTGTATCTTTTCCCCCACATCCTCACCAACACTTATTGTTATCTTTCTTCATAATAGCTTCCATTCTGACTGGAGTGAGATGAAATTTAAGAGTAGTTTTGATTTGCATTTCTCTAATTGCTAGAGATGTTGAACATTTCTTTCATATATTTGTTGATTGATTGTGTACCATCTTCTGAGAAGTGTCTGTTCAGTTCCTTGGCCTATTTATTGATTGGGCTATTTGGTTTTTTTTTTACCTTCTTGAGTTATTTATATACCCTAGAGATTAGTGTTCTATCTGCTGTGTGAGGGGTAAAAATTTGCTCCCATGATGTAGGCTATCTATTTACCTCACTGATTTCTTCCTTTGCTGAGAAGAAGCTTTTCAGTTTGAATCCATTCCATTTATTGATTCTTGATTTTACTTCTTGAGCTATAGGATTCTTATTAAGGAAGTTGAGGCCTAATCTGACATGTTGGAGATTTAGGCCTACTTTTTCTTCTATTAGATGCAGGGTCACGTGTTTAATTCCTAGGTCTTTGATCCACTATGAGTCGCATTTTGTGCATGGTGAGAGATAGGGGTTTAATTTCATTTTGTTGCATATGGATTTTCAGTTTTTTCCAGCACCATTTGTTGAAGAGGCTGTCTTTTCTCCAATGTATGTTTTTGGCACTTTTGTCTAACATAAGATAACTATAATTATTTGGTTTCGTCTCTGTGTCCTCTATTCTGTACCATTGCTCTACCAGTCTATTTTAGTGCCAATACCATGTTGTTTTTGTTACTATTGCTCTGTATAGTTTAAGGTCTGGTATAGTGATGCCACTTGCTTCACTCTTCTTGCTAAGTATTGCTTTATATAATCTGGGTCTCTAAATTTTCCAGATGAATTTCATGACTACTTTTTCTATTTCTATGAGGAATGTCATTGGGATTTTGATTGCAATTGCATTAAATTTGTATAGTGCTTTTTGGTAGTATGGTCATTTTGACAATATTAATTCTGCCTATCCAAGAACAAGGGAGATCTTTCCATCTTCTAAGGCCTTTTTTAATTTATTTCTTTAGCATTCTGTAGTTTTTATTGTAGAGGTCTTTCACCTCTTCTGTCAGGTTGATTCTCAAGTATTTTATTTTATTTTTTTTTGAGCTATTGTAAATGGAGTAGTTTTTCTCATTTCCATTTCAGAGAATTTCTCACTGATATACAGAAATGCCTTTGATTTATGAGTGTTGATTTTGTATCCTGCTACTTTGCTGGATTCATTTACTAGTTCTAGAGTTTTCTGGTGGAATGTTTTTAGGTCTTCTAGGTATAGAATTATATCGTTGGCAAATGGTGCTACTTTGAGTTCTTCTTATCCTATCTGTATCCCTTCAATTTCTTTTGTCTGTCTAATTGCTCTGGCTAATGTTTCAAGAACTATGTTAAATAGAAGTGGTGAAAGAGTATATCCCTCTGTTGTTCCAGTTTTTAGAGGGAATGCTTTCAATTTTTCTCCTTTTAGAATGATGTTGGCCTGGGGCTTAGCATAGATAGCTTTCATGATGTGGAGATATGTTCCTGTTATCCCTAGTTTTTCTAGTGTTTTGAACATGTATGGGTGCTGTATTTTGTAGAATGCTTTTTCTGCATCAATTGAGATGATCATGTGATTCTTATCTTTAAGTCTATTGATATGATGAATTATGTTTATTGATTTTTGTATATTGAACTAACCTTGCATCCCTGGGATGAACCCTACTTGATGGTGGTGCACTATCTTTTTGATATGTTTTTGTATTCACTTTGCCAGAATTTTATTGAGAATTTTTGCATCTATATTTATTAGAGATATTGGTCTGAAGTTTTCTTTCTTTGATGTGTCTTTGCCTGGTTTTGGAATCCAGGTGATATTGGCCTTATAGAATGAATTCGAAGTGCTCTGTCTTTTTCTATTTCATGAAATAATTTGTAGAGTATAGGTATTAGTTTTTTATAGGTCTTGTAGAACTCAGCTGTGTATCCATTTGGTCCTGGGCTTCTCTTGGTTTGTAGGCTTCTGATGGCATCTTCTATATCATTGCTTGAAATTGGTCTGTATAAATTATGTATATCATCCTGATTCAATTTGGGCAACTCATATGCCTCTAGAAATTTTTTGATGCCTTCAATATTCTCTATTTTATTGGAGTAAAAGTTTTCAAAATAGTTTCTAATTATCTTCTGTATTTCTATAGTGTTTATTGTGATATCTCCTTTTTCATCACATATATTAGTGATTTTTCTCTCTCCTTCTCTTTGTTAGCATGGCTAAGAGTTTATTAATTTTATTTTATTTTTTCAAAGAACCAACTTTTTGGTTCACCAATTTTTTTTCAATTGTTTCTTTTGTTTCAATTTTATTGCTTTCAGGTCTAATTTTAATGATTTCCTGTCTTCTACTGCCTTTGGTGTTGATTTGTTTTTCTTTTTCTTCTAGGGCTTTGAGATGTAATGATAAGTCATTTATTTGTTGACTTTTTCTTCTATTAAGGAATGAACTCCATGCAATGTACTTTCCTCTTAGTGTTGCCTTCATAGTGTCCCAGAGATTTATATATGTTATATCAGTGTTCGAATTTACCTCTAAAAATCTTTTAAATGAGTGTTCTCATTTACCTCTAAGAATTCTCCTTGATGTCTTTTGCAACCCATTGTTCATTCAGTAGCATATTATTTAGTCTCCAGTTGTTCAAGTAGTTTTTAGTTTTTATTTTATCATTGATTTCTAATTTCATTACATTGTGATCTGATAGAATGGTAGTATTTCTATTTTTTTGTATTTGTTAAGAGTTGCTTTGTAGCATAATATATGGTCTATTTTAGAGGAGGATCCATGTGCTGCTGAGAAGAAACTGTATTCACTTGTTGAAGGATGAAATATTCTATAAATGTCAGTTAAATCTGTTATTGATTGTATTATTGAGTTCCATAGTTTCTTTGTTCAGCTTTTGTTGGAAGATTTATCCAGTAGTGAACAAGCTACCCAGAAATATTTTGTTGTGGTCAATTTGACTCTTGAGCTTGAGAAGAGTTTGTTTGATGGACATAGATGCTCCATTGTTTGGGGCATATATATTTATAATTGTTACGTCTTTTTGGTGTATGGTTCCCTTGAGCAGTATGAAATGTTCTTCTTTGTCCCTTTTGATTAACTTTAGCTTAAAGTCTACTTTATTTGATATTTGATGGAAACCCCTGCTTGCTTCCTCAGTTCATGTGAGTGGTATGATGTTTTCCCAACCTTTCACCTTCAGTCTGTCTCTTGGAGGCAGCATATTGTTGGGTCTTTTTTTTTTAAATTCCATTCATCTAGGCTATGTCTTTTGATTGGTGAGTTTAGGCCATTAGCTTTCGGGTTATTATTGAGACATGATTTGCAATCCCAGCCATTTTTGTTATTTAACTTGACTTGGTTTTTCCTTTGGTTAGCTTTTCCTTTAGTGTAATCCCTCCCTCTGATGATTTTCATTGTTGTTTTTCATTTCCTCTTCATGGAATATTTTGCCAAGTATGTTCTGTAGTGCAGATTTTCCAGCTTTAAATTCTTTTAACTTTTGTTTATCATGGAAGGTTTTTATTTCATCATCAAATCTAAAGCTTAATTTTGGTGAATACAAAATTCTTGGCATCCATTTTCTTTCAGAGCTTGATATATGTTGTTCCAGGATCTTCTAGCTTTCAGAATCTGGTTTGAAAAATAACCTAATTGGTTATTATCTGCACATAACCTAATTGTTTTCCCCCTATATGTAATCTGATTCCTTTCTCTCATGGCTTTTGAAATTCTCTCCTTATTCTCTATACTAGGCATTTTCATTATAATGTACCTTGGTGTAGATCTGTTCTGATTTTGTACATTTGGTGTCCTGTAAGTCTCTTGAATTTGGCTTTCCAATTTTTTCTTCATGTTTGGAAAATTTTCAGATATTATTTCTTTGGTTTGGAACTCTAGACCTTTCTTTTTTATCCCAATAACTCTTAAATTTGGTCTTTTTATGCTATCCCATATTTCTTGAGTGTCTTGCTATGGTTACTTACCATTTTCACTGTGTGGTCTGCATTTTTCTCAAGATTACATGTTTAGTCTTTTTTTTAATCCTTTCAGCTAGCCTATGTCTTTTTATTGGTGAATTTAGGCCATTAGCATTCAGGGTTATTTGGTTATTTGTTCCTGTCTTCCAAGTGCTAATTTCTGTTGGTGATAATTTCTGTTGGTGATGCTTTCATTGAGCTTTTCATTTGGTTTATTATTTCTTTCATTTCAAGGATTTCTTTAGAACTCTATCTCCCTATTGAAGTAATCTTTTGCTTCCTGCATTTGCTTATGTAGCTCTTTGTCTGCCGCAGTCTTGGCTGGACACAGAATCACGAGCCACCACACAGCTTTGTAGATTCAAACAGCAATTCTTTATTCCCGAACTCACACGGGCCTCCACACATGTTCTGGGGCAATCCCAGTTCTGCTGCCACCCAATTCACCTACTACACGAGGCTTTTTTCCCAAAATGCTCTCTGAATCTCACGAGAGCTCAACGGGAGCTCAGGTAGCAGGAACGCCCTATTTCCAGCAGCAATAATCCTCAACATCGAACTTCCCTAAAACCCAAGGTCTTAAACTGGGAACGCCCTAAACCCAAGGACCGGGATACTATACTTCCTCAAACTGCAGGATACACCCTAATCCTGGATCCACCCTTGTCCTTGAGTAGGGTCATCTTTCTCAAACACACATGCAAGGTCACAGCAAATTTAACATGGGGTACGCTGGCAAGGAAATCGATGCGTCATTCCTACTTGGTAATGGCCCTCAGCATTTGTCAAAATGATTTTTGCTGCTGTATTTGCTGTCTTTTATCATACTTTAATTATGTACATCCTGAACTCTTTCTTTGTAATTTCATGTGTTCTGCTGGCCATGGATTCCAATAATGTGGTATCTTGATTTGTTTGGGGCACTTTTTTCCCTTGTCTTTTCATGTTGCTCATGTGTCTTTCTTTCTAGCTCTGTGGATCCAAGGTGTTACCATTTTTACCCTATAGGCTTATGTGCCACTGTAGAGTTCCAATATGTCACCTGGCTATCTGGTGTTCCAAACTGGTAGTTTCCCTGACTAAAGATGGTGATGAAAGTGACCCAAGATGGAAGCTGCTGCTTTCAACAATGGGGTGTCTGCTCGGGTTGGGGGGGCTGGGCCATGGCGTTGTGTGATGCATTCAGGGATGAGCTCTGTGGTGTGCAGTGTTGTGGCTGTCAGCTTTCTTTAGAGCCTGTGATGTCCCCAGGTGCAGGCAGGCTACTGCTATTAGGGGACTATGGCAGAATCTACCGAGTCCCAAGATGGAGGCTACTGGGGGAGCCCAACATTTGTAGATGGGGGTCCACATTGGAGTGGCCGCTGGAGTTCCTGCACATGGGTAGGGGCTGAGTGTTCTTCGTGGAAGTGGCATCTGGGAATTCTGCACCAGTACTAAGGCTGGTGGTCCCGCAAAGGCACCAGGGAGGCCTGTGTGGGTGAGTAGTCTGGAGTCGGGTGGGAGTCCGGTTCTAACATTTAGGCTGGAGCCCCACATGGCATGGTGGCCATGATTCCTGCATGTGGAGCTGTGGAGTGGTCCTCTATCACTCTGAGCAAAGCATATTCCCACTAGTTGAGACCCAGTTCATGGAGTGACACAGAATGCTGCCTCTCTCTGGCCCACCATCTTGGATCCTTTTTAGTAGATGTTTAAAACCCCAGAGAATACCAAATTCTATATATACTGGATATTATAAAGTTTAATTTATAAATTAGGTATGGTTAAGAGATTAACAACAATAAGTAATAATAAAATAGAACAATTATAACAAAATGTACAATAATAAAGTTCTGTGAATATGGCTTCTCCCTCTCAAAATATTTTATTGTACTGTGGTTGCCCTTCTTGTGCTGATGTGAGATGATATAGCGCCTCCATGATGAGCTGAAGTGAGGTGATGACATAGGCATTGCCATCTACTTCATTAGAGTTAATTTAACATAGCACTACAATACTCTGACACTTGATCCCAATAAGACAGCTTCTCAGTGAATAATGGGTAGGTAGCATCTATGGCATGGATTCATTAGACAAAAGGATGCTTCATGTCTCAGATGGGATGCAGCAGGGTGGAATGAGATTTCATCATGCTACTCAGAACAACACATAATTTAAGTGAATGATTGACTGCAGGAGAGGGGTAAACTACTGTTTCAAACTATCCACCAACACACAGGTAACAATATAGTTAGGCTCATCCTTAATCATGCTTGTTATAAGAATGGCTATGTGGGTAGGGTGGACTGTCTCACTATGAGCACATGTTAGCAGGGGAAGCCAAGAGAGGAAAATACCAACTGCGAGGACCACCTTTTTTTCTCCAGTAGAAAATGGATTTCACACTCAAACTGAGGGCTCACAGAGGGCTCAGAGATTGGAATACTGACAGAGATGTATTTAGAGTTACAGGAACCAAAAGGATGGTGAGGCAACTATGGAAAGTCTTAAGTGACAAAAGGAGAGAGCAGAGTTACCTGAACCCAGTGATAGTCCTAGTGAGGAATGAGAAAGAGGGGACTTTTTATTTTATTTATTTATTTGTTTGTTTTTTTGGTTGTAGTTGGACACAATACCTTTATTTTATTTATTTTTATGTGGTGCTGAGGAAAAAACTTAGGCCCTCTCACATCCTAGGTGAGCGCTCTACCACTGAGCTACAGCCCCAGCCTGAAAGAGGGGCCTTAGATAGGAACTGTAGTCATAGGTAGAGGAATATGGGCACTTATCAGAACCCACAGATAAGAAATGGGGTGGGAGGAGGAAGGAGATGGGGAATCCGAACTCTTTCCTCCTATCTTCTGATTTCTTGATCCTGCCCACCATAGTCTAAGCCCAGGAGAAGCGAAAGAGCACGGGTGCTCAGTCTATAAATTTCTGTAGAAATCAGTGCAGTGTTGCATGCCTATACTTCCCGCACTTGGTAGGCTGAGGTGGGAGGATTACTGGGGCCCAGGAGTTCAAGACCAGCCTGGGCAACATAGCAAGACCCCATCTCCAAAAGAAAAACAAGTAAATAAATAAGCAAAGTTTTTTAAAGAAGAGATCTCTAGCAGGGCAGAGAAGAGTACAAAATGCACGTGAAGGGACGAGTGGAGAATACCAAAGCCCCGCCTCTGATACTTATTCAATTGTGTAGTCACTCTTTCTGAGCATTGGTTTCCTAACCTATAAAATGTGCATAATGATTCCAAACTCAAGAGGTTTGAATGGACATAAATAAAGGAAAACACTTTACACAATGTTGTTTTCTTTACTTGTACTCACCAGTGTCTTTCCAGTGGATCATATCAACTTCTTACTGTATAGTCCATTTGTCATTTCTTCTAAGTTAATTAGGAGGCAAATAAACCTGGGCCTAATATTTAGACTTGAAAAACTCTGCATACATGATGAAGTAGGCATTTACGTTCTGAATTGTGCATATCAAACTCTTGTACTCTGGTAAAAATCCATAGAATTTTTCACATAGTTGGATAATTAGGCCACATGCTGTTGGCTCTGCTCAAAAATGGTCATTTAAGTGTCCTTTTATTATTTTTGGCATATACTGGGAAATTTTAATAGCCACTGCCAGTGTGGTTTCTATATGCTTTTTTGAAAATGTTGAAATTGAACAGGGTTTAATAAAATTGCTGTACTGTCAGCTTTAGCAAGCTCTCCCAGAGATAAACCTGGAAAAATAAACCCCAAACCCCAAAATAAATATTTCTATAAATCAGGAACTTTCAGATGTGTTCCCTGAGAGGTGCAGCTGGACTCATGTGGAGTTTGTTCATAAAACAAGGGTTGGGGAGTAGAGGCTGACAGCTTTTGAGGTGATTTGACCCCTTCATTTTCCTTTGAAGATCTATACTAAAAATGAATGTCAGTGTTCAGGACTAAGGGATTCTGAAATGTCACTTCATTAGTCTTATGTGGAAAAGTGAATAATACAATATTGTCAATGAGTGAGTATATAGTAGTCCCCACTTATCTGTAGTTTGACTGCCTGAGGTTTCAGTTACCTGTGGTCAACTGTGACCCCAAATTATTAAATTGAAAATTACAGAAACAAACAATTCCTAATTTTCAAACCATGTACCATACGTTCTGAGTAGTATGATGACATCTCTGTCCTACTTGGAATGTGAATCATCCTTTTGTCCTGCGTATCTGCACCGCATTTACTACTCTCCCATTAGTCATTTAGTAGCTTTCTTGGTTTTCAGATCCACTGTTGAGGTATTGCAGTGCTTATGTTCAAGTAATGTTTAATTTTATTATATAGAGACCCCAAAGAGTATGATGCTGGTAATTTACATGTGCCAAAGAGAAGCTATAAAAATGTTTCCTTTAAGTGACAAAGTATGTATAGGAAAAAACATAGAATATATGTTCAGTATTATCTGTGGTTTCATGTATCCACTGGTGGGTCTTGGAATGTAGCTCCCATCAATAAGGGAAAGCAATTGTATATCAAGTATATGGATATTCTTTTTTAAAAATATTTTTAGTTGTTTATAGAACTTTATTTTATTAATTTATTTATCTATGGCACTGAGAATCGAACCCAGTGCCTCACACATGTCAGGCAAGGGCTCTACCACTGAGCCACAATCCCAGCCCACTATATGAATATTCTTAAATTGCCAGACCCTTTTAGGTAGGAAAATTATTGATCATTAAAGTATCAAATAAGAGAAACAGCTGACATTTATTAGCCTTTATAAAGTTCTATTCACTGTTTTAAATGCCTTATGTAAATTTTCTCATTTAATCCTTTTCAGTAGCCCTATGAAGAGTGGTGTCTTAATGTTTGTACATATATGTATGTCATTTTTATTCCATACAAAATCACTCTACTGGGAGGTATTTAAATATTTTAACATAAAATGTAATTTTTTACTATTTTAGAAAACATTCATAGAAAGTTTTCTTAGAGGATACTCATCACTACATTTGAGATGATTGGAAAAATTTCTTTGGATAAAAAAGTTAACTGAAAAATACTTATATGTGTTCTTAAAAGCTTTAACAACATCATGTATATTGTTCTATAGGATTTTCTAAGGGATGTAATTTTTCAGTGTTACATCTTGATACTGACTTCTTTAAGAAGCTTTGACTACAATAGGCATGAATATGTTTTCAAAGGATGATGGATAAATTGCTGGGTGGTTATATAATGTATCGTAGGCAGCTGATGGGGCTTTTTATCCTTTACTTGTCTTTTAGTTATACAGAATTTTAAGATAATTATGGTCTCTAAGATTGTCCTTTCCCTTTTCTTGTACCAGAAATATTTGCCTTGGTTATAGGTTCTACAAATCTCCAATTATATATCATAAGATTAAAACTAAGCAATTATAGCATTTTTTTCCTACATTGTATCTCTAAACATTGTGAATGCCTTGTTTTTGGTCACTCATTGTTGAACCCTTTTAATAAAAATGAAATTTTAAGCACAAAAAAAAAAGAGTGGTGTTTTCTTCATTTGACAAATAAGGAAACAGAGGCTCCAAAAGTGAAATAAAGTGATTACAGTTTCATGTTTAATAAGTAGCAGAGGCAGTGTTGAAACACACACCATTTAACTCTAGAGTCTGAACTCTTAACTGCTGTTCTATACCATTTCTTTTTAAAATATTTTTGGAGTAACTTGGGAGTGTGAGGAAATTTTATAAAAGATGACAACTCAGGAAAGCCTGTGTGGGATATTCAGGCACAGTTTTTATTTCTGTAAATTACTTGCAGACTGTAGACATGTTCCTTGGCTTATTGCTATAAAACAGCTTCTTAATGGATCTCAGTATTCAATCCACCATCCTAGTTGAGCTGAAGGAGTTTTATGGCCATTGAAGCAAGATATTTACCAAATACTCAGTTAACATTAATGATTTTTGATCTTTAAAAACAAATATTATTTAAGAATGAGACTTATATTTGTTGCATCATGTACTGAGAGCTATCTTTAATTGTACCTTTATTGACTGTGAGAAGATGCAAACTGAATTCCACAGTTTTAATTAACCATTCCTCCTCTGACATTTCTCTACTGTCTCAGAAGTGATAGTGGATGGCAGTTACCTGTCAGAATTTTTTATAAAGAAGCTAAGATGGAGAAATGTTAGAGTTGTCCTGATAATTACAGAGGAAAGACAGAGAAGAAAGGGACATGGCTGATGGCTTACCATGTTCATATCATGATTTGGTAAACAACTTCCATCATTTCTAGGTACATTTTAAAAATCTGAGCAGATAACAGACCAATTGAAATTAAAAAATCCAGAAATCACTAATTTCCACTTATATAATTTTTATATTACCAAAACAATATCTTCTTTGTGGACGTGGGCACCTCCTCAACATTATGTATTTTATCTGAGTTTCTGAGGCTTTTCTGTTAGAAGAAGCAACAACATGAAGGTCAAACATAATGGGTCCCCATCTAACACTACACTGATTTGCCAAGTACTCAGGGCACAGTTTTGTTTCTATTATGATAAAAGCCAGAGAGAACACTGTGGAGTTTAAACTTGGTTTCTGTATCTGGTGCCCACATGGAAAGATGAAGTCGAGGAGGCCAATTTATCCAGCAAATGTGCCCACACAAGTCAGGAATAATTACCTCCCTTGATATCTGATGGAACTTTCCTGCATCCCCATGGAAAAATCTATGTTCAGCCCTTCAGAGCCATTTTCAGAGATTCCACCATAGCAGGTGTGCTTATTTATTTATTTCCATTTTAAGAACTTCACCTTTCCAGACTCCCTTTTAAGGTTTGCCTCCTGCATAATGAATGGAGACACTAGCTGCTATTTCATTTCCAGGTATCTCCCTGCTGCAGGCGCTGCCTGGAGAAGTTTCCCTCTGTTTGGCTTGCAAGCCTCATTTATTTTCCTGTGCTTTCTACTGTGGGCAGAGGCTGGCCGGCTGCATTATTAAATTACTATTATTGCACTGTGATGTCTTGGCATGATCAGGGACTGAGGTGAAAAACTTAGTATTGGGCTGGGAACATATCTCCCCATTTCTTAGCTGCCAAGTGGACCCAGTCTGGCTTTCTGGGTCTATCAGCTCCAGGATTCTCTGAAAACAAAGGGAAGGTCTGCCTGCATTTGAAGCATTTCTCCTACTCAGTGTAAGGAGTGGGCATTTCACTTTCAAGTAGGTTACTTTGGTTTGGGATTAACTGGCTAATTCGTGATGGTCATGAATTTTTTTGCAGGGGAGGGTTGGCATTTGACATTCAAAGCTATTTGACTTTTTAAAAGTTATAATGTCATTTTGAAAGCTATAATGTCACTAATATATTTGCATATAGTTCATTTACAGTTTGTACAAGCTTTTGAAGGCTGTCTGTTCTCCACAGAGAAGTTTTTAATTAAAAATACTTGATTGTGTCTCCAAGACTCCTTAAATTAAGGCACTGTTCTTCTGTTTTTCTTCCTCATTACACTCTTGATAATTGACCTACCATTATATATAACGAGAAAATTTATTGTCGTATTTTTAAGCCTTTTCTCATTCACTATTATATCACCAGTGCATATAGGAGGTGCTTAGTCAATTCTTGTTGAGGGAGTAGTTTAAACATTACCTGTACATTGTATGTTCATTCATACTGGCACATGTTTTATCATAGATACTGCTTCTTCCCCCTTTGGAATTTTACCCATCTCTCAGAAATGTCCTTTATGTTTCAAGTCTTAGTATTTTTACACTGTGAGTTTTCTCCTTCTGTCCCTATCTAAAAATATTTACATTTATATATTAGGTGCTCAATAAATATCTCGATGAATGAACATCTTATAATTTACACTTACACACTTACACAGAACACTTATACAGTTAACTCAAGGAAAAATTGTGTGTAATATTTTATAAACAAAATAGTAAACATGAGGTTTGGGACTCCATTTTTCTTATTCATTTCCTGACTCCTGAATCAAGAGTCTTTATTATTCATTTCCTGACTCCTGAATCAAGAGTCTATCACCACCCCCTTCCCCTTAGCAATGGGTTTCTAATTACAATAATCTGATCATGCCTTTTCCCTGCTTAAAATCCTTCAAGGGCTTTCCCTTGCCCTGGAGAGGAATGTAATTTAGATTCTTTAAGTGTAGCTGAAATGTTTCCATCGCTGGCCACAATTCTCCCCAAGCCCCCTTTACTCTTGCACTCACTGATTATACAGTTGATTGAACCTGTGACATTTCCTTTTCCCCATGGCTTTGGCATGTTGGGTTCCCTCTGCTTAGACTGCTTCCCACCTTTCCTGAGCGAATTCCTCTTACAGGTCTTCTATTGGTCTCATTTAAAAAATGATCTTCTCTTGGAGGTCTTTACTGCCCACCCCTCTGCCACTGCTAATCAGCACCATTCTCAACACCACTCACCTCTACCAACCCAATAATTTTCTTTCTTTGTATGCCTTTGAAATATTTTATCAATAGCATGGAATAATGTAGATTTTCTTTTTTTACTTTTTGCCAAGTCAAATTATTAACTTACTACAATTTGAATCTACAACTTTTAAGTTTTTCTCACATAAATTATATTAAAAATTTTGATACTAATGTGACCTCCCTTCCTACCAAACACATGTTTATTATAGATGAATACTATGCAAAGCTTTTGACATGCATTAATTCCTTTGCTTCTCACACCAACCTTATAGTGGATACTGATATTATTTCCATCATTTTATTGACAAAAGTAAGTTCAGTGAGCCTCATAAGCTCACACAGCTAGTGAGTGAAAGCTGAGATTTAGGTTAAATGCTCTTTATTCTCTACAACTAACATATACCTAATGTTAGCAAATAATAAGTTAATACCTAGAAAGTATTCAAAATAGTTGAAAACAGCTCTTTTTTGTGTATTGTCTTCCTTTATCCCTTCATACCTACAATCTATTCTGCCCTGGGCTGGGAAGGTGCTCTGTGGGCACCTTCCTTGTCCCCAGACACTGCATTAACCTTTGGTTTTCCCACACTTTTGTAAATAGTTCTGCAGACGGCCTCATATGAGTATTTTGTGTGTGTCATCTGTATCTTTTCCAGATTCTAATTGACCGAGACACTTAAAAAAAAGAGCTTAAGACTGTAATTGTGGTTATGCTTTTGTACTTCATATATAGTGTGAAGTTGTATTTACTTCTTTCTACCCTGTCTTTAAGTTTGTATAATGAAATTGAAGATTGCCATATTTCATACTGCCATGAAAATAAATGGCATGCCACTCTCACATACAAAGGGCTTGTTTCCAAAGAATTTGGCTTTGAAACAAGTTGAAAACCCACAGCCCTTCAGGATATTTTCCAAAATCCTTAGCATGATTCGAGGCCTCTTGCATCTTGACAAGAGCTTAATTTGGCGTGGTCTCAATGGCGTCCTCTTTGCTGACTTTAGAAGTGGATTCTGCTCTGTGTCTGGCAGATGATGTTCCAGCCATCTGGTCCTTTAGAGAGAAATACAGGGGGGAAAAGAGAAAAAAAAAAAGCTGCAGTTGAGATTATCAAGTGTTACAAAAGTGTTTTAAAATAACAGTGCTGAATTTTTACTGCCTCGTTGAATGAATTAGAAGGATTAAAAGAGAATGGAAAGAGATGTAACTAGTATTTCTTGGTTTGTTCTGGTAGTAGAGCATATAGCCCTAGGGTTTCCTGCCCAGATGTTTGGGCAACCCTAGTATAATCTGTCTTTGCCCCTATTACGCTCTCACCCAGAATGCCTTCCTTCTCCTGGTTTCCTTTCCCAGATCCTCTTCATCCTTCTTTTTGAAACTTACCTTCACCCTCTCAGTCTACACGTTTCCCTGTTCCTCAGTATTCCCTGACACCTGCATCTGCCCCGCTCATGTCATCCTCTGATCATTAACATTTTCATTTGTTATTTCAGTAGTTCATATTTTGTGACTTAGCTCCTAAACTATGTGTAAATTTCTTTCTTCAAACTGTTTAAGGTATGCACACTGGTGTCTATAATTCTGGAACGCCTTATTTAGTAAGAGTTCATTAAACATTTGCTGAGTTAAATGAATTTAGCAAAATAAGTGAGATGCTATTTTCTTAATATGGGCGTAGTTCACAGTAATAGTGTAGTTTTGTATCTGGTTGGGATCCACAGTTTGTATCTTTCCTTCTTCTTGTTTTTATGGAAATTACATTCTAAAAGAGAATATTAAAAATTGATACACATATTACTACATAACATAGTGTCGATCTAAAAGATAACCCAAATGTTTTAGATTGAGTGGTCCAGGAATCCCTCTGTGATAAGGTAAAGTTTAAGGACAGACCTGAATGAAGTGAAGGAAGGACACATGAATATCGGGGGGTGGGGGGGACAAAAATTCTAGCTAGAAGCAGTGGTAAGACCTGAGGGCCTGAGGGCTTGGTGGAGGCAAATGGAAGGAGGAGAGGGACACAAATGGGATATGTCACAAATGGGATATGTTGGACCCTGTGTTGGACACTATGTAGGACCTTATGTGCCATGGTAAAATTTTAGGTTTTAATTATGAGAGAAACCACTGGAGGGTTAGAAGGAAGGGATTGATGAGATCCAATTTATATTTTGTAAAGATCATTTCATCTGTCATGTATAGAAGGGGCTGAAGGGAACAAGAGGAGAGGCAGGCTCTCCAGAAGCACTGGCTGTATGCCTGGGAGGTGAGTCTGGCCTGGAGCCCGGGGATCTGAGTGGACAAAGTGAGAAGTGGTAGAGCCAACAGTGTCATGTCTTCTAATTTATTGACTGCTGTATAATGCATTCAACATATCATTTTTTGGTGGGCATTTATTTTCATTTTATAATTCTATGTAAGACTTACATTTTGTTTTTGTTTACTAAATAGTTATTTTATTGATAGTTATTTTTGAGATGACACTTAATGACGGATTAGCCAATAAAAATGAGGAGTCTATGTGGGGCAAGATTATGTTCCCATGGTGAATTTATTTGTCATCTTTTTCAAAAGTAATTGAATTTTTGTATTCATTCTTGGGTACTGTTTCAGAAATGTAATTCCTCCAAATGACTATTTGGGAGGTGGAATTTTTTTTTGTGTGTGTGCTGTTCTAATTCTGTATTGCATTCCTTTTAATATCTGCATCTCCACTTTGTATTACAAACTTCATCAGACCACTGTGTGCTATTATAGCTGTCGTCACCACAGGGAGAAAATGACTAATTGAAGCTGCTTATTGATATAATAGAGCAGGTTGTGACACTTGGCGAGAATGCTAGAACGATGGGCTCCAGCTGATGTTATGTAAAAATATTCAGCCATGAAATATGCGCTTACGAATGGCTTTTTTGCAGATGTCTGCAGAATGCAGATAATCTGTATTCTGAGATGTGCAAATTAAGGATCTGTCTGACCAGTTAACATGACAGCATGGTGAGGACAGTGTGCAGTAAGTAATGAAATGGCCTTGAACTGGGGTCAATAATAATTATAACCTGCCTCTCGTTATAAACAAAACTAGGTGATTTTTACCCCTACCCCCATTTCAGAGGGAAGGGATCAGTCGGCAGAAAAATGGTGATGAACTAGTGGTTCTTTAGAATTCTTTCAGTGCAGGATGTATTGGTATCATGAATGAAAATGTGAACTGGTATGTTGTCTTTGGAAAGCTATTTGGCCATAGCTATCAAAATTAAATGCACATGTACCCTTTGACCTAGAATTGTCCTTTGGATTAATTTATCTTAGAAAAGTAGCCAGGCAGGTGCATAAAATTATGTGTGTAAAAATGTTCATCATGACATTACATTTAACACTAAATGTATTAAAATAACTTAAATGTCTAAGCAGTAGGGTATTTGGTAAATAAATTGTGGAGTATCTTTACTTTTGTAATCTATTTTTAATATAAATTAAGCCATCACAAAGAACATATCTATATAAAACAATTCTACAATACTGTTAAGTGAAAAATTGTTATTTGCCTCTTTTTGTGGCCATAGAAATTTAAAACGTATGTCTATATGTTCATTTAATCATAAGTTAAAGACTGTACATTATTTCATTAACCGCATGAGTGGGAAGACCTATTTTTCAGTATATTTCAGTACTGTAATGTTGTTTTAGTGTTTTACTTTGTGTATATATTATCTATTCAAAAATTACAAATTAAGAAAATAAAATTTTTATTGTTTTATGCCTGAACATAAGAATGTCATTGATTCATTTTGGCTGTATTGCATCTGAATTTTGTTTTGAGAATGTTTCTTAGTGTAATTTTTCTTTCCTCCCCCACCTGCCAGTACTGTGGATTGAACTTAAGAGTGCTCTACTACTGAGTTACATCCCCAGGACTTTTTATTTTTTATTTTGAGACAGATCACTAAGTTGTGGAGTCTGGCCTCAAACATGCCATCCTCCTGTCTCAGTCACCCCAATTTCTGTGATTACGGGTGTGCATCACCATGCTGGGCCCCAGTATGGGGTTTTATAACTTCTACTAGAGTGCATTTTCTTTTTAGGATATCATTGCACTGACATTTTCTGTATTGGGGTGGTGACTCCCCTTCTTTATTTCTCATCATGACTCTATAGAGTATAGCTCTACCTCTTTCTTTCAACATTTCTATCCTTTCTGTCCAGGATACTTCTTCAGAAGCTTATTTGAATAAGTGAAAAAATCATTCAAACTGACTGATTCTGAATTTCAAATGGGTACATTCATGAAAATGCTAGGGAGTGTCTGGATTTAAAGACCTGATAGTTTTCAATAACAATCAGAAATTAAAGGCCAGCAATGGTGTTTATTAGCAACTTTTTTAAAGCCTTCCCCACCCCCAACAAGGTAAAGAGTAGTTGTTAGAAATGTATGGCCCAAATCAGTGTCATTCCCTATGATTACATGTGGTACCACACAGCCCTGAGAGCATTGTTTAAAATTGTGTTAATCATTGTTGTAGAAGGGACTGTGTGGTAGTGTTCCTAAACCTCACTGCTCATATTATTTCTCTGGTTTGGGGGAGGAAAAAGTAGTCAGAAGAAAAATACATTCCTAAAAAAGTTAAATAACAACTTGTAAATTTCATTCTCTGTTGCTGGAAAACCAACTCATTATACATGAATGTGTAATAAAACAAGTGTTTGGCACATTGAGGTGTATGAACTATGTAGTGTAATCAGAGCTTATTTTCCTGCAGTGGAGATTGAAATTTATACGTTTCTTCTAAGTAGCACCTTTCATTCCATTTTTATTTTCTAAGGGAGAGTGAAATTTACAAGTTGCTGCTTAACAATACCAGAAGTGCTAGTTCCTATACAATGAACAGTGGAGTTTACAAGTTGCCATTTGACAATGCCTGCATTTCTGTGTGTTTGTTCCCCTTCTCTCCCACAAGGTATAGTAAAATTTATAAGGTTAGTAAAAATCCTTCATTATTAATACAAGGTTATATTGCTGGTGGGGATTCCACAAATGGCTTATGAACATATCTAAAGGGAGAAGTAAAGGTGGGTGTTATGAGGCAGGAAATTCTTTCAGGAACTTTGAATTTATAATCATCACTGAAGAACATGCAGAGACATTCATTCATGCCCTTGTGTCCCCATGACCCCATTCCCGGGGCTCCTTGACGTTGTCATTTACTTTGTATATATTTCATTGAGCCTTCTTTTTTGAAATTCATCTTCCTTTTTTTTTTTCCTGTATAAGTTTTACTCAGATTGCACTTTCCCCTCTTTTCCATGGACCTTCTCCTTTTGTTCTCTTCTCTGGTCTCAGGAAGTGGTTATTGTATGTACAATTAATTAATTGAGTGGCTTCTAGCAATAGGACATAATTTATATTATTATCTTTCACAGCTCCTTAAATATTTTAGTATTTCAGTATTTTATTGTTACTAAAATTTCAAGGTATATTTGCCAATTGTATTATAACAAGTTCTCTAAGGGGGAGATAGCATGCCTTAAAATTCCTTATGCTCCTAATTGGGGCTTGCATGTAGTTACGTAATTGCAATGAAGTGGTTGTCTTATCACTCAAGAGAACAGAGAAGGAAGTGAAAAGGAGCAGGCATCATGCAGAAGCTGGTTAGTGAAGGCAATTGCTGACAAAGACTTCCGTTCCTGCCCATCCTTGCCTTTTGACTTGCTTTGGTGATTAGAAAATGGCAGAAATACAGAGTGCCAGTTCTGGGACTAGAACTTGAAGTAGCTGGAGATTTCCAACTTCATTGTTCTAGAGCCTGGTGCCATCATATAAAGAAGTCTGGACTACGCTGCAGGAGAAGGGCCATGTGAATAGAGATCCTGGAGGACAGAGACATAGAGAGAGGTGCATCCAGCCCTCCCCAGAGCCCATGAGTGAAGGGAAGCCCATTCTCATATTCTATTCCCATATGAATTGCCCGCTTAACACCATGTGGGTCAAAGATGAGCTACCCCACTGAACCCTACCCAGATTGAACAAGTAGAGTGGATAAATAATTGTTATCTTAAGTCATTTAGTTTTGGGGTGATTTATTAAGAAGCAGAGATCATAGAAACACACCCTAAATGGAATAAGCCCTATATTAAATTTTGTAGTTTACAGCAGCATTCTTCGAACTAATGTATATACAGATCACCTGGACTCTTGTTAAAATTCTGGTGTTCAGTAAGTCTGGTGTGGAACCTGAGATTTCTTCATTTCTGAGAAGTCCCTGAGTGATGCTGATGTTCTGTTCTGTGGGCTACATTTTGAATAGCAAGGGTTAAGGCAAGGAAGACTGTCTATCTGAAGCTTAACAAATTGCTTATTATAGAAAAGCGGGTTTACGCTAGGCTTTTTGTTGAAATTCCAAATCTTGTACTGGTTATGTCATCTATATAGTAGACATTTCAATTCCAATAATATAGAATCAAACAAATGTGTGTTTTACCCAAGGTACTTGGCTGGGAAAGTTGTTTTTTTCTTTGAGTCTAACTTTCCTCAGAGTAACTTTTTGATCCTAAGCCTGGTGTGTGTTTAACCAAGATGGATGCTATGTGACAATCATGAACAATGGCAATAATAATAGCAACCACTTCCACATACTGAGTGCCTTGTTCCAAACTAGATCTTTTCCCCTCTACCTTCTTAGGCTTTTCAGCTGGGGCCCTGTAAATTAGACTGATGAATGACAGATTAACTGCAGAAAAACAATAGTTTATTAACATGTGCATTGCGCATACATGTGGGAGTACCCAGCAATGAGTAACTCCAAGGGGCGATTAGAATCTAGCCTTATATAGCTCTTAAGGAAAGAGCAATACACTTTTAGAGAAGCGACAAGAGTTTCTAGGGTGGCAAATTGTGGGAAGATAAATACATGGGGGAAATAATACAAGATAAGGGCTAGTTAGTAAAGTTTGTCATATAGATTCCTCTGCTGTTTCTGGCTGGTAAGGTTCTAGAACTTTCTCTGCTGATAAACTTTTGTTTTTCTTGGTGGATGGGGAGGGTGCTTTTATAAATTTATGTCTTTGTTTTATGCACGTAGAGGGAGGGCAGAGAGGTTTTCTTTTATTGCCTTCTTTTCAATTGCCTTTGGTTCAAGATAATTCTTATTTCTAAATGGCATTTTTCAGGGCAGTGTGCTCTGCTGTTCCTCGTCTTTACGTATGTCTCCTCATTTATTCCTTGTAGTAATCCATGGCAGGACTGTCACCATTTTGCAAAAGAAGAAACTGGGGCTCAGGGATGTTCAGTTATCAGCCTAGGTTACCCAGAGAGTAAGCTAGAATTCAGTTCCACGTCTGATCTGATCCCACAGTGCAGGCTGATACCTCCTCTACCATGTTTCCTTCACCAGCACCACCCAACCAGAAATCCAGCATGTGTGAGCGTTAGGCCTTCAGGTTAGAGTTCTGCAGCTCACGTTCTGTTCTTTTTGTGCTTGTTTACTCTTATTCTGGAAGTAGCAGTACTAGTATTATTGCAGTATTCTTCATGTGGCATAGTTGACTTGGGGAACTCCTGACGGAGGTCCCTGAATGAGTGTATGTATTTGAGGTAGAGGCAGACACACCTTTAAAAGCCATTAGTTGGGAGATTTAATGTTTTATAGCAACATTCACATAATTTTTGTCAGCATTTTATAGTGATATTTAAAACTGCTGACCTGAGAAAAGTCTTTACCAGAATAAATATACTTTACTCTGTTGAACTTCCTTAGTCTCCGTTTTTAATGTGTATTCCTTCATGCAACAACAACAACGTGTTGTCCCTCTCCCTTTGGTTTAGACTCATCGTTTCACCCTCTATGGCACCATCAAACAGAAGCTACTGCAGGAGATTTTCATCAGAGCGGCTTAAAATACTTCTTTTAAACCCCATAAAAAGACTCTTGATATGAGACCTAGTTTGAAATTAACTTCCAGGCCATCTCTTTGCTTGTTGGCTTTGAATGGCTCTACAGTTCTCTTGAAGGTTAAAGAAGCCCATGGTGCAGTGCTAGAAAAGGCAGTGCTCTGTGGGGCTGAAGCCAGTGCCCTCCATAGGACCCACCCCATGAACCACCTGGGCTTAAATGAAGGCCTTAGGACCTCTGGCCAGGAGGCTCTATTTAACTCTTGGATTCTGTTCCTGTGAACATGACTATTATGTGAAATCACATGATTATTGTCGCAATGGTGGTGGTGTGCACATAAGTACTTAGAGAAATAAAAATACATATCTGACTGCACCAATTTGCAGTCCCAACAGCAATGTATGAGTGTACCTCTTTCCCCACATCTTCGCCAACACTTATTGTTGTTTGTATTCTTAAGAGCTGCCATTCTTACTGGAGTGAGATGAAATCTTAGAATAGTTTTGATTTGCATCTCTCTAATTGCTAGAGATGTTGAACATTTTTTCATATATTTGCTGACTGATTGTATATCATCTTCTGAGAAGTGTCTTTTCAGGTCCTTGGCCCATTTATTGATTGGGTTATTTGGTTTTTTTTTTGGTGTTTATCTTTTTGAGTTCTTTATATATTCTAGTGCAGCCAATATGGAAAGCAGTATGGAGATTCCTTGGAAAACTGAGAATGGAATCACCATTTGACCCAGCTGTCCCTCTCCTCGGTCTATACCCAAAGGACTTAAAATAGCATACTACAGGGACACAGCCACATCAATTTTTATAGCAGCACAATTCACAATAGCTAAACTCTGGAACCAACCTAGATGCCCTTCAATAGATGAATGGATAAAGAAAATGTAGTATATATACACAAGGGAATATTACTCAGCAATAAAAGAGAATAAAATCATGGCATTTGCAGGTAAATGGATGGAGTTGGAGAATATAAACGCTAAGTGATATTAGCCAATCCCATAAAACCAAATGCTGAATGTTTTCTCTGATATAAGGAGACTGATTCATAGTGGGGTTAGGAGGGGGAGCATGGGAAGAATAAAGGAACTCTAGATAGGGCAGAGGGATTGGAGGGAAAGGAGGGGGCATGGGGGTAGAAAAGACAGATATCATTACCCTAAGTACATGTATGAAAAAACAAATGGTGTGAATATACTCTGTATACAACCAGAGATATGAAAAATTGTGCTCTATCTGTGTAATATGAATTGTAATGTATTCTGCTGTTATATATAACAAGTTAGAATTTTAAAAAAATTTAAAAATACCTATTTGGTAAATGGAAAACACACGAAGGGTATTTTTATGACAGACTGTAGCAATGGTTCTTCAAGACAGGATCATTTGGTTCTATGGTTTTTGATGGGGTCAGAATATATTCTATTGTCTTCTTTAGCTGAGGAGGCAAAGTGAATGGGGGTAGTGACAGGCTTGATTAGGACTTGAATCATTGCTGAGAACTAAGAGCTACTTTCCAAAACCACAGAAACCATTTTTCTTCCCACTGCCTGCTGTTCTTCAAAAGAAGAACTGGTCCCTTTCTGGTAAAAGAGTGAATTCTTTTGTCATTCTGAAGAATCATTTACAAGACAAATGGTTCACTTTGATTGATTTCCTGGTCTTTTGGAAATGAAATATTTTTTCTTTTGGGATAAATATCTAAGTTTTTCTAACAAATATAAAGTCCTAAGAAGTGTTAAGAGATAAAATTACAGCAAATTTGAAGCTCTTAATTGCCTTCATTTATGAATCTAGGATCTGACAACATCTCATTGTATAAAATAAGTGTTGCAATGAGAAGAAGAAGTGGTTTTATAGACAGAGAAGGGCTGAAGAAAGCAGAAACAAAGGAAAAAGAGCAGGATGTTATTTCAGATACTTTCCTTATGGCAACGTGAGAACAGAACAGTAGAGATATAAGTGATAGGTTAAAATCAGGTTACTTTAGGGTTTTGGTCTCCAGCCTGTGGTGCTTTGGGGAGGGTCTCCCTTTCTCTCTCCCTCCCCCTCTGACTGCCATTTGGTGAGCAGCCTCCTCTGCTACTTGATGCCACTGCCATGCTATTCTGCTTTGCCTCAGGTCTAAAGCAATTGAACCAACTGAACTTGGACTGAAACCTCTGACACTATAAGCCAAAATAAACCTTTTCTCCTTAAAGTTGATTTTCTTAGGTATTTTGTCACAACAACAAAAACTGATTGACATAATAATATAGGAACCAGTTCCTTAGTAATCATGTAGACTGGCAGACAGCAGAATTTAAATGTGACTCTCAGTAGAGCATAAGTACTCTATGGAATGATGAAATAAAAATACATGTTTAGTAAATGGATAACACACAAAAAGGTATGATGGAGACTTTCTGTAGTGTCAGATTATATCTTTCATCATTTATAGCCAATTAAAGGAAAAAAATCCTTGAAAAATATGTAAAGACTAGCTCACTATTTGGTGCCTTAAATCTGATTATAGAAATTTCCTGAAATATGTAAAAAAACAAAATAATAGTTCATGATAGATATTCTGAAAATTGAAAATAGCATTGGTTCACATTTTTTGTTTTTCCTGTCAGGAAGCTAAAAACCATCATTTTATTGATTTCTTAAAAATCTCCAGTTTCTTTCAATTGTAACTATGTAAAACCAAATCAGATTATTTCAAGAGAAATGAAAAGGGTGAAGATTAGCTCACAGAATTGCAGATCCAATGGCACTTCTTTCATGGATGGCTTGAATCTTTGGAGAGCCATGTTTGTTTGTTTTTGTTTTGTTTTGTTTATTTTTTGGATAAAGTAGACAACAAACGTCCACATGAACACTTTTTATTTTGTTCTATTTTATTTATTTATTTTTTAAAGAAAAGGACTTGTAAGCTTAAGTTGTAATAGCTTCAAGGTTAAATTCACCTCTGCTTTGTTCCTGTGTCATGGCCCTTTTCTTCTCCATGTGGTCTTTATTTTTCATTCAGCCTCAATCTTTTTTTTTTTTTTTTATTGTTGGTCCTTCAAAACATTACATAGTTCTTAATATATCATATTTCACAGTTTGATTCAAGTGGGTTATGAACTCCCATTTTTACCCCGTATACAGATTGCTGTATCACATCAGTTACACTTCCATTGATTTACATATTGCCATTCTAGTGACTGATGTATTCTGCTGTCTATCCTATTCTCTACTATCCCCCTTCCCCTCCCCTCCCCTCCCCTCCCCTTTTCTCTCTCTACCCCCTCTACTGTAAATCATTTCTTCCACTTGTATTATTTTTCTCTTACCCCTCCTTTCCTCTTATATGTAATTTTGTAAAACCCTGAGGATCACCTTCCATTTCCATGCGATTTCCCTTCTCACTCCCTTTCCCCCCCACCTCTCATCCCTGTTTAATGTTAATCTTCTTCTCAAGCTCTTCGTCCCTACCCTGTCCTTGGTTACTCCCCTTATATCAAAGCAGTCATTTGGCATTTGTTTTTTAAGGATTGGCTAGCTTCACTTAGCATAATCTGCTCTAATGCCATCCATTTCCCTCCAAATTCTATGATTTTGTCATTTTTTAAAGCAGAGTAATACTCCATTGTGTATAAATGCCACATTTTTTTATCCATTCATCTATTGAAGGGCATCTAGGTTGGTTCCACAATCTTGCTATCGTGAATTGTGCTGCTATGAACATCGATGTAGCAGTGTCCCTGTAGCATGCTCTTTTTAGGTCTTTAGGGAATAGTCTGAGAAGGGCAATAGCTGGGTCAAATGGTGGTTCCATTCCCAGCTTTCCAAGAAATCTCCATACTGCTTTCCAAATTGGCTGCACCAATTTGCAGTCCCACCAACAATGAACAAGTATACCCTTTTCCCCGCATCCTCTCTAGCACTTGTTGTTGTTTGACTTCATAATGGCTGCCAATCTTACTGGAGTGAGATGGTATCTTAGGGTGGTTTTGATTTGCATTTCTCTGACTGCTAGCGATGGTGAGCATTTTTTCATGTACTTATTGATTGATTGTATGTCCTCCTCTGAGAAGTGTCTGTTCAGGTCCTTGGCCCATTTGTTGATTGGGTTATTTGTTATCTTATTGTCTAATTTTTTGAGTTCTTTGTATACTCTGGATATTAGGGCTCTATCTGAAGTGTGTGGAGTAAAGATTTGTTCTCAGGATGTAGGCTCCCTGTTTATCTCTCTTATTGTTTCTTTTGCTGAGAAAAAACTTTTTAGTTTGAGTAAGTCCCATTTGTTGATTCTAGTTGTTAACTCTTGCGCTATGGATGTCCTATTGAGGAATTTGGAGCCCGACCCCACAGTATGTAGATCATAGCCAACTTTTTCTTCTATCAGACGCCGTGTCTCTGATTTAATATCAAGCTCCTTAATCCATTTTGAGTTAACTTTTGTGCATGGCGAGAGAAAGGGATTCAGTTTCATTTTGATGCAAATGGATTTCCAGTTTTCCCAACACCATTTGGTGAAGATGCTATTCTTCCTCCATTGCATGCTTTTAGCCCCTTTATCAAATATAAGATAGTTGTAGTTTTGTGGATTGGTTTCTGTGTCCTCTATTCTGTACCATTGGTCCACCCGCCTGTTTTGGTACCAGTACCATGCTGTTTTTGTTACTATTGCTCTGTAGTATAGTTTGAAGTCTGGTATCGCTATACCGCCTGATTCACACTTCCTGCTTAGCATTGTTTTTGCTATTCTGGGTCTTTTATTATTCCATATGAATTTCATGATTGTTTTATCTGTTTCTACAAGAAATGCTGTTGGGATTTTGATTGGCATAGCATTGAACTTATAGAGAACTTTTGGTAATATCACCATTTTGGTGATGTTAGTTCTGCCTATCCATGAACAGGGTATATTTTTCCATCTTCTGAGGTCTTCTTCTATATCTGTCTTTAGGGTTCTGTAGTTTTCATTGTATAGGTCTTTCACCTCTTTTGTTAGGTTGATTCCCAAGTATTTTATTTTTTGGGGGGATATTGTGAATGGAGTAGTTGTCCTCATTTCCGTTTCAGAGGATTTGTCGCTGATATACAGGAATGCATTTGATTTATGCGTGTTGATTTTATATCCTGCCACTTTGCTGAATTCATTTATTAGCTCTAATAGTTTCTTTGTAGACCCTTTTGGGTCTGCTAGGTATAGAATCATGTCATCTGAAAATAGTGATAATTTAAGTTTTTCTTTTCCTATTTTTATGCCTTTAATTTCTTTCGTGTGTCTAATTGCTCTGGCCAGTGTTTCGAGGACTATGTTGAACAGAAATGGTGAGAGAGGGCATCCCTGTCTTGTACCAGATCTTAGAGGGAATGCCTTCAATTTTTCTCCATTCAGAATGATGCTGGCCTGTGGCTTATCATAGATTGCTTTTACAATGTTGAGGTATGATCCTGTTATCCCTAATTTTTCTAGTGTTTTGAACATAAAGGGATGCTGTACTTTGTCGAATGCTTTTTCTGCATCTATCGAGATGATCATATGGTTCTTATTTTTAAGTCTATTGATGTGGTGAATAACATTTATTGATTTCTGTGTATTGAACCAGCCTTGCATCCCAGGGATGAATCCTACTTGATCATGGTGTATAATTTTTTTGATATGTTTTTGAATCCAATTCGCCAGAATTTTACTGAGGATTTTTGCATCTAGGTTCATTAGAGATATTGGTCTGTAGTTTTCTTTCTTTGAAGTGTCTCTGTCTGGTTTAGGCATCAGGGTGATGTTGGCCTCGTAGAATGTATTTGGAAGTTCTCCCTCTTTTTCTATTTCCTGAAATAGCTTGAAAAGTATTGGTGTTAGTTCCTCTTTAAATGTTTTGTAAAACTCTGCTGTATACCCATCCAGTCCTGGGCTTTTCTTAGTTGGTAGTCTTTTGATGGTTTCTTCTATTTCCTCTATTGTTATTGTCTGTTTAGGTTGTCTATATCTTCCTGACTCAATCTGGGCAGATCATATGACTTAAGAAATTTATCTATGCCTTCACTATCTTCTATTTTATAGGAGTATAAGGATTCAAAATAATTTCTGATTATCTTCTGTATTTCTGAAGTGTCTGTTGTGATATTGCCTTTTTCATCCCGTATGCTAGTAATTTGGGTTCTCTCTCTTCTTCTCTTCGTTAGCATGGCTAAGGGTCTGTCGATTTTATTTATTTTTTCAAAGAACCAACTTTTAGTTTTGTCAATTTTTTCAATTATTTCTTTTGTTTCGATTTCATTAATTTCAGCTCTGATTTTAATTATTTCTTGCCTTCTACTTCTTTTGCTGTTGTTTTGCTCTTCTTTTTCTAGGATTTTGAGATGAAGTATGAGATCATTTATTTGTTGTTTTTTTCTTTTTTTAAGGAATGAGCTCCAAGCAATGAATTTTCCTCTTAGAACTGCTTTCAATGTGTCCCATAGATTCCAATATGTTGTGTCTGTGTTTTCATTTAACTCTAAGAAGTTTTTAATTTCCTCCTTAATGTCTTCTATAACCCATTGATCATTCAGTAACCTATTGTTCATTCTCCAAGTGATGCATGATTTTTCCTTCCTTCTTTTATCATTGATTTTCAGTTTCATTTCATTATGATCAGATAAGATGCATGGTATTATCTCTACTCCTTTATATTGTCTAAGAGTTGCCCTGTGACATAATATATGATCTATTTTTGAGAAGGATCCATGTGCTGCTGAGAAAAAAGTGTAACTACTTGATGTTGGGTGGTATATTCTATATATGTCAATTAAGTCTAGGTTGTTAATTGTGTTATTGAGTTCTATAGTTTCCTTATTTAACTTTTGTTTGGAAGATCTGTCCAGTGGTGAGAGAGGTGTGTTGAAGTCTCCCATGATTATTGTATGGTGGTCTATTAGACTCTTGAACTTGAGAAGAGTTTGCTTGATGAACATAGCTGCACCATTGTTTGGGGCATATATATTTATGATTGTTATGTCTTGTTGGTGTATGGTTCCCTTGAGCAGTATGCAGTGTCCCTCTTTATCCCTTTTGATTAACTTTGGCTTGAAATCTATTTTATTTGATATGAGTATGGACACTCCTGCTTGTTTCCGCAGTCTATATGAGTGGAATGATTTTTCCCAACCTTTCACCTTAATTCTATGTATATCTTTTCCTATCAAATGCGTCTCCTGTAGGCAGCATATTGTTGGGTCTTGTTTTGTGATCCATTCAACTAGCCTATGTCTCTTAATTGGTGAGTTTAAGCCATTAACATTTAGGGTTATTATTGAGATATGGTTTGTTCCTCCAGCCATATTTGTTTATTAATGTTACTAAACCTGATTTGTTTTCCTCTTTGATTACTTTCCCCCCTTTACTGTCCTACCTCCCACTGTTGGTTTTCAATGTTATTTTCCATTTCCTCTTCCTGTAATGTTTTGCCAAGGATATTTTGAAGAGATAGTTTTCTAGCTGCGAATTCTTTTAACTTTTGTTTATCGTGGAAGGTTTTAATTTCATCTTCCATCCTGAAGCTTAATTTCGCCGGATACACGATTCTTGGTTGGAACCCATTTTCTTTCAGTGTTTGAAATATGTTATTCCAGGATCTTCTAGCTTTCAGAGTCTGTGTTGAGAGATCAGCTGTTATCCTGATTGGTTTACCCCTAAATGTAATCTGCTTCCTTTCTCTTGTAGCTTTTAAAATTCTCTCCTTATTCTGTATGTTGGGCATCTTCATTATAATGTGTCTAGGTGTGGATCTCTTATGATTTTGCACATTCGGCATCCTGTAGGCTTCTAGAATTTGGGATTCTATTTCATCCTTCAGGTCTGGGAAGTTTTCTCGTATTATTTCATTGAATAGATTGTTTATTCCTTTGGTTTGGAGCTCTGTGCCTTCCTGTATCCCAATGACTCTTAAGTTTGGTCTTTTAATGTTATCCCATATTTCTTGGATGTTCTGCTCATGGTTTCTTAGCAGACTTGCTGAGCTGTCTATGTTCTTTTCAAGTTGAAATACTTTGTCTTCATTGTCTGATGTTCTATCTTCTAAGTGATCTACTCTGCTGGTAGTATTGTCAATTGAGGTTTTAAGTTGGTTTATTGCTTCCTGCATTTCTAGGATTTCTATTTGTTTTTTTTTTTTATTACCTCTATCTCCCTGTGAAATTGATCTTTTACTTCCTGTATTTGTTTATGTAGTTCCTTGTCAAAGTGATCTTTCATTGTCTGATTTTGCTGTCTCATGTCTTCCTTGAGACTCCAGATCATCTGAAGCATGTATATCCTGAACTCTTTATCTGACATTCCATCTGTTGCAGCTATTACCTCTTCTAAAGTTTAGTTGACCTGCATTGCTTGTGGTCCTTTCTTTCCTTGTCTTTTCATACTGCTCGCGTTTCTTTCTGCTTGGTGAAACTGTTGTGTTTTTGAAATTTTCCCCCTATTTATTTATATTGCTCTTGTATAGTTGGGAGATCTCCCTTGCAGGGCGGGTAGTGGCTGTGCTCCTCCTCTAATTAGGGTGATCTATCTACCATGCTGGTTGGTCGCAGGTCTGCACACCCTGCAGGCGCGGGTGGCGGCTCTGCTCTACTCCCACTCCAATTGTGGGGAGGTAACTACCACGCCCTCGGGTCATTGGTCCTTATCCGGATGTGGGCGGCAGCTCTGCTCCGCCCCTACTCCAATTGGTATTACGTGTCTACCACGCTGGTCGGCCTCTAAGCCTGTTCCACCGGTGGGTCGCAGTTCTGCCTACCTTGCGGGCTCGGGCGGCAGTTCTGCTCAGCCCCTACTCCCAGTGGGGGTACCTGACTGCCTCTCCAACGGGTCGCTGGGCCTTTTCCGGACATGGGCGGCGGCTCTGCTCCACCCCCACTCCAACCAGTGTGACGTGACTGCCTCGGTGCTACTTGTCCACCACACTGGCAGGCTGCCGGGCCTCTCCTGCCAGTGGGTCGCAGGTCTGCCTACCTTGCAGGCTGAGATGGCGGCTCTGCACCTCCCCCACTCCAAATGGGGTGATTTGGCTACCGCGCTGTCGGGTCGCTGGTCCTGTTCCAGGCGAGGGCGGCTACTCTCCTCGGCCCCAGCTGCAGTTGGGGTGTCGTGATACCACGCCGGAGGGTCACTTGGCCTGCTCTGGGCGCAGGCGGCAGCTCCACTCTGCCCACCAGGCCCCCACAGCACCCAGCAGGACCTGGAATGAGAAGCAGTCTCTTCAGGTTCCCCAGCCCTGGGCCAAAGCAGCTTCGGGGGACAGAACCCGGCCTCTCCGATCCCGGCCACGCTCCGCTAGGAGAAGGCTCCACAGAGCGACCCCCGCGGGTTCCCCAGCCCCAGGCCAAAGCAGCCCCGGGAGCCCGATCCCGGCCGCTCCAAACTCTCCCAGCTCGGTGCACGCTCTGCTAGGAGCAGGCCCAAAGACGCAGTCCCCGCGGGCTCCCCAGCCCCGGGCCAAAAGTGTTCTGGGAGTCAGAGCCCAGCCGCCCCTCAGCGCACGTTCCACTTGGAGCTGGCCTCAGCACGCAGTTCCTGCAGGTTCCCCAGCCCTGGGCCAAAGCAGCCCGGGGAACCAGAATCCGGCCGCTCAAAGCCCGGTGACGCCTTGCCAGGAGCGAGCCCCGAGGAGTATTCTCCTCAGGTTCTCCAGCCCCGAGCCTGAGCGATCTGTCTGCGAGACGCAGGCAAATACCAGCCTGAAATCACCTGTTCCGTAGTTGAATGAGCTGAGATCAGTAGAAAACAGGGATGATTACATCAGCTCTCCAAGATGGCGGCTGCTGTCCTCCTCCGTGGTCTGACCGGTGTCAAGAACCGAACTGGACCGCTTCTCTCCTCTGTCTCAAAGCCGGAACTCAGCACTAAGCACGGCCATTGCACCGCTGGCAGGAGCCCCCAGAATCCGCATCGCTGTACTCCCGCTCCGGTACCTTGCTGCTACCCAGCGCACGCTGCAGACTCCATCCGCGGGGCGGTCCGCCGACCAGGCTCTGCTACCCTCCGTGCGGAGAAATCGCCCGCGACCGAGCCCCCGCAGCCGAACTCCGCACGATGTAAATCCGTCCTCTAGATTCTGGAGCACCTCAATTTCACTGGAAATTCCCAACAAGGTAGCCTTCAGCCGTTTCACCTCGTCTTTCTCCTGCACAGTGACGCGGCGCACTGGGGTGATGCACTCCCATCGCCGCCATCTTCCCTTCCCCCAGCCTCAATCTTTGCAGTGGGAAAAAGCAGCTGTAGGCTCAAGTGAATTTAAGTGCCCAAGAATTCAAATGTACCTCTTGCTTTTGACTGATTTCTGTAATCCTCCAAAATACTCAGATTGGTTAGCTTGAGTCACACTCCTATCTTTGGTGAGGAGTTGGATGGGGTCAAATTGAGATTCCACAAGAATCACCAGAAATTGAGGGGCAATGTCCCAAAGGAATCAGGTGTTGACTTTCACAATAATGGATGTTAACTGCTGTGCTTCTCACCTCCTCTTGATTCTGGGCTGCATGGGGTTTTCTAAACTGGGCACATGAAAACATCCATTCAAAGTTGAATCTTCAACTTTTTTTCAGGGTACAAGTTGATCTCAGTAATAATAGAGACTATTTGGGAGATTAATTTCTGGTTTTCTCAATTCATATTTCAGTAGGTGTCCTTTAAATTAAATTACTTGGCAATAATATCTGGTCAGGAGCCCTCATTGTATTTTTCACTCCAGATACTAAGTGACAAATTCTCATTCCATTGGTTACTACTGCTTTTTGTCATAGAAATCCTGTGGGAAATTGCAAAGCATATGAAAATTTTGTTCCTGTACTCTTTAACTGTCTTTTCTCTTCCTTTAGATTTCCTTGTCTTTTGCCTCTTCTCTGGAATGGGATGATAAAAAGAAAATTATATGATATGAAGTGTGCTATAAGCAGATATGAAAATATCTATACATACAGAGCACTACTTAGCAATACTTCCTTACACACTATCAGCATATAAGAAACATAAACATGTCTTCATTTCATAATGAATGTACTTGTTTCAAAACAGTGTCTGCCATTAAAAATCACCTTCTCTTATGGATGATAGAACTGCTATAATTTCTGAAAGTACATGTTGAGTATAAGAATATCAGCTAAGGTATAAGCAATAACTAAAATTACATTTAGAAAGCAGAAAGATGCAAAAATGATAATATTTTGAGCAGCTGGGTACTTGGAGGGTAGGGATTCCATCTTACTCATTTTTAGGTCCCTCAAAGCAAAATGACTTGCTCATTTTAGGGGTCAAGTGAATGAGTGAAATGAGTGACTGAACAAATAGGTATGCTATTATAGCTTCTCTTTGTTGCCTTGAATTTTGGAGCTTCAACTCTGGTCATGTTTTCTGTCTGCTCACTGGTCTCTTTTCTTTCTTTCTTTCTTTCTTTCTATCTATCTATAAAATATCTATATAAAAATACATACATATGTATTTTTAATCAAAATCTTTTCTTTTTTAATCTGATTCCTGCCATTTCCCTTTCCATTTCTTCCTTTCTTTTTAGTACAACCACCTTTGTCTGTTTCAGTCTCTGTAGTTTTTTTTGTGTCTATTTTTCCATTCTGTGACTTTCCTCTTTTTCAGATACTCTTGGTGAGCTGGTTACTCTTGAGTTAAAGAGGGTGCCCCATTGTGCCATTGTGAAAGAAAACTGATTAGTTGACTAATGATATAATTTCTACTTTATCAGCGGTCTTCGGGGGCTACCAGTGAGGAAATGGACCACTTTATAATGGCATTTTCTACATAGTCTATACCTCAAAGCATCTGTTGCTTTTGTTCCTTTTTCTTTGATTTATTTAATGTATAAGATATAAATATTGATTTTTAGACTTTCCTTATATTCTCTATTTTAAAAATAATACCCAACATGCTGTCTTCAGATGCTTTTGATAAAACTTTAACAACACCATCCCCAATCATACCATCCTATCTTCTTTGGCTTCTAGTTATTACTGATCTTACTTCCCAGCATAGGAAATAGAACTAATAGGAATCAACTGAAGGCTCCAGAGTTCTGCTTTGGGTACATAAGGTAAATCAAATGCATATAATCATTAGGCTGATGTGATTAATCTGTTTGCTCTCCTAATTAGATTTATTATTTACTTGAAGGGCCAAATAGAATCATGGCTATAATAAACTCTGAATCTAAATTTCTTAGGTTAAAAACCAAGTTACCTCACTTACTTACTTTAGTCAAGTTATTTTACCTTCATAGGTTTCAGTTTTCTAAAAAATGGAGATATTCAATATCATACACATGGAATTAACATGAAGGTTAAATGAATTAATATTGAAAATTTCTCTGAATAGGGCCTGATACATAATGAACCTATCCCAATTATTTGTAACCCATATTTATGTTTTGAAACTGTTAAAGTTTAAGAAAAGTAGATACCAAGTTTTATCATGAGGATTCAGTTATTACCATTTCATCACAATCATTTTTTGGCTTTTTCTCATATACTTTTAAAAATTGTGTATTTCATTTGCACACATTACATTACCCCCTGATATTTAGGCTTTTATCTCCTAAATTCAGCATGTGACCATACCATTATCACACCCAAGAAGGTTAACATTAATATGAAATCTATATATTTCAATCTCCCAGTTAATGTCTCTTCTACCTTGTAATGTCCTCTTTTCCTTATTTCTATTTTCTTTTTGTAAATCCAAAAACGAGAGCACATTTCACTTAGTTATTGAGTCTTTTTGGACTTTCCTAATCCAGAATAATCTCCTTCTTTTTATTTGTCATTAGTGAATGTCTAATTTTTAAAGATCTTAATTCACTGTCTTATGGAATGCTATACAATGTGGATCTGTTCCATTGTTTCCTCATGATTACATTCAATTTAAACATTTCTGGCCAAGATAGGTGATGTTGCCTGCTTCATCACATCAGAGGTACATAATTTGTTTATGTCATGGTTGGGGACGCTATTTGATCACTCTGTTAAGCGGATTTTCTTCAGACTGTTCCATTTTTATGTGTTGTTTCTTGCTTTGAAATTAGTAATCAATCTGTGGCTGATACTTTGAGATGGGGAGAATATTCTGTGTCCTATGAACCTTTCACTCATTGATTTCACACCCTTTGATGGTCCTTTGTAGTGGTGTATTACCCTTGCACATTTCTTGGTTAGCATTCTTTGGTCACAAAAGAGCTTCTCCTCTTCATTTCCTCAGTAGCCTTAGATGATTATCATTATACTTTGGACAATTTATTTAGAGCCTATGATTGTCCTTTCTGCTAAAGTAAAATGTATGTTTCCTTTGCTTTTTGTTTCATAGCTTTTTTTCTTTTTTAGTTCACTATGAGCTTTGTATTGAAATATGGCAAACCTATAGAAGAATGCACAAATCATAAGTATATAGCTCAATGAAGCTTCACAAAATGATAAAATTGTACACACATCTCCTTATTCTTTTGTAAAGCTCAAAATGTTTCTAAGTCATTCCCTATATGCTAGTTCTTATATCCTTTTGAAATGCCTCCATCAGTCCTTGTGTATGTCCATGAGGAAATCGAAGTATTTTTATCATATCTTATTTTCCCTATCTCTGATAAATGATCAGCCAAATCTTATCCTCCTTTAGTGGAGAATGGAATTCAGGAACAAAAATTTATCCAGTATGTGGGCTCATTGCTACTGGGGTATCATTGCCTCTGGGAGATGAAAGAAAAATAGAGGGGCATACAAGTAATCATCTACAACTCAACAATTGGGATCCAATATTACAGGAGTCTTTCTCATCATCTCCAGTTGTGTCTCCTTTATTCCCCAGTGAGTGCTCCATGTATTGATTAACTTGCTCTATACAGTACCCAGAAAGCAGTTTTAGAATTACTGTAGCAATACCACACTCAGTGACCAATCTACTAAGTTTAAGATTTATTTGTATTTCTCTTTATTCTAATATTCCATTAAGGATATACATTCAAGAACACTATATTCAGAAGTTATTTGAATTCACTTTTTCCCTCTTTGGTTAACTACATCAATATGATGTATTACTACGTTTATTTATTTTCTTATTTCTTATGTAAGTTTAGGTTTTGTTTTTTAAATATTTTTCAAATTTTATGTAAAATATGTAAAACTTTATATGATTCCAAAGTCATACCTAGGTAAAAAAAGTTGTTCCAGGAAGTCCCAATCCATCCCTACCCTTTTACCTCCTTCTTACCCACCCTCTATAGGAGACATTTTCATTAGTTTACTGGTTCGTCTTTTGTGTATTTATTTTTAAAGGAGAAAATACATACATATATCCATATGCTTACTTTTCATTCTTATGTAAAAGGTAGCATGCTATGTATATTCATTTTCATCTTTTTTATTCTGACAATTATTCCGTATTTCATAAAGATCTTCCTCATTCCTTACTACAGCTGAATAGTACTGCTTTATGTGAAGATACCCAGGCTCTCCCTATAGATAACATTTAAATTCTTCTTGGAATTTTATTAGAAATAACTCAGTTGTGATTTGTGTATGAGGTGTCCCCCCAAAAGCACCTCTGTTAATGCAGGAATATTCAGAGGTGAAATGATTGGCTTGTGAGAGCTGTAACCTAATAGAGCCATCCCAGTTTGAATAAACCAACTTGGTGGTAACTGTAGCCTAGTGGGGCTTGGCTGGAGGAGGTGAGTTCCTGGGAATATGCCCTGGAAGGGTTCATCTTACTTGTGGTCCCTTCCCCCCACCCTCTGCTTCCTGGTTGTCATGAATGGATCAGCATTGTTCCTCCACCATGCCCTTCCACCATGATGTCTTCCCTCACCTGGGGCCCAGAGCAATGGACTCAGCTGACCATGGATCAAATCTCTGAAACCTGGACCCAAAATAAACTTTTCCTTCTCTAAGTATTCCTGTAAAGCAATGAAAAGCTAACTAATACAAATGCCACAGTGAGTAACTTTGTGTCCATGTTTTTCCATATGATTTTGAAGGCATATATTCACAGTTAATTACTATAACTGACATTTACAGGTGGGTAAATAGATACAAAGGGAAATGGATATATAGTTTTGTTAACTACGGCTAAATTTTCTTTCATATACGTTAAAGTCTCTTAGTACTCTAACTACCAATTATGAGAGGCACTGTTTCTCCATACCTTACCAACAGAGTATACTGTCTAGTTTTTGAACTTTTCTAAATCTGGTAGGCAAGAATTAGTATCTTGGTATTATTATTATTATTAATATCAATATTATTATTATGTACTGGTAAAGGGGCACTTTACACATTCCCAGTCCTTTTCATTTTGTTTATTTTTATTATTATTATTATTTTTTACTTTGCTAAATTGCTGAGGCTGACCTTGAACTTGTGATTCTCCTGCCTCAGCCACCTGAGTCACTGGAAACACAAGTGTATGCCACCACATTTGGCATACATTTGGTAATACTATTTTGATGAACAACATATCAAAATTTTGGCGATTGTTCCCATTGAAAACACAATAAACAAAGAAGTAGATTTTGAAAATACTATTGATGACTTTGTCCCTTTAAATCCAATAAATGAAATTATAATGAATACCTGTTTCAGCATAAATAAAATACTCATATGTAAAATGAGTTTTAATGTATCTACTTTAAATTTTTCAGTATGTTTTTAAAACAATACCTTTATTTCATTTGTTTATTTTTTATTTTTTTATGTGGTGCCTGAGAATTGAACCCAGTGCCTCTCGCATGCTAGGCAAGCACGATACCACTGAGCCACAACCCCGGCCCCAAGTATTTTTTCAACTACTTTAATGTCCTACAAAATAAATTAACTTTAAAAAGTACATAAAGCATGGATAGGCATGTATATGCAGTCTTAGACCATTATTTGCATGGCATTGATCTTCATTTAAAATTGTGATTTTTTTTTCTTCATGAATATTTTGCATTCATTTTGAGTTTAAAAACTATTTCACTGAAGTATTATTATCTTGATTACTGAGTGGTTTTAGTTTTACTTAGATTTTGTAGTTCATTTACCTCACTGTATTCCTGGCCCTGAACCCCCATTACTTCTGCATCTTGCCTAAGCTGGAGATGAACTTGAAGTAGGAGGACAAATGAGAGCAGACAAGGCTTTATAGTGATCACTTTCTGAGCTGGCATGGGGTATCTTTACCAGTCCTTAGGGATCTTGCAGTTCCTCTTTGGATTGCCAGTTAGGTTTTCCTGGACTTTAAGCAGGTTGTCACTTTGGCAAAGGAGCTGCTGGGGCTGAGGAGTGGGGGATACTTCTCTGAGGCTTCTTGTGCCCAGTGTGGTAAAGGTGTTCAGAGAGATTTTCCTTTAATTTGCACTTGATTTGCTTGTGGGAGTTTCCTCTCTTCCTCATCCCCTGCCATGCTGTTTCTTTATCATTCCACTCCTCCCCCATAAAATAAGCTGGAATTTTAAAAATCCCAGAATCAGG
Organism: Spermophilus citellus; assembly: GCF_964194105.1. Classification (NCBI taxonomy): domain Eukaryota; kingdom Metazoa; phylum Chordata; class Mammalia; order Rodentia; family Sciuridae; genus Spermophilus; species Spermophilus citellus. Next base: position 54,288,484 of record NC_138184.1, on the reverse strand, counting down.
GTCAATTCTTGATATCTCACAGAGATGTATCACTGAGAGAAAGCAGCCTGATTGATGCCAGCTGAATTTGGGATCCTGGTGGTTAATCCTGTCTTGCATGTATGCTGAGCAGTGTTGGAGTGTTTCCTGTGGAAGGAGGGTCTCTGGCACACTTTGATGAGTGACAAGGGCTCTCTGAACCCTGGCTTTTAGCTCTATTTCTTAGGAGCAGTCTTCCTTTATTTGCTGGGCTGCCCTTACCATTGTAAATCTGGCCTTTTTGCAGGATCAGTGGATTCTGCAAAGGTTTATTAATCTTGATTTAATATATTCATATGAAAAAAATATAACAGTGATAGAATCAAGCTTATGTAGGCATTTCAGGGGCCCCTTTGGGGGTTCACTCTATATTACTCATAGCAATGAAAAGTAAAAATGGCAAGTTATATTAGCTAAGTTCAAGATACAAAAGGCAATATTAATTTCACAGGAAGTGTAAAAGGATATGCAAATGTGATCAACTCCCAGGAAAACATTGCAATATACCACTCCAAGCTTTGAAATTATGCAGTTTAATAAACACTTGTTAAGAAGCTTCACATGCCAAACATCAAATTTGAAAGCAAGTATTTCTGATCACATACTGTTTTAAGGAATGGCATGATTTCCTGAGCTTTTGGAACCCTAAACTGTAAGACTGGGTGTGCAAAGAGGCAGATTTATTTGCAGCAGTCACATGTTCTTCAGAACAGATGCTTCTGATTAAAAAAAAAATAAGAAAGGTTCATGTCATTGTTTTTTAATTAAAAGTGTAATTTAGAAGTGTGGGCCATTAGACTAGAACCCGAAGTAAAAATTTCTAAGGCAAATGTGTTTATCCCAGTAAATGACAAGGGAGAATTGTTCATAGATTTTTAATTAGTACAGGTCCGATGAGAGAAACTTTCACATTAAGTTTCTTTCCACAAATTCCTCTGGTCTAAGCATCCTGTAATGGAAACTTCCAGTGCACACCAGAACCAAGCTCAAACTCCTATAAAATGGGAAGTGTTGTTGAAGTCATGCCGGGTCTTGACATCCTAAAGACTAAAGCTGTGCAAGAATAGTACACCAAAAACAAAACCAAAGCGAAACAAACAAAAAAGTTCATTTTTGATTGTCTTAAGACATTTCAATCAGTTGTTTAGAGCCAGGGAACAAGTTTACAGTGTTTTTTTGGTGCACATCAGTGATGTTTTGTTCTATATTTCCTTGTCTGGTGTTCTTGTAGAGCTTTATATTATTGTTTAGTGTTAAGAAATCAAGAGATACAGAATTATAAAGAATGCTAAAGCTAATGTGGGTGGGTGAAGGAAATAGTTATTTTTATATACTGCTGGTGGCAATTTGGCTGTGTATATCAAAAAACTGAAAATTTTGTACTGTATACTAAGATCCACCACTTCCATGTCTAAATATTTATCTTAAAATAATATTTGGACAAATTCACAAAGGTGTGTGTCTGAATCATTTTCTCAAAGTTGTTTATGATATTAACAAACTCCTAAGAGCACAATTCTTTGTTAAATATTTTATATCTCTATTCAGCAGAATACCATGTAGCCTTTTAAAATGCTATTGCAGACAACTCAGTAACATGGAAAGATGTTTACATTAAGTGGAAATGGAAACAGATTATAAAATATATAGTAGAGACGATAGGGTTTTTTTAATATAGGTATAAGAAGAAGTGAGTTTCTTTTTTAAAAAAAAAAAGATATGTGTTTGTATAGTAATATAATAATATGTCCTAAAATGCTAACAGTTACAAAATGTTCATTTGGTTTTGCTTAACAATAGTTTTAATTTTTCTTTATAAACATGGATTTCTTGGTAATAAAAATAATAAGAGGAAATATATTTATCAAGTATATCAAGACATAATAAAGTATAATATGGGTGATCATTGCTTTATTTGATTACAAAACAGATTTGCACTATAATTATTATTTGCTCTCTGCGGGTATGATGAGGAAAACTGTCTTCTTTTGCTTTCTAGTGAGGCTGACCCACTGAAGAAATCTGGCATTAGGGAACATGAGATGTGTGCAGTTATGAGACGAAAGACTGTAGAAATAAGGGTTTTTGCATATTTAAAATTACCCAGAGGTCAGTAGTCAAATAGCATTTCATTCCTATACACCCCCATGTATAGCATAGTGAGGGACTCGTAAACTAGTGAAGGGAGTACCTTTATAAATTGAGCACAATAAAAGGTTTTCTATAATTCAAAAATTCAAATGTAATAAAATTCAATTGTGTAAGATTAGAAGTGAAATCCCAAGTGACAAACTTGGAGAAAATATTTACAAGCTATGTTACTAGTAGGATAACATAATGTTCCCAATATATACAGTTACTACAAATTGAGGGGAAAAAAAGAGGCTAAAACTCCAATGGAAAGGTGACAAAAGACCTACAGAGTTAACAAAAATTGATATAAAAATGGTCCTTAAGCATATACAAATATGTTCAGCTTTGCTCACAATGAGAGATAGGTATCATTATTTATAGTTAAAAATATTGGAAACCTTCTAAAGTGTATATAGGAAATTGTTTCAATAAGGCATGGTACATTGATATAATGGGGTGCTAAAATATAGAATGAAAAAGATGACTGTGAATTGATATAAAATGATCACTTTGCATAAAGCAAAGTGGTTGACTTAAAATTTTTGCATCTATTGTGGTAAAATTGCTGGGGGTCAATAGATAAGAGAATTTGCATGTTCCTTCTCTCCTGTAGATCCCACAGTTGATTGTGTCCCTGAGGTAAATTTGAGTGCCCTTGCTTTGGAGAGGATGGGTCATTCTTCGAATAAGTCATATGTGCAATTTTGGCACATAGCGGGAACATCTGATAACATCCATCTGATATAAAGTCTTTTTAGAATTAATGTATATTATCATTCCATTGTGTCTACTACACAAGACAACCCTGTGTCATCCTTTGTCATCTTGAGTTTCAGATGCCAGATAAACCAAAGCAACCAAAAATGACCCCTTCAAAAGCATGCTGTATATTTGATGAAGTTTGGTGAGAATGAATTGGGAAGCTATCAGAACTAAGTGTTTATTCCAGGGAAACACTGCATTCAGGGAATTAATTCCTGATGTTCTGACAACATTGAAGCTTTCCCATTATTCTAGAATGGGCCTCAGTAGGGAAATATAAAATTGTGTATTATCCTGCTGGGATTTCTACCTGGTTTTGATTGCTTGGGCTAACCCCTATGTGTTTTCTTGATTTTACTCTCTTGGTTTTTGATAGTTGTGGATGGGATTCTTGACTACAATTTGGTTGAAAAGTACCTCCCTGATGGTTCACCAGATGGGCATGGCCTTAGTTCAAGCAGATGTGATCAGCTTCAGAGCTAGTTGAGATATAGTGTGAACATTAGACATTAAGGTTGGCTTTGAGAAAGGTGTCTGCCTGGGTTAGTGCAACATACTCTGGCTTGCAATAAAAATATAATGCTAACATTGCCTAAATCTTTGTCAAGTCTTGTCTCACAAAATAAACTATAAGAACGAGTGTGGCTTTCTTTGCTTCCATGGACTGAGTAATCAGTAAATATTGGCTTCTTAATAAGTGGAGGAAATAGAGAAGGAAAAATCATTTCTCTACCTATCTTAAGTTTCTGTAAGGAGTCTGTAACAAAATGTTTAAAAAATATAATCATAATTTTTTAACATAAGTTTTGTGTAACATAGCAAATTTGAGAAGGAAATGAAGGCTTGAAGGAATGGTTAAGCTTTAGCATTTTTATTTGGTTTCATAAAGAGCAGAAAGTCATGTAAATATGTAATATGACAAAAAGGAATGAGCTAAGAATAGTAAGCTGGGGGAAATTCGCTTCCTTAGTCTAGTTTGCTGTAACAAAATGCCTAAAGCTAAATACTTTATAAAGAAAATAGTTTTATTTAGCTCACAGATTTTGAGGCCAAAAGTCCAAGATCAGTGAGCCCCATCAGTTTGGCTTCTGATGAGAACCTCATGGGAAACTGTGCAGAAGAGAAAAATATTTTGGCAAAACTGAGCCATCCTTACTATTTTTATAATAACTTGCTTTCCAAAATCTAACTAGGGTCCCTGGAGAAATATACTAATCCTTCTGAGGCAAATCCTCAATGACATAACCACTTTCTTTCTATGCCCCACCTCTTAAAAAGTTTCTAACACCTCTCAGTACCACTGAGAACCAACCTTCTGGCACATGAACTATTGGGGGACATACTCAAAGCATATCCAAATCGTAGCCTGCTTCTTTAGATTCCTCTTTCCATCTTTGGAGACAAGGATGCTCCTTTCCTCTGCGTATAGACTGGGCATCTCTCACTTGCCAGTCTTATAACCTGCTTCAGGGAGGAGGGCATAGAGTCTTTCCAGCACCTACTATTTTTTTTAAATCCTTCAGTTTAACATTCAGTATGCCAAAGTGGCATATTTTGGGATCAGTCTTGAATCTAATCCAAAGTAATGTATCCATTGCAAAAAAATCTGGATAACAAAATTTTATATCAAGGTAAAATAGAAATTTGTGTGGATAGTACAATGTTATGGTTAGTCCATGCATGAATATTTTAACATAGTTTTATTTTCATAGATATTATCTTTTTGTTTAACTTTATATTTTCCCATATTATTACAAAGTCTTCATAATCATGATTTTAATGATTGTATCACATTCTCCTGGATAACAGAATTTAATGATCCCTCTATTTTGGTGCAGTTAAGGTTTCCCCAAAGCTTTAAGGAAGGTTAGTACCAATACTTATAAATTAGTTTAAGGTCAGCAAACATTTACTTATAAAATTTGCCCCCTTTGCTTCTTCTCAGGAGCAAAGATAGCTCCTGAGAAGCTATTGTTTTTCTGGACTGCAGAAGTCCCAACAGAGTAATAGGAGGAGTTGTAGACTTGGGGAAGCCAGAGAGAGGATACTCTAATATGCATTGCCCTAAACAAGGGAACTACTCAAAGAGAAATCCCCCAGGGTGGGGGCACCAAGGTGGCCTGAGAAAGGAGTGGGGTTGAGGGTAAGTAAAGAAGAGAAGCAATTGTGGTGGTCACTGTTAAAGCTGAGAGTATTGGGAGTCTCTAGTGCAGCTCCCAGGGAGACTATGGGCTTACCTGTTTTACATTTCACCAAAAAAGAATATGCATCTACAATTACTATCATTTCATGGAAGAGGTCCTGTTAACACCAAGAAAAATCTGAAGTGAAAAGGCTGTATTAAAACCTATCAATTGTCTCTTTTTCTCATTTCTCTGGACTATTGATGATTTGGCTCTACCCTGGCAACAGATCTCAGTTGATGGACTGACATGTAAGGGCCATAAAACTGCATGATCTTTAATATCTGTTGATTTAAGTTGTAGAAGCTTTGCATTTCGTGAAGAGTTTGGTTTTAATCTTGTGAGTTCTTGTCTTGATGGCTAACTTTTAGGCCAAATGGCCCATTCATGTCTCAGTTTCCTTATTTGCTAATTTAATTTTATGAAGACCAAGTAATGATATTTTTGTGAAGTGTTGTGGTTTTAATATATGGACACTTTTTGATCCAAGACTGAGAAAAGGAGTGTAGTAAATTGTAATAAATTGCACTGTCTCAGAAAATAAATGGCATTCCATCAAACCGTAGTCTGTACTGTAGCCCATCTTTTTGCAGTTTCTGAGCATGATTGCAAGAATAGAAAATACAACTCAAAATGGTCTAAATGAAAAAGGTATTTTATTGCCTTATATACTGAAAAAATATAGACACATATGACTTCTAGAATTGCTGAATCCAGAAGATCAGATGACTTATCCATTGTGTGTTCTTGGGCAGTATCTCCCCCTAATGGCAAGAAGACTTCCAGTAATATATACTCATTTTATCCTATAAGTTTATCAGTCTAATAGGGAAACTAATTATTAGACTTTCACATTTCCAGTAATCCTAGTGAAAGGTCATAGTTTTGATCTCATTGGCACTGTCTTGGGTTACCTACCCAGGATGATCAACCAGATTGGGTGTAAGTGCCTATCCCTGAAGCTGTGTGTGTGGAAGCAATCCTATATGAACAATATGAACCAAAAAATAGGGGAGCAATTTTTACAAAATGGGATTGCTGGTAAAAGAAGATGGGGGCATAGATGATGGACAGGCAGAACAAAGAACTATTGTCAAGTAGCAAAAACTTGCCAAGCCAGGAAATACAGCCAGCAGAACTACCTTGGCTTATCTGGGAATCTCATTCAGGCCTGTGTGTAAGACATTCTCTGCTGACTGCCACAACATCATTGTTTAGTGGCAGGCAGTATCTTTGGCATCAATTAAATCCTAACACAACTAAGCAGAAATTAAAAAGCTTTAATGAGATCTTCAACCTATTGATGAATGCCCATGACAGTAGCTCATGCCATTGATGTGTGGATTCAAATATATTTACCCACTGGGGATATCACTTAAATGGTCCTATTGATTTTGAATTTTGGCAAGGCTTTTTTTTTTTACCCCTGGAAGGTTCCAAATTGCCTGAGGGGGCATAGCAGAAGACATAACTAACTCCATGTTATGTAGTCCCATAGTGCATCCAAACTAACTTAATCATTGGTGTGAGGACAGTCTGTACTAGGCAGAGTCTTTAGGAAAGGTAGAACAGTTCTTTTTATGTTTTATGTTTATTGATGAATTCATTTGAAAAAGCTGCTCCTAAGTATTCCATGTGGTCTAATCATATCAGAAAGACTACTTGTTTGGAAAATGTTTAATTATTGTAGTAGTGAGTTAAGATGCAGGTTAACAGAATGTGTTTTCAGACTATTGGTTTTAGATATTGTTTCAGTTTTTGATTATTGTATGACTACCCCCAAAACTTTGTGACTCAGACCAATGATGGCTTGTAATTTCTTGAGGTTCTTTGTGTCAGGAATTGGGGCATGGCTCAGCTGGGAAGTTGTTCTGCTCCATTTGGCATAGACTGGTTTCACTGGACTATATCCAACTTTTGGTTGTGATCTGGGAAGATGGAAGAAAGATTTGTTTACATATCTGGTGGGTTGGTGTTGTGCATATCACCTCAGACCCCCTACAAGTGCTTTATCATTTGGTCGTCTAGTCTGAGCTTCCCTACCTCAAGACAGCCAATTTTTTTCCAGAAAGCCCCAAAGTGGAAGCTGCCAGGCTTCCTAGGGACTACATTTGGAAAGGCTGACATGACCTCACAAGAAATTCAGGAGGATTGGAATTTGATTATGATCCTTGTTTTCCTGTGTAGCATTTGAAGCAGCTTTCCCATGTTATCATGCTTCCTTTTGAAATGTTTAGGAAATGTAGTTTACTAAAAATGAGCAAAAAGTAAACTCAGACATTGAATGCAGTTGGGAAATGTAAGATGCATTAGCATGTTTTAACTGTGAATGTGTAATCCAAATTTCCCTACATTCTATAGAGCATAGCCATATGTCCTCAGGAGTTAAAAGCCAGACTATAACCTTCCCTCCAGTGTTCACAGTTTCTGGAATCTTAGAAAGCTCATAATCTGGGAAGCAGGCGACTCAGATTCCAAGCAGTACTTGGTTATCAACTTCCCATTTCTTTGGAAAAGCCATGTAATCTCTGAGCTACACTGAACCATGCATCCGAACCAAAGAGATTAGACCATAAATCTCTAAAATTCCCTTTATCTCAGACATTCAATTATTTTCCAAATATAAATCCATGTTTATCAGTCATTCTTTATAAGGAAAATTTCCTTTTATGTTTTCAAGGAAACGAGTCCTTCACAGGCAGATTAAAAGTTCTTGTTTTTCAGTAGTCTTAGCTCTTCCCCATCCAAATTCTTGGGGCTACCTCACCTGTGACTGATTTCTTGACTTTTACTACATTATGGCCAGAACCCAGAATATACCTCTTTTGGTAAAAACAAGCTTTAAAATTTCATTAAATTATTCATTGTGTTTATCTCACACAATTTCAAAGTAAATTTTAAACCATAAGAAAGACATATGCATAAAACATAAAAATTGGAATGGCCCTATACATGGAAATTAAGGGATGAAAAGAGAGGGGAGGGAGGAAGTTGGTCTAGTTCCAGACAGCTTGGATTAAAGCTTATCCTACTCTGAGCTTGTTCTTGAATTTCTCAGTTAAGACCAAAAAAAAAAAAGCTCTTAAGTAGTTGTATCTTTCCATTAGCTACCAAAAGAAAAACCTTTACTTATGAATCATATGTCCATGATATTAAAACATAATTGATAATGTTTGCAAATGTAGTCAAACAAAAGTTGCTGTAAGTTATAGATTCAGTTCTTTCTTAGATGTATTGTGAAAGACAAACCAAGGTGTGTTGTAAGCTGGAACTCTGAGAAGACACTTCTACAAGTGGCTGATGTATTGCAGTCTAGATGGCATCTACCTTTGTAGTGAGTTAATTAGATAACAGAGATGGGGATGTTCATCAAGTGGGGAATGAATTAGCTGGCATTCAAGACCCATTTCTTCCTGACCTAATCAGAAAGTCCTGTTAAAAAGAAACAGTAGGGTAGAGGAAGGACCCTGATCATTTTGTTTTTCATGGCCAGGAGCACTTGGGATTTATTTTTCCATTTCTAGACCCTCTATAATACCCCACCTTTCAGTCTTGATGTCAACTTCTCTTGCATCCTCTTCATTGGGTTTTTGGAATTTGTTAGGCTTGGATTCTGGATTACTTTCTTTTATCAGAAGTCACTGGTATTTTGCTAAATACCATTGTCCCTATGAGTGTTGTTACATGAAACAATGTTTTTACCATTCTTGATCTCTTAGCCTTCTGATGATACTGACATATTAATTATGGAACAGCCAAGAAGATTTCAGGCAAAAATAATGGCTTTTCAAGTTCTTCTCATGAATATTGGATTACTTTCTAATTAGCATAGGCATCTTGCCAAGATTTTTGAATGCTCATAATTTGGATGGCAAGTGTCCTAGGGAGGGATCATATTTGCTTGTATGCTCTGCTAGGCTTTTGGCCTATTTTCAGCAATTCATGGATATTAACCCCAAAATAAGATAATCAAATTTGTCAAATAAACCCCAGATAATTGGGTCTTACATACTCAATGCTACATAGGGATATGTTTTAAAAATAACTTTATATTATGGCAAAGATAGGTTTTATTTATTTAAAATCCTTCATTCATGCAGTAGGTATTTATTGAGCATCCTATATGTGTCAGGTGATGTTTTAGCAAAGACAGGTAAGGTATTGTTCTTATTGAGGTTTTATTTTACTTGGAGGAGAGCAAAAATTAATATGTGAACAAATAAATGTGTGAACAAATAATTCAAGCACTAAGGATACTTCTAACATATTAACATTTCAGAGATTGTTGGAGGAAGGGACAATTAGGGGAGGCCTTTAGAAGAAGTGATATTTGAACTCAGAATTAAATATCAAGCCAGAGCCTACTTTGCAAAAGATTTTGGGAAGAGGATTCAGTTAGAAGCAGTAGCAAATGCAAAGGCCACACTGCAGTAATAAACATGTGATGTATTAGGGAGACAAAATCCAGGCCAATGGTGACTGGATCTAGTGGGGTGGGAGATGGTAACTGGAGATGAATTCAGAGAAGTGAGCAGGGGTCAACTTTACAAGACCTCATTGAACTTGGCTAAGATTCTGAAATGTCTCGTAAGTGTGATAGGTGACTAAAGGAGGGTTTTAGGCCAAAGTACGAATGAGCCAGTTTATATTTTAGAAGACTTACACTTGCTTGTGGGTCTGGCATTGTTATTTTTTAAGCAAGTAGCTAAAAAACTACTTTTGTGTGCAGAGGGGTTTATTTACTATAATTTGGGTTTTAGTGAATGTTTAATTTATTAACATATGTTTTTAAAATTTAGTTTTTAAAACATTTAGACTTACTCAGATAATCTCATGCAATTTATGAGTTTATGAATATTATATAAAAATAAACTAGGCTGAAAAATTTGTATTTACTGAGTTAAATTCCTCCATCAATATTTTAAAATACATTTACAAAAATAACATTTTTACTTTCTTTGTAAACACTTAAATGCTTATTGGGGCAAGCTTACAACTTAACAGGAAAAGCCTTTCCAAACTTCAGAACCATATTTTGTACTAGATTTTGTACTGGATTCCCAAACACAGTAAGTCCATTTATCTTTAACATCTAACTACTCTTACAGTCAAATTTTCTAATGCTTTTCTACCTAAAATCAGAAGTTAATAATTAATTTCACATCTTAACTAGAATTGTGAGGTAATTTTTCAGATTCTTAAATATGATAAATTCCCTTAAACATTACAAATACTGGACACAAAATACTCAGAGGAATTGTTCCAGCACCAAACTCAACCCCAAAATATGAATATCATGGATTTTTATGGACTATATTTAGTTCTTACCTATTCCCAGGTTAAGAAATTCCTACAGTGAGGTTAGATTTCCTGGTAAGCTGAGGTATTTTCTTATGTCAAGTTATGGAGTCAGCAATTTAGGGCAGTATGGTCACTTTATTAGAGATGACTGATTGGGATGAGCCCTGAGTAATATATACATACATAACAGAAATGACTCTTCTTTGGCTAGAGATGGACACCTGGAAGCTGTTTTATACTTGTTTTAGAGTAGAGCCTTTCTTCTTATTACCACATTTGTTGCTTACTGACTCTATAACTTTGAGTAAATCGCTCAGCTTCCCAAGTCTCAAGTTTCCTCACCTGTAAAATAGAGATAATGCTCACATCTACTACACTGGCTTATCATGAGGATCATATGCAAAAAAATATATATATATGAAAAGTGCTGAGGACATTGCCTGCCATACACTAAAATCTGAAAAATGTTAGTTTTACCATTTTTTATCAATTGAGCTTCCTTCAAGTTTGATCTTCACATAATTATGGGCTTCTATAACCTAGATTTGATCAATTTCATTATATATGAAAATGTAGAGATCCACGAAATCAGTGGTGCCTTGATGCTGTTGATGGGCAGATGTGGTGAGTCTGGGAGGTGGGAGTCAGATGGTAGGCTAAACACATTGTAGGAGAAGGCCCAAGGGGTGAGTGAAATTCTAGGGCACAAGATCCAGGATCCACACATATGTTGGGAGATATAGATGTTAGGTAAGAGGTGGGTATTTGAAAGGGTTCCAAGGCAGTATGACCTCCAGCTCTGAGTAGGGTACAGTGTTAGTGTATGGATGGGAGGAAGGATGAGGAAGCTAGGAAGGGCCCAAGCTCATTCCTAGAGGGATTTGGATTTTAGGCAGGAACAAGGGAACCAAGTTGAAGCTCAGGTATGAAAAGACACCACCACTGAACACCTACTATTGCCTAACATCTGCTCCCATGTTTAATATTCTCTTGTTTCATTTTTCTCCCAATAGACTCACAAAGTAAATCTTGTTGTGTCTATTTCATAGATGACAAATGGGATGATTAAATCAACAATTTAGACATCCAATAAGTGATTGAACAGAATGAAACTTAAAAGATTGTGAGGCCTGCTGCCTTAAAAGTGACTTGAGGTTGTGCCCAGAATACTGACCTTGATGGCCTTGAATCTCTTTTGCCATGTGTCATGTTTGTGCTAAGAAGAGGATGGGTCAAAGCTGCAAAAGAGGGCTCTGCGTAGGACCTCAGCTCCTGAGAGTGACAGATGGATAGGCTGTCCCTGGCCTGGTTATACTGCCCTAAGCAGACTCTGGTTCTCCATTGGAAGTAGAAGAAGAGAAAGTTAAACTTGATGATGACTTGTGGTAGTGATTCCTAACATCTCAATGAGATGAAAGATGTAGGAAGGTTTCCTAGAAAAATGCACCCAGTCCTACCATTCCACATTCAATTTCAGAGGGTTCATTAGCTGAAGGTTTATTTGACTTATTAGTTAAAGCTAATGATTGATTTGCACGCTAGTCTAAAAGAATCTTCAAATCGCAAGGATCTTGAGAGCAAGGATGCCTGGACTTTCCAAAAGTATTCTCTTGGAGCAATGGAGGCATTATTGCAAGATGGTATTGCTGCTGCTTCTGGCAGCAAGCATTTATTTAGAGTTTAATAAATACCAATCTGGGGCTGGGATTGTGGCTCAGTGGCAGAGCCCTTGCTTAGCATGTGTGAGGCACTGGGTTCGATTCTAAGCACCACGTGTCAATAAATAAAATAAAGGTCCATTGACAACTAAAAAAATTTAAAAAAATAAATAAATACCAATCTGTATTTTATTTAATTCTTTGTTAATTCTCACAACATTTCTACAAGGTAGGAACTATCTTGAGCCTTGTCTATAGCCAAGGAAATGACTCAGAGAAGTTCCATAACATACTCTAGGTTGCAGAGCAAGAAAATGGGGATTTGTTCGATGAAGTTCAATAACTTCATAACTTAAATAATTATGAATTTTTGATTTGGGGTCATTGGGGGATGGAGACAATGTTTAACACAGGTCATATAAGTAAATAGTCATATTTGGCTTTTAACTGCTATCACTTGCTTCGGGGTAAAAAATTTCACCTGCCACATTTTTAAATGCCATAGCAGCAAACCCCGCTGTTAGCTTTCTGTTGGATTTCCTATGCATCATAAAAGTTAATCTAAATTTTGTAAAGGGCTTTGCTGTTGAACAGTGCTTTTCTTAAATGGTAGGTACAAATTAGCCAGGTAGTATTTCTTTCCATTAGCAAATTATAAAATTACTACTTAGTATTTCGAGCAATGCTTTTTCCTTCCAAGGACTTTACAGCTGCTAGCCAATTAAGCTCCCCCACTCCCCTGAGAAGTCAGTCAATAGGAATTTCACCATTTCTGTCCTGTGCATCATTATTAGGACCCTGCATATGCCAGCACAATCAGATAGAGGCAGTTTGGATGGTTTATGTACATTCAGTCTTCATGTGGAGAGAATGATAAACCTATCTTAGAACAAGACTGGGCCTTTTGTGGGAGAACACAGAGCAACAAAGGAACTTGTTGAAAGAAACAACACTACAAAGCAAATCCACAGCTCCCTGGGGCAGCTGTGAGTACTTACTTTTACAAGGCTGTTACTAAATATTTTCCTGACAGGACAGAAAATAACTTGCCCAACTTTACATGCATCTCTTTGGAGTGAGCCATAGGTGGTTATCAGAAAAAGCATTGAATGGTTTCAAATCTTTCTTCCTCCTAGTAAAATCATCTGGAGGGAAAAATTGTATCCTTCTGCTTTTTGATTCATCCACTTTGGTTCTGCTTTGCAGGTTTCTTTATGAAGCTGTTGGGGCATGTGGTCTTTTTCTCTCCCTCTCAACCTCCCCCTATACCCTCCCTCAAAACCAAAGCCAAGCAACAGCAACAAAAAGGCCATTGATTGGCATGCTGCCCTATATGATTTTCCATGCATTTCAAAACCTTGAAGTTCCAACCTAAGAAGACAAGAGTTATAGGCATTTTGCCGGAGTGTCTAATGAAAGCAAAGTCAATAATAAATAATCCCTATTTTTTGAAGGGGGGAACAATTTAAGCATCTTTGCCTAGAAACTCAAAGGCAAAACTCCTCTGGACTTTTGTGAGTTGTTGTCAGTCCTTGGTTATGTTACTACCCTATAATTCAGAGATACCTGAAAGAAGTTAAGCAATTTTAAGGCCGTCATAAATTTTATTATTATTATTTCCTGGGATGTATTACTTGGGCTCTCATGGTGATCATTAAATTTGTATTCTCTTTGAATCATTCTGAGTGAGGGTTTGTCTCCAAAAATGATCATTAGGCTTTGTTGTATTTTCAAAAGGAAAAATTGGTGCTATGGGCTAATGACTAAGAAAAATGATTTTTGATGATAACATGGGATTATTTTTAAGGCATAATTTTCTGTGTTCAAAAACCTCAGAAACCTGGAAGCTTAACTGGCCAACTTATAAAAAATGCAGAGAGGAATATATATTTGCTCCTTGAGAATTCTAGGTAGAAAAATTGAAGAGAAAGAAAGAAAGGGAGATAGCCACTAATTTAAAATATCTGTTTGCCCTTTCCCCAAAGTGTCTCACAAAAAGTATGTATTTATTGGTGCCAAAGTGTAGTGGCATTGCACTGAATTATGGAATTATACACCCCTGAGCTGGACAATTCATGTTGGAAAATTAGCTTCCTTCCCCAAGTTTTTAATATGCGTGAAGCTATTTACTGTTTACAAATGTTTTCTTTTTTTTCCCCTTAACAAGTGCTCCTGAGATATAGAAAGAACTGAAAGCATTTCCTTATAGCAGGGAATTCATACAGCAAGCAAAACAAAGAAGGCAGTTATGGAAAATTAAAGCCCTTTTCATAGTGTATCACCCTTAGGGACACATAGCAGGCGAAACATAGAGTTCCTTTCAGCCTAGTTTTGCAAAATGTGTTTGCCTGCTCATACCACAAAAGGGGTTTCTGGAATCAATTGAACTCCATTTGTATTTTCCTCAGTATACTTCTTTCAACAAATATAAGAGAATATTTAACATCCCGATTTATAGGGTCAATGTCACCATTCTTAGACACCTTCCTACTTATAATAGAACCCTTTAAATACAGGATGGAATTTTGAGAGTATTGTTGTACATCTAAGAAATTCACTATTTTACAAAATTATTATACTTAGTGCTGAAAAAGTTGAGACTGTTAGACTGTTAGATTTCTGGCTGCATTATGGGTTGGTGAATTGCTTTTGCTGAGTTGGAAAGTTCAAAGTCTAAGCAGGAGAGAAAACCCTCTAACACAGGAATTCTAGGGCACTTTTCCTAGGGTAGTCATGTAATAGAAGCAGAAGAGACTATTCATCACAGTGCTGTTCTAACAGGGTCTATAATTCCTTTGTGAAGGCAATGTTAAAATATGCAAAATGGTTTGAATATAACATACTATAATGGTTCTAATATAATGAGGAAAAAGAAGATACAAAATGAGAGTATGTAAGATTTGAAGATGTGCAAGAATATGCAGACATTTGTGGAAGTAGGTTTACATAGGACTGTTTTTCTTCTTAAAAATCATGTTTTTAATACTGCTATTTAAGAGTAAATGGGAAGATATAGCAATTAATAAGAAAATACTCCAGAAAGCCAGGGTATCACCATAAGAGCAGGCTGTGCCTGTTTCCCAAGCAGTTCTCTTAGGGACTATAGTGCATGGTTTGGCCCATGGGAAAATCTTCTCTTTCACATGGAATCACATTACCCAAGGCTGTGAGTCTGAGTGCTAGTGGAGAATGGGGTTTTGTGATTTTACCATGACCTTCTGACCTGCCGTGCAGAATGTTGGATCGGAACATCAGTGTCATTCCATGCTCTGTGAAGGCCTGAGCTCTGTGAGAAGCTTTAGCTCCAGAAAGTTCCCTGTTTTGTATGAGAAGAAAACAAAAGAAGTCGAGTGACATGCTATTGTTTTATGACATGATATCTGACATGACTATCAGGCTATAGATAGCATGATGTCCAGGTCTCCTAATGAGGATGGCTTTGCTGGTGGAAGTGAAATTCCTAGGCCCTTGCTGCCTATAACCTCTTGCATGTCTCTCCACATTGAGGCACATTAGAATACCTAAAAAGGCATTACCTAAAAACTTCTTTTCTTTAGATGGTGCTTAAATGGGCTAATGTCAGCATTTGTCTTTATAGCTCTTCTTTGTCTAATTTTCCTTCCACTTTTTCTCCCTTTAAATATGTTAATATTTCCTGTCAGTCTATGTCAGTCATATTTCTGTCATTATAACTAAATACCTGAGATAATAAAAAAGATAATCAAAAGTTAAAAAGAGGAAACATTTATTTGGGTTCAGTTTTAGAGGTTTTAGTCTATAGTCAACTGGCCTATTTGCTTATGAACTTTGGCAAGGGAATACCCCATGGTGGGAAATGTGTGGCCGAAGAGACTGCTCACCTCATAGTAGCCAGAGAGCAAAGAGAGAGGAAGAGAAGGAGCTGGGGTGCCTTCAAGAACACATTCTCAATCACATAACAGGATTATGGGATCCCAGAGCTGATCACCTAATCTAGGCTCCACTTCCTGAAGGTTCTACTACCTCCCCATCACACCAATGGCTGTGACCAAGCCTTCATCATTTCAGTCTTTGGGGACATTCAAGATCTCAAGTATAGCACAGCTGAAAGTCAAGTAGTGCTGAACTATTTTCTTTCAGGTGATTAAATATCTCTTTATAGATGCATTATGTATGTAGCAAGGCAGTATTTGTTTTCATTTCTCAGTTCTGTGAGCATGCTCACGTGTACTAAAAAACAGCAGGTGACAGAATAGAGAAGCAAGAATTAAAATATCAAATCACAGAGAGAAATGGAAACTAGGGTAAGTGAACAGATTGTGTATATTGTAGTAGATTATTTACAGGTGCCCATGAAATGTACTGTAAATCCTTATAAGAAAAAAGTGATCAAATCAAAGTTGTACCATTTGTTCTTTCGTTAGAGTCTACACAGAATGGTTAAGCAAGGAGTGGAGGGCCCTTGGGAACTGAGGAAATGAATCTAGAAAGGCCCATTTTTCTTTGCTGGTATTAGATGTTAGCCTTTAAAGTCATATCAATTCCTGAGAAAGAAAAGAACCAATGGAATGACAAGACTTGTGGAAATAGTGGCCCCTGCTTAGGCTATGGCTCCTGTTGTCTATTGGCACTTCTAGGGTGGCTGTGTCCAGAAACCGTTTCTTCTTTCCAGAGATCTCTTCTTTCTCTCTGTAAGAATGGCGCTTTGGGTCTTAGAAGCCATATTTGGTTATCACATGGCTCTTTGGCAACTGTTTGAGTATCTGATCCAAGTCTGGTCTTCTCCAAGGTCTCACTTCCTAGAATTTGGAATTAAGAGAAAGGCAGTTATTCTCTGTATGTGGCTGAATTATGAAGGTAAACCTGAGATCTGAGGGAAGCCAATAAGGATTGAGAAGCAGAGAAAGGCGACTGGATTCCTTGGATTCTTATATTCCTATTCCTGGCACTAGAGGAACTGACTGCTTCTCTGCCTCTGAGTTCCAGAGACACTCTTGTGTCCATCCATTAATTCCCCTTTCATTTTTGCCAAGTCTGATATAGTTTCTGTTACTTAAAACTGAAGAAATAAATATATTCTCCACTGCAAACCAATAACACATGAATGACATTCCTCAAAAATCAGGATTGCTATTCCACGGAGGGTTAGAGGGGTTAGGGGAGATAGATATTATCTTCAAATGTAATGTGTTAAGGGTATGTTGAAATCTCTAGTAAGCTCTCCAAATCCTTCCTGTTTGTTGCTAGAATCTTTCCTCTTAGGGACCAATCTGAGTTTGGTTCCTTGGGACTTGGTTAACTTAGAAAATCCCTTTAGAATGATAGAAAACGGACTATAGAATAGCGCTTCAAGGCCAAAGACAGACACTCAAAAGGTTGATCATTAAAATAACCTTCTAAGAAGCTCCCGGTTTCCCTCCCTTGCTGCCTCACCCTGTCCCCTAAACACACAAATACTCAAAGATATTTGAAGTTTAGATAGTCCTCTGGGTTTTCACTTGATATTTTAATGCAGTGTCCCGAGATTGTTAGCTTGGAGCTTTGCTTCGAAAGTAAGAACAACTGTTTTGTTGTTTCTTTAAACTTGAATTGTACTTGCAAATCAGTTTCAGAGAAAATTGATTCAAGGAGATAACAGGGGAGTTAATATGAAAAAAATCTGGCTAAAATTTATCACCATATCCTCATTGAAGACCATTTTCTACTCATTCAGAAACCACATGCTACAAAGAAGGTAAATTGTCAGGGAACCCCACCCACGAATTGATTGGAAAATGTTGTTTATTTCTAGAAAAAAAGGGAGCTCTGATTGTAAGAGAAAGGGCTGCTTGAGGCATTCTGCTTCTTATTGGTTGTTTCAAAGTGTTGAATTTAATAAGGCACAAACAACTAGGAAGAGAATAGGGAGTGACGGGCACAGAGCGGTTAAGTTTAATATACAGCGAGGGAGAGGAATCCATCAAGCAGGAACACTTTCTTGGTAGAGAGAGAAAGCATTGCTGTGTAAAATGGGATAGCTTTGAAGGAATTCCAAGTCTTTATTTCTGGCCATTCAACTGTGGGCTAGGGTTTCACAGGATTCATGTTAGGTTTAGAGGTTATGAAATACTGTTTTCCAAATGGAAATATATGGCTTGTAATCTCAAAGAAAAGAAAGCAAAGAGAAAGAAATGCTTTTGGCCAACACATCAATAATCCTGTTATTGTGAGATCTGTAATGATCACCCACAGGCTGTAGCTCATTCTCCTGCTGCCTTTCCAACTCTCTTTGTTTTTATTTTAAAAACTTT
The DNA here is from genome assembly GCF_964194105.1 of Spermophilus citellus. Taxonomy (NCBI): domain Eukaryota; kingdom Metazoa; phylum Chordata; class Mammalia; order Rodentia; family Sciuridae; genus Spermophilus; species Spermophilus citellus. Next base: position 54,270,160 of record NC_138184.1, on the reverse strand, counting down.
CAATTCTATTAAGATATGTCATAACAAGCTATACCCTAGTACGCACATAGATTTGTCATTGAGAAAGGTTATACTGTAAGACATGACTTATAATCTACCTCTATTTTTCTCTGCATTTCTCTATCTCACATTATCTTTCTATTTCAGTTAGGAGAGGCTAAGTTATGCTGCAGTAACAAATTAATCTCCAAACCCCAGTGGCAAAACACAAAGGAAGCTTTATTTCTTGTCCATGGTACATGTCCAGTGCAGGTTGTCAGGGGAACTTTTGCTTATTACATCCATTTAGAGACCCAAGCTGATTGTTGCCACCAACTGTCTGTAGTTACACCAGCCAGAAATGTGACCTTTTTAGAAGGGAGAAACTAAAAAATTAAACATAAATATTTTTCCTGATTTAAAATTGAAATAAAATATCACTTTTTCTTATACCTCATTGGGTAGCTAGTTACATGGTCTTGCCCAAACTTAGGAGGCTGAGATGTACAGGAATCACTATGCCCAGGGCCAAAGGAGAACTGGCCAAACTGGTAGTATCTATAATAATATCTACTGTAGCTAAAATTTCTCAAGATTTTGTTCCTCCATAAAGCCTGCTCTGATCAATTCAGCTCACAGCTGTTAGTAACCTCTCCTTTTGAAGATCTGTTAACACACATGTCTCCCATTCACTTGGCACTTAGCCTTCACTGTCTTTGATATGGAAATATACCAATTGTTCATACATGTGAATGTGAATAAATATTTGCATCTTTATGATGTCACCTATATTTGATTATGAGTACCTTAAAAATGGATAAGATAAAACGATTTTTTCATAACTCATGGGGCTTTGTATGCTCAGGGACTATGGAATAAGTGGAGTTCATCATTGAAGCCTCTGTTTGAAGGGCAGGGTGTGGATAAGCATATTTGCTAATTTTATTTTATTTATTTCACAATGCATAGTGACTTTTTAATGGAAGGGGTGTTTTAACAAATTAACCAAGAGTCCTCACAATCTTTGGTCATTGAAAAGGCTATTGCGGGCTCATGCTGTAAAGGGCTGTGCATACTTTATGAAAGAATACTTTAAATTTTCTGACTTCTACTGAACTAGGAGAGAAAAAAAGAGGCAATCTGAAGAGAGGGGAGCATCATCAAGCATGAGAAGGGAAAATACAGCAGTGTATAATCTGGGTGCTAAGATAAGATGGTATTAGCTCCTATAATTATGAGATAGAGGTAGATGTGTAAAGCACATGTGAGATATTTCATCTGTAGAGTTGCCACTGGGCAAAGCTAGGGAAACCCTTTGGTATTAGTTATCTGTTGCTGCAGAACAAACGATGTCAAAATTTAACCCCTTAGAACTGTAACAAATATCTTCTGTCATTTCTGTAACTTAGGAATTTGGGACAGGCTCATCTGGGCAGATCTGGTTCCAGGTCAGGTCCACAGTCATCTGATGGCTTTACTGGGCCCACAGGATCCACTGCCTGACAGTTTGTTGGAGACTGGTGAAGTGTCTCAGGTCCTCACTACATGGGCCTCCATGGACTCTCTGGAAACTTCCCTGGGACCCTCATTAAACCTGGAGGGCCTATATGGGCTGCCTGAGTATCTTTATGATGTGGTATCTGGCTTCGCCCAGAGGGAAGCACTCAAATAGAACTGAGTAAAAGATTTAATGACTTAGTGAAAGGGAACAAACAGACATGAGAGGTGGGAACGTGAGATTAAGGAAATAATTTTATAAACTGGCCCAGTGTGCTGACCCCCACATGCTTTCTTTCTTAAAAATCAATTTATCTGTAGCCCTGCCTGGCTTAAGTCAACAAGATATGTTACATTCCTTAGCAAATTACTTATAATCTTCAGGAGAAATGCAAGCCTGAAATGCCAATAAGGGAAGAACACATTACCCTGAAGTGGGGAACTTTTGGGACCCTTACACAGACCAGATCCCAGAACTCAGGGGGAAAAGGATAATTTCCCTAACCATAAAACCTATAAGAATAGGTTCCAATTAGAACCTGTTAGCATGAGCTAAAGTGACCTAGAGATGTCATATGCAATGGGGACTTGAAAGTCTGATGCCATCCTGCTATAAGTCAATAGTCAAGAGGTGGACCTGAGCCAGACACCCTGGAAACTTCCCTGGGACCCTCATTAAACCCAGAGGGAAAGAGAGGCATATGTCCTTCTCCTCTCTGAGAGGACACACTCTCTCCCTTGAGAGTATCCCCTTTCCCTTTTCTTATCCTTTAATAAACTCATGTCTACCACCTGAACGACATATCTGAAATCTTTCTGGCATGTTCCCAAGAATCAGGGTTTGAAGAGGGGGCCTCGGAGGCTTCCTAGGCTTCACAGCAGGCCTCTGCCCTCTAACATTATGACCTAGTGTTCCTGGTGACCAAGCCTGCCTGGATCCTGGCTAGCCATGCCTATGTAAGACATAGACAAATGATGGAAAATGGAGGAATGAATCTTATGCAGTTTGATTAAACTGGAGAGAAGCAGCTAGATTGCCTTTCTGCTGGACCTACAGAAGAGTTTCAACTTATAGAAACTAAAGCCAGGTAATATACATATGTAGATTCAGCTATTCTGGCTGTGCTAGCCAGAGATCTTGTCAGTCTTAGCTTTCTTGTTGCCACAGGAACCGGGGACAGCCTTTATTCTCAAAATGAGAATATTTAGGATCTCTCTGTTTCCCTAGCTTCAGATGTCACATATTCCCTCAATGTCCTGTAGATTTTACCGGTGAGCTTGTTCCATATTGAAAATGATTGCATGAATGCAAAACCCAGTAGGCAAAAATCTTTGGAGGCTGAATATCGGGCCCTCTACACTTTCCTGGAAGGAAACTCAGATTACAAATAAATATCAAGAGCGTTTCCTCCAGAGATTGAAGAAGAGTTGTTACAAAAAAAGCAACTGTGTGTATTTGTGGCAGGAGTGTGGCGCCTTTGAGGGCTGAAGTGATGCTTATCTGACTCAGCTGCTCCCAGGTTTCCTCTTTGCTCCTTGCTGAGGACTTCTCTGAGCCACTTCTTAGGCATTGCCACAACCAGATGGTTTTGACAATTTCAAAAATCTAAAATTACATGAGAAAGCACTCAATCCATCTCTAAGGAAAACCTACACTATGGAAAATTTAGCTGTTCAACATATTTTCACAACTTCTCCTGGTGACAATAGAGAAACTTGAGAAAAATTGATTGCTTCTGGATGTTGCCGCCTACCTCCCATGACTATGACTACTTCTTCCTCCTCCTCTTCCGTTCTTTGCAAAATGGGGATAATCATGCTGTTTCCCAGAGAATCATGAGGTTTAAGTGATATATGGTATGAAATGCCTACTACAGAGCCTGAGATAGACCTGGTGCTTAAGTACTACCTCCTGTCTCTATCAGAATTTCATGTAAATTTATAGAATCTCTTGATACTGAAGGGGATGTAACATACACAAAGGATTACAACAAAGATTCAGAATCCCATAAGATCCCATCATAAGTGAATTCAATCAGATAAATTTTAAATAAACTGAATCCTACTAGGACATATCTAGTAGATCACTAATTTTATCTAGGTGAGTACTTTATTATTATTTTCAATGGAAATTTCTGCTATGATGGGATTGTATGCTGACCACTACATTGGCTATTGAGTACTTGAAACATGGCTAGTGGGACTAAAGAGCAGACTTTCATTTAATCTGACTTTATTTAAATTTAAATATTCACATGTGATTAGTGGCTACTATATTGAGCAGCATAGTTTAAAATGTCAAATGCATTTGTCAATTCTTTCTACATAAGGCAAAAATGGGAGGATTTTTGAGATTTTATGGTCAGTGCATGCCTTCACTTTTATGAGACTTATTTACTCTAAAGGATAGTGATTTTAACAGTTGGTTTGCTGCAGCTGAGAAGTTTTCTCTAAGCCAATATACAGGTTCACTACTTATTTTATTGGAAACTAAGATGATTCAGAAGCTGAGCAATGTCTCTGTGGATATAGATATGAAGGACTTTGTAGATAGAAGATAAAACTGGATTCTTGCATGGTCTGCCTTTTATCCTAGCTTTCTTGGAATCAACAGAATATTTTAGAGTATTTCTGTATTTTCAGAGGTTTTACCCAAGTTATATTAATAAATATTACACTTAAGGCCAGTATATTGGTTGCCTAAATATATCCATGAATATATTGTTAAATAACATTAAAAATTATATGCAAGTTGTTGGAAGTTATTTTCCTTTTCATGTTTTTGAATGGATTCTTTTGATAACTTCAGAATGAAATCCAAATTCCTGAACGATCTGTTATGACTTGGATCTGGAACATCCTCAAAGGCTCATTATTGAAGGAGCAGCCCCCAGTGCAATAGTGTTCAGAGCTAAGGATTTGGGGAAGAGATTGGATCATGAGGCCTCTGACCTTAGCCACGGAGTAATCTACTGATAGCTGAATGAACTAGTGAAAAGTGGTGGAAACTATTCATAATAGGGCATGGTTAGAAGTTTGTCAGTGGGGGTACCCTGCAAGAATATTTCTTTCTCTCTCCTCCTCCTCCCTCCTTCTCCTCTTCTTCTTCCTTCTCTCTCTCTCTCTCTCTCTCTCTCTCTCTCTCTCTCTCTCTCTCTCTCTCTCTCTCTCCCCCCCCCACCTCTCCCCACCACTCTTTTCCACTATAATGTTCTGCCTTATCTCAGACTCAGAGCAATGGAGTCAGATGACCATGGACTGAAAACCTCTGAAACCATGAACAAAAATAACTTTTTTCTCCTTAAGTTGTTCTTATCAGGTGTTTTGGTCATAGGGTCCATGTCCTTTAAGTCAGGACAATGTATACTTCAGCTTCATCTGTCACCAGTCTTCCTTCATCCTGATCCTGAAATTTGTTCCAGAATATGCCATTCCGTGCACCTTTATCTTGAATATCAAGCTTCACTGAAGCTATTTCTTCCACAGACCCCTTCTTTTCTCCTCGATAGAGGTACTCATCCTGAATGTCAGCCCTTCTGGGAATCCTCCCTGTTCTTCTGAGATCAAAGACTGTACAGCAAAGTGGGTAAACGTGTAGGCTCTGGGGTTGGACTGCCTGGGGTAAAGCCCGAGCTCTATCCCTTACTGATTCTGAGTTGAGATTGATTCTTACCAGCCTATAACTCAGGTTCCTCATGTGCAAGATGGAAAAGATCACAGTTGTGGGCTTTTTGTGAAGATAAGTGAGACAAGTGTTCAATACATGTTAGCTGTCATTGTTATTCTTTGCTTCCTCGCCATCTGCTCATACTTTTATTCACACTTAAATAAAAGTGATGTTAAGGCCCTTATTCTGCTCTCTGCATTATTATTCAGTGTACGTGCTTCTATCCTTCACTTTAATTATGAACAATTAAAAGTAAAGCACAATATCTTTTCACCTTTTATCCTCAACACTTTGCCTAGGGATTACCAGAGAGGAAGCATCCAATATGTATTTTTAAATGGATGAATGAGAATATGAATCAATTTATTTATTCTACAAATAAGCTTATCAAATACTTAGCCACCCTGAGATTGATGAAGGATAAAGCATATTTTAATACCTATTTTCTTTAACCCATTCTCTTCTGTAGTATTTATTGCATGATGGTTGATTAGTTTTGTATTGCTACACTAGTGAATTACTATGAATTTATAGACTTAAAGCAACACACATTTATTATCTTACACTTCTGTAGGTCAGAAGCAGAATGCAGGGCTAAGTTGACTGAAAATTTCCATAGGGCTGTGCTTCTCACTGGAGGCTCTAGAGAAGAATGAACTTCCAAACTCATCCAGGTCGTTGGAGAAGTCAAGTCTTTGTAGTCATAGGACTGAAGTTCCCATTTCCTTGCTGAGTATTAGATGGGGTCCACCCTTAGCTCCCTGAGGCCCTCTTTCTGGTCCTCACACATAGTCTTTCTATATTTCAGAACTATCAGTGGCACATCTATTCTTTCTTAAGCTGGCAATCTGTCTTCCCCTCTCCTGTGTCTTTCTTTCTTTTTCTTTTTAAAAAAATTTATTGATTTATTCAATTTGTTTATATATGATAGCTGAATGCATTTCAATTCATAGTACACACATAGAGTACAATTTTTCATGTCTCTGGTTGAACACAAAGTAGAGTCACACCATTTGTGTCTTCATATATGTACTTAGGTAATGATGTCCATCTCATTACATCGTCTTCCTACCCCCCTGTTCTCTCCCTTTTCCTCCATCCCCTTTACCCTATCTAAAGTTTCTCCATTCCTCCCATTCTCCACCCCACATCCCCATTATGGTTCAGCATCTTCATATCAGAGAAAACATTCGGCATTTGGTTTTGGGGATTGGCTTACTTAACTTAGCATGATATTCTCCAATTCCATCCATTTACCTGAAAATGCCATGATTTTATTCTCTTTTATTGCTTAGTAATATTCCATTGTGTATATATACCACATTTTATTTATCCATTCATCTACCGAAGGGCATCTAAGTTGGTTCCACAATTTAGCTAGTTGTGAATTGTGCTGCCATAAACATTGATGTGGCTGTGTTACTGTAGTATGCTGTTTTTAAGCCTTTGGGTATAGACTGAAGAGTGGGATAGCTGGGCCAAATGGTGATTCCATTCCCAGCTTTTCAGGGAATCTTCATACTGCTTTCCATATTGGCTGCATCAATTTGCAGTCCCACCAGCAGCGAATGAGTGTGCCTTTTCCTCCACATCCTTGCCAATACTTATTGTTGTTTGTATTCTTTTTGTTGTTGTTGTTTATATTCTTGATAGCTGCCATTCTGACTGGAGTGAGGTGAAATCTTATAGTAGTTTTGATTTGCATTTTCCTAATTGCTAGAGCTATTGAACATTTTTTCCATATATTTGTTGATAGATTGTATATCATCTTCTGAGAAGTGTTTGTTCAATTCCTTGCCCCATTTATTGATTGGGTTATTTGGGTTTTTTGGTGTTAAGATTTTTTAGTTCTTTATACATCCTAGAGATTAGTGCTCTATCTGATGTGCTTGTGGTAAAAATTTGCTCCCATTCTGTAGGCTCTCTGTTCACCTCACTGATTGTTTCTTTTGCTAAGAAGAAGCTTTTTAGTTTGAATCCGTCCCATTTATTGATTCTTGATTTTATTTCTTGTGATATAGGAGTCTTTTTTTTAAAAAGAGAGAGAGAGAGAGAGAGAGAGAGAGAGAGAGAGAGAGAGAGAGAGAATTTTAATATTTATTTTTTAGTTTTCTGCGGACACAACATCTTTGTTTGTATGTGGTGCTGAGGATTGAACCTGGGCCGCACACATGCCAGGCGAGTGCGCTACCGCTTGAGCCACATCCCCAGCCCCCAATAGGAGTCTTGTTAAGGAAGTTGGGGCCTAATCCAACAAGATGGAGATTGGGGCCTACTTTTTCTTCTCTGGTTTAATTCCTAGGTCCTTGGTCCATTTTGAGTTGAGTTTTGTGCATGGTGAGAGATAGGGGCTTAATTTCATTTTGTTGCATATGGATTTCTAGTTTCCCCAGCACCATTTGTTGTAAAGGCTATCTTTTCTCCAATATATGTTTTAGGTGCCTCTAATTCCTGTGTCTTTCTTACATCCTCTTATGCCATCTCTCTCTCACTCTTCCACCTTCCTTTTATGTTTTGAAGGTTTCATGTGACTACAGTGGACACGCCCACATAATCCAGGATAATCTTCTTATGTTTTAATCAACCGACTAGTAACCATAGTTACATCTTCAAAGTCCCTTTAAAGCAAGACCAAGATTAGTGTGTGATTGGGCACCATGGGAGGAAAGGCATATAGGGACAGCTTTAGAATTCTGCCAATCAAGATGTTCAAAAAAATTCACCGTATTTTAATTAACCTTTCATCTCTCTGAAGCCAGGAATTTATCTGTTTTATTTACCAGTTTATGTTCAGTCCATAGTAGATATTCTATAATATTTGTTAAATACATTCAAATTCCTGGGCCCAAATATTTAGATTAAGTTTTTTAAATAAAATTTTGTTCTAGTTAACCAAAATGATCAAGCCAGCCTTTTATTGACTGTGTTTATTTTGCTCTAGGCTTTGTTATTCCATCACTTACAATTTTGTGTTTACTACTTAACCCTTTACCTTTCTTTAAATTTTGACACAATTTAACATTATTCTACTTAAGTAAAAAATGTGCTGAACCTATATTTGGAACTTTGGATTTTGTTCTTTTCCTGAGATTTCAAGCAAATCATAGACTAAACCCAGTAATGATGATGGTGATGGGAATGTTCTAATCAGGGTAGACCAGTTCTCAACCAATGATGAGTTTACTCCTCAGGTGACATTTGGCAATATCTGGAGACATTTTGAGTTATCATGTCTACAGGAGAAGTTACTTCTAGCATTTAGTGTGTAGAGACCATGGATGCTACAAAACACTATCACACACAGGATGGCCCCCACTAACAAAGAATTTTGTAGTCTAACACATCAATAGTGTACAGAGTGAGAAACCCCAGGGAACGCTAATTGCTGTAATGAGCAACATTAAATCTCAGTACTTATCAGGACAGGACAAAAAGTTTATTTCTCATTCATTTAGAACCCATTGCAAGTGTTTTTGAAGAGTGGCTCTCCTGGAAGGTTCTTGGGTAGGATCTACATCCCTTCCATGTGGTAGCTCTAGATTATTCAACAAATTGCCTTCAGGATTGTTGTGAAAGGAGAAAGAAATAGTAAAAGATCAAGTCTATAAGATTTTTGTGGAACTACTCAAGAAGTGGTGTATATCACATCTACCACATTCAAAATAATCAGAATTCAGTTCTTTGAACCCACCTAACTGTATTGGAGATTAGAAATGTAGTCCAGTTGTGTGCCTAGGTCAAGGCTAATCATCTCTGCCACACACACACACACACACAAAAAAAATCAACAACAACATGGGCATTAACATCTAACATTTATTAAGCTCTTCCATGCTAGGTAAGTATAATATAATTTAACTGATACAGCTGAGATTCAAAAATATTCAAAATTTATCTGTGTAGCTGCTTTGTATAAGTCATGCAGAGATTAATGGGGTACCTCAAAGAGGACCTGGGTCTGTCTCATTCTGTAGTACATATGCTTAACCACTACTCCATACTCTAGTTGGGACAGGGATTGAATACTTCCTTTAGTACAGCTTTATTTCTGTGGAATAGAAACTATGCCCATAAACTCCACAAATGCAAAATTGTCCACATTTCTAAAGCTGCTAAAACAACCTCCCCTAAACAGCTGCTGGAATCCTTTTTAAGGGAATATCAATATGCAGATTGCATTTCAAGTTTTCATCTGGATCACAAGTGAATAGACAGGAAGGACGAATATCGTGCGTGAAGGCTGTCATGGTGCTCTTAAATCATTTGGTTGCACTTAGGCATTGCATTCTCTGATTATGTGTATTTCAAAGAAGTCTTCAGTAGTCCAGAGGGACTGCTGGCCAAGGCAATGAGCAATGCTAGGAATCTTGACACCAAAGTCTAAATGTTTTCAAGACCACAGAGTTTCAGGAAAGTGGGCTTTTTGTGAAATGAATGGCTTATTTCTTATTTAATAATTGATTCTCATTCATCTTATATTGGTGGCAGGTCTTGTGTCATGTGTAAGAGTCATAATGAGGCACTCACCAAAGCTTCCTTTTAGAGACGGAGACCCTCTGAATTTTATTGTCATGGAGCAAGGTAGAAGAGAGAACAGAAGCCTTCACTTCATAAGGCTGTACTGGTAGATTGGTAGACAAAGCATGAACTGTGGACAGAGTTTATAATCTTCTTTTAGAATGAAACTGCAGCTGTTTCCTGGAATGTTCTAATTGACTTTTCAGGGTCTGAAAGCTGACCATAGATGTGATGTTCTGAATATCGCTGTCTTCATTATTGGCCTTTGCTTTGACCATATTATAGCACAGAATTCTCAATGAGTTCTCTATTTTATGCCATTAAAATGGAAATTCTAATCTTATTGCTTAAAAGGCTTTTTCCCCCCTAAGAAAAAAACAATCTTGTTCTCCTTTCCTGTCTCCTGCCGAACTCTGCCTTTCTCTTTTTACTAGCTTCTGAGAGTATCAGCATTATTATGCTCTTTGATTCAAATACTCATTCAGAAAGTGTTTATTGCAAAAGCACTTGAGGTCAAGGACTGTGCAAGGCACTGGGCCAGCATAGTGACCAAGAGAAACATGGACCTATCAAATTTTAAGGAGGATTGTGTTAACATGAGTGCTTATCCTTTTTGCCACAGATAATATTGGCAGCACCACTCATAACAACACTAACATTTGTTAAGCTCTTGTATTCTATCTAGTGGTGGAGTTAAATTCATATTCTGTCTCCATGATGATGGCAGAACGATGAAGAACCTCCTTGAACATTCAATATGTGAAAACTTTGTGGCAAGCACCTGTGAAATATCTCATTTAATCCTTACAAACCACTACTGGAGTGCTTTTGTCATTATTCTCATTATATAGATAAGGAAACTTAAGTTTAGAGGGATTAGGGAATAATATCAAATCATGAAGCTGATAAGTAGCAAAACTGGGATCCAACTACTGGCTTGTCTTGACTTCTTGTGCCCTAAACTCAGTTGTATAGCATTGTGGGACATATTAGGAAGGAATTTGATATCTAAAAGGTATATCTAGTCATTAAAATCACCCTTAAGGACTTTTCTTATTTTTGTATAAATCTTTCCATATGTGCCCTTGAGTTGTGAAAAGTTTCCCCTCCCAAGATGGTGTTAGAGCAATGGGAAATTAAAACTTGTTATTCATTTTATGTATATTGAGGCTAATTATATGCCAGTAAGTGGGTGAAAGAGCAGGCATGGTCCTCATCTTCATGAAGATTAGAGAACATAGTCATGAATCAATTCATTGCTGGTATAAATGTGTGGTATACAAGGGAAAGAGAATGCAATGGGCAGTATATCTTGTGGAAGGGTAACCTGGTTTGTGAGAGGATTGTGGTTAGGGATGACCTCCACATAAAAATGAAGTACACTCCCCCAAATTGGTTATGAGTATTCAGTAGATGAATGAAGAGGATGTGCAGGATTTGATTGGTCTTGAGGCCTCTGAGAGTATGTTGAGACCTGTCCACGGAAGGATGATGGCAAGTGAGAGCCTAGAGAGGGAAAAGTATGGTGGGAGATGAAGTTAGTGATACAGACAGAGCTGATCCTGAAGGACTTGTGGATCATGACAGGTTTAGGGCTTTTATCAAAGACTCAGTGGCAAGCCATTGAAGATCTTTATGCAGGAGATGGACTTAAAAATGTTTGGATTTTTTTTAAAAGATTGTATTGGCTGTAGTATGGAGAATGAGTTCAACTGAGGGAAACTGGGAAGTTGTACATTAGGGTAATTCTGCTATTCTGAAATTTGTGAATCAACCCTGGTTTTCTGTATCTGTGCCTTTTGTAATTTTGAAGGTGTCAGTTGTATCAGCCATCAACCCTCCTCCCCTTTGTCTATCAGGAAGCAAGTTCATCTGCCTTGAATGAAGTTCCATTTCAACTGATGACCTTGAAATGTTTTCATTGTGTTCCTCTGAAGCCTCTGAAGTTACTGCCAAATTACGCACTGGGAATGGGCTCCTTGCCCTCCTCATCAAATATATTAACTGAAATACTATCATTATTACAACTTAATTTTTCTTATCCAAACAGAGCTGATACATCTTCCTCCAAAAACAATGAGCTTCTTTAAGCATATGTCCTCACACTACCTAATATGGATGTTTAGATGATTCTTTGCTTGTTTTATGTCTTTGAGTTTGGATTCATCTTCATACAAGCTCATTTATTCTTTCTGTCTTAAATGAAGAATTTCTTAGAGCTAGAGAAAGAGAAACACAAATTCTTCTTTGAGGAAAAAGAACTCTAAGGGGGCACCACAGGTCCACAATAATGGATGTAGTTTTGTAATTACTATTGTATGTTCTCTTGCCCTGTAACAAATCAGATTGGAGTTAGAGTGGAATCTGAGTTTCATTCTTCTACAGTAACAGAAAACTCAAGAAATATTGGCTTAAACCATAAGGATATTAATTTACTTATAAGAAGACAGAAGGTAAAAGATCTCAGGTTTAGTTGTTAACTCAGTGATATCATGAAAGAGGGTCCTCTTTCATCCTCAGGATCTTTCATCTCTTGGTGTTGCCTCATGGTCAAAAGATGGCTGCCAGAGATCCAAGCAGAACATTTTTACATGACAGCATCCAAAAGAGGAAAGATGATATAGGTGGGGGGAAAAAAAGGCTTCTTTCTCATGCGATTCTGGTGTTTTATCAAAGGTAAAAGTCCTTCATGGATCTTCAATATATTTCCATTCATTAGCTCATGAGGGTTCGGAAGCATAGCTCCATGGTGTCAGTGGTAGAGCACTTGCCTAGCATGGGCAAGGCTCTTAATTTTATCAACAGGAACACACACACACACACACACACACACACACACACACACACCAAGTAGCAAAAGAAAACAACATTACCACGATTGGCTTAGAACAATTATTGTAAGTAATCTAAGACTGAACACATTGCTGTCTATCATAATTTGGGCTGTGTTATAAAAGAGAGAGAATATTTTTAGTCACATTTGAAATGAGAAACCCTAATCATAAAACTTTTCAATTGGGGTTCAAGAGGAAGACTCTTGAAGGAAATTTCAGAGATGAAATTTCACATTAGTAACTACTCATCAGTTCAGTCTCACTGAGTCCTTCTTTGTCTGATGTGTTACATTTTAATATAGTATGAAAATTCTTAAACACATCAGGAGAGATCTAGAGTAAGTGATGGAGTGACATGATGGCTCATGAAAAACATGTCACATCGCTCATAAAGAGACATGTAGTTAGTTGCCAGATTGACGAGAGTTATTAATCTTTGGGTGTAGGTTTAGCACTTAGGGTTCTCCAGAGAAACAGAATTAATAGGATGTATAGAAACACACACACACACACACAAATGCCCACACACATATATATTTTAAAAATGTATTATAAGGAATTGGCTCACACAGTTATGGAGATTGTCAAGTCCCCAAATCTGTGATTAATAAGCTGGAGACCCAGGGGAGCCAATGCTATAGTTCTAGTCTAAAGATCAATAGGCTCAAGACTCAGGAAGAGCCGGCGTTTCATTTAGAGTCCCAAAGCAGGATGAAACCAATGTCCTGGCTCAGGACTGGCCAGTGGAAGAATTCCCTCTTCCTCTCAGGAGGGTGGATCTTTTTGTTCTAGTCAGGCCTTCGGCTGATTGAATGAGTACCTCCTCCACACCATTAGGAAGAACAATCTGCTTTACTCAGTCTATTGACTTAAATGTTAAACTCATCTAAAACACTTTTGCAGAAACACTCAGAATAATGCATTCTGGGCATCCCACAGCCTAGTAAAGTTAATATATAAAATGAACCATCATAACATGGAAATGTGGGTTTTACCTTTTTTCTGTGTGGAATTGTATCAAGCCTACTTCAAATACAGATGTAAGATATTACAAGATTAACTACAGCATAGAAAGATTTGGGTCTGCCTGTTTTGTTGTTGTTCAACTTATAAGGAATTTTCTTTAGGGATTTTCTCTAAGTGTGATAATCTGTCTTCATTTTTTGTCAATGCAGTGGAAAAATGGGGTCCACGTAGCATGATAAAGTTCTGTAGGGCTGGTATCTTATTTTTTAGCAGAAAAACTTCATGACATAAAAATGAGTGGTACTGAATAGGATGGGGTTGCTCCTGTGTGCATTCAACTTTTGCCATTATAACCACATAGAATTGGCAAAAAAAAAAAAAAAGGAAAAGTAAGGAGTTCCAATTTAAATAATATTAGCAATTCTGTTTGATATCACCTCAATGGATATAGGCTTCTTAGTAAATGTGATATGGGAGATGGGAGGCAGTCTTGTCCTACTGAATCCCTTAGTGTGATTGACCTATTCTGTTCTGCATTCAAAAATATATAGCTAGTTAACTGACACCAGAAACTTTATCTGATCTTCAGTCAAAAAAACAGCTACCTGTGCTAATGTGTGGAGAAAGCTTTTGTTTGGCCCTTTTGAGAGGTTGTACCACATCTGATCTGTGAGGAATTGAAGAGATCTCCAAGGGACTCTCTAAGCCCCAACTTAAAATTTATCCCCAATTTAAGATGGCATGAAGATATCTTTGTTCTGGGATTGTGGTTTTCTTAAGAGGAAATCTTGGGGTTGTGGACATTGCTATGTGGTATAGTATAGTGTTTGCCTAGCATGTGTGTGGTCCTGGATTGGATTCTCAGTTCTGGGGATGGGAGGATGTGTTAACTGGCTATGTTTTCAAAAACATTATGGCTTCAGATTTGCTCTTTTCAAAGAATAAGTTCCCCAGTCCCCTTGCAGGTATGGTCAGAATTGCAAAGGTGAGCTTTCTACTGTGTATGTGGTGACAGGGGAGTGAGCATAAACAGTTCCTTTAGAACCATCCTGATGAGTAAAAAAGGTATCTGCTGACTCTCTTCTAGGTATGTGAGGCATTCACAAGGCTGTGCTTCTTATGTTGGTTTTATTTCAAAATACGAATAAGGAAAATTATTTTGGCCCTACTAATGAGTAGGTTATATAAGTTAATTTTGGAGAAAAGAAACTTGTGAGATGAGATGCCTTGATTAGGATTTAGAGAGCTTTCATTTTCTAGCTGGTGTCCTGGTCAGCTGAGGAGACGTGCTTTCTAAGGTATTCCATTGGACCTGATGGGGCATAGGAGGCAGCAGGCAAGCACCAACTCTGTGACAGGCCTTTGACTCTGGATAAACAAGTGATAAACCAGACACCTGTTTTGTCCTGATGGTGTTTGATGTGTGTATTTGTTTGGCAAGTAGGAAGAAATCAACAACAAATACGTAAATGGAAAAATAATGGATGTGATGAGATTCATTAACAGAGTAAAAGATGGGTATAATGGAGGGACTTGGTGCTGGTGAGAGGCTGCTGAGATGGGTGGTCAGGGAAGACCTCCCTGAGGAGAGAACATTCAAGCTGAGAGGTGAGTGATCTAAAGAGCCATGATTTAAAGCTGCAAGCATTTCAGACAGAGGGAAAAGCTAGTATGCAGTCCCCCAAGTGGCAGTGGTAATGATTGGCCACTCACTTTGCTATTTGTTGGGCCAGTGCCCAGTACCTTCCACTGGAGAACACTGATAAAGGTAGGCTGACCTGGCAGAGGTCTTAAATGGGAATTCCTGTTATTTCCTAAATAGTTCTCTCAAACAAACAGCATGTTCAAGAATTCTGAGTGGAGGAAAGTGGGAGGGAACGGGAAGAATGAGGTGTGGAGTGAAGAGTGGGGACCTTGGACACCAGCTTGGCTCATGTAGGCTGTTTCCTGGAGATGAAAGGAAAGCAGGAGAGAGAAGGAAATGGTTGCTTGCCCTGAGATTGGACTTTCCCCAACTTAGAAGAGAAGTGAAATAGAGGAAGGAAGCTGTGTTGTACAGTGACCCTGCTACCTTGTAAATAAGATTTAACAAGCTTTAATTGGTCAATCTAATTAAGAGTTACTCCTTGAAGAGAGATGAAATATAGGGAAACAGAGAAGGACAAGCCTAATATTCTCCTCCTTACAGATATTTTCATATCCATTTTAAAAATGTGGAAGCCAAACACATAATAGATAAGAAACTTTCTCAAGTAAATAGCAGAAATAGCATTTAAAAGCAAGTGGATTGATACAAAAGTGGATCAGAGTGCTCTTTTTACAGATCAGGGTCAATCAATGAATTTTTCATTCTTGTGCCCTGAAAGAATTTATTTATCTCCCAAAGTAAAATACTGACTTACTCTGTTGTGTTGACCCAATTAATTCCATCATTCCACTTTGATATTTACCTTTATTTTTGGAATCATAGTAAGGAAAATGCATACATATAATAATGTATTACATATGTAAAAAGTATGTTTCTGTATCTCTCTCTCTCTCTCTCTCTCTCTCTCTCTCTCTCTCTCCCTCCCCCTCCCTCTCTTTCCCTTTTTAGAAATGTCCTGTAAGGAAATGACAATTTTTCTCTCTTTGTGTTGAGAAGTAGGAGGTGTGTCATTGTTCAGTCTGTTTCCATGGAGAGAACTGACAGCAATCATAAATGGTATGATTATACTATCTGTGTTGCTACATGGAAGGGCCAAAAGCCAAATAATATTTCTCATTGGACTTCTTTGATTTCATTCTCATACTGTTTCTCCCTCCCTCTTTCTCTTCTCTACTATCTCTTCTCAACCTTTTACTGTCTACTTTTTGTTCTTCCCACGTATAGAAGGTTAACTTGTAAAGTCTGCATTATAATTACATATTTTTCCCTTTCAGAAACAAGTTTGCCACCAATAATAAAAATATTCGGTATCCATGGTTAAATAAATGCATGAAATATATTTTAAGAGGTATATGTTTTTAGAGAATAGAGACTCTTAATGATAAATGTGCAAATTTATAACTGGTTATCTATATTTTGGTTCCAAATTCTAGCTCTTTTTTTTTCCAGAAGGAATATTTATGAGTTTATATATTCAGTTATCTTTCCAGTGGCTTTAAATGTGTTGTAGCAATGTCAAATGGGTTGTTTATTTCTGCACAACTTGTGCCAGGGAAGTGCAGTGGCTTCCAGATACCCTATGTGTGGTATAGAGACCTTACTCAAACTTCAGACAACATTACATCCTTAGACTTCAAATCCTAACACTTTATGTTTGTTCTCAAATTTCAGTTTCAGTTTTAAAATATGCAGTAACTTCTCAAGTGTGAAAACACTGAATGAACTATATTTAAAGACTAGGGTCCACTAAATAATTTGTTTATGTTCTTCTCTTAAAGTTATGAACTTCTTTGAAGAAAAACCTGTCATATATGAAAATGTCACCCATTTTTACTCTGAACAAGTACTTAAGTTGTACCAACCATTGTACATATTTCATCAAGAATATCTCAGGCTGGGAATGTGGCTCAAGCGGTAGCACGCTCCCCTGGTGTGCGCGGGGCGCTGGGTTCGATCCTCAGCACCACATAAAAATAAAAAAAATAAAGATGTTGTGTCCACCGAAAACTGAAAAATAAATATTAAAAAATTCTCTCTCTTAAAAAAAAGAATATCTCATTTTATCCTCACACAATTCTCATTAGGTAGATACTGGTATTTTTTTCAGACAAGAAAATGGAAACTTAGAAGAGTTAAATAAATGACTTACTCAAGGTTACACCCCAATTAAGTGCCAGAGGCTGGATTTGAACCCATGTCTGTGTAACTACAAAACCTGGACCACTAGTCTCCTAAACAGCCTGAGTTGCAATCTGAGGGTGGAAGGGTGGCCATTTTTGAAGAGTTTGGCTTGTTCAAGAAGGTATTATAATTCTAGTCATCATTGTGAGATGTAATAAAAGTTATAGCTGAGACCTGAGGCCCGGCCATTCCAAGAACCTAAAATTTTCCTTTTAGTTAACATTACTAAAAATTATCTTAGAAAAGGCAGTTTTATAGTAAATTTTTTGAGAGTTTCTGAATTTGGAGATGTAAACCTCTGTAAAAAGTAGAGGAAATAACTATGCTTCAAGCCCAGAAGGGCACAGAAATGAAAGGGATCCAACTTAAGGGAAAGAAAAGGAAGCTAAAGCATCTTATGAAAAGTAATTGGAAGCAGATTTCAATAAGGAGCAGGAATAGAAAATACACTAAAGTCAAAGGGAACTGAAGACAACACTATCTGTAACAGATCATTTGGGCACTACCTAGAGGCCCCAGCCATAGGCACTCTGTACATTTATGATGGTGGCCATGATGGTACGCAGCAGTAAGGAGGAAGTGCAAAACCTGGGAAAAGAAAGTGTCTGGGTTGCATTACACCATAAATCCAGGAGAAAAATATTCTCTTCATATGTCAAGGGTAAAATTGTGCCTCGAGTTCTCTATTTCATTTGTCATACCTTATTCCCATCAAGGAGCAACCTGGAGGGAGTTCATATGAAGACCAAATAAATGAGTATATCACAGAAATGTCGACTAATCGGAAAGTCCATCTGACTTTCCATTTTGCTGTGCACTGACCATAGGAAATTTCAAGGAAGGAAGGAACGAAGAAGAAAGGGGATGGAGAGGAAAAGGAGAAGAAAGAATTTGTTTCTAGATTTTTGAGGCATCCATTGTAAGTGACAGCAAAAGGGACTGGTGGATGTGTTTTCCAGAATTAGAATGGGATACATGGGCTTATATGCTTTCGTGGTGGAGCTGATAGAAATGCCTTTTTGGAAAAGCAACAGATCTTCCTTGTTTGATAGCCTTGTGGTTTAAATGCACTGTGCTGTGTTGTGTCTTTGGAAAGAGGAGCCCTAATCAGGGAGCCAACCTGCTGAGATGTGACCCAAGCATAAAGGAGTGCTGCTATGTGCAGTGGATTCACCTTATGCCCACTTAGAATCAATACTGGGGTGAGACCTCTTGCATGCCTAGAAGGATGCCAGTGACAGCTGTTCAGAGGTGTCCTAACTGACAATGCAGACTTGGAAAGAAGAGACCCAGATTTTTATGTTTTTCTATATAAGATTTCAAAGAGTTGTGTGGTTTGGGGTCTAATGAAGTCATATTAAAGATTAAAGTGTAGCACATTTATCAATTATCACTCTGGGCCACGGTGGATGATGCTTGCATATGTTACCCTATTTATTCTTAACAATGACAAGTACCTCTTTTAATAAATACATTAAAGTTATGAAATGTTAATGTTGATACAGTGGTGAAAGCCCTGTTGGAGGGTTTATGATTATACTTTCTCACCTACCTGGTGAAGACTCAGTGATGGAGAATGGTAGTAACTCCTTAAGGACAAGGCAGTTTCAATACCCAGACATCTGTTTGTGGACTTTTCATTACTTCCTTCCTTTAGCCTAGCTCAGTTGTTTGTTCTCAAATATTTACCGTCAGCTTGAATACACAAAGCACTATTACTTGCACCCTACAGGTGATTTAAGTGATCTTCACTGGTAAGTTTGACTACATGTTATGTTTGCCTTAGGCTCTGGCTTTAGAATTCAAATTCCCTCCCTTAAGATATGACTTTATTTTTGTATAGGCTGTTTAGATCCTTGGGAATGCTTTGCAGTTTTCATTCACTGTGTATGTATGTAGATTTCTAAATCCTCTATTCTGTTCTTTCTCATTGTTTCACACATGTCCTTGCTGTGTGTTACATGTTTATTAGTAAGTTTAATTTATAAATATATAGTATATTGGACAGAAGGTGATAATCTTTTGATATAGCTTCAGATTCTTTTATGTATTTAAGAATAATACATGCTATGTTATGCCATATTGATTTTTAATAATATAACTCAACTGAATAAAGACATGAAGATCTCCCATATTCCAGCGGACGTTATTTCCACTTTCGGTCATTTGTGTAGTAAAACAACAAAGCCAAAAATGCTTATGACTTTCTGAATAATCTTATGCAAAAAGCTTACCATATGCCTTATAAGGTCTTTCTTTTATTTTCTTCATAGATCTTCATTTTAGATATATTGCCAGTAGTTTAAAAATGCTTTGCAGTATAGCAATAATTGTCTCCTAGTGTGTCTTTTATGTATTTGACATTGACAGACACTTTCCTTTTCCATGTTTTCATATAAATTTTTTAATTACTCAAGTAGTCTGTGAGGTTGGCCTCGACACTGACCTGTGAATTAACTGGTAACATTTAATTTAAAGCAGACAGAGCCCTTGAAAATTTATAGGATGGTCAAGTTCATTTCTGGTGTAGTGTGTGTTTATGACATTTAAAGGAAACCAAAGTTTAAATATAAATGAATATACATCACCTTTAGAGAAGATTCGTGTAACCTGGGGCCCTGTGTGATTCACTCTATCTTCAGATATTATAGCAAATGAAATAATTGAAAAAATAATTCTCAGCTTTACTCAGGTTGCTCCAAGAACTTGGAGAATTATTTTATGCTTTACACAGGGCAACTCTTCTCAATATTCTCTTCTATCTTTCTCCTCCTATCCTCTTTCCCCTGTTCAGGAGCCAGGTACTCTTTTTCTTTCTCCCTTTCAATACTTGACTCACAAGTAGTTATACCCTTTCTCTTTGGTCTGTAACCATAGACTACTTTCCACTCTTATTTTCCTTCCAATTTTCCAGTACAGGTTTTCTGATCATTCAAATAATAATCTTTAAAAAAGTGATATTTCTCTTAGAAAGTTACCTCTGGATCTTCACTGAGGTACTAAAAAATAACTGTGCAAAATAAATTTATTTTATGGGGAAAGGACAGGCTTGGAACACTAACATATTACAAACTTTTTCTTTAGTCTCCTTAAAAACTTTAAATATAATGAGTATTAAATTCATTGTTAATACTAAGCTGAGAATAAAGAATTATTCATTCCTTTGAAAATTAACTTCACATTCATAGTGAATTTAATAAATAGGAATGGTGGAAGCCAAAAAGAATGGAACTTATTAATATGGGACAATTATAGAGTGCTACAGCAGAAAAATCCGGCAGATCACAAAATTGCAACATAGTGAACAAATATGCACCCTCCACGGGGGTAGTGGGGTGGGGGGGGTGGGGGGGGGATGATCAGGAGGTCACAGAGGAACTTGAATAATAAGGCAGCTATGAAGCAATAATGAAGACCAAGCTGAATTCAGAAATAAATAAAGAGAAATGAAAAAAAAAGTTTATTTCCTTCACATGAAATCTGGTAGAATATTTTCTAGTTCTTGCATTGATTTTAAAAAGATTCAGGGAAATTTCAACTAAGTTTGGAAAATAATAATAGATATTATAAATCATATTAGAAAAAGATGAATTGCAATTTTTATAAGAGGGGATGGAGATTAATAGCTACCTCTGGATCTTCACTGGGGTACTAAAAAAATAACTGACTTATGTCACATAGAGGCGTATTTAGTTAGTCATTGGAAAAAATTATCACATGACATTAAAAGGCAGAAAATATTTTTTTAAAAAACAGACAATGTATTGAATCACATTCTGGGGAAGTTTTAGAAAACAGGGTTCATCCTTGGGCTCCTGCAATTGTGGAGTCATGAGCAAGAATGCTCTGGGTTTATATGTAGGGTTTTTTTCTGCCAGAGTTCATAATTTTTATGAAATACTTAAATCTCTTCTCCAAGATGACACAAATGCCTCCCTTCCTCTGTGTTAATATGTGTGATTTATTTCTTGTTCTAGAACTTACTACTTATACTTCTACTAAGTTCATTGATATTTTAAGTCTATTACCCAATCAACAGAGAAAAATTTTTCCTGTTCAGTTTGGCTAATTTAACATTTGAACAAATCAGAATGGTTGAATAAGTTTCTGCCATACACGCTATATAACTCATGCTCATGTAATTTATAAGGTATTTACTAGGATCTGCGTTGATCTAGCAAGAGTTAAGTTTCTCCAACAAAATTATTGTAGATCATAACTGTCCTTGACCAATTTTGAAATAAATTGCATTTCTTTTAAATACACATCCAAGCTGTTTTTCACCACTGTCTATGTTGATAACTAGAAATATATACATGTATATATTCATCTTAACTCCAGTGTGGCAGGATATAGGTAGCCCAAATTAATATTATCTCCTGGAAATATGCCCCAAGCATGTACTTTGACCAGAACCTGCTTTTGTTACCTTCCTTGGATGAGAAGAAAAGGATGAAAGAGGTGTCATTTTCTCTTGCTTATCATGGTGTGCTGACATCTTTCATTATTGCCAAGAGAAGAGATTTTCATGATTGGCTTCTCTTCATTTTATTTCAAACAGATGCAGGGTTTTTAACTATGCTTGCAAGAAATTATATACAGTGCATTGGGAGAAGTAGCCTTTGCTATCAGTAGACAAGGTTTCTAGTTATCCAAGTGTCCTTTCTATTGGCCTTTTAAATTTTAGTTTGGGGAGAAAATGCTGAAAAGTCTTAAAGTCCAGCACAAGAACTTGCAGACCCAACAACTTTCTTTTGGTTACTTGAGAGGACAAAGTGTTCCTAAGCCATGGAGGGCTCTTTGATTAGCATCCAAAGAAATAAAAAACTTCACGTCTAGGTGGCATTTATATGGAACTAGTGATAGTGGTGGAAGTCCCTCTCTGGCTGTGTTTTTCCTTAGCATTCTTCCTCAGGTTAGATTTGTACCTTGACATTGTTGTACTGGAATAAGACACGTGTGTCATTTTCCTTGATTGAGTGAAAGACTTGCCTTATAAGGCTTTTAATTCTTTGAAACAACCCCAATACTGCAATCCTAGCTCTATTTCTGCCCCAGAGTGAAAGAGAATTCTCTGTTGTTCTCCTTTAGCTTGTGATTCCCAATCCTAGCTTACCACCACCTGGCCTGGGGAGCTTTGCCACTCCATATCCACTGGAATTATAAACCATATTATCTTCTTTCCCACCTTTCTAGGGCCCATGTAATATTCATTCTATCTTTAAACAGCCTCAAATGCAAATCTTTGGTTTCTCAAGGATAGTATTATGCCTGGTACATCTGACCAGGCTGGAGGTTCAAATGTTGGGGAACCCCAAATTCTTAGCAGCAGCCCTGAAAATTTAGAGAGGTACTTCAGTGCTGTGATAAAAATACTTTAGACTAACAACTTAAAGGAAGAAAGATTTCTTTTGGCTTATTTTTTCAGAGGTTTCTGTCTATGGTCTCCTGATCTTATGGCTTTGGGCCGCCAGTTGGGGACAAAGTCTTCAACACATGAGACTTGGGGGACATCCAGATCTAAACTATAGTATATGGAGAACCACGTCTTCCCAGCTGGGATGGACAGCACAGTTACAGGGTGCCCCTTTGCTCCTGGAAAATCTTTTGGATAGCTCAAGCTAATGATTTCTCCTGGAGATATTTGGTCCACATTAACTTGCCTTTTCAGTTTATGAGGAATTTCTTTCTTTCTTTTTTTTTTTTAAAGGTCTTTTTCCTGGGCTGGGGTTGTGGCTCAGTGTTAGAGTGCTTGCCTAGCATTTGTGAGTCACTGGGTTCGATTCTCAGCACCACATATAAATAAATAAAATAAAGGTTGCTTGACAGCTAAAAAAATATTTTTTAAAAAAGGTCTGTTTCCTTGCCTAGCATGGGGGAAAATACATTAAAAACTCATTTAATGTATTTAGATTCATTAATAGACTTAAGTTACTTTCTTGTCTGTTATTTGACTATCAAAGGTTTTAGAATATTAAAAAAAAAGCACATATATGTTGAAAAAGAAGCTTTTGGGTCCTTGGCTGCCTCATTGATAAAATGTCTCTGGTTATGAAAAGCATTAGTATTATGTGAATGAAAGATCATGATTTGGATGTCATTTGGACTAAGCTAGAAAAGAAGTCACAGTCTGATTTTTTTTTTTTTCCTGGTGGGAGATCAATACTGTCTAGACATGGTCTCATTAGGACTTTCATTGACTGAGGCAGAATGAGATTCCTGTAACCTGGGCTATTGGTGGGATATCTGTGTTGCCCATCGTTACCGAGAACTCCAGATTCACTGGTATCTACTCTGTATCTCAGCATCATTCCACTCAACCGTAGGGTTGTCCTTGAGGACAGATTATGCCCACTCATGATGTTCTCAAGACTCTAAATCCCAGAAGTTTTCAAAGCTGCTTTCCAGGATGTGTAGCATGCTTGGTGACAGTTGCATATGGCATAGAAGAATTCTTGGGGCAACTGAATTCCCTATGATCTCCAAAAGTGAAACCAGCAATATAGAAGTTCAACTCACATCTAAAGTCTTCAGCCAGTGAAAGTCAGATATCTTTTCTGTAAAACAGTCTTTCTATTAATGTCTGCAAAAAATGTCTTCATGTACGAAAATACAACAGTTGTTCTTTTTAAAAAATCTATTCAGTAGTTTCCTCATTTATGGGGAAATTTCACCCATTTTACTGTATTTTTAAATTGAGAAAGTTTATGATTTCTTGCATAGGACCAGAGCTTAAAAGCCCTGTGTCTTCCTGTTAGGCATTCAGACAGCTGGACGTGCTGTTCTGTGTGGAATCTTAAATCCTTCATTTGCGGTCACTTGTTGGCATTTTGCAAGGGAATGAAGCAATGTCTGAGCCACTGGAGGCCAGAGGTGGTCCCAACCGACCAGGTTTCTGACAGTGGAATAAATATCTGTTATTTGTCCAATATCTTCACTTTTAAACTTTGTGCAGGATAAGCATAGACATTGAGAAATAATGCTGATTATACAAAGGAATG
This sequence comes from Spermophilus citellus, assembly GCF_964194105.1. Taxonomy (NCBI): domain Eukaryota; kingdom Metazoa; phylum Chordata; class Mammalia; order Rodentia; family Sciuridae; genus Spermophilus; species Spermophilus citellus. Next base: position 54,245,869 of record NC_138184.1, on the reverse strand, counting down.
CTCATGATAAAAGATCTCTTTCTGAGAATTTAAGTGTTCCAGTAGATTAGCATTATTGATTATTCTCTTTCCACATAGTCTACGGATGATTTTAGAATCCTGAAACTATTATTCTCCCTTGTCTAGTGTAATTACCAGAACAAGGAATGATCTAATTAAAAGACAACAAGGATGCGTTCTAATTGTTCTAATAAATTACGTTAATACACAATGCATGCAGTTAGTTTTCAACAGGAATTTATTTAATAGATTGACAGCTTGTCCGTTAGTGCCACACTCTTAGCTTTCATTTCTTCTAAACAAGACAACCTACAAGAGGATGTTAAGAATTCAAAATCTGTTGTACCATCATTTTATGTAATGTTTTGAACAACCAACAATAAAAAAAAAGAGAGAATCTGAAGTTCCATGTGTTACAAACTCCTGAACAATTAGATTTTTGGTTCTTTAAATAAAATTGTGTCCCCTAAACAAGAGAGGGTAAAATAAATACAGATAATCTAAAGTAAAAATCAGAAATGGACTATTGCAATGAAGGACATAGATTTTTCTTTGTTTTTTTTTCCCTCAATTATCAAGTATGGTGAGTGTTATATAATATATGACACTAACTCATGTAATTGTATCCAATTAATTTTAGACATTTAACACACATCTATTTTATATTATGTTGACATTGAATGTATGAGATGGTGCCCTTGTTTAAAGACATATAGCCTGATGTGGGCAAAAATTCAGACCACTTCTGGTAAGCTGTCTCTGCTTTTCTTCAGAAAATGCTAGTATCCCTGTTTATTTATTTATTTATTTTAAAAAAATTTTTTTCATTGCCCGTGGACCTTTATTTTACTTATTTGTAGTGGTGCTGAAAATTGAACCCAGTGTCTCACACATGCTAGGCAAGCAGTCCACCACTGAGCCACAACCTCAGCCCCCTCTATTTATTTGAATGTAATTCAGATATAATTCTGAATGTAATTCAGATATAGTCTGTTGCACAATTATCTGAGAATGATCTAATTTAGACCTGGGTGTGAGGTTTCTTCAGGTTTCAAATGGCAAATTTTTAAAAACAGACCAAGGAAGCATAAAAGTTCCACTTCAAAAATGAGGCTGTGAACTAAAATATTAACAGGCAGGGAGTAAGTAAGAAGCCAAAAATCATCACCCTGGTTAGACCAGGACAGGCTTCTGAAGGCAGCACAGAAAAAGATGTCACAAAGCATGTGTGAGGGAAAAAAAAATTACGTAAAGAATGGAGGGAAGTGTGCAATCAATTCTAAATAAATCTGACTGCACTTTATCTATTCCAGAAAAAGTAATTCCCAGATTGGTGTGAGCTACTGTCTCCTTCATATACAGGCCTTTGAAATTTAATTAACAAGCTAATAGGTAGGAAAGAATCTTAGTGCTTACTTGACAAGACTGAAAGGCATTTCTGGAAAGGACACTTTCTCACAAGAAGAGCTGGGAACTTTGTGGGAATAATCTTTCACCTCTGAAGGGCTGATTCATTCCAATTGAGAAGTTCACTGAAGAGTATGGTGTTGGCACTCATGCAGATTCTAATTGATACTCATGAAGTTAACTTTACTTTAGAACAGCAAATGTAGAGACAAAACAGAAAACAACAGAGATAACAGAAGATAAATGGGAATTAGAAGAGAAATTATCTTTAATGGTAAAGGAATGCAAGTAAATTTCTTCCTAATCTGAAGTCTGTCCTGGTCTAACCAGGGTGATGATTTTGGGCTTCTTATTTGGGTGATGATTTTTTGGCTTCTTACTTACTCCCTGCTTGTTAATATTTTAGTTCACAGCCTCATTTTTGAAATGGAACTTTCATGCTTCCTTGTTCTGTTTTTAAAAATTTGCCATTTGAAACCTGAAGAAACCTCACCCCCAGGTCTAAATTAGATCCAGTTCTCACATGGATCTTGCCTTCTTTATTCTTAGGCAAGGACAATTGATTGCCTCCAAGAGGCAGCATGAAGGTGGCCCTACTTTCTTTTTAATAGTTAGACTGAAAAGGAAATAAGAAAGTAGTTAAGTAAGCCCGTGTTATCATGGAAAGACCTTTCATTATTCTATTTTTTTTTGCATATTTTATTTTATTTTATTATTTTTTTTAGTTGGGAAGATGATAACTTGGCTTATTAATTCTTTTTTTTAAATTTTTTTATTGATTATTTAAAGCATTACATAGCTCATGATATATCATCTTTCATACATTTGACTCAAATTGTGTTTTGAACTCCCATTTTCACCCCAAATACAGATTGCAGAATCACATCTGTTACATATTCACATTTTTACATAATGCCATATTAGTGACTGTTGTATTCTGCTACCTTTCCTATCCCCTACTATCCCCCCTCCCCTCCCCTCCCCTCCCATCTTCCCTCTCTACCTCCCCTGCTGTTGTTCAATTCTCTCCCTTTCCCCCCGCTTTCTCCTCATAACCTCTTATAATTTTATGTATCATTGAAGGTCTCCTACTATTTCCATGTGCTTTCCCTTCTCTCTCCGTTTCTCTCCCCCATTCGTCTTTGTTTACTGTAGTCTTTTCCTCATGCTCTTCCTTCCTGTTCTGTTCTTAGTTGTTCTCTTTATATCAAAGCAGACATTTGGCATTTGTTTTTTAGGGCTTGGCTAGCTTCGCTTAGCATAATCTGCTCTAATGCCATCCATTTCCCTGCAAATTCTATGATTTTGTCATTTCTTAGTACTGCATAATACTCCATTGTGTATAAATGCCACATTTTTTTTATCCATTCATCTATTGAGGGGCATCTAGATTGGTTCCACAGTCTAGCTATTGTGAATTGTGCCGCTATAATCATTGATGCAGCCGTATCCCTATAGAGCGCTTTTTTAAGGTCCTCAGGGAATAGTCCGAGAAGTGCGATAGCTGGGTCAAATGGTGGATCCATTCCCAGCTTTCCCAGGAATCTCCATACTGCTTTCCAAATTGGCCTCACCACATTATTCTATTTTTTTTCAATCCTTTTCTGACATGATATTTCACCAAAAGTGTGATACCAATTCTCAAAAGTGATACTCACCTATGCAAAGGCAGGAATGAGTTCTATTTCCTTTCTAGAGAGGACTCTGAATCCTCTTAGGAGGAGAGGAGAATATGTGGCTAGGCAAAGGGTCAGCATACTGAACAGGGGCCTGCAGAAGGCATTGAACTCTGGAGGTCTCTGGAAACAGAGTCTGTTGGGAGTGTGAATATGACAGCCTACAGAAATCTGGTATTTTCTTCTCAGCCACTGCTATTGAAAAATTTTCATTTAGTAAAGAATCCAAAACATTAAGAAATATTAATGTTTTGACAAAAATGACAAAAGCCAGGGACTTCAAAGCTGCAGGAAAGCTGAAACACTTCACTTAATGTGCTGCCATCTAGCCATGATCTCATTGCATGCTGCTTCATTCATTGATTACAGAGACGCTGAAATCAGTCGGCAGACAGGATGGAGGGTGTTTAAAATGGAGCTTAGAATAGGATAAGTATAGTTTTTTAGTATTTTTGTAAACTCTTGAATTTATCTGATGCTTCCTAATCTATTGTAATCATTGTTTATAGTGATGATTTAATGTTCTATTTCATTAAATATATACTATATATTGTATGTATATTTTCTTCTTATACATAGAATAAACATGTACATATAAAAAAATAAAAATAAAATAAAATAAAATGGAGCTTAGAAAGCAGAGACTCAGCTGAGTCTTCTGTTTTTATTGGCCATTAACACATCCTACCAGTCCATAAACTAAATTCTGGTACATATTAGACTAAAGATAATGTTAATAAGTCTGAAAAAAGCTACTTTAAAAAAGGTGTTAGAATAGCTATCATTGCTTTAAATACCATTTTCACTAGTTTTACTTATTTGACAGCTCCTGCTGGTACACAAAATAAAGTCTGAGAAGGAGGGGCCCCAGTATTCTTCTCTTACCTGTCTTTGCCGTTTTGTTCCACTTGCTTTTATAGCTGTCCTGAACGTCAAACAGGTATTAGATCTTATCATTCCCCAAACATCTCATCTTCTTTTCTCCCAGCTCTAGTGCTTGTTTCTCCTTCCACCTGGGAACTCCTTGTACTACCCCAACCTTCAGAGTTCATGTTGTGGTTTAGATGTTAGGTGTCCCCCAAAGGCTCATGTGTGAGACAATGCAAGGAGACTTACATGTGAAATGATTGGGTTGTGACAGCCTTAGCCCAATCACTTAATTATTCCCCTAACAGGGATTAACTGAGTAGTAACTGAAGGCAGGTAGGGTATGGTTGGAGAAGGTGGTCATTGGGGGTGTGCCTTTGGGGGATATATGTATATATAGTTGTAGATGGACACAATACCTTTATTTTATTTATTTGTTTTTATGTGATGCTGAGGATCAAATCCAGGACCTCACACATGCTAGGCAAGAGCTCTTTGTATCTGGAGAAGAACAGACATGTAAAATAATTACAATAACATGTGGTAAGTACAATAATGCACTTATTTTGAACAGATATCTTTGTATCTGGAGAGTGGAGTCTCTCTCTCTTTTCTGATCATCATGTGAGCTGATTCCCTCTGCCACACTTTTCTGCCATGATATTCTTCCTCACCTTACGCCCTAAGAAAAGGAGCCTGTTGTTTATGGATTGAGACTTCTGAAACTGTGATAAACTTTTCCTCCTCTAAAATTGTTCTTGCCGGGGCTGGGGTTGTGGCTCAGTGGTAAAGTGCTCGTGGGGCACTGGGTTTGATCCTCAGCACCACATTAAAATAAGTAAATAAAATAATGGTATTGTGTCCATCTACAACTAAAAAAATTTTTTTAAAGTCCTCTTCCAAAAGAAAATATGTTCTTGTCATGTCTTTTAGTCATACCAATGAAAAAGCTTGACTAAAACAACCAAGTTCATACATCTTTTCTGAGAAACAGTGATTTTCCCAAGCCATACTGCTTATTCTAGCCAGTTGGCACTATGGGCATTGTTCAAAATAAGTGCATTATTATACTTACCACATGTTGTTGTAATTATTTTACATATCTGTTCTTCTGCCAGAATCAGGATTTTCTTGTAGCCTGGTGACATTTCAATTCAATAAGATCCGGTCCACTGTACACTTTCTTAGTTCTCCCTATGAGTTCTGAGTTTCTATTGATACTTGGGAACTTGAAGCTTTCAAATACAGAATGAAAATACAGTTAACAGTATCCCAAATCCTATAACCAGTGAAAATAACCTTCAAGAATGAAAAGGGGAGTCAAGACCTTCTTGAATGAAGGAAAACTAAGAAAATGTGTCAGCAGACATAGAATGGCTAAAGATAACTATCTAAATGGAAAAGAAACGATTAAAAATGGAATCCTAGAATATTAGCAAGAAAGAACAGGCAGTGAACAAAAGTATTGCTCCTCTTAAGATTTCTAAATTATGTTTAAAAGTTGAGACAGAAATTATAATACTCTGATGTAGATGTAGAGGAATAATTTAAGATGATTGTTTTATGAATGGAGGCAGGTAAAGGGATGTAAAGAGAGGTAAATTTTTTTATACTTCATCCAAACTGATAAGATGATGACACCTGCAGTTGTATGAGTTATGAATAGTCAGTGTAAAAGCTAGTGTACCTGCTAAAACATGCCAAAGAAGATACTAAAAAACACTAGATAAATCAAACCAGAATCCAAAAAATGTTTAAAATAGTCTCTGAAAAGTATGGAAAATACAAAACCAGAAACCAAAAACCCAAAGAGAACAAACAGAAAGTAAACAAAAAACAAAATATAAAATCTCAGGAAAGTTCTTCAAATATCAATAATTATGTTAAAGTGAAATGGTCTAAATATATAACTTAAAATTCAGAGATTAGTGAAGTTGTTTAAAAAAAAATCTCTCCCAACTATATGCTGTCTATAAGAGGTTTGCATCACATGTAATTGAGGGAGAATGAAAATAAAAATATGAGAAAAGATACATCATGAAAACTTAAATTTTTGAAAAAAGAGTAACTGGTTCTTTTAAAAGTTAATAAACCTAGTAAATCTCTAGCAAGACTGAAAAGGAAAATGAGAAGGCACAAATTACCAATATCAGAAATAGAAAATAATAATAGATAGAATTTTCTTCTACTTAATAGTGAGATGTATAAAAACCCACAGCTAATATACTTAAGGATGAAAAAAACTGAATATTTCCTCCCAAAACATTAAGAAATAAGACAAAGAAGTTCCTCTAGCGACTCCCATTCAACATAATGCAAGAGATTCCAGCAAGTGTAATTAAGCAAGAAAAGAAGAGGCATAGAAATAGAAAGGAATAGAGACAACTAACATTGTTTGCCAGTGACGTGATTTTTTACACAGAAAAATTTTCTATGAATTAAAAAAAAAGAAAAAATAGTTTTAAAACTTAAGTTCAATAAGATTGAGGGACATAGATGAATATCAAAAATATTGTATTTCTCTGTATTGGTAATGCATATGTAGACACTGAAATTAAAAATATGGTATATGTAATACCTCAAAAATGTGAAATACCACCAGGTGTGCTAGTGCATACCTATAATCCCAGCAGTTCGGGAGGCTGAAGGAGAAGTTCAAAGCCAGCCTCAGCAATATTGCAAAGCCCTAAGCAACTTAATAAGACCCTGTCTCAAAATAAAAACTAAAAAAAAGGCTGGGAATGTGGCTCAGTGGCAAAGCACTCCTGAGTTCAATCCCTAGTACTGTGGGGGGGAAAAGTGAAATAGGTATACTTGAATAAAACACTTACCAATCTTATATAACAAACACTGCATAATGCTGATGAAAGAAATAAAAGAAATATAAATAAATGGAGAAACATATTGTGTTCATTGTTTGGAAATCTCTGCATAGTAACGATGACATATGTTTTCAAATTGATATGCAAATTTAATGCAATTCCTATTAAAATCCCCGTATGCTTATTTTTTTTTTCATGTATAGGTGAGAATTTTTCTAAAATTTATGTGGGAACAGGAACTGGGGTACTAAAGCAATATTGAAATGGTAGGATAAAGTGAGAAAAATCAGTCTACTCAATTTCAAATCCTATTACCTAGCTACAGTGTGACTATTCACGAAGTAATAGATACATAGATCAATGAAGCAGAATAAAGAGCTCCTCAAAATAGACCCAAATGCATATAACAAATTAATTTTTTTTATAAATAAGCAATTTTCCTCAAAGAGGGAAAAGAATCTTTTCAACAAATAATCCTAGACCAACTGACAAAAAAGACTTCTTCATACCTTATAAAAAATTAATTCAAAATGTATTGTGGGTTTAAATGTAAAAAATAAAGCTTTTAGAAGAAAACAGAAGAGAGAATATTTGGGATCTATGACCAGGCATAGGTTATTAGCCTTGAACATGAAAACATAATATACAAAAAGGAAATAAAAGCATATATTGGACTGCATCAGAATGAAACTTTTGCTTTCACTCACTGTTTATTAAGTGATAAAAGACTAGCTAGGGAGTAGGAAAAATATTGCAAATCACATACCTGAAAAAGGATTAGTATTAGAATATATAAAGAACTCTCAATCCCAACAATAAAAAAAACAAGCAAATTAAAAATAGGTAAAAGTTACCAAGAAATATTTTACTGAACACGTAGCAATTAAGTACTCAAAGAAATGCTGAACATTATTAGCCATCAGGAAAATAAAAATTAAAACCACAATGAGATATCACTACTCATGTATTAGAGAACTGCTAAAATAAAAATAATGTAATGCCAAATGCTGATGAGGATGCAGAGAAACTTGATACTCATATTGCTGGTAGGGATAAAATATGTCATAGCCACTGTGGAAAGTAGTTTGGCAGTTTCTTACAAAATTAATCATGTATTCCTTTGCATTTATCCCGAAGAAGTGAAAACTTACATTCACACAAAAGCCTGTACCCCAATGTTCGTAGCAACTTTATTGTAATAGCCCCAAACTGTAAATAACACAGATGTCCTATAATCCAGATGTCCTCCATTGGGTAAATGGTTAAACAAGCAGTGTTACATCTATAGAATGAGATGTTAATCAGTAAAGAACATAGATACATGCAACTATATGCCTGAATCTTCAGGAATTAGTTTATGGAGGTGGAAAAGGCCAATACCAAAAGCCTACATATTAAATGATTCCATTTGAATAACATTCTTGAAAAGACAATATAAGCAGATCATTTGTTATCAAATAATAAGGAAGGATGGGCTGGGAGGGTAGTGGATTTAGCTATAAAAGAGTGGTAAGATAATCCTTGTGGTGATGGAAAGATTATGCATTTTATTTATCAATGTCAATATCTTGGTTGTGCTATTGTACAATAGTTGTCCAATACATCATCACTGTAGAGCAAAATAGGCTAAAGGCTATATGGAATCTTTCTGTATTTCTTCTTATAATTTGTGTGTGAATCTATAATGATCTCAATAAAAACTGTTATTTCAAAAACGATTAGGAAGGGTGAGCAACAATAGGGAAGAAAATAACAGGATATCCAGTCATGCACTGAATATTGATTTTTTGGTCAGTGATGGACAGCATGCATGACTGTGGTCGCATAAGATTTTGTCACCTAGTGATGCCTTAGCCATGTGACTTTGTATATGTACACTCTATGAGTTTGGCATGGTGACGAAATTGCCTAACAAGCAGTGATCAGAACATGTCTCTCTCATCTACTTGTAGAAATTGCCTTAAAAGCCCAGAGATTGATTTAGAAGTAAAATAAAACAAACCCCAAAAGGTGACATCTAAAGTGAGATTCCAGAAAGGATCAGGTATCAGTAGTCCTGTAAATCTATGGAAGCAGGAGTGAAGGAATATTAAGTCAATGTTGAAAGAATAAAGTCTTTGCCTACCTTGCATAGCTCGGTAACTGCCCCTTTGACCTCCCTCCCTCCTCCCTAGAGGAGGAATAGAAGGGGCAAGCCCCAGGTGTGATGGAATCACCAGAGAAAGCTGAGGACGGAGATGTAATGATGAAAACAGTGGGTGTGAGTGAAGGACTGCATTATGGGGATCCTACTTTTTCCAGGTTTATACCTGAGACAGGAAATTGGAAGCCATTTCTGAGCAGCCCAGGAGAAAAAGAGATCTAGAAATACCAGCAACTAGAGCTCACCGAAGCCACTCACAGTAGGACTGTGGTGTCTGATACCAGTAATGTGGATCCTGAGTGTTCAAGTGTGAATAATCTGACTCGAGATGAGCAGTAAATGTGACTTTGAATTTTGAGTAGTTAGTATGGAAGATTTAATATATCTTAATTTTTATTTCATTTTGAGATATTATTTTTGGTCTTTGGGGTTAAGTAAAATATATCATTAAAATAATTTTTAAAATGAAAAAGAGATAATTTCTCCCAGATTGAAAATAGGAAAAACAACTTAGGTAGAGTTTCAGTGCTTTTGTTAATAAATCTAAGACAATATGATGTCGATTCAAAGGGATTGATGAGCCAGGAAGCAGAAAAATGGTACTAGCCACATTTAAATGATATATGTGGTCTCTCTCTTTCTATATAGTTCCTGTGGAAGCTGAATGACAGAAGTAGGCAGGTTCTCTGATGCACTTATAAACTGTTTCATCCTCAAACTCTGGGAAAGACTAATACAGACACTGGGACATAGCAAAGAGGTCTTTTGTATATCGATAGGAGTTGATAAAGTATTATCATTGGTTGAGTAAGTCATTCTGCCTCAATGGGCATCCCAAAGCTGCAACTTGGTAACTCATTTAGGTCAGAATAATTTCATTCTCTTCACCAATATTTCATCACCCGTAAAACAAGAATATAAACAATAGTACTCTTAAGGTCACTGTGAAAATTGCATGTTTTAGTGTAGGAAAAATGCTTAGACAATGCCCAACACAGAGATAACATTATATAAATGTTACCTCTCATTATTATTTCTGCAGGCTAGTGGCTCTAATATTGCATCTTCTGCTTGGGACAGCCTTTGAAGTAAAGACAGAAGGTACCTAATTTAAGATGATTTGACTTTACTGGGTGTGGTGGTGTACATCTATAATCCCAGCAATTTGGGAGGCGGAGGCTGGAAGATTGAAAGTTTGAGGCTAGCACCAGTGATTTACTGAAGCCCTCTGCAACTTAGTAAGACCCTGTCTCCAAATTTAAAAAAAGAAATAAATGAAAAAGGTGGGATCATGGCTCAGTATGGCTCAGTGATAAAACACCCTTGGATTCAATCCCCATTACCAAAACTTAAAGAAAAAGAAAAAAAGATGATTCAATTTTTGCCTTGATGATGGTGTAAAAACAATGCATGTTTATAAAATCATACTTTGAATTTTGATCTTTTTCCAGGCTAATGATATATGAGTATGATGCTTAGTAGCAAGGCTGAGCCATGGCAGTGAGTTGTAGCTACTAGTCAGTCTTGTGATCACAAGGGGAAACTGATACACCACAGTGGACTATGTTGGTAAGTTAGGATATTTAGTAGGTGAGGTGTGTAAATGCATTTTTGACTTATGATGTTTTCAACTAACAATGTGTTTATTAAGATGTAACCCTATCTTGAGTCAAAGAGCATCCTAGTGTTATCTGAGGCTTAGAGAAAAACTTGTTTGCCTGGGTTACAGTTAATTCAAAACCTGAGTTTTTTCTATTAAACTCTCATGTCTCATAAATGCTAGTACCTGTAGCTCAAAGAAGCTTTTTAGAACATCCTAGGAAGTTATCAAACTTGTCTTCAGAGTGGGTGGTTAAGGGATGGGCTCTAGGGTTGGAAAATAATTGTGTTTGAATTCTGATCCCATCACTCAAGGCAGCTGGGTGGGCTTAGACTATTATTCACTATAGTTTGGTTCTGAAATGTCCTCCAAAGACCCTTGTGTTAAAGATTTTGTCCCCACCCTTTGGTGCTTGCTGTTGGGAGTGGTAAAGCCAGGGACAGGAAAAGGAAAGACAGAAGAATGAATCTGACATAATTTTCCTATGTACATATACAAAAACATCAAGTGAATCCCACCATCATGTACATCCACAAGAATGTGGTCCTAACTAGAATAAGATGTATTCCATGCTTGTATAATTATATCAAAATGAATTCAACCGTCAGGTATAACTAAAAAGAACCAATAAAAGTTTTTAAAAAGTGGGCATCATTGGAAGATACTAAGTCATTGGAGGTGTGTCCTTGTAGGGTATATGGGAAACCTGGTGCCTTCCTTCATCTCTTATTGCTTTCCAGCCACTATAACTTTGCCATAGATTCCCACCATGATGAACTGTGCTGCCACAGGCCCAAAGCAGCAGGGCCAAGAGACCATAAATTGAAACCTCTGAAACCATGAGCCAAAATAAACCTTTCCATCTTTTAAGTTGGTTACCTCAGGTGTTTTGTCACAGTGACACACTATTCAACTGCATTTCTGCGACATGCATCATGACATTTTCTCCTTCATAGGTTATTGTGAGGATTAAATTACATGCCATTTGATACTAAATTCTATATAATTTTTAACTTTTTATAGTTGCCATTTTCATTATAAATATGAACTATATCTCAGAGGAAGTTGCTGGTATAGGTACATGTAGAACTCTGGTGAGTCTTTTAGTCAGTCCCCTCTGTGCTTTGCCATCTAATTGGTTAGTTTTCAGTCATCCTTTTTAGAGTCTACATTTATAAGGTTAGAGTTGTTAGTGAGGATTTTAGAAGAACATTTCCTAAGATTTCTTTCTTTCTTTTTTTTTTTGAACTGCCAAGTCCAGAGATTTAGGATATAGCTTGGTGCTGAAGTAATTGGCTCTTTTAGTCTTACATTATAAGTTCTTTTTCAGAGTATAAGGTTGAGAACCATGAGCAACTCTCACATTTTGGTAATTGCTCTACGGAATAACTCACCTTTTAAAAACATATGTTATTCAGCTGTGACTCCTACTTCCCTCACAATGCCATGAGAATTTCCTCATTTCATATAACATCATCACAATCTTATTTTCTGAGATTCTCCTTTTAACTGTTTCCTTAAGTACCATCACTTAATAATATTTTCTTTTCAGTTTATCAACTAGTTGGGGAAGTGATGTACTTGTTAGCACTGAAGAGTTTCTTAGGAGAATGCAGAAATGATTTAGTCTTAAAGATTTTCTACCTGTCAGAGAATTAAGGCATGATGATAGCTACTTGCAGAAAGTTGCACACTATTTACTGCTGTTGTGTCACATCAACCCTCAGTACGTGACCAGAAACTAATTCAGAAAGTTTCACTAATACATTGAGTAAAACTCATTGAGATGGTTTAATGCCTCTTTAAATGCAACATTTGTGTGTGTGTGTGTGTGTGTGTGTGTGTGAGAGAGAGAGAGAGAGAGAGAGAGAGAGAGAGAGAGAGAGAGAGAATTGGATTGATTTGGCTATGAAAAGACAGAACTCTACAGTGCTCTAATATTGATAAATAGGTGTCTTCTAAATTGATTTCCCCTCTTTCTAATAGTTAAGCAGATAGATTATATTTTATAGTTTTGTTTTCTCTGTGTGGAGGGAACAAAAGGACTAGCAAGCTTTTTTTTCTGTCTTTTTCTTTTTTCTTTCAAAATAACTGAGAGAACATTAAGGAATGGAATTGTAAAAATGTTTCCATTCTGTTACAGAAAAGTTTAACATTTCCCTCTGTTTCTTAGACATCAATTAAAACTCTGAAATCACTCTTGTTTGTACTAGCACTCAAGGAAGAGAAAGAAATAGTCTATTATAAAGAACTCACTCCCAGAAATTTCTCACAATATGATATTGTCACTAGAGAAGAGATGTTTCCTGAGAAGGGTCTGAGGAATCCTGGAGAGAAGGGGGGACCCGGGCTTAGGACCAGTGTGGTCCTTGGCAAATTTCATGAAAAAGAATTTCACCACATGCCAGTCAAAGGCAGAGATCCAGAGGTTTATTTAGGAAAGTAGATACAAATTCAAGAGAGAATGAGGGCAATCTTGAGAGGGATGCCTTTTTGGGTAAAGCAAGGAATATACATTCAAGGAAGGAGAATGTGAGCCATTTTGAAAGTGAGCCATGGGTTTTGTGGGTTCTCTGCTCTTCTTTTAAAGGAATCTTGGTGAAGAATACATATGGAAAGGCATGTAGGAATGTTATCAGTCTGATCATCTCATGACAGGATCTAGTGGTCTTGATCTATCTCCTTATCCTCAGGTTGATGTGCTCTTTGTTATCGGATCAATAGGTAGCACTGAAGAGCCCCTTAAATTATAGGTTCCTCAAGGTAGTGTATCTCTTTGCTTACTCTATTTATCGAGGGGTTAATTAACAGTGTTCAGGTGGATTTGCTGATTTCCCAAGAATTTGGAAGTATGCAGCACTTCTGAATTAAAATTTTTCCCTTGTTTTTCGTTCATGTCTCCTTTCTACCTGTTTTTATTTTTTTTAATCCTATGACAGTATCTTAACAAAGATCACTTATTACTCTTATCTTTTGGTTATCTGGGTGTTGGGTCCTTTATCTGGGTGTTGGGCTACATCAAAATGAAAAACATGCTAAATAATCAGTTAATTTTTGAGTTCTCCCTTGCAACCTGGAGATTAGAGAGAAGTAACTCCTCCTTTAGGAGGAAAAAGTAATTTTATTTTCTACTCTTCATGGGTAATAGTTTGGATGGACCTTTGCAACTAAAGACAGAGAAAAACGAATAGAAGTTTAATATCATATATGTCTTATGGGAGATACCCAGAGATATGAATATATCTCAAAAAGTAGCTTTGAGTTCAGACTCAAATGCCATCATCAACAGAACCCAAGAAAGAAGGGTGTTTAGGAAGGTCCATTGTGAGAATATGCCCAAGAAGTGCATGGTAAGCAAGAGTAAGGCTTGTTAAGCAGATTTAAGACCCTGTCTTCTCCATTGACAACAGTCTTTAGTGAGTTACCCATCCTTTCTTCCTGGCACAAAGAGAGAGACCCCTCAAATGGAAATTTCCTTTATGGATGTAGATTTTTCTTAAAATATGGGTTATTTCTGTATTATTTTCAGGGCTTTTCCTGTGACTTGCAGTCTCTTAAAATTATCAGTCAAAATAATCTTTATGGCAGAGGCATATTTTCCTTGGCATATCTGGTCTCCTAGAGTCACATTTTGAGGTCATGTAATTTAGTGTCTTACCCAGTTTCATACTGCCACCCCTGGCACTAAACTGTCTCAAGTTGAGACAGGAGAGTTTTGTGTTTTTCATTCATCCATCAGTGAGTAGTTATTAAACGGTTTCCATCTAGAACTATGTCAGGTACCATGAAAACTGCAAAAATCACATTGGACCATTTCCAGATCTCAAGGAAACTTGCCCTTGGGTTTCTCTTTTCCTTTCCCTTCCTCCCCATCTTCTGCCAACTTTGTGAAGAATTTGAGATTGTTGAGTAAATTAAAGGTAGTGTACAGGTAATATAACAAGTAACCATGAAATAGAAGCATGACTTTCTTTAGTAGTATAAGTTGGTAGGCCCAGGGAATTAACTAAATTTGGTAAAGATCTCTTGGCCACTAATTTATCTTGTGTAACATCCATATCTTATTGGAGGAAACATTTCAGTTTTTTTTTTAAAGCAGGTATAATCTTTTGAGGATAAAACCAAAGGTGGAATAAATCAGTTAAAATTTGTATATTGACTATAGCGTGTTTTTCAAACAGAAGCACAGGTGTTGGAGGTAAGGGTGAGAGCACAGATGAGATCAGTCTTTACCTTTGTCTCCCCAGACCTCAGCATAGTGCATGTTTATGTTTGGTGCTTGAGATATAGTTCTATAAATTTTAACTATTCATTGGATGGTTTTGCACTGACTTTGGGTAACAATGAAGAGAGGCTATGTAGTCCATGCCTTTGAAATGTTGTGTTCTCTTTCCCTAGAAAGCCATCTTCCCACCCTTTGCTTTGCTTAGCTCCTCCTCACCCTCCAGGTCTTAGATTTAATTCAGTTCCTTTGTTTTAGTAAGTCCTAGACTGGTCTGCTCCTTTCTGCTTGAAAGGATACATTCCCAGCAGGAGTCCTGGACTCCTGCCTGTCTCCTTGAATAGCTTTCAAAAGGTTTTCTTGATCAACTTAGTACCCTTGCTCCTACCATGGTACCTGATGCTTCCTATTATGTAACTCAGTAAATGCTTCATTCCATGAATGAAAGTAATTAATTACTAAACAATGTGGTGAGTAGTGCTTTTAATTAACTTTGAATGAAAATGAAGATAATGGATGAAAATGAAGATACTATTAAGCATAACAATGATGATAATGATGATGATGATAAAGGGTGATAGTAACCACTCTATTGCATTTGAACCTTGTGCCAGGCCCTTTTAAATGATCTCACTGAATCTCCTAATAACTTTGTTAGGAAGGCAACGTGATTAACCCCATTTTACCAAGGAAAAAAATGAGCATGGGGAAGATTGATGACGTGGATAGAGTCGTACACCTGTTTGGTTTGATAGAGCCCAGGATTCAAACCCATTTCCTTCACCACAACATAAAATTATATCCCTATGCTATTTTGCTGAAGTGTTTTTGGGATTATGGTCTGCAGGAATGAAATGATGGTGTCCTCACTGTGACAAGTTACCCGGTGATAACTCAAAACAGCTGAAGTCTGCCATCATATTTCATTGTGAGGTGTCTACCACATTTTTTATGCAGAAACAGAAAAATGTAGAACCAGAGGTCATAGAATCTGTTTCACATTAATGGGGTTGGAATGTTCTTTTTGCCTGTCTCCTGTTGGTACACAGCCCTCTGGCTGAATGCCCTTTGCTGTTAAGGACTTATCACATACTTCATTTGTTCATTTGAAAATCCAGTGTTTACTGCAGTGCATAGCAGCCACATTATGATGATTACTTAGGCAGACAAATTAAATGATTCAGTGTGGTAGTAGCTCTAAAAAGTCTAATTTCCATGTGTGGAATCATGTTTATCATCACCCAAATTCAAAGGCACAAAATAGCACATTTACATTGGTAACTTATTCATAAAATTCCCTTTCTACCTTGTTTTCTTGTTACCAACCAAACCATATCCCATGTGGAGGATGAAACATAAAATAGTGGTATTTAAATATTAGGGCTGTGATAGGGGCCAGGCAGTTGAGGCCAGTCGAGCATCTCATTCGTGCCTTCTGCTTCCTAGTTTCATGCACGTAAAGATTTTGGAATCCCCATATCTGTCTTTAAAGATTTGCCTAACTGCTTCTTCAAAGCTTTAGGGCCTCTCAGATAAATGTACATAAAAGAAATTTTTTAAACAATATTGACTCAAAAGGAAGACTGCATGTCATGGTTTTCACTTCATGATTACTGAACTTTCCTGAAAGCTTTATTCCTCCATTGAGTCTCCCTCCAGGAAAACAAGGAACATTCTTTGCAATTCTAACACTTTTAAAGAATGACCTCCTTGGCTCAAAGAGAATCTTTTGATTATTAGTGGCAAAAATGAATTATCCTAAAGCAAACTCTTTTTGAAAGTATAGATCCCGTTTTGTAGGAGGAAAACCTAATCTCAAGCCCTAGAACATGTCAGGTTAATGGCTAACTTGCTGCAAGGAGAGAAATAGGAAAAAGCAAAATTGCTAAATCTGCTGAAGAACTAATCAAGCATATTGTTCCCTTGATTCTAGAAAATTGCAATGAGCTTTTAGAAAGGTCGAAAAGATGTCCATGGCACACTTTCATTTACTTTGTTGTAAATGTGTATTCCTCCTTCCCTGAAGTGTTGGTATTCCTAGGGGTGTGGGGGGATGGAGGTGCTGAAGATTATAGCTACTGGTGATATTCTGGTGTGCCCTGGCAATGTTCCTGTCATTCCAAATGACAAATGGTTCCCTCTGCTGGGTGAACTTAAATTCAGTCCTTAAGCTGAGACAGCCCGGAAGGAATCACCATTGGTCTTATGTTTATTAAAATATAGTTGTGAGGCTGGGGTATAGCTCATTACGACAGCACTGTCCTGGCATGCCTGAGCCCCTGGGTTTGATCCCCAGCACTGCACAGACAACAAGCACAAACAAAGCCAAACAACAACAACATTAAAAACTATAGAGTAGATCACGGGGTGGGGGGGGGGCGCACACCTATAATCCCAGCTGCTTAGAGGCTGAGGCAGGAGGAACACAGGCTTGAGGCCAGCCTTTGTAATATAGTGACCCTGTCTCAAGATAAAATAAAAAGGACTGGAGAGTGTGGCTCAATGGCAGAGCACTTGCTGAGCATGTGCAAGGACCTGGGTTCAATCCTAGCACTGCAAAACAAGCAAAAAACATAGTTTTGAATTTTATCCTTAAGAAACCAACCACCTATGACCAGCTTAAGTATGTTCCAGAACTGGTGACGAATGCCATGGCTTCCTTTCTTTCCTTCATCTTTCCCTCCTTCTCTCTTTTCTTTGATTCCAAAAACTTTTAAAAATACAAAGAGTACAACAAATATCTTTATTTCCAGTATTCAAAAATGAGTATCTTTTTGTTAGGCCAGATTTGGCTTCCAGTGTTGCTTCCTTTTAAAAGAAATTATTGGAGGGAAGAGAGAGGGGAGGTGCAATGAAATTAACTAAATTATGCTGTTATATTGTGTTCAGTACAAATAGGTAACAATGAATCCCACTGTTGTGTATAATTATAGTGCACCAATAAAAAGAAAAATTAAAAAGAAAAGAAATTATTGATGAAACTCAATTCCTCTTTAACTATCACACCTGTTCTTTCCTTCACCCTCTACACCCTCTGCTGCCTACACCACCTGCCCCAAATTCTCCAACATAAACGTGGGCTGTATTTGACCAGCCTCATGTTTATACTTTTACCTACATACATGTGTATTCTTAATGAATATATGCAATTATGTTTGTTTAAAATTTTCCTTTTATCAACAACTGCCTCGTATTTAATCCTGTAAATACAGCACATTTTTCTTACCCACTCCCCTTTCTTGGTGCCTCTTAGATCATTCCAGGTTTTGTTATTCTAAAAACAAATATTAATCTTTTTAGTGTATGTCTCCTTGTGCATATAATTTTGAGCCCAGTGCATCCCTCAGGAAGAATCACTATGCCAGGGGATGTTTGTAGTGTCACTTTCAGTAACTATAGTCAAGTTGTTCCCTAGAATAATAATTGCTTAAAAATGCCCAAATTGTGGTTGGTTCTGCCAGAAGCAAACTAAAATATTATGCTATTCCCCCCAACATCTTGGACAACACTGAATTTTTTCAGTCTCTTTCATGTTCAGATGGAAGAATCAATTATTTTAGTTTGCATTTTCTAACACTTTTTTTTTCTTTTAAAGAATGGACTTCTTTCTTTATGTCTTGATCTTTGTGATTTATTCTTTGAATCATCTTTATTTCTGTTTATTTGTTGTGTTTTTCTTTTTCTTGACTTTAGGAGTCCCTTGCATATTCTGGTATTCACCCGTATCTTTGGTAGGGCTGACATTTGAGAAGATCATTCTTCAGATTATTAGAACAGTTAAATTGTTCTGTTTCCAGATTTATTTTCATATATTATCAAGAAGTCAGGCCCATCTTTCTACCTCCAGTCGGTTGCAAATCCTTTTTGATCTACTTTCAAAATATGCTACATGGACCTGACCACTTTTTACTGTCCACTCTGCTACATTGGGTACCTTCATTCTCCAGGGTCTGCAGGAGCGTCCTCAGTGGCCTGGTTCTTTAGTTCATTCTCACCAAAGACCTAGAGAGACCTTATCAAAGTGTAAGTCAGCTCTTTATTTACCTCTTGTGAGAACCATGTAATAATGGCTTTGCACTTTGCTGCCAATAAAAACCCAAGTCCTTATAGTGGCCCAACAGATCCAGCACACACCAGCCCCATGTCACAGTCACTGTCACTGCTCCTTCTCATCTCCCACTTCTCTCCTCTTGCGCTGGTCCCTGCTGTTCTCTAACACACCAGTGTTCTCATGCACTTTCTTTTCCCTCTCCCTGGAATTTATTTCCATCCAAAACCATCTATCTTTTTTTTTTTGCTGAATTCTCATTTAGATTTTTCCCAGAGATGTTACCTCCCCTGGAGATATTTTCTAACTTCCTTGCTTAAAAATGCAGCAATCGCTCTACACTGACTGCCTTTGTTTCCTAGGGCTATAGTAACAAAGTATCACAGATTGAGTAGCTTACAACAACAGAAATTTTTTTTGCCTGGCAGCTCTAGAATCTACAGGTTTGAAATCAAAGTGTCAGTAGGGCCATGCTCTCTCTGAAAACTACAGGGAACCCCCACCTCTCCTCTCCTTAGTTTCTGGTGGTTTGATAGTAATTCTTGACATTCTTTGTCTTGCAGCTACATAAGCCACGTCTCTGTCATCACCTGGCATCTCCCTGTGTGTCTCTGTCTTTACTTATGGTTTGGATCTCTAGTATGCCCTAAAGTTATGTTTTGAAAGCTTGATTTCCAGAGCAGCAGTGTCTAGAGGTGATCTTACCTGGTTGGTGGATTAACACATTTGATGGATTAAAAATAGGTGGGGCATGGGTGGAGGAAATAAGTCATTAGGGACTACATGTTGGCCCCTTTCTCTCTGTCTCTGTTTCTGTTTCTCTTTCTTTCTGCCTCCCAGCTCACTTCCTCATACCATGACATTCTGCATCACCTTAGGCCCAGAGCAATGGAGCCACTGACCAAGGACTGAAACCTCTGGATCCCTGATTAAAATAAGATTTTCTTCCTCCAAGTTGTTTGTGGTATTTTTGGCTACAGTGATAAAAGGCTGATGGATACACTTCATCTTTGCTTGTTATATCTTCAACAACTTTATTTTCAAAGAAAGTAAAGTTCCAACATACTGGGGTTAGGAACCCAACATTTTTTTTTCTGAAGTGCAGGGAAAATAATTTAACCCATAACACACATCATTTCCTTTCCTACTCTGTTTCTCCAGAGCACTTAGCACTATTTAACCAACCATATATTTCACCTATTTTTTTTTTGTCTGTCTTTCCCCACCAGAATATAGACAGCATGAAGTCAGGATGTGGGGCTATATTTATTGCTGTAATATATTAGTGCCTGACCCCTTAATAGCATCTCAATAAACATTTGTCAAATGAATGCATTTACTCTGTTAAATTATGGCATTGAGCAGGCCAATTAACATGTTATGGAATAAAAATAATTAGGTAAATTCACCCTCATACAAAATCCTACAGAATGAGTCAGTGTTTATTATTTTAATTTTTTTTTATTTCAAAGAAGGGCATCTGAAGGAAAAGTAGAGGTAGATATCAGAAAAGATAGGAGTGAGCTGACCAGTTGGGGGATGAGTATATCATCATTGAGTGATTTATGGGTAGTGAGATATCTTTGGTCCCTTTGTCATTCTTCCACTTATCCTTACAATTAAGATGGAAAAAGATTTTGCTTTGTCTAACATATTCTTGGAACTATGTATATACTTTGTATATACTATGTATATACTTTAACTCATTTAGAAATAATATATTCTTAAAAAATGTATCCCTTGCATATTATTATACCCATTTTTCAGAAGCAAAAAGTGAGGAACAACAAGGTTGAGCAGCCATATAAGTCACAGAGATAATACATTACTAGGATCTAAATTCAGGCCAGTGGGACCAAAACCTGTGTTCCTTCCCTTGTCATATGACTTCAGATTCTACTGGGACCAGAATTTCATAGAAAAGGTTGTAAACTGACTCACAAATGATTTTTCAGACAGGTGATTTGGCATAGAACATCACTTTTGGTAAGTACCCTTCTTACCAAAACTCCTGGATCAACCTTATATTTTGGCACAATGGAAAGCCCTAGTGCCAGCCTGCCCAGTTCCTGAGAAGGGCCAAATGATATGGACAGGCCAGCCCTGGAATAGGCATCAGACAATAGAGAGTCAAGGCACCATTGTGTGGTCATGTGTGAATCACCGAAGCGCCTCTCAGCCACATCTTTCCTCTGCAGAGCAATGATGATGCTCATAAGAAATCACATGTGCCTTTATTCTGCCTTTTAAACAATATCTGTGCAGTCATACCAGCTCAGTTTTTGTAGTTTGTGGTTTCTGTTGAGTTCTCTGCTAAAATATCATCAAAATTTCTTTTGTTTGTGGTGTAGGTATCCTAGGACAACCTGCTGACCTTAACTCCTCTACAAAAAAATCTGTGCATCCAGCCACTGAGAACTCCAAGGAAGCAGCAGTAGTCTAAAAGGTAGTGTTTGCTTCATTTTAAATTTTTTTCAGAGGGTCTGACATAACTGAACTGCTACGGGCAAACTTATAATAGTAGAACATTCATATGTACATATAAAATAGAACTTTTAAAATGGTAAAATTCAGGTCTAGATTCCCTTGGAGAATTTACCCTGTCTCGACTTCTATTTGTAGCTGCCATTTTAAAGTTGGAATATAAATATTATGTCAGTTAAATAAAAGAGTGATGACTTCACTTTATGAAAGAAAGCTTTGCCTTTGCTTTCCATGAAGTGTAGCTTAACTGTTGCCTGATTGATATGCCATTATATCATTCTCACCCCACAGACAGTTACACATATTTAATAATTTTTATGTATAAAAAGTAAGGTTAAACAGTTACAGTGTCAAGTTGTTATGCCTTATGGTGGCTTTGAGAATGATGGTGCAATTGAAATGAAATGAGTAGCACCAGGAGGCGGCTTCTGCCATGAGCCATGTCTCCTAAAATGGCTTGGGATCATTCTTGGTAAGAGGAAGTCCTAGTGGTATCCAGTGGGACAAGGAAGGCTGGATCTTATCAAAAGGTTCAAAGATCAGGTAAAATGATCTCTTGCCTTTATACATCTTTGAATGGTGACTTTGGAAAAGTTGAACATGTGTTTTATGAAAATATCAATCAAGGAGAAAATATGCACTATTGAGGTCAGAAAACAGTACTTATGTAAGTGTGAGTGTTGGCATGCTGAGTATTTTGAGCTGAAAAATGTTGGCAGGGCCCCAGAAGCAAAATCTTTTATGACTGTATCCTATTCCCCTCTCTCGCCAGGCAGGCCTTAGATACTGGAACCCCTCTCCCTCAAAACCAGCCGTAAAACCTAGAAATGTTTACTCATAACTTTCCCCTGACATCTGTGTAAGAGCTGGCCATAAAGAAGTTCTCTGGCCTACCTTGTCTGACAGTCAGTCATCCCAGAAGGGTCCTGTTTTGTACATGGGAAAAAGGAATGCCTCAAAGAAAGACCTAGAAGAATTGAAACCCATACGCCTTGCTGGGTTTCTTCTCTTTGTCTCTCACTGATAGGTCATTCCCATTTTGTCCAATCTCACTTCTATACAGCTATCCATTTTCATCAGATCTTGGCATTAAAAAAGCCCAGTTTTCCTTGTGTCTCTGGGCTTTCATTTCTGAAGGCTCCGGTGTGACAGACAACATTTATTAGGTAGATTGGTTTACTTTTCTCTTATTAATCTGTCTTTTGTTATTTTGTTAGAGGAGCATTTGCTGTGCCCCTTATAATGGGTGTCCCATCTTTCTCCCCCTGCAGTACTAAGCTGATAAATTCCTCAGCATGGGGTCACTTGGCTGTGCTCATTTAATCCCACTTTTATGTAAATACTCATATCCTTTTCCATCAGTCCTTCTCATCTCTCCTCCTTCAATAGTGTGTCCCACTCCTGGGTCTTGGCAAACAATTTTGCATGATATATACATATTTATTATATGACATACATATATGTTAACCTCATGTGCCAGAATACAATGATGTTGTGTTTTCTTTCTTACTTCCAGTTAAGACCCAGTCTCCTGTAACCTGTATGCCTAACCATCCTTGACCTGCATTCCTTTTTCTCTCATCCAATGGTCATCTAAAATCCATGCCAAGTTTATGAAGTCAGGCAAGACTGCACCTAGAATTTGTAGGATTGTGACACATTGCTGTATCTTCTAGAAGTACTCACCAAGTTCAGGTTGTGTTGGGATGAGGCAGGCATCTTCACTTTCTAGTATGCCTGGCTTCTTTTTAGTGAATCATATACCCATCTAGAGAGTTTCCCTGGAAAAGAGAGAAAGTTTAAAAGTAGGAAATTCAATGAACTGAAATGGAGCATCCTAACTAGAGTCCTTGAATGGCATTATTTGATCTTTCTGTTATTATTATTCTGGTTAGTGTTTTAAGCCCTGAAGCAAGGCACTTTTTAAAGTGAAAGCTATCAATACAAAATATATATCTGAAAGAGTAGGATTTGAACATCAGTAATTACTAGAAAAAAAGAATTGTAGCTTATTTTCAAGTTTTAGAAACCCTTCTTATTCCTCCATACATAGAAAGACTTCTCTACTAACAATAAAGGGCATGAGCCTAATGATTTCAACTACTCCCATTTTTCTGTTTCTTTTAAGATTTCAGCTGTTCAATGGGATATATCAGTCAACTCTCTTAGCCTCTCTGAACTCTGGTTTCTTCTTCCATAAAATGAGGCTAATTATAGAAAAGACCTCATGGAATGGCTATGCAAGATTAAATGATAATTTATGTAAAGTGGTTAAGAAGGTGTCTTGCAGGCAGACGCCCTCAAGAAATGGAAGCCAGAATGATTATTATTAGAAGGAAATGTTCACTTACCAACTCTGTGCTGTTGTGGAAGGATTTTCAGTATTTTATTTCTCTTGGAATATTACCTATTGCAATCTGAAACCCTAAAAGTAAGGTAAAATAATGTAGCAAAGTACCATGTAGATATTTTTGGTAGTCATGATTTTGTGCAAACAGCAATGTTTTGAGGTTAAATTCTGCCAATCTAAGAGCCACGTCTGAGTAATATTTTATCATTTAACTTTGTGCTGTGCTTCCACTCCAAATCCACCAATGTACTTGGTAAGATGATCAAGGAACACCTAATTCCAACTTCTGTTTCTTCTTAAACTAAAACCAAATATTACTAGATGAGGTAGTAGATGGAGGTTAAACATTTTTCAGAGAAGAGGTAGGAAATGAAAAGGAATATTTCCTTAATGTTTTTATTTGTTTCTACTTCTTTTATGGATATGTAAACTCTACTGGATTTAACATTCTCATTCTGATACATATATCAATATATATATATTGATATATACAGATGTCAACTGTAATATAGACCTCCCAACAAATATCTGGAGGCCCTAGAAAGTAAAAATAAGAAGACAGATTACTTGGGGAAGTTGAAATTCAAAACTCAGAAGTAAGTTTTTCATTTTACAACTTTTAGACTGAGAGCAGGCTGAAGTTAATGTCAATTTAACTTCAATTTAAAAACCCTCAATTTAAAAACCTGTATACAGTCTTTGAGGTTTGAAGACCCAAACAACAGAATTCAGGTAACGTAGACACTGGAAAATGAGTTTGGAATCTGTTGAAGAAGAGAGACAGAGAAGAGAAGCTCCTTCATCTGTTTATAAACATTAACCAAATATTTGGCTGATACCTGAATCATGTATTCAAGAGCAGATATAAGTTAGCACAGTTAAAAATTTAAAAACTGAGTTGAATTTGACCTGCCATCTGAGGTGATTTTCAGTTTGCATATAACTAAATGTATTGCCTGCTAAAATTCTTCTGAAAACTAAGGCAGAATTCAGAATTTCTTCACAATAACATTTATATAGTCATTGATATAACCCCAACTTACACAAATATGAAGGAACAAGAAAATGACCAATTTTTTAAATATTTATTTTTTAGTTGTAGTTGGACACAATACCTTTATTTTATTTATTTATTTTTATGTGGTGCTGAGGATTGAACCCTGGGCCTTGCACATGAGCACTCTACTGTTGAGCCCCAACCCCAGCCTGAAAATGACCAACTTTGCTTTTTATCTATTTATTTATTTTGGTGCCAGGGATTGAACTCAGGGGCACTTGACCACTGAGCCACATCCCCATCCCTATTGTTGTATTTTATTTAGAGATAGGGTCTCACGGAGTTGCTTAGTACCTCTCCATTGCTGAGGCTGCCTTTGAACTTGTGATCCTCCTGTCTTAGCCTCCCTAGCCGCTGGAATTATGGGCGTGTGCCACCGTGCCCGCTGGAAAATGACCAATTTTGAAAAGGCAAGTATAAGACACTGATTCCAAGATGACCAGGATGATGGAGTTAGTGAGCAAAGAGTTTAAAGTGGTTGTGATAACCTTGCTTCATGAAGATTATGAAAACATACTCACAATGAGTAACATGGTAGTAAATAGCAAGTGAAAAAAAGAGAGAATTTAAAATTGAGCCAATGCTGCTGCCCCAGATGCTGCTACCTTGCCAGAGGTCTCTTCTCTGGGCACCACCATGGTAACCTTGGAGGCAACTTCCGTGGCTATCTCCATGGTCGTAGCTGCTGCATGGAAGTCTCCTATCAATCATCCTGCCCGAGTGACAGCAGGTTTACCACCACAAGAGCCTCTGTCTGGGGACTCCAGCAGAGACCTGCAGGTCCAATATGGGGGTGACTGTGGCTTTGGAGGAGCCTGGGGTCTTCCTGCTGAGAGCACTGGTGGCCTTTGTCTTGCTGCTGCATCTCGGGGTTGCTTTTTTGCATGAGTGTATCCCTAGTGGTCTCTCTGCAAGTAGGAACAGCACTTGAGATCTTAGGATTGCAGTGTGGCCAAGCCTGAGGTATCTGAAGCCCAGATTGGTGGGATAGAGACTATGTTTGGTGATCCCGAGATTATCAGAGACAGGGCTGAGAAACTGTTGAACACTGACAGAGACAGTTTTACTTTCCAGCAAGATTTATTTTATTTTATTTTTTGATTCACTAATCTCTCTACCATATTTGGAACAGGATGTTTTTTATGCATCAGTGTGTGGAGGACAATGATATATGAATGGTGTTTTGCATTTTTGTTGTACTCTTATGTCTTTAATTTTTTTCTCTTTGTTCGCATTCTTCCTCTCAAGAGAGGATTTTCTTTTCAACTTTCCTCCAACCAACAGCCAATCTGTGTCAGCTCCTTTTCCACTCTTATGTGAATTTTTACTTCTAGCTTTTCTCTTTCTTCCTCACGAATATTGCATACTACACTACCTCTGTTCTCTCAATCACCATTTGAAATTGTAAACCATTTTAACAAATTTTCTGTTTGTACTATAGATAGTTATTAAAGTCATCATTTTGGTTTAATGATGGTTTAATGCAAGAAAGCAGTAGATGCCTTACTGGGAGCTATTAGGTTTAAGGCTATATGTTGTGTACACTGGGTGCTATTGATATTGGTCTCACCAGTAAAGACGAAACACTAGAAACCTCCAGGGACACTATAGGTCTAAAGGGCAGAATTTATGCTGCCTTAGACCCATACTTTTATATGGGAAAACATGCTAACAACATGAAAAAACAAGGGAATAAAGCACCCCAAACAAACCAAGATGCTTCAATAACAAAAGCTACTCATAACACAGTAGAAGAAATGTCCACAAAGGAGTTCAGATTGTACATAGTTAAACTGATATGTGAAGTGAAGAATAGTATAAGGATTGAAATTGAAGAAAAAATACAGGAACTGAAAGATCACTTCAATAAAGAGTTAGAGATAGTGGAGTGAAAACAAAACAAAACAAAACAACAAACAAACAAACAAAAACCCAACCAAACAGAAATCTTTGAAATGAAGGAATCAGTAAACCAAATTATAAATTCAATAGAAAACATCACCAACAGACTAGATCACTTGGAATACAGAACCTCAGGCAATGAAGACAAAATAGATAATCTTGAAAGTAGAGTTGAACATGCAGAAAAGATGGTAAGAAACCATAATAGAATATCCATAAATTATGGGATAACATGAAAAGATGAATGTAAGAGTTATTGGAATAGACAAAGGAGCAGAGATACAAACCAAAGGAATGCACATTCTTTTCAATGATATAATAGAAAATCTCCCAAACCTAAAGAATGGAACAGAAAATCAAATATAAGAGGCTTACAAGACCCCAAATGTACAAAATTACAGCAGACCCACACCAAGACACATTATGAGAATGACTAACACAGAGAATAAAGATAAAATCTTAAAGCCTGCGAGAAAAAAAAAATCAAATTATGTATAGAGGGAAACCAATTCAGATATCAACGGATTTCTCAGACCAAACCCTCAAAGTTAGGAGGTCCTGTAATAATATATTTCAAACTCTGAAAGAAAACCGATGCCAACCAAGAATTTTATATCAAGCAAAATTAAGTTTCAGGTATGAAGATGAAATTAAAACCTTCAGTGATAAACAAAAATTAAAATAATTCACAACTAGAAAGCCTACACTACAGAGCATTCTCAACAAAATATTCAATGAGGATGAAGTAAAAAAAAAAAAAAGTGAAAATCAGCAAAGGGAGGATCTACACTAAAGGGACATTTTTTTTTTTTTATTGTTGGTTGTTCAAAACATTACATAGTTCTTGACATATCATATTTCACATTTTGAACTCCCATTTTTACCCCGTATACAGATTGCAGAATCACATCAGTTACACTTCCATTGATTTACATATTGCCCTACTAGTGTCTGTTGTATTCTGCTGCCTTTCCTATCCTCTACTATCCCCCCTCCCCTCCCCTCCCCTCCCCTCTACTCTCTCTACCCCCTCTACTGTAATTCATTTCTCCCCCTTGTATTATTTTTCCCTTTCCCCTCACTTCCTCTTGTATGTAATTTTGTATAACCATGAGGGTCTCCTTCCATTTCCATGCAATTTCCCTTCCCTTTTGCTTTCCCTCCCACCTCTCATCCCTGTTTAATGTTAATCTTCTTCTCATGCTCTTCATCCCTACTCTGTTCTTAGTTACTCTCCTTGTATCAAAGGAGACATTTGGCACAAAGGAGTCAAATTAAAAAGTCAAATTAAAAATCAGAAATAAATAAAAATGACAGGGAATACAAATCATATCTCAATAATACCCTTGAATGTTAATGGCCTAAACTAATCAATCAAAAGATACATACTGGCAGATTGGATTAAAAACAACTCACCTTATGGGCAAAGACGTCCACAGGCTGAAGGTGAAAGGATAGGAAAAAAATTTTCACTCACATGGATTGTGTAAAAATGCATGGGTTTCCATTCTCATCTCAGATAAAGTAGACTTCAAACCAAAGTTAATCAGAAGAGACAAAGAAGGACATTTCATACTTCTTAAGGGAAGTATATATAAGCAAGATATAACAATTATAAATATTTTTGCCCTGAACAATGGAGCATCTATGTACATGAAACAAACCCTTCTCAATTTTAGGAGTCAAATAGATTATAATACAATAATACTGGGTGGCTTTAACACACCTGTCTCACTACTGGACAGGTCTTCCAAACAAAAACTAAATAAGGAAAGTATAGAACTAAATAATCCAATCAATATTTTAGACTTAACAGACATATATAGAATATTTTATCCATCAATGAACAAATATACTTTGTTCTCAGCAGCATATGGCTCCTTCTCTAAAATTGACCATATCTTATGACACAAAACAACTCTTAGTAAATATAAAAAATAAATAAATAAATAAAAACAGAGTTAATAGCCTGCATTCTATCAGACCACAATGAAATGAAAGTAGAAATCAATGGTATAATAAAAAATAGAATCTACTATAACGAATGGAGACTAAATAATACACTTATTGAATGATGAATGGATAGTAGAAGAAATCAAGAATGAAATAAAAAAAATTCTTAGAGGTAAATGAGAACACTGATACAACATATCAAAATCTCTGGGACACTATGAAGGCAATACTAAGAGAAGAGTTTATGGCATTGAGTGCATTAGTTAAAAGAATAAAAAGTCAACAAATAAATGACCTAACACTAAATCTCAAAGCCCTAGAAAAAGAAGAACAGATCAACACCAAAAGCAGTAGAATACAGGAAATAATTAAAATCAGAGCTGAAATTAATGAAATTGAAACAAAAGAAACAATTGAAAAAATTGACAAAACAAAAAGTTGGTTGTTTGAAAAAATAAAATAGATAAACCCTGGCCATGTTAACAAAGAGAAAAAGAGAGAAAACTCAAATTACTAAAATACAAGATGAAGAAGGAAATATCAAAATAGATACATCTGAAATACAGAAGATAATGAGAAACTATTTTGAAAATTTATACTCTAATAAAATAGAAAATATTGAAGACATTGACAAATTTCTAGAGACATATGACCGACCCAAACTGAATGAGGTGGTCATACATGATTTAAACAGATCAATTTCAAGTAATGAAATAGAAAATGCTATCAGAAGCCTACCAACCAAGAAAAGCCCAGGACCAGATGGATTCTCAGCCAAGTTCTATAAGACTTTCAAAGACAAATTAACTTTAGTACTCCTCAAAGTATTCCATGAACTAGAAAAGGAAGGAACCCTTCTAAACTCATTTTATGAAGTTAATATCACTCCCAGACAAAGACACATCAAGGAAAGAAAACTTCAGACCAATATCCCTGATAAACATAGATGCAAATTCTCAATAAAATTCTGGCAAATTGCATACAAAAACATATTAAAAAGATAATGCACCACAAGCAAGTGGGGTTCATCCCAGGGATTCAGAGTTGGTTCAACATATGGATGTTGGGACCTCTGCTGACCACGGAAATGCAATCACTGGGAAAGAGGAAGAAAAACTACTGTTGGGAAATCCCCAGTCTTGTGATTCTGGTTTTGTGATTCTCCATGTACCTGACAGTTAGAGCTTGAGAAATGGCTTCCATATACGTGCCTGAACGGCCCCAAGATATGGCTTCCGCAAACATAAAGAATAACTCCCCAGCAACTGGGCACACATACCTAATGGGGTATTGTTTCTGTAACTAGGGTAACGGGGCTCTGTTTCTGCAACTGGGGTACCTAGGCTACCCCAACCTGGGGGACTCTCTGATCTCTGATTGGCCCCTGCCTTTGCCCCCACCTCCCTTCTCCTCTCTCTATATAAGTCCTCTCCCTCCACAATAAACTGAGTTACTGCGCCATCTCGGCTGACTCAACTCCCGACTCGGTGTGATTTTTGCCAGGCAGGGTGGCGGGCCGGGTCGCGGCACTCACCCTCTCGCTCAGCCCGGAGACACTCACTAGCTGGTCTAGTGATTCTCCCCAACCTCTGTCGGAGGGCGGTCTGACATATGGAAATCAATAAACATAATTCATCATATTAATAGACTTAAAAACAAGAATCATATAATCATCTCAATAGATGTACAAAAAGCATTTGACAAAATACAGCACACCTTCATGTTCAAAACACTAGAAAAACTAGGGTTAGTAGGAACATACCTCAATATTATAAAAGCTATATATGCTAAACCCAAGGCCAACATCATTCTAAATGGAGAAAAATTGAAAGCATTCCCACTAAAAACTAGAACAACACAAGGATGTCTTCTTTCACCACTTGTATTTAACATCATCCTTGAAACTCTAGCCAGAGCAACTAAACAAAAGAAAGAAATTAAAGGGATACAAATAGAAAAAGAAGAACTCAAACTATCACTATTAGTTGATATTATGATTCTATATCTAGAAAATCCAAAAAAAAAATTCCACCAGAAAACTTCTAGAACTAATAAATGAATTCAGCAAAATAGCAGGATATAAAATTAACACCCATAAATCAAACACATTCCTATACATCAGTGATGAATCCACTGAAAGAGAAATTAGGAAAACGACTCCATTCACAATAGCCTCAAAAAAAAAAAAAAAAAAAAGAATAAAATACCTGGGAGTCAATCTAACAAAAGAGGTGAAAGACCTCTACAATGAAAACTACAGAACACTAAAGAAAGAAATTGAAGAAAACCTCAGAAGATGGAAAGATCTCCCATGTTCCTGATAGGCAGAATTAACATTGTCAAAATGGCTATACTACCAAAAGTGTTATACAGATTTAATGCAATTCCTATTAAAATCCCAATGACATTCTTCATAGAAATATAAAAAGCAATCATGAAATTTATTTGGAAAAATAAGAGACCCAGAATAGATAAAGCAATCCTCAGCAAGAAGAGTGAAGCAGGAAGCATCCAAATACTAGACCTTAAACTATACTACAGAGCTATAGTAGCACATACAGCAAGGTACTGGCACCAAAATAGACTTGTAGACCAATGGTACAGAATAGAGGACACAGAGACAAACCCACATAAATATGGTTATCACATACTAGACAAAGGTGCCAAAAACATTCACTGGAGAAATGATAGCCTATTCAACAAATGGTGCTGGCAAAACTGGAAATCCATATGTAGCAAAATGAAATTAAACCTCTAACCCTGCACAAAAATCAACTCAAAGTGGATCAAAGGCTTAGGCACTAGAACAGAGACCCTGTACCTAATAGAAGAAAAAGTAGGCCCAAATCTTCACCTCCTTGGCCTAGGATCTGACTTCCTTAACAAGACTCCTGAAACGCAAGAAGTAAAATCAAGAATCAAAAAATGAGGGCTGGGGATGTGGCTCAAGCGGTAGCGGGTTCGCCTAGCATGCGCGGGGTGCTGGGTTCGATCCTCAGCACCACATAAAAATAAAATAAAGATGTTGTGTCCACTGAAAACTAAAAAATAAATATTAAAAAAAAGAATCAATAAATGAGATAGTTTCAAATTAAAAATCTTCTCAGCAAAGGAAACAATAATGTGAGGAGAGAGCCTACAGATTGGGAGAAAATCTTTTCCATATGCCACTTTTGATAAATCATTAATCTCTAGGACATATAAAGAACTAAAAAAACTTTAACACCCCTCCCCCCCAAAAAAAAACAACCCAATCAATAAATAGGCTAAGGAACTGGACACTTCACAGAAGAAGAAATACAATTAATCAACAAATATATGAAAAAGTGTTCAGCATCTCTAGCAATTAGAGAAATACAAATCAAAACTACTCTAAGATTTCATCTCACTCCAGTCAGAATGGCAATCATAAAGAATACAGGCAACAATAAATGTTGGCAAGGATGTGGTAAAAAAAAAAAGTATACTCATACATTGCTGGTGGGACTGCAAATTGGTGCAACCACTATGGAAAGCAGTATGGAGATTCCTCAGAGAACTTGGAATGGAACCACCATTTGACTCAGCTATCCCACTCCTTGGTTTATACCCCAAGGACTTAAAATCAGCATACTATAATAATACAGCCACATCAATGTTTATAGCAGCTCAATTAATAATAGTTAAACTATAGAACCAAACTAAGTGTCCTTCAATAGACGAATGGATAAAGAAAATGTGGTATATATACTCAATGGAATATTACTCAGCATTAAAGAAGAGTGAAATTATGACATTTGCTAGTAAATGGTTGGAGTTGGTGAATATCATGGTAAGTGAAATAAGCCAATCCCTTAAACCAAAGGCCTAATTCACAATAAGTTGGGAGGCTTAGATTAGATTAGGTAGAGGGAAGTGAAGGGAGGGAAGTGGAGGGGATGTGGGGATATGAAAGATAGTAGAAAGAAACAGACATTATTACTTTATGTATATATGTGACTGTGTGACAATATGATTCTACAACATGTATACTCAGACAAGTGAGAAATTATATCCCATCTATGTATGATATATCAAAGTGCATAAATGCATTCTACTGTCATATATAACTAATTAAAACAAAAAATTAATTACAAAATAAAATAAAATTGAAAAATACAATATTTGAAGTAAAATCCACCCAATAGGCTTACAGCAGTTGTATTTAACCAAGGAAAGTGTCAGCAAACCTGAAGATAGATCCTTAGAAATGTTCATTCTGAAGCCCAGAAAGAAAAAAGATTAAAGTAACTTAACAGCAGCATACTACAGGACACAGATATGTGGCATATATACACAATAGAATATTACTAAGCAATAAAAGAGAATAAAATCATGGCATTTGCAGGTAAATGGATAGAGTTAGAGAAGATAATGCTAAGTGAAGTTAGCCAATCCCCCAAAATTAAATGCCGAATGTTTTCTTTGATGTATGGAGGCTGATTCATAGTGGGATAGGGAGAGGGAGCATGGGAGGAATAGCTAA
Organism: Spermophilus citellus; assembly: GCF_964194105.1. Classification (NCBI taxonomy): domain Eukaryota; kingdom Metazoa; phylum Chordata; class Mammalia; order Rodentia; family Sciuridae; genus Spermophilus; species Spermophilus citellus. Next base: position 54,212,834 of record NC_138184.1, on the reverse strand, counting down.
ACTCTAGATAGGATACAGGGGTGCAATTGGCAGTAAGGGACATGGTGTAATTAATGATGGTGGAATGTGATGATCATTATTATCCAAAGTACATGTATGAAGACACAAATTTGTGTGAATATACTATGTATACAACCAGAAAAAAATAATATATATATTTGAAAAAATAATGACCAAAATTTTCAAATTTGGTGTTATTACACAAATAAAGATCAAAAAACTTAGTAACCCTACAAATGGGATAAATTCGAAGAAAACTGGGCCTTGTTACTTTATATTCAAACTGCTGAGCACCAACAATAATGAGAAAATCTTGATAGTAGCCAAAAAAAAAAAAAAAGACACAATACCTCTGGGAGAGTGCTGTAACTGAACTCCTGACTTCTCATCACAAGTTACAGAAGCTGGAAATAGTGAAATGATATTTTTAAAAACAGAATGGGAGAAGCAAACAACTGTTAACCCAAATTTCTATGCATAGAGAAAATATCCTTTGAGAATGAAGATAAATTAGACATTTTCAGGTGATAAACAGGTTTGAGACTTTATTGCCAGCAGACCTGCACACAGGAAATGCCAAGGGAAGTTGTCCAGGTGAAATGAGGTGTCATCGGAATTTAAATCTTCAAGAAGCAATGAAAAATATTGGAAATTATAAATATAGAGGACTATTTTTTCATCTTAAAGTCTTTATTTATTTGGTCCTGGGGATTGAACCCAGGGCCACTTTACCATAAAGCTACATCCCTAGGCCTCCTTTTATTGAGATAGGGCGTTGCTAAATTCCTGAAACTGTCCTTGAAATTGCAATTTTCCTGCCTCAGTCTCCCTGAGTCTCTGAGATTATAGGCTTGACCATCACACCTAGCTTATCTTAAAATCTTTAAAATACAGAGGACCTCTCAAAGCAAAAATTATAATATTGCTTTGTGATGTTACTGAAAGCTTTGTCCTCATCCCTAATGCCAATTCAATAAGGAGTACATGGAAAAAGAATTTGTATTGCTTTGCTAACAAAAGAGAATCACATTGTGTATAAATGCCACATTTTTTTAATCCATTCATCTATTGAAGGGCTTCTAGGTTGGTTCCACAATCTTGCTATAGTGAATTGTGCTGCTATGAACATCGATATAGCAGTGTCCCTGTAGCATGCTCTTGTTAGGTCTTTAGGGAATAGACCGAGTAGGGGAATAGCTGGGTCAAATGGTGGTTCCATTCCCAGCTTTCCAAGGAATCTCCATACTGCTTTCCAAATTGGCTGCACCATTTTGCAGTCCCACCAACAATGAACAAGTGTACCCATTTCCCCGCATTCTCGCCAGCACTTGTTGTTGTTGGACTTCTTAATGGCTGCCAATCTTACTGGAGTGAGATGGTATCTTAGGGTGGTTTTGATTTGCATTTCTCTGACTGCTAGCGATGTTGAGCATTTTTTCATGTACTTGTTGTAACCAAGGACAGGGTAGAGACGAAGAGCTGGAGAAGAAGAATAACATTAAACAGGGATGATAGGCGGGAGGGAAAGTGAGAGTTAAGGGAAATTGCATGGAATTGGAAGGTGAGCCTCAGGGTTATACACAATTACATATAAGAGGAAAGGAGGAGTAGGAGGAAAATTATAGAAGTGTAAGAAACGATTTATAGTAGAGGGGATGGAGAGAGAGAAGGGGAGGGGAGGGGTGAGGGGACAGTGGAGAATGGGATAGACAGCAGAATACATCAGTCACTAGAAAGGCAATTTGTAAATCAATGGAAATGTAACTGATGTGACACAGCAATCTGTATACGGGGTAAAAATGGGAGTTCATAACACACTCGAATCAATCTGTGAAATATGGTATATTAAGAACTATGTAATGTTTTGAACAACCAACAATAAAATAATAAAAAAGAGAATCACAGGGCACTCCTTTCCCAAGGTCTGTGATTCTGCCCATCAGGGGGAATTTTTTTTTAAGAGGGGATTCAAAGGCTACATTCCATGTGTTCTCACTCTAGAATTATAACTCACTGATTAATTTGGGAGTTAGTCATTTCTGAGATCCCCTAGTGCCATCCCTAAAGTTTGAATTACTTCCTTCCAGTGCTAGGTGTGTGCTCAAGGACAGATGACTGCCTAGAACCGGGAACAAAGGTAATCTTGTTTTCCTGAGATTAGGGAGGGGGAGAGAGAGATGAAGAGAAAGAAACATGTTCATTTTAAAAGTAAGTCCCAGTGCAGATAAGGCTATATTGAAAGCATAGGATAGACCACTGTTACAATGTTTCTAATGTAGGGCTTGTAGATATAGTGCATATGGCAATTATAACATAAAGAATCCGGATGTTAGATGGATTTACACAGTTGCAAGATTTTTAAATTTTATATGAGGTAGTATGAAATTAAGAAGATTTTGAAAGGTAGAGCAGGTATATTTTAATCTCTAGCTCTAAATGTAACCATATCAATAATTATATCAAATGTTAATGGACTAAACATTCAAATTAAAAGGCAGAGATATCAGAATATATTTAAGAGTCAATAAAAACTTCATTCTGCTTTATATATAGCAGAATATATAGTTTAAAAATATAAAGACACAGGTAGTAGGTTTAAAGTAAATTGGTGGATAAAATATATACCATTGAAACAGCATAGGATGTCTAGAATGTCTATGTTAATATCAGACAAATTAAACTTTAAGACAAAAAGTATTACCAGAGATAAAGAAGAACATTTCATAATAATAAAATGCTTATTAAATTAAGAAGACCTAAGAACTATAGATGAGTGAGTATGTGCCTCACAAAATACCAAGTGAGATCTCTTTATGTGTTTCTGAGTCTATAATTTTTTGAGGACTATCTCAATCATTTGTCAAGAGACACAAGTGGCTCATCACTTTAACTTGACACCAGTTAGTAAAATCATGGAATGGAAACTCAACATATATGGAGAAAAAAAAAAGAGTTCAGAGAATTCAGTGTAATTAACTGCTGACAATTCTTCATTACAGTGTTTGATGATGTGTTTGCTTCATTTAAGGCATTGTATATGTTTGAGAATTCCCATGATCCAGGATCAAACTAGATACCTTCATAATTTAATCTTACAGAGTTCAGATGTAGTTAATATGTGCCACAACAGCTATTCAGCCCATTCTGGTTGGTGTCAATACCTTATTAGTCATTAAATATCTTGGATGTCATTTCTGCTTGTAGTTGTAATATAAGCTCTCAGTATTTTCCCCATTTTTCAGTGGAAGAATCTGTAGCTCAGAGATTCAGTGTATAGCCCAAGGTCAAATACTGGTGGATAGGAGAACCAGTCTTAAAATCTGAGTTTAACTGTTTCCAAAACTTACTGCATTTCACCATTTCCTCTGAGGAAACACCACTGACTTATTTTTATTAGAGTATGCATTTGAGGATCCATAGTACCCTTTCATATACTCCCTTGAGGACAAATGAACATTTTAATGGTACCTCTGCCTACATTCTATATATGGTCAATGACTGTGAATATGGGGAATTTGCCATTTCAAATAGAGACAGAACCATGATTTTGGCCCAGTTCTCGGGAGACATTAAGGTATAAGCTATTAAATCTGAAAAGTTTATATGTGTATATTCTGATGGGGTTTTGAATTTCCAGTGGAATGTTTATAGTAAGAATTTAGAAATTATTAACAGCTTTCTTAGATATAAATGTACCTCATGTCATCAGAGAGGGGCACCCAGAGTGATTTGTGCCCAACCTGGTATAGAATTTTTCGACACTAGATGAAGTTTGGAGAGAAATGATTTCTAAGTGATGTTGAATGGTCTATGCATTTTAGTTTTACTTCTAATAAAACTGCATTTGTTTACTAAACAGTCAAAATTTCAGACTTTTAAAATGGGACTAAGTATCAAATACTACATTAGTTTATATTGTAAATATTTTCCCTGAATCTTCATAATCTTACGACATTTTTATTATTCCTATTTTAGAAATAAGTACATTGAGGCCTCTATATCTTCTCCTTTTAAATAGAAGACTAATACATTTGCTTTTCTCCATGACAGAGGATCCAGGCAATACACTGAAGCTTCACTGTACTTGCTTAAGAGATTTTTGATGTCATTTCCATTTTATTATATGTGAGGTGCCTAGCCTGGAATCAGGTGACATAGATCTTTGTCATGCATGATTTCTTTACTAACTAGCTAGGAAATATCACCTTCATTTGTGATGACTTATAACCAACTTTAAGTAAGGTTACTAAAACAGAAAATCAGGAAATAAATCTGCTAACCATTACTGCTAATTAATAGAGTTGTACATTGTACATGAGAATCCACTGAGTTTTCTGGCAGGCAGACCAAGGAAAGAAATGCAGGAAGTTTTATATTCTTGTAATCAGGTAAGTTTAAACAGGTTAGAAAAATTTCATCTGACCTTGGAGATTCCTTCCTGTTTCTGAGATATTGTAAAAATGAGAGCAGTAATAGCAACCATTCAAATACTTGCTAGGTTTAAATGAAAGAATATTTTTGTATAGATGTTGGATTATTATTTTCCATCTTCTATGACCCCAGTACAGGACCATAGTAGAAGTTTCAGGAGAATCAGAGTACAGTTAACTGTTAAAACTCTACACTCTGGCCTGGCACAGGACACACACCCAGTGACTCTGGAGGCAGAGGCAAGGAGATGGCAAGCTCAAGGTCAGTCTGGGCAACTTAGCAAGACCCTCAGTGATTTAGTGAGACCCTGTCTCAAAACAATAATAAAAAGATCTGAGGATGTAGTGGAGTGGTAAAGTATCCCAGGGTTTAATCCCCATTCCCCCTAAAAACAAAACAAAACAAAACAAATGAACAAAAAACCCTTTCTACTCTGAACTTCTGTGGGTCAGCTAGTTACTATTTAAGTACTCCTAGTGATCAGTAACTAGGCAGGATGTGGAGGATCTCCTGCATACATAGTAGATGTTGTTGTCCATGTTTCATACATCCTGAAACTGAGCCACAGAGAAGTGATATAATTTTACTAAGGCCGTGTATAAATGTTTTAGAATTTGAATCCTTGTCTCTCTGTCACAAAAGCCCATGCATTTTCCAGTATACTAAACTGTTTCTAAATATTGAATAGTGTAATAATGACTTTGGTATTATTTTTAAGAATAATTCCAGTTTATCAAATGGTCAATTTGAAAAACCAATACATCCTGAAGTAGAATTCCTCACTGTGAAATCACCTATGCAGTCATCATCCAGAGGCTCCATATAACCCCTGACAGCATCATAAAACCTTTAAATATCTTTTTTTTCTTGTTCTTTGTTTTTAAAATTAATTTCTTCGCCAAGACTTGAGAACTTGGACCAGAGAATTAGGGTAACCCAGGGACCTTCAGTGACAGCTTTGCCAATATGGTTAGAATGTTCCTCAACTGTTAAGCTTTGTTAATGAAAAGAGACCCAAAAAACCTTTCTACTAATGTGTAGTGCTCTCATGTCAGTTTGAAATGAGCAAACTGTCACCGTGCCTATTACCATGCATACAGTATATGTTCATTAAATCATGCATTATGGGTTTCTTCAGGATGTCAAACTGCTTAATTGAAAAAATGTGTAGTGTCGCTCTTATGGGAAAGAGGCAAGAATCAAAGGGCTGGAGAGCTTATTCTTAATATTCCAGAGTTTGCTTTTAACTGCAGCCAGAAATTGTTCTGTTTTACAGTTTTGATTAAAGGACTATTCCTTCTGCATTTTTCTTGTTTTGTTTATAATTCAAACACTATAATTATAATGGAGTTGCTTTTATAATAGAGCTACTAAATCATTCCACTAGCAGATGAAAACCAAGGGGAAGGGCACCATTTATTTATTTATTCGTGTGTGTGTGTGTGTGTGTGTGCTATAAGGCCAATTTGGGTGGGTTGGGGCTGAAACAAACTACGAATCAAGAGATCCCGATGGGTTTTAGTCTTGCTAAATCTCTGCTTCAGTGTTTGGATTTTATAGGAGGCTCAGGTCTTATCAATTGCCTCACTGGGTGGGTTAATCCTTTCTGACAGCCCATGCCCTTCGGCTGCTAGTGTTTCTCAATTTGTTTGTATGGTAGCTTAAAAAAAAACCCAGTGTCTAAGCCACACCCCAGATGGAACAGATCTGAATCTTTGTGGGTATTTTAAAAGCTCTGCAAGTTATTCTAATGTGATCAGGGTTGAAAGAAATTGGCCTGAATTGACTTCAGTCTTCCAGTATCTTAACTTGAAGCTCATCTCCCCAGCTGTTCTCATCGGCCTACTCACATCAACTAATGTTTCCTAAGAGTTGTACACCTTTAGGGTTTCAGCAGGCTAAAACCCTGCATTCTGGGCTCCTCTTAGATCTATTAAATAAAATTCTTTGAGAGCGGGGCCCAGGAATCTCTTTTTAACAAGAGCTCTAGGCAATTCTCACGCACTATGGTTTGAGAATTTTGCTAAAGAAGAAAGATATTCTTTATAATAGGAGTTCAAGGGAACTTCAGAAGTGAGTGTATGAATCACAATAAATTCAGGGCAGACTTTTTTTTTTTTTTAACAGCAGTAGGGATTTTGCTCAAACTGCAATCATGCATGGTTAATCAACTTTACTGGTGGGGTGGGGCAGGGGTATAAGGTCCCACTATCTAGTGCTACATAAGACCCAGGAATACACAATACATATCTGCACAATTTATATATAATATATATATATATATATATATATATATAATATCAGTAATTCAACAGGGGGGCTTAACCACTGAGCCACATCCCCAGCCCTTTTTTTATTTTTTGAGATAGGGTCTCACTAAGTTGCTTAGGGTCTTATTAAATTGCTGAGGCTGGCTTTGAACTTGCCATCCTCCTACCTCAGTCTCTTGAGCTGCTGGGATTATAGGCCTGCACCGCTGCAACTGGTGGAATGCACACATTTTATAGCCTATTGAACCTTTAGGTGCCAGGGCATAATGATTAGAATCAATGCATTGTTGAAGGGCCTACAGAAATACTTAGAACTAAAAGAGGAAGAAAAATTATTTTTGTTTTAGTGTATGGAGAAATTGTGGAATCAGACAATTTGAAATTATGAAATGTCAACAAACTATAACATTATGCTATTGCTATTAATTACTAAATTTAATAATTATCAAGAAGTCTACTTTTAGAGAGATTTTATGAGTTAGCTTTCCTCACTTCTTAAGAATTTCTGAGAATGTATGATGATTACTGAGAAAATTTAGCTAATTTTAAAATTAAATTAACCAAATTATGTGTAAGAACATAATTTCAAGTGCAAAGGTATAAAAATATTTCCAAAGATTTCACATTAGTGTAATGTGACATAATATGGGGTTGAGCCTCCCAAAGAAAATGTGCCTAAAGCCTAGGCAGGTCATGTATCTCTAGATTCCTTACCTCAAAATTAAAGGATATTTAATTTTCCAGGGACCCATTCTTACTGAGAAATATGCATTAGCAGTCTTCAAAAGGTACAGTTGACATTAAACTTAATGTTAGTGCTCACTCTTCTTCCTCTTTAAAAAAAAGATAAAAGAAAAAGTTAATATTTTTAGTCACACACCATACTACCTTTAAAAGCCCATCGCTTACTTAAAAGTTGGGACTAGTAATGAGCTTCCAATGAGAGTGACAAGATAAATTGCATACTACACCTCTTGCTCAGAAAATTACCCCTTAGCAATTGCAATAATAGTAGTGAAACAACACATAACTGGAATGAAAGACAGAAGTGGATGCCACTGGAAATTTAGACTCTGAGGTCAGTTGATGTCCAGAGCTATATATATCTTTTTTCAATTCTCCACGCTAAATTCACACTTTAGACGTGATTGCAAATGAGATCCCCAGCATCAGGATTCTCCTGATCCATGGATTTTGATTCTTGTTACTGATGTCTTTACTAACATGTTAATTAAATTATATTCTCTTTTTCTAACTTAACCTCTTTGTTTTGAAGAATCTTCCATTGTTTCTTCTATTTATTTCTATTTACTTTTTTGACTCTCATTTCTAGAATGTAAATACCATGAACGCAGGAGCCATGACTGTCCTTCACTTAATCCATCATGGAGAAACAAAGGGTGGTGACAGTTATCACTCTGTTCTTGCCAGCAGTGATCAGTCGGGAGTGTCATGCTCTTAGGAACAATATTATAAATGCTGAACTGCTCAGGAAACATTTTAGTACATCTCTTTTAAGTTTAGGATTCTATAACTCAAAGTCATTAATAAATGAGTGATGGGAGAGAAGTTGTATTCAAGTTTATGCAGTTATCTCAGCATCCAAGGCAAAAAAAAAAAAAAGCCACAGGAATCAACTTGTCTATAAATTCTACAACTTCTCGATGAATAAAATGGTTAATTGTTCACTTAAAAATGACTACTTTATACTTTTTGGAGGGAGGCCTGAAAACTTCTTGGCAATACTTCAACTGATTAATAATTGAGAATAATGATTGACTGGAGAATGGAAGTGGAGCTAATAGCCACTCATTTTCCTCTTTATTATTTCAGGCAAATTGGTAAGTCATGGTGGAGGTGTGGAATGTTTCTCGGTCGGCTGGCTAAAAGCTGTGGATTAAAGAGGAGGGTGCCATTTGATCTAAATTCTGTAAGGTGATGGCCTGTTGCCTCATAGTGCCAGATTCCTTTGTGATTGTGTTGCTTTTGATGCTTAGCACTGTGGTTACATTGCTAGAAAAGTTTGAGTTCCAGCAACTTTTGCTGTGACTCTGCTCTGTTTCCTGTCTTGTGTCACACACTGGTTGGAATGAAACAATGTATTCAACACAATCCGAGCCTTAAGTAGTTAAAAGAAATCTGGCGAGAGAGATATATAATCATAAATCATTCTTCTACCAGGTAAGAAGTTTTAAGAGTCTTAAGAGAGGGATATGAACAAATAGCAAGGGGCCAGTAATTTTCTGGATTGTTGTGAGGGTCTAACTAATGGGGAATTAGTGATTTAAAACAATGTGAGAAAGTCAAACTATCTGGTCCAAATAGTGCCTGCTGATAATAGCAATTAGAACTATAAAGTGGCTGAGAAAGGAATGCAGGCACCAGAACTTGGCTACATAAAGCTACAGGCTTATCTTCAGAAAGATAAGACTCAGATAAATTGTATCCTAGGACTGAAGTGGGCCTCATCCTAGAAAGTACACAGATATTTGGCTAGAGATTTCCATTTGTTTTGGAAGAGGTGGTAGTTTCTGTAGAGTCAGTATTGTGGCTGCTGCCAGGGCAGCCGATGTTCACTTGTCTTTAAACCATTTTGTCCCATCGCCCCAGCTGTGAAAACCTAGGCAAAGTTAAATTAAGCAAGAAATATACAGTTATGTTGAAATAATATTTTAATATCTTTTTGCGGAATTGAAAACTTGGAACTTAATGGGTTAAAGGGAAGTGTCTGAGCCCCTCAATTGAATTCCACACATTCTGAAGAGAGCTTAGCCTGTCTTTTCATCTAAATAAAATAGTTATGGATTTGAGTGCCAGATCTCCTTCCATGTTTGTATTTTTGTTAACAAAATGAAGAACTGGGTGTGAGTCTTCACCTCCAGGAGTGATGCTTCCCCCCCCTCCTTATAAGGGCCTAAGTAACTTCCAGAATATTCACACTTTGAGTATTAATCATTTTCCTTTGTATAGTCATTGTTGTGGACTGAACTTTGTCCCCAAAGGTCATATATAGGTGGAAGCCTTAGTTTACAGTGTGACCGTATTTGGAGATAGAGTCTTTATGCAGGTAACTGAAGTCAAATGAGGTTATAAGCCAGGGTCTCTAGTCCAACACTATGGCTGACCTTTTAGGAAGAGGAAGAGAAACCAGGGAGGCAAACACAGATGAAAGGTTAGGGGAGGACACAGTGACTAAGAAAGCAGCCATGTGCAAGCCAGTGAGAGAAGCTTCAGGAGAAGCCAGTCCTACCAACACCATGATCTTGGACTTTTAGCCTCCAGAACTGTGGGCAATAAATTTCTCTCATTCAAGCCATACAATCTGTGGTGTTTTGTTATGGTGACCCAAGCTGAGACAGTTATTGACAAATTGCCCTGCTGGGTTTGATTTGTGAGCCTAAATCAATGATAAATTTAATAGAAGTCTTAATTTAGACCAAAGCCACCATGAAAGTCCTTGAGAAATTATTCTCGTGTCCGTCTTGTTAAGTAATGCCCTGCATAATCAGTAAATTTTTTCACTCAACCATGTACTTATTCAGCAAATATTCATTTGGTACCTAGTGTGTTCCAGTTGCACATGGATTATGCTCAGAAGAACCCATCACTCTCGAATTGGAAATATAAAGACAAAAAATTGTCACTTGTTTGTGAAAATGCTGAAGATGTGCAAAGACTGAAGTGACTCATTGCAACTGAGAAGGCAGGAAGACTCCATGGAGGAGCTGGCTTCGAGGGAGGGCTTTGGCAGGTGGATGGAATTTGGTTCTATGGGGTTAAGCAACCAGGGAAGGACAGTTGAAGAGAGGAAGGTTTGGTAAACAAAGGCTTAGAGGTTTGAATCCCTGGGAAGTTTACTGGGACTTAATGCAGACTATATAAAGTTTACTTTGACTTAATGCACACTATATAAAGGGAAATTTTCCTTTAGAATACTGAGCTTTTTCAGATTCAAAGGGCCTCTCTGCTTATATCAAAGAAGACATTTGGCATTTGTTTTTTAAGGATTAGAAGGAGACCCTCATTGTTACACAAAATTACATATAAGAGGTTGTAAGGGGAAAGGGTGGGGGGGAAACAAGGGAGAGAATTGAACAACAGCAGATGGGGTAGAGAGGGAAAATGGGAGGGGAGGGGAGGGGGGATAGTAGAGGATAGGAAAGGTAGCAGAATACAACAGTCACTAATATGGCATTATGTAAAAATGTGGATGTGTAACTGATGTGATTCTGCAATCTGTATTTGGGGTAAAAATGGGAGTTCATAACCCACTTGAATCAAATGTATGAAAGATGATATGTCATGAGCTTTGTAATGTTTTGAACAACCAATTAAAAAAAATTTTTTAAAAAGGGCCTCTCTGTAAAGAAGTGAGGACATGCCAGGTATTGTCCTATGTGCATGGTTATGTCGGCTCATCCCTACAAGGTAGGTGCTAATGTTATCTTCACTTTATAGATGAGGAAACCCAGGCCTGGATGGGTTAAGTTAGATTACTTGTCAATTACTAATGAATAGTGGAGGTGGGATTTGAACTTAGGCATCCTGCCTCCAGAGCCTGTGATTCCATAAGGGAGGCCTGAGCATCTGCTGAAACCACCAGGGACAGTACTGGGTGTTGATAGATTTATAAGTGGGACAAGATGCAGAGTTTCATAGCTGACAATTTTGTGAATTTCCTTGAAGAAAAGAGAAAGGCAGATCCCTGCCTCCAACAACCGTGAAGGGGATCGAGTGCCCTTGACCGCTTTCCTGTGAGTTAGCCATGTTCGCAGTCTTCCGTGGAGATAAATTGTTGGTGCAGGGAAACAAAAGTGTTTTTCAGGCGCTCTGCTGCCATGGTTAGCCTAGGACAGGGTTATGAAAGGAGCTTTTCTGCCTCCGCTGCCTTCCGGGGTTACATTCTTACTGAATCTACTGCCTCAAAATGGAGCTTGTTAGTTGCGTGTCATCTGAGGGTGGCAATTAGTTGCATGTGTTTGGTTGGGTGCCAGCCCCCTGGGCGCCAGACCTCAGTGCGGGAGCCACTGTTTGTCATGAATTAGTCTTTAAATAAAAGCAAGTTTTTAAAATGGAGCATGCTAATTTGGGCTTTACTAACCCCTTCTGAAGAAGGCTGGGCCTGTTCCGTGCCAGCTGGCTGAGTTGGCATTCAGTGAGAAACTGGGTTCCTACCCAAAATCGCCTTGCTCCTCCCTCCCCCTTTGAGAGCAAAATGGCAGCAAGGAGCTACTGGACACTGAGAAACAAGGTGAAACAAGGGGCAGGGGCAGGGACAGTGCAGCCATCAGGATGATTAAAGGGATTTGACCTTGCCATGGCATCCCGCCTCGCTCCACCTTAAAACGGAAAATCTGCCCCTCTTTTCCCACTCATGCCGCCCTGGGCCACCCATTCAGTGACTTTGACATAAAAGGCTTCCTCATCCAATTGCTTATACACTGCACCTTTTATACTCTTCCAAGTCATACTTAAGGGATTATCACTGCAGCTTTTAACTTCCCCCAGAAGGAGCTGAATGAATGTGAATGGGGCGGAAGAGTCTTCAGTGAGAAAGTGTCCCCCACCCCAAAATGCTCACAAAACCCCTAATCACGATGTAAGAATGCCATCCTGTTTTTGGTGGTGGCTGGCTACAAATGCGCTAATTAACAATTACTGTACATATAGACCATAATTACAGGGAGTCGTGTCGCAAACACAACTCCTGGTAATACAACGCGGTACACAAACCAGGGTCCTGGTGGCTTTAACATGGCGCTTTTTCCGATTAAGAAAGCGCAATCCCACCCATCACGGTTTTGATTCTTGAAACTCAGCACTTTGCCCAAAAGGTGCTAATTGGAAGAGTTGTTTTCTAGCACTTTCCAGGTGGATAATCTGATCATGAGAAATGGCAACTGTGATGCAATCAACTATTGGAAACAGGAACAGTGCTGTTATTTGTTTATTTCGGTTTTGTTTTGCAAACATCCCTTTGTCTCCAAACAGGACTGCTAGGTATTGGGGAGAAGAGCCTTTTGCATAGGCAAGACAGAAAAGGAATTTAAATAAGTTTCACATTTGTTCTGAACATTCAGGAAAGATGGAAGCTGTTTCTCATACAATGTATCTTCGCAATAGATTGCTGAGAAATATGAATTGTCCTGGTTACTAATGTGGTGTACACTAAATTTCCTGGAGTGAGGATTTTTGCTGTTGTTGTTGTTATTGTTGTTTTGTTTTTTAACCTGTTTATTTGCAGCAGGCCCCTCTCTTCTTCTGAAGGCAGCATATTAAGTTTACTAATAAACTGACAACTCCTAAGAGACAGTCTGAAAGCCTGAAATCTTTCCTGTCAGGTCATGAATATTATATATATATATAAAATATTATATATATTATATCATATGTATATATTTAACAAATGTGAAGGCAAAATTGAGGATGGAGGATACTATGAATTTTTGAGTACTATAAATAGTTTGAAGAGGGTTTATATTTTTTCAAGGCAATACATTTCACAGCTTCTTTAAATGCTCATTTAATATTTTGGGTCTGGCCAAGACAATGTGTTGCTTTTACGAATGAAAGCCAATAATGAGCCCATGGAGCCTTTAATTTATGATGTATCTGACAGCGTTGTGGTGGATCTGATTTGGGATGCATGTGATTATGTCTGCAAACTGAAAATAAACCAGCTGGTATTTGTTCTGAAAACATTCCGAGAACACCCTCCTGTTAATGGCCCATGGCTTGATCCAGCATCTGGTAAACTAATACATTGTCATTTTTACCATGAAAGTCAGCACAAATCATTAATGATTCTGCAGCCATTTGTGTTCTTCTCTTCTCTAGAATATCCCAATTACCATGAAATTATTCCTATTAGCTACATGATTGAATGATAGTAACCTGACTATAACTTGTTGGCAGAAATTCTCTCATAATGACCATAATGAACTGTGCATTTGAGTCCTTGCTGGGCTCTGTTAAACAGAGAGGTTGGATATTATATGTTTATAACCCCTCACGAACAATACTTCTTAATGACTACTCGAATTGGAGGAAATGTGCTCTTTTGTAGATTCGTTTCACTGTGGGGACTTAGCATTTTGTTTAATTGTTGGGGGAAGGAATCACTTCAGTGTGCTGTTAAAAAGGCCCAGAGACCAGTTTTTGATATGTGCACATCATGATCATCACAAGTATAAGGAGTCTAGTAGTGTCAAGCTCTCACAATAGAAGTCTGAATTTTTAATAAAATATTCTACTCCTAATCATCCCCAGGGAATGAGATAATACTAGTGCCAGGGACCCTATGGAAAATGCAGAAAGCCCAGTAATGCCGTGAGATTTGTAAGTTAATTTACCCTTCTCTTTGCCTAACGTAGGTCTGTAAGGCCACATGACCTGCTTAACTGAGATGGATTACGCTATGCATAGTTTTATATAAGAGGGGCTCCCTGAAAATTCCTGGTAGCACTTCCTCATGGGAGTAGAATAGATTAGCTATAGTCTCCAAGGATCTAAGGAAGCTGATTAGGGTATTGGACACTTCTTATGGCCCATCTCACATCTTCTAGTCTTACCTTTACTCTGGACATTATTGTAGAAGCCTTCTTAAAGCCTCTTGCCTGAGCTGCACTTAGTATCCCAATTTTCTATGCCAGGTCTTCTCTGACACCTTGAGTAGGAGAAGGAGACCAACAACCTGGAAATGCAAGAGAATTCATAACCCAAAGACTAACCCTTTGCTAGTGGGGAATGGAAACTGGTAGATAAATGCTTTTCCATGCCTTTTTCAAGAATTTTTTTTTTTCAGTGTTAGGGATTGAACCCACTGAACTATCTCCCCAGCCATTTTTAATTTTAATTTGAGACACAGACTTACTAATTGTCCATACTGGCCTTGAACTTGAACTCGTGAGTCTTTCAACAAGATGACTTACAATGAGATCACACATTTAGGGCCCAGCTACTTAGGTCTCACACCTGAATCCCAACTCAGAAAAATTAACCCTCCTTTGAGGAGTGCCACTTTCCCCAGAAATACCTAAGAGGTTCCCATAGTCTTGGGCAAGGGCAATCTATAACCAGTGACCAACTGACCCCACCTACTCACGCCATCTATTTTTTCTTGCAGTGCTGTGAATTGAATCCAGGACTTTGTGCATGATAGGCAAGCACTGTACCACTGAGCTACATCCCCAAATTTTTATTTTTTATTTTGAGACAGGGTCTTACTAAATTTCCCAGGCTGGCTTTGAACTTGTTATCCTCTTGCCTCAGCCTTCTAAACAGCTGGAATTACACACCCTCTGTAACACTTCATCCATAGAGAACAACTGAAATTGGCAAGAGGGCAATTTTTGGGGCCATTCACGTTCCAGAACATCTTGTGTGCTTACACCTTGACTAGTCTCCAGCTGAAGTCACATCTGCTTGGCTTCTTCTCTGGCCCATCTTGCTCTCTTGTTTCCGAAGGGCTATCTCCCGAGGGAAGTTCTTCAATTACTTGACAAGAATGCCCATCTCAGGGTCTTCTTCCAGGGAACCTGAGTTAAGACACCCTTCTTTTTTCTTCTTCTCTTCATAGGCCCTCAATCCTATTTCTGGGGATCTTTCCCAAAATAAACTAACTGCTTATAAGTCTTTGCTTATGCTCAGCTTTCTAGAGTAGGATGTGGTGGCTGGGAATATAGCTCAATTGGTAGAGTGCTTGCCTCACATGCACAAGACCCTGGCTTTGATCCCCAGTACCACAAAACAAACAAACATCTAGAGTAGAATGTGGAAACTGGAGGAGAACCTGGACCCAGATGACCAATGATATCAATATGTCTTAGGGTTCTACTCTCTGCTACTGGCTGAATTAGGCACACATGGTTTCTACTAAGTGTCCTTTGGAGGAAAGTTAGATTTAGAAAGAATTGGGTACCATAAGATTATGCTAAAGCAACTAATTCTGATGATAAATGTAGAAATTGAGAGAGACTCTATTATAAGAGGATGTCAAAGACTTGGTGAAGTATACCCGAATTTATGAAAGAGAGAAGCATTTGACAAGGCAGGGAGGAGTGGGAGAAGGAAATTCAGAGACACCTATAGCACAAGAGTTAAAACCAAGAATCAACAAATAGGACGAATTCAAACTAAAAAGTTTTTTCTCAGCAAGAGAAATAATATGTGAGGTGAATAGGGAGCCTCCATCCTGGGAACAAATTTTTACCCCTCAAACATCAGATAGAGCTCTAATCTCTAGAGTATACAAAGAACTCAAAAAGTTAAACAACAAAAAAGCAAATAACCCAATCAACAAATGGGCCAAGGACTTGAACAGAAACTTCTCAGAAGAGGATATACAATCAATCAACAAATACATGAAAAAATGCTTACCATATTTAGTAATCAGATAAATGCAAATTAAAACTACTCTAAGATATCATCTCACTCCAATAAGAATGGCAGCCATTATGAAGTCAAACATCAATAAGTGCTGGTGAGGATGTGGGGGAAAAAGGTTCACTCATACATTGCTGGTGGGACTGCAAATTGGTGCAGCCAATTTGGAAAGCAGTATGGCGATTCCGTGGAAAGCTGGGAATGGAACCACCATTTGACCCAGCTATTCCCCTTCTCGGACTATACCCAAAAGACCTAAAAAGAGCATACTACAGGGACACAGCCACATCAATGTTTATAGCAGCACAATTCACAATAGCTAGAATGTGGAACCAATCTAGATGCCCTTCGATAGATGAATGGATTAGAAAATGTGACATTTATACACAAAGGAATATTACTCAGCACTAAAAAAATAACAAGATCATGGCATTTGCAGGCAAATGGATGGCATTAGAGCAGATTGTGCTAAGTGAAGTTAGACAATCCCTAAAAAACAAATGCTGAATGTCTTCTCTGATATAAGGGGGGGGGTGACTCAAAATGGGATAGGGAGGAAGAGCATGAGAAGAAGACTACCACTAAATAGGGAAGAGAGGTGGGAGCAGGACTTTAGGGGACATTCTATGCTGTAGAAAAGACGGGTTTTTATCCTGAATGTAATAGAAAATGATTGAAGAGCTTTTAGAATAGAAATAATATTTATGTTTTAAAATATTACTCAGTTGTGTAAAAAAATGGGTTGGGAGGGCAAGAATAGATGTAGAGAGAGCAATAAAAAAGCTATTGCCGTAGTTTGTGTGAGAAATAATGATCATCTGGTCTAGAGTACAGTCAATGGACATGAACTAGAACTTTCTCAGCTGTAATGCAAGACAGTAGGGTCTCAGTCTCTTGATCACTGTTGTATCCAGGTCTGTGCTTGAGACTGTGGGGCCCAAGACAGAAGTACTAACAGAGGCACATCACATACCTCTGTCTAAATATTTACAAGTTGTAAATCCAGCTAATAAACTGTTTTTTATCTTTCTACCATGATGATAAAACTTTATAAGGGCAATATTCAAGAGTACACATAAAGCTATGCTTTTAAATGATTGGAAATTAGCTAAACACCAAAGATAACTATATTTGATTATTTTTGTAAATGTTTTATTACTTGGATGATGGTATTTGGATGTGTATTTTTAAAGATAGAAATCATTTTTAAATTAGTATATATATATATATATATATAAAATAAGTTGGTTCTCTATTTCAGTGAAGTTGTTATGGTGTTATAATTAAGCATCTTTTCTTAAAACATCATTTGTGTGTATTGAGAGTTATGGTCTCATATAGGGATCTGCCAACTAAGATCCAGGGAATTATCTATTCCCATTCGAGTATACTCTGTTTCCTTTTTTGACACAATGGCAGAGGTTGTAATGGCCCTAATTGTTTATTATCCAGCCCTTTATAGAAAAAGTTTGCTGAACCCTACCTAAAGAGTTAAAAACTAAACTGTATTTGTGCTCAAACTGTAAGCAATTGTGTACATTTTCATCAAACATGTAACTTAATTATAAAATTAGAAAAGTTAACTTAGTTTTAAGCATTTTTAATAAAGTTGCCCTTCTTGAACAATATTTAAAATATCTGTTAGAATTAATAGGCAAAGATTAGAATAAAAAAGAAAAATAAAAATTAGAATAAATAGGCAAAATGTAGAATATGTTAACCAATATTAAAAATTTCAAATCAAATGTATTTATTTTATTTATTTTTTAAGATATTTATTTTATTTGTAGTTGGACACAATACCTTTATTCCATTCATTTATTTTTATATGGTGCTGAGGATCGAACCCAGGGCCCTGCGCATGCTAGGCGAGCGCTCTATCACTAAGCCACAATCTCAGCCCTCAAATATATTTAAATGCAGCTGATTTTTTTGACATTTTCATTAAGTCTTCTTAAATTTTTTTTATATATATATATATATATATTTTTTAGTGATAGTTGGACACAATACCTTTATTTTATTTACTTATTTTTATATGGTGCTAAGGATCAAACTCAGGGCCTCACACATACTAGGCAAGTGCTCTACCACTGAGCCTCAATCCCAGCCCTTCTTAGATATTCTTATAAAAATAAAAGTTTCCGATTTTGCCCAATGTGGTTGTACATGCCTATTATCCCAGTGGCTTGAGAAGCTTATGCAGGAGGATCTTGAATTCAAAGCCAGGCTTAGCAACTTAGCAAGGAACTAAGCAACTCAGTGAGACCCTGTCTTAAGATAAAAATACAATACAAAACAAAACAAAACAAAAACGGGCTGGATGTGGCTCAGTGGTTAAGTGCCCCTGAGTTCAATCCTGGGTACCAAAACAAAAAAGTTTCAAATTGCATGGAAATGTAAGGAGACACTCATGGTTATACAAAATTACATAGAAGAGGAAGTGAGGGGAAAGGGAAAAAAAAACAACAAGGGGGAGAAATGAATTACAGTAGATGGGGCAGAGAGAGAAGATGGGAGGGGAGGGGATGGGGGATAGTAGAGGATAGGAAAGGCAGCAGAATACAACAGACACTAGTATAGCAATATGTAAAACAGTGGATGTGTAACTGATGTGATGCTGCAATCTGTATACGGGGTAAAAATGGGAGTTCATAACCCACTTGAATCAAAGTGTGAAATATGATATGTCAAGAACTATGTAATGTTTTGAACAACCAACAATAAAAATTAAAGGAAAAAAAATAAACTGGACAAAAATGAAAACAAAACAAAACAAAAAAGTTTCCAGTTTTCTGTTCAATCCATCTAAATTGCCAGTGTAAGGAACTGATATCAAATTTTATTCATGTTAAGTTGCAACCTATATAGAGTAAAATTTAAGGACAGCATGAATTGTTTAATTGCAAAATGAGCCTAAGCCCCTGTGTGGAACAGATGCTGCACAAATTTGTGAAAACTCTGAAACTATGAAATGAAACTAGCCCATTCTGATTTTAGAAAGAAAGAAAGGAAGGAAGGAAGAAAGAGTACATATAATTCTGTATATATATATATATATATATATATATATGTGTGTGTGTGTGTGTGTGTGTGTGTGTGTGTATACATATATGTAAATTAATTTCTCTTCCTCTTCTTTGAGACTTTCCATTGCTTGAGTCCTTCTCATACCATAAAGCAGTATGCATCTCCATCACCTACAATTTTGCAGTCATACTACTCACAACCCTTCCTGGCATTAAGACTCAGCTACTTTTCTTCAGTAACATTATGGAAGAGAGGTAGAAAAGCATTTCCCAGGCATGTACTTCATTTGGCACCAGAGTAGGTGTAGTTACTGTTTGTCTCTTAGAGAGAAAAGCACCAAATCCTGAGCCCTAGAAACCTCAGTATGTTTTTCAATCACTTTCAGTGGGGACATGTTTTTGATATGCAGGTCACTCTAAAATATGGGGTTCAGCCAGATGCAGAGGCACATGCCTATAATCGCAGCGACTCAGGAGGCTGAGGAACGAGGATTGCAAGTTTGAGGCCAACTTCAGCAATTTAGTGAGGCCCTCAGCAACTTAACAAGACCCTGTCTCAGAGGGTTAAAAAATAAGGATTTGGGTTGCCTCCCCGGCCCCGGGCGCCGCTGGAGCCGCGAGCCAGAAAGACACGGACCAGGCCGCGGTGCGGCTAGAAGCCGGGAACGCCAGGGGCGGAGAGAGCGACCGGGGCAGCGCTGGATGTGGAGGCCGCGCGGAGAGAGGCGTGGGAGCCCGAGGCTGAGACACACCAGAGACAGCGAGCTAGCGCCCCGCCATCATCCCGAAATAGCGAGAAGAGGAAGATGGCGGCAGGAAGTGAGTAAGCCTCTCTGAGCTCCGTGCCCCGTGCCGCCGCGTCTGAAAAGCTGAGACAGACAGCTGCGACTCGGCATTAATCCATCCGGCTGAGGCGGCTGGTCAGCCCTTCACATCCTACGGAGGTGGATGCCTGCCGGGCCTTCGTGGGTAGTGGCCGAAGGGTCCAGGCGGGGCTTGGGAGAGACAGTGGGGACCCGCCCGTTGCGTTGGTCGCCCGGCAGGGGGAGGCGAACTGTCGCCGTTTGCGGGGGACACCACTGTGGCGGAGGGCTGGCGTCGCGGGACTGCGGCGGTGGAGATAACTTCATTGAAGCCTGCTGCTACAGGTGTGTGGACCCCTGGTTTCCCTCTCCACGCATCGGGGAAAGCTTAAGGGCCCCTCCCAGCTCTCCCGTGAGTGCTACAGCCAGCCCGAGGGAGTCAGCGGCGTGGGACTGCCTCTCCCGCCAGGGCTGACTGCTGAGGCCTCTTGCACCAGCTACGGGGGAGTGGCTACTGGTGGGCAAGTAAAATTCGCTGAGGATTCTCAGCCCCAAGCTCTACAAACTTAGGGTCTGAGGGAATGGCAATCTGGAGGAGTGTGCCCAGTCGTACATGAAAACAGGGCTCCCGGGAGCAGCAGACCTGGCCTGTAGCCAGTATTGTGGTGAGAGGGGCCTGGCTAGAGGAAAAGTAGAAGTGATTGGACACAAGAGGAGGCCCTAGGCACTCAGGATTGGAGACTCGCCCAGTCTGGGAGGAGCTGCTGCACACTGATTGGTTCCTGCGTACTGACAGGAGAGACTTGGCCTGGTGGGCACAGCGCCACCTAGTGGAAGAGAAGTTAATCAAACTCTAAGACGGCATTTATTAGTTTTTTTTGTTTTTTTTTGTTTTTTTTGATCTGGGTTTTTCTTTCATCTTCATTTTTATATCTTGTTTTTTTTCTTTCGTCTTTTTTTTTCTTCTTTCTCTTCTAATTTTAATTTTTTAAATTATTATTATTATTTTTTTAAAATTTTTTTTTAATTTTTTTTCTTTTTTAGTTCCTATTTCTTTCTTCTTTTGTCTTTTCATTTTTCTTATTCCCCCTTCCTTGAATTCTATCTGCCTACTCTCATTCTCCTTAGTGACTTCTTCCCTTCCCTTCTAATACTTTTCCTCCCAAGCATCAAATAAATTTATAGGAATAAGCAGTAACTCAGCAGTCAAACAGAACAAGAAGCAACATGAGCAGCTTCAAGAAACAAGGAAGAAAAGGAGTACAAACAATGCAGGACAGCCTAAATATTCAGGAGGACCTAGAGTCATCAGAAAAATGGTCATATAAAGACCTCAAGGAACACCTTAGACAGATGGAATGGAACCTTAAAGAGGATACAAGACAGCAAATTCAAGCAGCAAAAGAACACATTGAGAAGGAATTACATAAACAGCTAAAAGAAGAAGTTAAGCATCTTTATCAGGAGATAGAGATTATAAAAAATAATCAAACAATAATTCTAGAAATGAAGGAAACGATAAACCAAATTAAAAACTCAATTGAGAGTATCACTAACAGAGTGGAGCAAGTAGAAACCAGAACATCAGATAATGAAGACAAAATATACCATCTTGAAAAGAGTCTAGCCAACTCAGAAAGGCTGGTAAAAAATCACGAGAAAAACATCCAAGAGTTATGGGATAACATGAAGAAACCAAACTTATGAGTCATCGGGATAGAAGAAGGTACAGAGATTCAAACCAAGGGAATGAGAAACCTGCTGAATGAAATAATTACAGAAAACTTTCCAGAAATAAAAAAGGAAACAGATATACAAATTGAAGATGCATACAGGACACCGAGCACACAAAATCACAGTAGACCAAGGCCAAGACACATTGTTATGAAGATATCCAATATACAGAACAAAGAGAAAATATTAAAAGCTACAAGAGAAAGGAGACAGATTACATTTAGGGGTAAACCAATACGGTTAACAACGGATTTTTCATCACAGACACTGAAAGCAAGAAGGTCATGGAACAATGTATTTCCAACACTGAAAGACAATGGATGCCAACCAAGAATTCTGTATCCAGCAAAATTAAGCTTCAGGTATGACAACGAAATAAAGATCTTTCATGATAAACAAAAGTTAAAAGAATTTGCAGCCAGAAAACCTGCATTGCAAAGCATTTTGAGCAAAACACTACATGAGGAAGAAGTGAAAAACAATAACCAAAACCATCAGTGGGAAGTGCCTCAATAAAGACAGTGGGCGAGGGGAAATATAATCACAGAGAAACAAACTAAATTTCTTTTTTTTTTAAAAAAGGATAAACAATCAAACATGGATGGAAGTTCAAACCATATATCAATAGTAACTCTGAATGTTAATGGCCTAAACTCTCCAATAAAGCGACATAGGCTGGTATCATGGATTAAAAAAACAAATCCAACAATATACTGCCTCCAGGAGACACATCTGATTGGAAAAGACATACACAGGCTGAAGGTGAAAGGATGGGAAAAAATATACCACGCACACAGTTCTCGTAAGCAAGCAGGAGTGGCCATCCTCATATCGAATAAAATCGACTTCAAGACTAAGTTAATCAAAAGGGATAAAGAAGGTCATTATATACTGTTAAAAGGAACCATTCACCAACAAGACATAACAATTATCAATATTTATGCACCAAACAATGGTGCTGCGACATTCATAAAACAAATTCTCCTCAAGTTCAAGAATCAAATAGACCACAACACAATAATTATGGGTGACTTCAACACACCTCTCTCACCATTGGACAGATTCTCCAAACAAAAATTGAATAAAGAAACTATAGAACTCAATATCACAATCAATAACCTAGACTTAACTGACATATATAGAGTATATCAACCATCATCAAATGGATATACTTTTTTCTCAGCAGCACATGGATCCTTCTCAAAAATAGACCATATATTATGCCATAGGGCAACCCTCAGTAAATATAAAGGGGTGGAGATAATACCATGCATTTTATCTGATCATAATGGAATGAAACTGGAAATCAATGATAAAAGAAGGAAGGAAAAACCCTACATCACATGGAAAATGAACAATATGTTACTGAATGATCAATGGGTTATAGAAGACATAAAGGAGGAAATCAAAAAATTCTTAGAGATAAATGAAAATACAGACACAACATATCGGAATCTATGGTACACAATGAAAGCAGTTTTAAGAGGAAAATTCATCGCCTGGGGGTCATTCCTCAAAAAAAGAAAAAACCAACAAATAAATGAGCTCACACTTCATCTCAAAGCCCTGGAAAAGGAAGAGCAAAACAACAGCAAATGTAGCAGAAGGCTAGAAATAATTAAAATCAGAGCTGAAATCAATGAAATTGAAACAAAAGAAACTATTGAAAAAATTAACAAAACTAAAAGTTGGTTCTTTGAAAAAATAAATAAGATCGACAGACCTTTAGCCATGCTAACGAAGAGAAGAAGAGAGAGAACTCAAATTACTAACATACGGGATGAAAAAGGCAATATCAAAACAGATGCTACAGAAATACAGAAGACAATTAGAAATTATTTTGAAAACCTATATTCCAACAAAATAGAAGATAGTGAAGACATCGATAAATTTCTTAAGTCATATGATTTACCCAGACTGAGTCAGGAGGATACACACAATTTGAACAGACCAATATCAATGGATGAAATTGAAGAAGCCATCAAAAGACTACCAACCAAGAAAAGCCCAGGACCGGATGGGTATACAGCGGAGTTTTACAAAACCTTTAAAGAAGAATTAATACCAATACTTTTCAAGTTATTTCAGGAAATAGAAAAAGAGGGAGCTCTGCCAAATTCATTCTATGAGGCCAACATCACCCTGATTCCGAAACCAGACAAAGACACCTCAAAGAAAGAAAACTACAGACCAATATCTCTAATGAACCTAGATGCAAAAATCCTCAATAAAATTCTGGCGAATCGAATACAAAAACACATCAAAAAAATTGTGCACCATGATCAAGTAGGATTCATCCCTGGGATGCAAGGATGGTTTAACATACAGAAATCAATAAATGTTATTCACCATATCAATAGACTTAAAGATGAGAACCATATTATCATCTCGATAGATGCAGAGAAAGCATTTGACAAAGTACAGCATCCCTTTATGTTCAAAACATTAGAAAAATTAGGGATAACAGGAACTTACCTTGACATTGTAAAAGCTATCTATGCTAAGCCTCAGGCTAGCATCATTCTGAATGGACAAAAGTTGAAGGCATTCCCTCTAAAATCCGGAACAAGACAGGGATGCCCTCTATCTCTACTTCTGTTCAATATAGTTCTCGAAACACTGGCCAGAGCAATTAGACAGACGAAAGAAATTAAAGGCATAAAAATTGGAAAAGAAGAACTTAAATTATCCCTATTTGCAGATGACATGATTCTATACCTAGAAGACCCAAAAGGGTCTACAAAGAAACTACTAGAACTAATAAATGAATTCAGCAAAGTGGCAGGATATAAAATCAACACGCATAAATCAAAGGCATTTCTGTATATCAGCGACAAAACTTCTGAAACGGAAATGAGGAAAAACACTCCATTCACAATATCCTCAAAAAAAAAAAAAAATACTTGGGAATTAACCTAACAAAAGAGGTGAAAGATTTATATAGTGAAAACTACAGAACCCTAAAGAGAGAAGTTGATGAAGATCTTAGAAGATGGAAAAACATACCCTGTTCATGGATAGGCAGAACTAACATCATCAAAATGGCGATATTACCAAAAGTTCTCTATAGGTTTAATGCAATGGCAATCAAAATCCCAACGACATATCTTGTAGAAATTGACAAAGCAATCATGAAATTCATATGGAAAAATAAAAGACCCAGAATAGCAAAAGCAATTCTAAACAGGAAGTGTGAATCAGGCAGTATAGCGATACAAGATTTCAAACTATATTACAGAGCAATAGTGACAAAAACAGCATGGTACTGGTACCAAAACAGGCGGGTGGACCAATGGTATAGAATAGAGGACACAGAGACTAATCCACAAAGTTACAACTATCTTATATTTGATAAAGGGGCTAAAAGCATGCAATGGAGGAAGGATAGCATCTTCAATAAATGGTGTTGGGAAAACTGGAAATCCATATGCAACAAAATGAAACTGAATCCCTTTCTCTCGCCATGCACAAAAGTTAACTCAAAATGGATCAAGGAGCTTGATATCAAACCAGAGACTCTGCGTCTGATAGAAGAAAAAGTTGGCTCCGATCTACAGATTGTGGGGTCGGGCTCCAAATTCCTCAATAGTACACCCATAGCACAAGAGTTAACAACAAGAATCAACAAATGGGACTTAATTAAACTTAAAAGTTTTTTCTCAGCAAGAGAAACAATAAGAGAGGTAAATAGGGAGCCTACATCCTGGGAACAAATTTTTACTCCTCACACTTCAGATAGAGCCCTAATATCCAGAGTATACAAAGAACTCAAAAAAATAGACAATAAGATAACAAATAACCCAATCAACAAATGGGCCAAGGACCTGAACAGACACTTCTCAGAGGAGGATATACAATCAATCAACAAGTACATGAAAAAATGCTCACCATCTCTAGCAGTCAGAGAAATGCAAATCAAAACCACCCTAAGGTACCATTTCACTCCAGTAAGATTGGCAGCCACTATGAAGTCAAACAACAACAAGTGCTGGCGAGGATGTGGAGAAAAGGGTACACTTGTACATTGCTGGTGGGACTGCAAATTGGTGCGGCCAATTTGGAAAGCATTTTGGAGATCCCTGGGAAAGCTGGGAATGGAACCACCATTTGACCCTGCTATTGCCCTTCTCGGACTATTCCCTGAAGACCTTAAAAGAGCATGCTACAGGGATACTGCCACATCGATGTTCATAGCAGCACAATTCACAATTGCTAGACTGTGGAACCAACCCAGATGCCCCTCAGTAGATGAATGGATAAAAAAAATGTGGCATCTATACACAATGGAGTACTATGCAGGAATAAAAAATGACAAAATCATAGAATTTGCAGGGAAATGGACGGCACTAGAGCAGATTATGCTCAGTGAAGCTAGCCAATCCCTAAAAAACAAATGCCAAATGTCTTCTTTGATATAATGAGAGCAAATATGAACAGAGCAGGGAGGAAGAGTAGGAAGAAAAGAGTAACATTAATCAGTGACATGAGATGGGAGGGAAAGGGAGAGATGCGGAAAATTGCATGGAAATGAAGGGAGACCCTCATTGCTATACAAAATTACATATAAGAGGTTGGGAAGGGAATGGGAAAATAAACAAGGAGAGAAATGATTTACAGTAGATGGGGTAGAGAGGGAAAATGGGAGGGGAGGGTAGGGGGGATAGTAGGGGATAGGAAAGGTAGCAGAATACAACAATTACTAAAAGGGCAGTATGTAAAATTATGGATGTGTAACCGACGTGATTCTGCAATCTGCATTTGGGGTAAAATTGGGGGTTCATAACCCACTTCAATCTAATGTATGAAGTATGATATGTCAAGAGCTTTGTAAAGTTGTGAACAACCAATAAAAAAAAAGAAAAAAGAAATAAATAAAAAATTAAAAAAAATTGTAATTTCAACTAAAAAAAAAAGTCACAGCTCCGAATTTGTTTCTAACTAAATAAATCATGCATTTTTCTCTGAAAAAAAATTAAAAAAAAATAAAAAAAAATAAGGATTTGGCTCAGTGGTTAAGTGCTACTGGATTCAATTCCTACTACAAATAAATAAATACAAAGAAACATTGGTCTATTTTAATCTCAATCCCTGAAATATATATCTAGAAAACTAACATATCTAGAATCCAAGATATATTCTTAAGTGAAAAAAAGCAAGAACAGTTTGTATGCTGTTGTTCAATTGACTTATTTTTGAAAAATTTTTTCTTAGTATTTTTTGTTGTGATAGGTGGATACAATGTCTTTATTTTATGTGGGGCTAAGGATGGAACCCAGTGCCTCACACATGTTAGGTGAGCGCTCTACCTCTTAGCCACAACCCCAGCCCCCAAAAGAATATTTTGAAAAATGTATAGTGTGGGGTATGCAGTTTTATTGCAAGGATTTACATAAAATTGTATATAAGAGTCGTCTCTGGAAAGAAAGAGTAGACAACTAGGTGAGGAGGCCCGTGAGAGTGGGATTGAGCAAAGAGAGACTTCTATTACCTACCTTTCTCTACTATTCAAATTCTCTAATTTTATTCTACTTCATGTTTATTTTGTTTTACTTCCTCGTGTTTATTTTTAAAAATCAACAGGAGTTATCATGGTAGGGAGATATGGGCCATATGTTGCTCTGTTTCTGCAGAAGTTGCCACTGTACTGCCCAGACACAGTGCCTTTCACCTTTTCGGTGACTCCTGCCCCAGCAGTTCCAGGGCCTGCATCTGCAACCATCCTGGCAGGACCACCTGAAACTGTAGGCTTCACTCGGTTCATTGGGAACTGAACGATCTGGGGAGTTCATGGACACCAAGGGCAGTTCTTAGCCAGTGATTAGCTGGGGAGGGAGGGTAAATGCTGGGTTTCTTTGCCCCTCCCGGGAAAAACTTTTACTCCAAATCACACCCTTGCTTGACTCCCTGTCTTGCCCCTTTGTGCATCTTGCCACTTCCTCAGCAGTGTCTCTTGGGGGACCTTCCTGAATATAAATAACTTATTCATTAATTGTCTTCTGAGCATTTTATAAGACATATAAGACATTTGTACTGTACTTTAAATTGGTGGATAAGATATTTGTACTGTACTTTAAATTGATGGATAGTAATTTTGAAATCAGATTATTACTTTTGCCATCCTGGGGCCTTGCACATGATAGGCAAGTGCTCTACCACTGACCTACACCCAGAACCCCTAAAAACAAACAAACAAAACTTTCCATCCTGGAGATTGAACTGGGGAGTACTCTACCACTAAGCTGTATCCCCAACCCTTTTTAATTTTTTATTTTGAGACTGGGTCTTTTTAAGTTGTCCAGGCTTGAACTTGTGATTCTTTGCCTCAGCCTCATGGGTTGATGGTATTACAGGGATACCCCACCACATCCAGCCATGTATATGTATATAAAAGAAATGACATACAGTAGGATCACGTTATACTGAAATAGCAAGAAAATGAAAACCAGCTTCCTTGCAACTTGTGTCCTGCATCTTATTATCACTAGAATCTACATCTTTTAAGTCTGACTTCAGCCTCTGCTTAGAATTTCTAGTTTCAGTAAAAGGCTACCAGCCCACCAACTGCAGCATAGCCACTCATCTTCCTGTACATACTTGAAGACCATTATTCAGCTACTCTTAGTTAATGTATTATGCAAGTTCCTAACAACTTCTGGGGCTTATCTTGGTAAAACACAAACCATCAATTTTTAGTGAAAAAAAAAAAAGAGGGGGGGGGCAAAGAAATTGTTTTACTGAAGGAATCTCAAGACAGGATTCTAACAGCCATCAAGAATTCTGCCAGTGTAAGAGGGACCTGTATTACGAGTCCTCAGTAGTGGGCCTCAGTGGGCAATTGAATTACCAAAAAGCACTTTACTCACAGATTGCAGTGGTGCCTCTGAGTCCGGAGTTCATTGTCAAATACAGCATGTCGCTTGGGTGTAGTTTCTTTGCATTTTTAATCATGTTTGAGCTCCCTGTGGCTCATTTGCAACAGGTCTTCAAGTCACCACTGTGAAGAAGCAAGGCTTTGTTGCAAATGTTTGTATTTGAAGTTATTTATAATACTCCTGTCTTTATCCTAAATGTGCACTTGCCTGCATTTAGAGCCAGAAGTTTCTCTGTGTTTGAGTGGCTCCTGACAGTGTGGTTTTAACTGTAAAATACTCTCTGTGCATGAGAATATGTGTGTGTGTGTGTGTTTGTGTGTGTGTGTGTGTGTTTACACACTTTATTCATAGATATTTATTCTCATACCCAAGAACAGGGGAATTTATAGCACAACACACATGTAGACTTAAAATTAAAAAAAACTACAACACCCTGCTCCTGGCAAAAACAGCTGAGTGCCTACTCTCTAGTGTGGTGCTGGGTACAAGAGAGAAAAACAGTGTCTCAAGTCTTTATTTCATTAGAAGAGTAGGATGAGGAGTTTTCAGCAAAAAGCCATCCTTCTGCTTTCAGAGCATTTCTCCAAGGTCCCTGAGAGAGGTCACCTAATCTGGTTGGTCCTGCCTTTGTTTGGAGCCTGCAGACCAATTGCAAGATCTCAGGAATTAACTCCTTCAGTGGCTACTGATGAGGAGACTTCAGTCTAGAGAGGCGGCATATTATACATTGGAAAATGACAAAATAGTGAGCATTGCTTACCTTCTGCCTTGGTTCCTTATTACCTATGTCTTTAAGAAGGAACCTGTCCATCACTGATTTTCAGATTTTATTAGCACTCATTTTGCCATTTTAAAGGGAGACAAAACTTTGGAGATGTGAGACTTCACTGGAATTAGAATGCTCTTGTCTGTCCCAGCCCTCACATTATTCAGAGTTGACAATGTGTTGATACTGGGCTGAATATCTGAAATTTGTTTTTAGCTCATCAAGTTAAGCATTGGGTGCCTCAGGTAGATTATATTATTTTCACATTTTGATATGAGTATGAATTTTCTCTGTCTGGAAAGATTAAAAACTTCTCAAGGTCTAGAACTGTGATTTGTATTTTACCTGTAACTCCAAAGCATGTTACATATTTTCTTCCTGGGTGGTCATTTAGCATCTACTTGGTTCAATCATAGGCTGTTGTAAATGGTCGGGCAGGAAGTTTTGGTTAAATATTTATTCGTTGATTCAGTAGCTCAGGAAATTAGGATATGGAATTATAAGCAAAATATTTTGGTGGGCTTAGTGGTTTTCATGCTTTTGTTTTCTGAGCTGAGGAGCACTCTCTTTAATGGGCTCCAGTGTAGGGGGGAAATATGAGCAACTGACGAAAGGGAAGTTGCTCTGTTTGAAACAGAGATGGAAGACAAGAACCCAGCTGGAACAGCCAACTGCCTTTCCATTGCTCCCTTTTCTGTTCTTCATTCTTCATTTCCCAAGATACCCCCAAACCAAATGGTCAGCACATTGTCAACTAGGACCAACAGGGCTCCTCTGAGTATAGTTTGTAAACAATTTACCTGGAAAGGAAGTGTGTTTGAGTGTATCATTACGTTTGGTCTACCATCTTGGGGAAAAAAAAAAGACTTTATTTTCTAGAGCAATTTAGGTTAACAGAAAAATTGGGCAGAAACAATGGAGTTCCCACATATCCTCTCTCTCCCTGCCCACAGTTTCTTCTAGGATTAACATCTTGTATTGGTGTGGTACATTTGTTACAGTTGTTGAGCCAATTTTTATACATTGCTGTGAATTGAAGATGCTAGTTTGCATTAGGATTCACTCTTTGTGTTGAATAGCTCTATGTTTGGGCCAATGAATGAAATCAGATATCTACCATTATAATATCATATAGAACAGTCTAACTGCCCTAAAAATGCCTATGCTCCCTGTATTCATCCTGTGGTCCAACATTTTTAAGGTATTCTAGCATGCACAAAATGGTGGGGCTGAGATCAGGTTTGATACTATAGAAATTCCACTCTCTCCCTGCTTTGCATTTGGAAAATCCTTTATACTCCCTAAAGGGGAACTAGGATTGCAGATTACAATAAGATACCATTCAGATAATAGTAGATCACTTGCAACTCTTATGTTTTGGAAAAGCTGTATGTAAATTTATCAGTAAGGCTAAAGGTCAAGGTAAATTTCATTAGAGCCCTGCCACATCTATATGGAACATGTTGTGATATACTTGAATTTAATATGTGGGCAAAGGTTAATTTTGAGTATTTTTATGTCCAGATGCTAGACTTGTCTTTCCTTCACCAATATGTGAAATATGTCTTCCTTCCTTTAGGAACCTGCCTTAGATTCTGGTGCATTGCTAATTATGCACACAATTTTAGAACAACACTGACAATGAATACAAAATATTAATAAACCAACAAGACAAGCAGTTTTCAAAAATCACATTATGTATACTTACTGCCTAACTGACCTTTTCACAGTTACTTAAATCTTTTTAAAAATCCATTTAATTTCAAAGCCAGAGTATTAGCCTATTTATATGTAAATTGTCTTTAATTCATGCATTGATTTAAAAAGACTAATCCAAAGGATCTTTTACCACAAGTGACCTTTTTGACTCTATACTCCTGGGAAAACTGTGAAGTGGATTCTTGGTGACCTCATATTCACCTAAGGTACAACATATGCCATTTCTGGTCTGTTAAATCACTCACATTGTATAGTTTTTTTTTTTTTTACCCAATACTGAATTATAAATAGCATAATTATTTTAATTACTATCACAATGTCCACAAGACCATTTGCAGGCATAAATTTTTTCCCCTCATAGTGTCTTTCTTTCAATTTTCATTTTTAACCAACAAATCTAATTAGAAGCTTTACTAAGTAATATGATCTGCTATTTGAGTGTCACAGTTAGGTGCTTACTAGTAACTATCTCCAAAGAGCTTAGATGTCATAGAAGCTTAAATTATATTACAGCCTGTCATACAGACCTGAGAAAGCAGAAGACTCTTAGGAAATCAGGGACAGGTTACATCAGTGTTCTTTTGCAACATATATAGTAATTCAACTTTTAGTTTCCTGCTATGTTAAACTCATCTTAGGGAATCTCTTTCGCCACTGTTCCTAATAAATTATCTTTCATCTAGAGATATATATTTTGGAATTTTCTAGTCCTTGTCATTAGTGGGTATAATGTAAATA
This sequence comes from Spermophilus citellus, assembly GCF_964194105.1. Taxonomy (NCBI): domain Eukaryota; kingdom Metazoa; phylum Chordata; class Mammalia; order Rodentia; family Sciuridae; genus Spermophilus; species Spermophilus citellus. The sequence goes on along the minus strand of NC_138184.1, from coordinate 54,181,088 downwards.
ACTTAAATTTAAACCTATGTAAAATATTTGAGGTAAAATTGAGTGTGCTATATATATATACACATATGACATATATGCATTTGTGTTTCTATTCCAAAGTTTATCTGCCCTTATGCTAATATCACTATCAGGATATAAATCTAAAATACATATAACTCTAAAATACAAATAAAGTAAAAATAGGAGACCATAATGCTCAGGATAAAATATAAATATGTATGTGTGTATTTGTATAAAGTGGTATCACAACAAACTACTCTATGGGATATATACTATGCTATGAATGCCAATCCTTTTACCCTAATCCTGGAGCTACGCAACATAGGGTCCTATGTACCTACATAATTCCCTTAAGCTACCCCAAGTCTTTATAAACTTTTTAATTTTTGCAGTGCTGAGGACTGAACCTAGGTCCTTATGCATGCTGAGCAAGTGATCTACCACTTTTCATAAAAATATTAGCACAGGGTTTATTACCCCAAAATGGTTAAGAACTACTAAAGAAGGATACATACATACATACCCACAAACACATACTCTTTTGTTTTAAGGAGACCCTTATTAGTAGATCCTCATTGAAGTAAATTCTTTTTGATTTAATTTAACTTTGTGTGTGTGTGTGTGTGTGTGTGAGTGAGATTCTGGGAATCAAACCCAGGGCCTCACACATGGTAGCTAGGCAAGTGCTATATCACTGAGCTTCATCCCTGGCTGCAAAAACTTACTAAGTATGTATAATAACAATTCATGCACAGTTGATTCTCATTTTTCCGGGGAATTCTATAAAGTTCTTTATTCTTGTCATAAACACTGAATTAGTGAATACTGAACCATTAATTCTAAAATAAATTTAGGTTTAGTTTCTCATGAACCTCTGGTCACAACATTATTGTTAATTGATCGGCACATAATTTTGTTTCAGGTTTGTTTTTGTTTACAGACACCCTTAAAAAAAGTTAATTCATTAACACTGAACCCCTGGCCAATAAATCAAGCCTAAACAAATCTGCCTATTACACCTCTCCTGTGCTTAGGAACACCAAACAGCACAGTAGGTTTGGGGGCCATTTTAAACAGTTGAATCACCAAAAAATGCCCACAAGAATGTAAAAAATGTAGCATTAAATAGAACCCAACCTGGTTGCAGGATAAGAGTTGAAAAAGAAGGCCTAAGTTCCTTTACCTTTGTCCCATACCTCTGTGAGGAACCTGTGTGTTGGATGACAACTTTTTCACCACTCTACCCCTGTCTGCAAATGACTGCAGAAATGCTGAGAGTTCTCAGGTTACAAATAGATTTCAAATTAGTGAATTTGTAAATCTCCAAATACAGAATAATTAAGATCAAATATGTGTGTGTGTGTGTGTGTGTGTGTGTGTGTGTTTGCTTATCTATTCCTGCAAGCCCTTTGTGTGAAGTTTGGTGATTACAGAGTAGACAGGCAGACAAGAACATTGCCCTCAGGAGACTTGCTTGCATTGTGGCTGAGGACATCGATATAAACTATAATCCAAATATTTGCCTTATTACAACAGTAGTAGCTTCTAGTAGAAGGTTACCAGCTGCTGCCTAAGCATGGAACAAAGTAGCCAACCCAGGGTGAGGAGTCAAGGAGAGATACTCTGAGGAAGTAACATTCAGACCGTGTTCTGAAGAATGGAGGAATATGTATCTGCAAAAGCTGGGAACAGATTTTATACCAATTCGCATTTTCTGATATTGCTCTTCTCTTTAAGGTTGAGTTGATGGCATTCATAAAAATATATATTTTCCAGTTTAAGTAAGCATTTCTTTTTATACCTGTGACAACATTTTACCCACATGGATCATTAATTGTAAGTTCCTGCTCTCTGTCCTTTGGTTGGGAATGGTACTTGGAAGATGCTGGCAAAATAGGCTATTTATTACATGGTGGGGAGTAAAGTAGGGCTTTAGAATGAAGAGACCTTTCTCTGTCTTCTGTTTTTCTTCTTTTCCTTTTGTCTTGTTTGTTCCTTTCTTTCCTCACTTCTTCCCTACTGCTTTCTTTTAAATTAGCTTCTTATTTAAAGATACTTATTTAATACTTATTTAAAGACCAGTATTCTGAGAGATAAAAGAAACCCTTTGATTCTTCCAGAGTGACAAATGAGGTGGGCCCAACTGGAAGATGAATAACCAAGCTATAAAAATGCCTCTGACTTTTCTTACCCCTTCTAGAATAAACTCAGATATCTATTTGCTGATATGAATTAATTTTTAAACTCACTAGACTGAATTTAAACATGTAAAATTTTTTCTTTGTTTTTTTTTAATTTTTATTTTTGTCTATGCCAATTTAGTTATATATAGACATGGCTCTTGATGGAATAGGAAGATCAACCTAGTCATTCATTCTTCATTCACAATTACTTATTGCATCTCTCCTTTGTGATAACCCTGTACAAGTTACTGCTGGTACAAAGATATATAAAGGAACATAAAGCTTTCTTTTTTTTTCATGGTTTTTATTTTATTTTATTTTTTTTAATTTTTTTATTGGTTGTTCAAAACATTGCATAGTTCTTGATATATCATATTTCACACTTTGATTCAAGTGGGTTATGAACTCCCATTTTTACCCCGTATACAGAGTGCAGAGTCACATCAGTTACACTTCCACTGATTGACATTAGCCTTAGTGATGATTTTTTTTTAAATATCATACCAAAAGCTCAGGCAAAACCCCCAAATTAAACAAATAGTACCTTATCACACTAAAGAAAACAAAAACAAAACAAAAACAAAGAAAACAACCAACAAAACAAAAAGGCAGCCTATATATTGAGAGAAAATATTTGTGATCTATATGTTTGATAAAGGGTTAATATCTAAAATACTTAAGGACTTACACAATTCAATAGTAAGAAAACAAACTGGCTAAAAATGGGCAAAAGTTCTGCATAGACATGTCTCCAAAGGAGACATAAATACTGACTGGTATATGAAAACATCAGCATCACTTAATATCAGTAAATGCAAAGGAAAATGCCGGTGAAATATCACCTTACACCTGTTAGAATGACTATCATCAGAAAGTTGAAAGAGCCTGGCCTGGTGGCACATGCCTGTAATCTCAGCAGCTCAGAAGCGGAGGCAGCAGGATTGCAAGTTCAAAGCCAGTCTCAATAATTTAGCAAGGTGCTAAGCAACACAGTGAGACCTTATTTCTAATAAAATACAAAATGGGGCTGGGGATGTGGCTCAGTGGTCAAATGCTCCTGAGTTCAATCCCCGGTACACCCTCCCCCCCCACCCCCCCACCCCCCCACCCCCCGCAAAAAAAAAAAGTTGAAAGATAAGTATTCTTGAGCATGTAGAGAAAAGAGAACATTTGTACACTCTTCTTGGGAATGTAAATGGTCCAGCCATCATGAAAAACAGCATGGTGTTTCCTTAGATAATTAAAAATGGAACAGCTACAAGAGCCAACAATCCAACTTCTGAGTATATACCCAGAGGAAAGGAAATCAGCAGCACATAAAGATATCTGCATCTCCATGTTCATTGCAGCATCATTTATAATAGCCAAGATATGAAAACAGCCTATGTGTCTGCTGACAGACAAATGGATAAAGAAATTGTGATATATATGCATAGTAGAGTATTTTTTCATTTTTTAAAAAGAAGGATATTCTGCTATTTATAACAAGATGGATGTGCCTGGAAGACACTATGCTAAATGAAATAAGCCAGATACAGAAAGAAAACTACTGACTACTCTCACTTATAGGTAGAAACTGAAAAAAAAAATCCAGTAACTAGAAAGAATATAATGACAGTTCCGGGGGTGAAAAAATATGTTAGGTGGAGAAAATAGGGAAGTATAGGTTGAAAAGTACGATGTTGAAGTTATGAATGATAAATAATTCTAGATATCTAATAAACAGCAAAAGGAAAACTGTCAATAATATGATATTATGTATTAGAAATTTGCTAAAAGAATATATTTTAAGTGTTTTGTTTTGTTTTTTGATACCAGGGTTTGAACTCAGGGGCACTCAACCACTGAGCCACATCCCCTGCCCATTTTGAAATTTATTTAGAGACAGGGACTCATTGAGTTGCTTAGGGCCTCGATAAGTCTCTGAGGCTGGTTTTGAACTCATCATCCTCCTGCCTCAGCCTCCCAAGTTTCTGGGATTACAGGCATGCTCCAACTTGCCCAGCAGATTTTAGGTGTTCTGTAACAAAAAAAGTACCTGTGTGAGATGATGCACTTGTTAATTGCCTTGACTTTAGTAATCATTTCAACATGTGTGTCAAAATATCATGTTGTATATCTGAGATGATAAAAAATAGAGAAAAAGATATGTACCTCTTCATGTCCATCCTCTCTCAGATTTGTCTGAAACAAAAGCAGCCTCTTAAGATGGCAATCATAATTATATATAATCATTAATTAGACACTCCGGTAGGTAACTTGATGGCATTGTATATGTATCTTCACAAGGGTCCCTATAAAGTAGGTTTTGTTATTATCTTTGTTATATAGATGAAGTAACTGGGACTCAGGAAGGTAAAGTAACTTATTTAAGGTCAGCTACTGGTAAGTAACAGTGCTAGAGTTTGAACCATCTCTCTTCTTTTTTTTTTTTTCTTAAGCTTATCATACTTCGTTTCTTCTTGAAACCTTTATGTGTAACTTAGTAACATTAGGCATTTTTGCTTAAGATAACAACTAAATTAAGATGATCAAGTTGAAAGATATTTTTATTTCCATAAATCACTTATGGTTTATAGTCTTGTTTCTTGGTTTCTTACCAGAAAACACCCACTTCTTCTCCACTCTGTCTACATGATTTTGTAAATGAGAAAATTTAGGCATGAGTGGTTAGGAAACTTGTTTAAGTTCAAGTTATTAGGAAGGGGCACGCCTGGAACATTAGCTCAGGGCCATCTTGTTTTTGACTATTAAGCTCTCCCCACCACACCACACGCACACACACAAAAAAAGGTATTAAAATGATCGCTTCATTTTTTCTGATTTCAATACCAATTCATACTCAGTGTAAAAACGCAGAAAACATATACATCATCAACAACAATTTAGACACTGAATTCTTCTTCTGTCTCTGTTCCCATAGATAATCCCACAATTTGTCAATAATTATGAAAAGTGTATTGTGTTTTTTTGTGTTGCTTTTCCTGCTTGTTGTGTGTGTATAGTTTATTTCTTGCATGAAGCTCTTTGCTCCTGGAGGGAGGGAAGGGACCATTTCATTTAGTTCTCTCACACAGCACTTTTCTTCTTATCAAGCATACGGTTAATGGTTAATTCTAGCAAACACTTATTGCTTTACATAGAACCAAAGATCCCCTACTGCCTAACATACTCCTTTGTGCAACTACAAAATGCAGCAGCACAACCCTGGAGGCCCAAGGTGGGAAGGGAATCCTGTTTTTATGTCATTCTCAGATTCTGTCCCCTGTGCCTGGGGAATTGCTCAATTGCTGTGCTTTTCTTTGGGATAAAACTCAGAGGACACCAAGGTCAGCTTTCAGACACAGCAGAGAGCCAAGCTGTAGCAGTGAACAAATCTTCTACCTGGCTCGTATCAGGAGGACAGTGAAAGCTGGCAGAATAAATTGAGGAGGCACTGCCATCCATGGGGGTTTAATGGTATCCTCTGTCCCTGTGGTGGGTCAAATGGGCTCATGGACTTCTTCTGGCCTGCAGACTCCACATCAGCCACTCCTATGTCCATCATCACCAAAAACCCCAGTCACCACATCCAAGGACAATTCTCAGTCATCATCTTCTAACCTAGTCCTTTTTAAAATCTTGTTATCCTCAGTCCCTGCTTCTTACCATCCCTGTTCTCCTTTTCAACTCGCCTTCCCACCCTTCCTCGTTTTGAATACTCCCTTAAGTTTACTTGTAAACAGGTTGCTGCTGTTCTTATTTCTTGTAGATCTGATCTCCAGAATGTTCATCCTGAGTTCCAGCTTCAGTGATTATGCCTGTGTGAAAAAATCCATTCTAACTACACCTCTGGCTTCTGTTTAGCTCCCTGTCATCCTAGCATAAGAGGACTGTGTAGCTACCTGTGACTAATAGGGGCTCTTACCTCCATCTTAGTCCATTCAGGCAGCTATAACAAAATACCACAAACTGGATTCTTGTAAGCACAAAAATTTCTTTCTCACAGTTCTGGATGCTGGGAAGTCCAGCTTTGGTGTCTGGCGAGGGCCTGCTTTCTGGTTGACAGAGGGTGCTTTCTCACTGTGTCCTTACATGGTGGAAACAGGGAATTCTAGTGTCAATAGCCCTCTATCAGAGAACTGCTCCCATTCTTTTTTTTTTAGATGTTGATGGCCAGGAAGTTGGTGGGATTCTATTGGAAGGTGCATCTTCCATTCCTTATCTGGGTACAAGCTTATCAACAGCCTTGGGGCTTTTAGCTCATACAGCTTGGAGATTTTTACTGCATAAAGTTTGGTGTGTGTGTGTAGGGGGGAGTTCTTTCCCAAATATTTTGTTTTCTGTTTCTACTGTCTAACTGTGGGCATCTTGTTACAGCCACCTGTCAGCCACTGCAAGCCTCTATGGTTAAGCACCAGCAAGCAGAGCTGCTGTGTGCCCGCGTGTGGAAACTACAGCCTGTCAGCTCTTAAACTGCTATAGTTTCCATTTTGTTCTACCACACCATGGTTTGAATCTGGAGTGTCTCCCAAATGCTCAGGTAGTGAAGGTTTGGTCTCCCATGCAGCAGTGTTCAGACATGGGGCTTTTGAGAAGTGCTTGAATCACGACAGCTCTAGCCTCAATAGTGGATTAATCCTTTGAGGGATTCATAGCTGAATGGATTATTGAAAAGTGGTGAAAACTATAAAGAGATATAGCCTGGTTGGATGGAGCTGGTCCTTGGGAGCATGCCCTTGGGGAATATATCTTGTCTTAGGCTCCCCCCACCCCCCACTTCCTGGTTGCCATGAATTGTGCAGTTCTCCATGCCCTTCTGCAATGAGGTTCTGTCTCACCTTATGCCCAAAGCAATGAAGCCAGCTGAGTCTAGACTGAAACCTCTGAAACTGCAAGCCAACAGAAATCTTTCCTCCTTTAAGTTGATTTTCTCAGGCGTTTTTTTCACAGTGAGAAAAACCTGATTAACACTGGGACAGAAACATTTACAAGAACCTGGAAGAAGAAAGGTCTGGATGATACAGGCCACTAGAGAACATGAGTTATTTCCAGGGATTGGACATTCTCGGCCCCTTACAAGGTAGTCCCAGTTCTGGAACCACCTAATTCCTCATCAGAGCTTCCCATTGGGAGGACACAGTGGAAGCCAGAGGGCACAGGAGGCTTACATTTCTTTTTGTGTTTGACATTCTCAGTAATTTTCTCCATCTCTTCAATTCCTTCATGGATGTCCCACTAGTTTGCTTCTTGGTGGGTGTGGAAGCAGCCATGTTTCTCCTGTGAGCCTCTGGGTCCTCATATAGCACTGTGATTGGTATATGGTGGCCTTACCAGTACAGGTATAACTTAAGAAGTTCAGCAAGTGAAATCTAGCTTGTCTGGGGCCCAAAACTTGACAATCAGTGAAACAATTATTTTTTACAGTTAAACTGATGAGAAAGAGCTTGTGTATGCATTCCCTGTTTTCTTGGCTTTCTTCCTCATGAGGAATATAACTGCATGGGAAGCAAATGTTAGTCTTTGGATCAGGAAGCCTGGGATGTTGTCCCTGCTTTTTGTGTTTTCATCTTTTCCCTCTAAAAGAGGCTTTCATACTTTATTGATGAGCCATATATATCTTGCTCATATCAGATGATGATATTACTTAGATGTGTTTAAAAAAACTTCATGAAATGGACTGCATTGGTTGAAGCCGTGTCTTGGGCTTGGTTTACATTGACGGAGTTTGGAAATCATTGATTTGTAAAAATGGGCAGAGTAATATCTGAGCCTTCTTTAGGAGCAAATGAAATAAGATGTGTAAAAGAGCTTTATAAAATGTACTTTGTTCTATTATGAGGCCATCATGAAGATAATTTTACTATTTTCTTATCTTCCTTAATCTCATTCACCAATCATGTAACCCTAAACTCTTAAAAATGAGCAGCCACATCCAGTAGGAATGTTTTAATTCTACAGAAGGAATGAATTTTGGAACACTTGGAAAAATACTAACCCAGAAAGTTATTGAAGACAAAAATAATAGAGCGACTTATGAAAAGAGGTGGTATTAAGCTAGAAATTGGACTGGCATTGTTGGCATTAATTAAACATGTAAGAAGTCACAACAATTCCACTGTAGCTTTAGTCTGGGAAGCTGTAATCTAGTTCCCAAGTGAATCAACCACAGTGCTAAAGGGCAAACAGTTTAACAAAAGGGAATCAGATGATTATCTTATAAATGGGAAGAGTGATGATCTGGTAGCTTAATTAGACAACTTGATAGAAGGTTCAAGTTCAACTAAAGTCTTAAAGCAGTTGCCTGGTTGTTTTTAAGATGCTGGGATGGTTGAATTTATGAGGGAAAAAAAAAAAAGAACCAAATGGCAACTGGCATCTAAGAGCTGAGACCAAGAGAAAACAGAGATGCTGTCAGGGCTCATGAATGGTTGCTGGGAGAAAACACCAGGGAGAATGATTTAATATAGTGATTATAAAGACTAATGGAATGAACAAGGAGTGTTTCATTAGTAATCAAGAAAATTGCATTGACAGGTATTAGATACCCATATGATCAGGGGATAAAGTCTAGGGAGTTGTTGGGTCTTAATTGGACACAGAGCTAGAGAATACACTAATAAACAGATATTCAATTCATGTTGGACTTGAGTTGATTGTTGGTTTTTGACTGTTTTGACATGCCTTTGATTTTGACCATTACAACACAGATCATATCTGATCATTTCTTTTTGCCCAAAATATTTGAATGAAGTTTAACTCTTGCATTTTCCTCTCTACTTTTTTTTTTTTTTTGGCCAGTCTATAGACAATTTGATTTTCTTTTTCTTCACATGCTTTTCCTGAAGAATGCATCTTCTAGGCCACAGAGAGTTATGGGACAGTCTTGATTCTTATTGGCTCAACTTTAGATTAGAGCAGAAATCTGCAAATCCTTATAGGCTACCTATGTTTTTCTCTTTCCAACACTTAGAAATCTCTTAGCAGAGTGAGTGCTAATCTGCCGTTGCCTGTATTGGGCACTCCTCTGAGTTTCCTACAAAAGGGAGCCAAAATTGTGTCTGCAGATTTTCAGTTTGATGACACCTTGGCTTAATGAAATTTGTGAAAGAAGAGAATGTGATTTTTTAAAAAAGTTCCAGGCTGGTAAAAATGAACAGTTTTGCATAAGAAATAAATCCTTAGCACTAAGATAAACGAGAAACACCACTGATGTGAAACTAAGTTTGCTTTGACATAGATAAGGGGGCTAAGTAGGATTCAATGGGAATTTGCACACTGGAATCTAAATCTTTTTTTAATTACTGCATCAAGAAATGTGCCTTTTCCCTCCCATAAAATGATTATTTAAATATATTCCTCTAGCACTTTTTAAATAGCATTATTTAGTGGCCTCCCTTGCTCTGTGCTCTTAACCTGGAAACCTGGGAGGGTATTAAGACCCTTCTTTGGAGATGCATGTCTTGGAGGACTCTGCAATTTGCCAGAGTTAAGGAGTCCTTGACCTACCTGGAAAAAGGATCAATTCCTGGTATTCTTGCCTGTTTCAATATGCAGACCACTCTGTTTCTGTTTTGAAATGACTTTGACAGATTTCTTAACACTTTTGAAGAGTTTGCTAAAAAAATCTGTTTTGCTATGCAAAGTGTAACCCATAAAAAGCAGATAAAATGATTGTTGAAGAATGGGACAGACAGATAAATATAACATTCAAAGCACTGGTATGTCCAGGGAGGTGCCTCCAACTTAAAAGACAAAGAGCTTGGCTTTTGACTTAGTCAAACATGCTGCCATGTTTACTGACAGGAAAGCATATTTCATCCAGTAAATAGGCCAGCCTTGGGCTAAGAAAGAAGATTGAGTTGGAAAAGAAATGCAGGTGGGATTCTGGAACTAGGATTGAGTCTCATTCACTCCTTATGGCTTGGAGGTATAGGAGTGCATTGGAGATTCCACAGAAAAAAAAATTATTGCTAGATTAGAATTTCCTGAGAGGGAACTATTAGGGTGTGAATGGCCAAAACAATTACTTCCCTGTATATTGGAAATGAGAGAAGGAAAATATGGCCAGAGATGTTAATTGCAAACAACAGAATGGGCTCTGGCTAATTTAAATAGAAAAGGAATTTTTTTTTTTTTTTAAAGTAGGAGGCATTTCAAGGAATCATTGGTAGTCCCGGAGAAGTAGGCTTGAGGCTAAGCTTCTGGGAACAGTGCCCAAAAACATGCTGTGGAACTGGCCTAGTGAGAAATCAGCATGCCTTCTGTGGGGAGACCATTAAGGTGAATAAAACATCCAAGGTTGGTAGCAGAAGCATGGCAAATGGGAAAGAAAATCCATGTGAAATATAAGTAACTTTTCCAAAAAGGACATATCTTCATTTTCTCTGTGATAGATGGGATCCCTACAACAATATACCCCCTAAGTGACTTGATAGTTCAATTAGGGCATTTTTTCTGTATCTATGATTCAGGGACAATATGTTAATCAGAACAGAATTGGGTAGGATACAGAACAAATAAATTTACCCTGGAATCTTAATCAAGGTATTTCTTACTAATACAAATTTCTAGGCAGTTCTGATAATTGTCCAGAGCAATTTTCTTCTAGGTAGTAACTGAGCAATCTGACATTCTCTGACCTTGTCACTTGCTGTGCTGGTCAAGGGGAATGTGTACTCAGAGCTAGGGAGTACTTCCCAGGTGCTACAAGTTTTAGTCTGATCACAGCTGATTGACCAGCAGCAGTCACATGCCTTACCTTACTACAAGTCATCTGGGAAACTAAGAGAATCACATAATATTTACCAAACAGTGAAAGTCTCTACCAGAATTGCTTACTTAAGCTTTTGGCAAGTTGGATATCTGGGAGTTGGATGGTCACACCAGAATTGGTGAAATGAAGTCCCTTCCTGTTGGTCAGCCCATGCACACCTCTGTCCTTGGCCTTCATAGCTTCTAAACATCTCTTATGAGTACACAGATTCTGTTATGATTTAGATATGATATGTCCCACAAAAGCTCATGTGTGAGACAATGCAGGAATGTTACAGATGAAAAGATTAGATTATGATAGTGGTAATTTAATCAGTGGATTAATCCATTTGATGATTAATAACCTGAATGTATTGTAACTGAATGGATGGTGGCTATAGACCTGCAGGGCATGGTTGGAGAAGTAGGTCAGTGGAGCATGTTTTGGGGATTCGTATTTTGTTTCTGGCAAGAAAGGTATCCCCACCCCCACCTTTCCTGACTGTCATGAATAGCTTTCCTCTGCCATGATGTTCTGCCTCACCTTGGGCCCAGAGCTATGGAGTCAGCCAACCATGGACTGAACCTCTGAAACCATGAGCCAGATATAAACTTCTCCTCTAAGTTGTTCTGGTCAGGAATATTGGTCATAGCGATGCAATACAGATTCAAATGTGAGTTGGCCGGGAAGGAGGCAGGTCACCTTGCCTCCCTAATTACTAAGTGCCTTCTCCACAGTGGACACTTTCTGGTCCACATTCACATGAGACATAGGTCTTCACTCTCTGGGTAAAGTTTTTAAAACCCTGAGACATATTTCTTTCCCTCCCTTTTGATGATTTCTTTCTTTCCTCCACATGTCTGACCTTCTTGAGTAGAACTATGGAACAATACCTCAGATTACCTCTCTTTTCAGGGAGAGTTGATGTGCCCTGTGAGTTTTTCTTTTCTTCTCTGTGCTTCTTACCTTATGTGGGGTTAACATCCCAAGGTCCACTTCAAGCTGGTGCTAGCTCCTTGTGCAACATTATGTTGTAAAGCAGGCTTTGTGTTTTCCTCTTCAGTCAACTGATCATAAAGGATACCCTATGAGGTCTTAGGATTTGGTTAGGGAAGAGAAAACAAGAGTAGGCACAGTGGTTCAATCCCAGCCATCTCCTTCTGTTTGATTACAAAGAGCTGCTGTTAGGTTAGATGCACCCAAATTAGGATGGAGTAGATAAAACAACACCCAATTCAGGTTGCGCAGCTTATGTCACATGGCCTCCTGGTGTCCCATCATCAAGCATTCTCTTATTAGGTCCCTCAAAGGCAATAGTGACTCACCAGGATGGCATGGACTTGCTGTGACTTTAGTCTGGAGCCTCTGCCAGGCTTATTTGAACTCAGCCATAGACCCTTTGGTCACCATGTGATCATCCATCATGTGAAGACAGCACATTTTATTAACCTGTTTATATGTTGATAGGATTTTTGTGCCTATTCTCTATATGCATACTAACTTCTCTGGGATATGCTACTAGATTTGGAGGCCACTGAGCTTTCAGTATAACAGTTTGGCTTGGAGTCTCACTTCTACCTCTTACTAAGCACATGGTCATAGACAAATTAATTTAAATGGCCTGAATCTTATTTTTCCCATTGAGGTAAATGGAGAAGATAATAGAAGTTCTATCCATCTGTGTCAGTCAATTTTCTACTACTGTGACAAAATATGAGAAAAACAAGTTATATGAAGGAAATATTTATTTTGTCTCCTGGTTTCAGAAGTTTCTGTTGCTGGTCTCTTCTCCCTGCTTCCAGGCAGTACATCAGCAGGAGCATGTAGTGGAGGAAGGTGTCTACTTCCTAGTATCCAGGAAGCACAGAGAAAGTCAGAAAGGGACCAGGGTCCCCACACACCTTCAAAGAAATACCCCCAGTGACCTAAAGACCTCCTACTAGGCCCCACATCCTAAAGATTCTACCATCTCCCAAAAGCACAACAAGCTGGTGAGCAAGCCATTAGCACATGGAACTCTGGGGAACATTTAAGACCCAAACTATAGTAAACTCCTACCTTATAGAATTTATGCAAGGATTAAATAAGATACCGAGGGTACATACCTCAGGCTGGTTGATAGAACTCTCAGTACTTGATCATCATTGTTGTATCTTCTTCATTTTCTTCATCCTTATAGATTGTAGTGAGCAAATACATTCTCCAAAGAGATAAAATGAAGATTCACTTACTTTCTCATTTAAAATACTATTTACCTTGGGCTGGGGATGTGGCTCAAGTGGTAGCACACTCGCCTGGCTTGCGCGGGGCGCTAGGTTCGATCCTCAGCACCACATACAAATAAAATAAAGATGTTGTGTCCACTGAAAACTAAAAAATAAATATTTAGGAATTCTCTCTCTCTCTAAAAAAAAAATACTATTTACCTTATGTGAAACACTTCCATTATCCTATTTCACCTTAAACATCCCTGTTATTTATTTAAGAAAAAGTTAGACTCCATGTTTACATTTTTAAGCTCATGTCAAGATGTGTGGTTTGCAAGGAAAATGAGACAGCAATAAATTAAATTTGGGAAATGCTAAAGGAAAAATAAAGAGTCAAGGCTGGAGATATAGCTCAGGTGTAGTAGACTTGCCTAGCATACTCACAAGACCCTTGATTTGATCCCTAGTAACATAGGGGGGTGGAGAAGGAAAAAAGTTTATCTAATTTAGGATTATGATGAGCATGAAAAATATCCAACAGGATACTGAGCGTGACATATTCCTGAAGTAGCTGGGCCGTGGATATTTCTTATAAAGGATACTTGTGTTCTAAGTTTTGGAAACACTACATTAAATTACAAGCTCTTTGAGGACAAGGATCTTGTCTTGTTTATCTTTGTGTTTCTGCCACTTAGCTCAGTACCTGGCATATAGTAACATTTATGGACTTGATAAAAATGATGAGGGAGCAAAGGATCTGTCTTCAACCCTAGTTCCTATCATTATTTCAACTTTGGGGGGAGACCATGATTTCTGGAGTCAGGCTTGGCCTTAACTTCCTGGTCTACCATTTGAAAAGTATCCCAGGTTAAAAATGCTACTTTCTGGTTTCTTTGAGACAACAGAAATGCAAAGGACAGAATTGACTAATGTGTTACGGATACAATTGTTAAGGTATGGGTGTTCATGATCTTTACCATTTCCCTAGTTTCTATCCATGAAGAATCTGTGCCTCCTGGGTAAATTTTGAGGTCCTCTCAAAACAGTAGGTCCTCTCACTAAATAAATTGAGAGACTGCGCTAATGTATATAATGAATTGAGAGATGGAAAGAAGAAGCAAGACAGGCTGCCAGATTGAGTGTAAGAGCATTAGGGTGAAGACCAGGAGGGAGAGTGCTTGTAAGTCCACTGCCAGCCACATAAAGAGCATTCAGAAAGGCAGCAGTAAGAAGGGGGTGATCCCATGATGTTTTCTTTGCATGAAGAATGAACCCCTCACTTTTACATCCTTTCACGCAGTGAAGAATGGGAAGTGCTGCCTGAATTGTAGATTGTGTATCTCGCTGTGACATGGGATCATGGCTAGATCATATGGATCTCCAGGAAATTTTAGTGAAAACATTTTGGATTAATTTGTTTCCCACTATTCCCACTCTCCAGCCAAGATTGCAGACTCCAAAATGAATTTAGATGAAATTTGTCTTTCTCTTTTAAACACCGGTGTTCACTTTTATTAGAAATGACACTTGGTCTAGGCTTTGAACATCTCTGAGTCTGTGGCAAATTCCTTTTTGAGATGGTGGCCAGTATCCTGGTGCTCATACTCCCTCAACTTCCTTGTGCTTATGTAGCAGGGGAAAAAAAAAATGCTTGAGGTTTCCTCTTGATTTTCAAGGTACCATGGTTGTAGGCGGTATAGCTTTTAGTGCTGACCCTTGCTTGATGAGAGGTCACTGCTGCTGGCTCTGACCACATGTTTAGAAGCCTTCTGGCTTCAGTTTTCTAGGAACTTCTATCCCCAGTGCCAGTCTTTTGTCTTTGAGCTTCAACTCTTGCAGCTCCTCTTTTTGCCTTACGATGTCTACTCATCTAACCACTGAGAGAAGTTAACTTCTGCTACTCTGAGACCAGTGCCATTGAGGCAACTGTCTGTCAGCTTGCCTAGTTTATTCAATGTGAATGTTTTCATCCCCAAATCCTGGCCTTCTTGCTAAATTGGCAATGTGGCCTATTACCTCTCTTCATACTTTTTTTGGTTTCAAGTTAAGTCTATGACCATGATCTCATGTTGGCTTCTTCTTATTATTTTCATCAATACCCCCTTCCTCTCTCCTTTTTATCAGTGACCAACAGAATGAGTCAAAACATGCATTTGTTATTTCCAAAGAATTGTGTTTAACAGACTACAATTTAGACATACAGTTACGGAAGGGTAGGGGTAAAATTTTTTCCATGCTCTTTCTTGGACATCTCCCTTTGCCACCCCAAATTACATTATCACTGCTTAATAGTGATGAAAATTAAAAGAGCTTTTCCCCAGAAGCCCACCGTTCCATCACAACACAATCTGTCCACCTGCCTACCCGCCCATTCACCCACAACTGAGGAAACCCTGTTTCATGATGAAATTGACCCTCTGAGCTCTGTTTCTGAAAGTCATCCTGGGAGTTTCCTGCATCCTTGACTGGACTGTTATAGAACCATTTTGGCAGATGCATTTACAGTGTACTCTGTGTGTATGCGTGTGCGTGTGTGTGTGTGTGTGTGTGCATGTGTGTGTGCATTTTCCTACCCATGCAGGACAGGTTCACCCCATGGAATTGATAGCATGCCTCATCGATTCCATGCCTCTTAGAAGTGGTGGGAATGACAGTTGAGGGAGCACAGCATAATGAAAAGTGCACTGGACTGTATGTCAGGAGATAGGCTTTCTGGTCCCCCTTGTACCACTAATTTGCTGTGTGACCTTGGGCAACTTACTTAACCTCTCTAGAGCTCAGTTCTTTCACCTGTAAAATGGAGTTAATAGTACCTGTCCTTTATTATTCAAAGGGCTACCGGGACAAGAAAATGAGATCATGGGTAGATGGGCAGTTTGAAATTATAAACATGGCTTTGTACAGATACATTTTAGGGTGCCTACCTGCAGGGATATCTTTATCTGAAGTATAAGGCAGTGTTAGGAGGAGCAGCTAATATGGAACAGGCTTCATTTCAAATTAAGATCTATCCTGGACATGAGAGCTAGCAGCCAAATAATACAAGAATTGTTATTTGTTAAAAGCTGAGCAATGTGCATATACTGTTTCACTCACACACAGGTTATGATCACATGCCAGTCCTACACTAGCAAAAAATTATTAAAGAACAGCCCACCTGGCATGTTGGTGGTTAAACACATGGACTTTGAACTGTTCAGATCTGATTTTGATTCCTGGTTTTGGCACTTACTATCTGTGTATTCCAGTATGAGCCTTCATTTGTCCTCTACAAAATAGTACCTACCTTCTCAGGGTAGAAGTAATACTTCCAATTGCTTCACAACCTGCTTGGTACACAATAATTTAGAAGGCTAGTTATTAGTATAAAACAGTAGCTGTGGGGTCTGGGAGGTTGAGTGTTTTCTTGTGCTTTTCTATACTTCCAAATGCTCAATAATGACAATTTATAGTCATATTTAAAGAAAAAGAATTTTTAAATTATATTTTATATTGAGGTGCTGTGATAGAACTCGGGGCCTCATACATGCCAGGCAAGTGTTCTAACACTGAGCTTATACCTCAGTCCACAAAATCATTATTTTAAATGAGTGTAACCCTGAACAAAAAAGAATTAAGGTAAAAGAGTTATTATGAATGAACATGTGATTCTGCCATGACTGTTAGGCTTTCTCATCTACCCTGCACCTTACACATGCTCTCTCATGTAGCTTCCTCAACAAGCCTTTGTAGTCAGTACCACCTTATCTTCCCATTTTACAGATCTGGTGGCTGAGGGGAACAAAGGAATATACAGAGTTAGTTCATGAAGTGGTAGATCTCAGATTTGCCAGAGAGAATTGCATTCGGTTGCAATGAACAGAAACCCAGTTAGAGTGGTATAGTATCATAGTAGTGAGGGTTCTCCAGAAGAACAGAACCAACAGGGAATAGGGTGGCATGAGAAAGTTTAAGGAATTGACTTACATGGTTACAGAAGCTAGCAAGTCCAGAACCTGCAGGGTAGGCCAGCAGGCTGGAGACCCAGACTGGAAGAGCTGATGTTGCAGTCTGCTGGAAAAATTCCCTTTCCCTTGGGAGAAGACAGTCTTTTTTTTTTTTTTTAAGTTGTTGATAGACCTTTATTTTACTTATTTATATGCGGTGCTGAGAACTGAACCCAGTGCCTCATACGTGTCAGGCAAGTGCACTATCACTGAACCCCAGCCCCAGCCCCAGCCCCGAAGCCAGTCTTTTTTATTAAGGCCCTTGACTGACTGAATAAGGCCCCACTAACATTGTGGAGGGTAATTCGTTTTACCAGTCTCCTGATTTAATGGTTGTTATGGTTTGACTCTGAGGTGTCTCTCAAAAGTTCCTTAATGCAGGAATATTAATGCAAGAATATTCAGAGGTGAAATTAATGCAGGAATATTCAGAGGTGAAATATTAGATTATGTGAATGTAACCTAATCAATCCATCCTAGTTTGAGTGGACTGACTGGGTGGTAACTGTAGGCAGGTGGGGCTTGGCTGGAGCAGTTGTCACTGGGGGTGTGCCATGGAAGGTTTCATCTTCCCTGAAGTCCCTTCTCCTTCCTCTCTCTGCTTCCTGGGAATAGCACTTTTTACCACACCCTTCTGCCATGATGTTCTGCCTCACTTTGGGCCCAGAGCAATCGAGTCAGTCCACTGTGGACTAAACCTCTGAAATCATGAGCCAAAGTAAACTTTTCCTTTTCTAAATTGTTCTTATAAGTTATTTTGGTCATAGTAGTGAAAAGCTGACTAACAGTATGGTTAGTCTAATTTTTACAAAATATTCTCACGCCAGTACTTAGACATGTTCGACCCACTATCTGGATACCATGATTTAGCTAATTTGACTCATACAATTAACTGTCACAACTCACTAGGCCAATGCGTTTATTTTTCCCAAAGTGTCTTAACAAGTTCAGAATACCCTAGAACCAGCCCCTTCCATCCTTTTGTTCAGTTATGCTTTGTTGTGGAACATATGTCCTCATGGTTACAGAGGGACTGCTCCATCCTTGGGCATCCCAGGCAAATCCCAGGCAGGAGAAAGAGGGCAGGACAATGTGAAATGGCAAATGTTAACAATAATTACGTTTTCTGCGTCTTTCCTGCTCACAGACTTTCTTAGAAGCCCCACTTAGCAATTTCTTGCTGAACTTATTGATCAGTTAGTATTGTTTTGATTACTCCCAGTTGAAAAGGAGTCTGGGAAACATTCCCCCCCCAGCCTACTTCAAAAAATGAATATTAAAAAATCAGGGCAAGAAGAAGAGAATAATCGAGTGGTCAAGTAATGGTTTGAGGCCACATCATTTATTCTTCATATCACACCAAATTGCTCACCATATACACGTAGAGGGGTGGACCTTCCTTTTGTAACAATCACTGGGTTCTTTTTTGGATATGTGACTCCAGGATCAATATTAAGTTACCTTTGATTTTATGGGAACCTGTAGAAAGGTAAGGGGAAATTTGCTGGACATTGCTTTTTTTTTTTTTTCTTCCTCCCCATAGCCCAAGTAGAGAAACTTCTCTTTCTTCATTTTGTGAAGAGGGTGTAGCCAAAAGGAAAATAAGGGTGAGAAGTGAGTAGACAGTGCTGGCATTAGCCAATGTTTGTCTGCTGACATATGTGTGAAAGGAGTTTTCAAAACTTGTTTGCATTATTTTATGTGTTCTAGCCATAAGGCATGAAGCAGCCTACTTCACCATCACTGTCAAATTCAAGTGTTTAACTGAAGTCCAGAGAGAGACATCGTAGCACTGGAGTTGTGTAGTGCCTAGGAGCGAAAGAATATTGGAAGAAAATAATATCCAGAGTATTGGAAAATCTATGCTTATAATTGCTTGATTATTTTTTTAAAAAAGATCATTGAAAAGGTCTCCTATATATTTACAAGTAAATATTTCAAAAGCCATTTAGTAAAAAAATCATTTGGGAATAAAATAAGAACCATGTGGTACTGAAATATAACCAGAGTAGTGCCTGTATTTAAGTTTTGCTCAGGAAGAACAAGGCAAAGAAAGAAAATAATTAAAAAAAATATTTACTTTTTAGTTGTCCATGGACACAATACTTTCATTTTATATATTTATTTTTATGTGGTGCTGACGATGGAAACCAGGGCCTTGCACGTGCTTTTGCTGAGCCACAACTCCAGCCCTGAAAATAATTTTTTGTCTGTCTCTTCATTCATGAATGTTCATAGGCACATTCACAGCACCAGAATCTGTCCTTCTCTGTTTTCTTGTATTCATTTTATATTCCTTTCTCAATTTCACTATGAAACCACTTTATTGCATAATTTCCATGTAGCTCTTTTGGCATTTTTGCAATTCTAATTCTTGCTAGTCATTGCATTACAAAAGAATGGAGGGAAGGTGGATTTGCAAGCAGGACATTTTAAATTTTAACGTCAGGGGTCATTAGTCCCTCCCACTCCCAGGAGTTGGCCTTTTATGTACCAGGAATGATTTACAAGAAAGCTTTGTAAAGTAGGGTTAGAGATTTATTTTTCACATACTCAGAGCCCAAAAGGCTATATGAGAAAGAATCTAACATAAAGATCATTTCCATATATTTGAATGTTTTTGTGTTAGTTGTATCACTCCTGTCTGTTAGGGACAGTGGGGACAACCACATCGCCTCAGGCACTTTGCTTTCAAGCACAGGGATGCCATGCATGTTCTTCCCACAGAGGACTGAAGGAACACTTTCTGAGGTAGCTAGACGAGCACACTGCCTGAAGCAACACGTGGGTTTCCCCTTCTCATCACTTCAAGTCCCACATTTTCTTCATTTTTCTTTGTTCTTTTCAGATACACATGACAGTAGAATGTATTTTGTCACATTATACAGTCATGGAGTCTAACTTCCCATTATTGTGGTTGACATGATGTGGAGTTCCACTGGTCGTGTATTCATATAGGAACACAGGAAAGTTATGTCTTATCCATTGTCCTGTCTTTCCCATTCCCATCTCCCTCCCTTTCCCCCATTTTCTGCTGTCCAACCCAATGAACCTCTATCTCACCTCCATTTGTGAATCAGCATCTGCATATCAGAAAGAACATTCCAGCTTTTAGTTTTTTGGGATTGGCTTATTTCATTTAGCAGGATAGCCTCCAGTTCTATCCATTTACCAGCAAATGCCATAATTTCATTCTTCTTTGTGGCTGAATAATAGATTCTAAGATGGTTCCATAGCTTTGCTATTGTGAATTGAGCTGTTATGAACATTGATGTGGCTGTGTCACTATAGTAGTTTTCTATGCTTTTCTTACATGAATATCTGATTTTTCCCTTTACCTTAGATTAATATTTTAACATTTCTTGCTATTAATTCCTCCTAACTAAAAAAAAACACACTTGCTCAAAGTCAGTTTAGACCCAATACACTGCCCAACAATCCTACTACATCCCACTTGCCCTCCATCATGATTTCCCTCTCTTTCTCTCCTCAGACCTCCAATAGCTCCTCTTTGCTTCTCACCCTATGTAGATGACCTTTGCTTTGTGCTTTATTGAGAAATGATCAGGTGGGAGGAACCTCCCAAACTTTCACTCCAGCCTATCTGTAGCTAGACTTTGTTCCTCAACCACCTATGGCTCCCTGGCCTCAGGCCCTCTTGCTTACTAAAAGGCATGAGCTCCTATACCAGATGGGATCCTCTCCCTACTAGATAATGCCTGGCACAAATGAAGATGCTGTAATATCGTTAAACTTAGAAGATGTAAAGAAAGGATGAAAGAAATAGAGTGAGTTAAAGAAAGAAAAAACTTGCTTAATTCTGCCCAACTACCACACTTTTTCTGTTCCCCATTTATGACCGTGAACCTCAGAAGAATCGTCTATACACATTCTCTCCATCAGACTTTCTTTTTTTCCCCCTTTTTTTTATTGGTTGTTCACAACATTACAAAGCTCTTGACATATCATATTTCATACATTAGATTGAAGTGGGTTATGAACTCCCAATTTTACCCCAAATGCAGATTGCAGAATCACGTCGGTTACACATCCACAATTTTACATAATGCCCTATTAGTAATTGTTGTATTCTGCTACCTTCCCTATCCCCTACTATCCCCCCTCCCCTTCCCTCACATCTTCTCTCTCTACCCCATCTACTGTAATTCATTTCTCTCCTTGTTTATTTTCCCATTCCCCTCACAACCTCTTATATGTAATGTTGTATAGCAATGAGGGTCTCCCTTCATTTCCATGCAATTTCCCTTTTCTCTCTCTTTCCCTCCCATCTCATGTCTCTGTTTAAAGTTAATCTTTTCTTCCTGCTCTTCCTCCCTACTCTGTTCATAGTTGCTCTCATTATATCAAAGAAGACATTTGGCATTTGTTTTTTAGGGATTGGCTAGCTTCACTGAGCATAATCTGCTCTAGTGCCGTCCATTTCCCTGCAAATTCTATGATTTTGTCATTTTTTATTCCTGCATAGTACTCCATTGTGTATAGATGCCACATTTTTTTTATCCATTCATCTACTGAGGGGCATCTGGGTTGGTTCCACAGTCTAGCAATTGTGAATTGTGCTGCTATGAACATCGATGTGGCAGTATCCCTGTAGCATGCTCTTTTAAGGTCTTCAGGGAATAGTCTGAGAAGGGCAATAGCAGGATCAAATGGTGGTTCCATTCCCAGCTTTCCCAGGAATCTCCAAATTGCTTTCCAAATTGGCTGCACCAATTTGCAGTCCCACCAGCAATGTACAAGTGTACCCTTTTCTCCACATCCTCGCCAGCACTTGTTGTTGTTTGACTTCATAGTGGCTGCCAATCTTACTGGAGTGAAATGGTACCTTAGGGTGGTTTTGATTTGCATTTCTCTGACTGCTAGAGATGGTGAGCATTTTTTCATGTACTTGTTGATTGATTCTATATCCTCCTCTGAGAAGTGTCTGTTCAGGTCCTTGGCCCATTTGTTGATTGGGTTATTTGTTATCTTATTGTCTAATTTTTTGAGTTCTTTATATACTCTGGATATCTGAAGTGTGAAGAGTAAAAATTTGTTCCCAGGATGTAGGCTCCCTATTTACCTCTCTTATTGTTTCTCTTGCTGAGAAAAAAATTTTTAGTTTAAGTAAGTCCCATTTGTTGATTCTTGTTATTAACTCTTGTGCTATGGGTGTCCTATTAAGGAATTTGGAGCCCGACCCCACAATATGTAGATCGGAGCCAACTTTTTCTTCTATCAGATGCAGAGTCTCTGATTTGATATCAAGCTCCTTGATCCATTTTGAGTTAACTTTTGTGCATGGCGAGAGAAAGGGATTCAGTTTCATTTTGTTGCATATGGATTTCCAGTTTTCCCAACACCATTTGTTGAAGATGCTATCCTTCCTCCATTGCATGCTTTTAGCCCCTTTATCAAATATAAGATAGTTGTAACTTTGTGGATTAGTCTCTGTGTCCTCTATTCTATACCATTGGTCCACCCGCCTGTTTTGGTACCAGTACCATGCTGTTTTTGTCACTATTGCTCTGTAATATAGTTTGAAATCTTGTATCGCTATACCGCCTGATTCACACTTTCTGCTTAGAATTGCTTTTGCTATTCTGGGTCTTTTATTTTTCCATATGAATTTCATGATTGCTTTATCTATTTCTACAAGAAATGCCATTGGGATTTTGATTGGCATTGCATTAAACCTATAGAGAACTTTTGGTAATATCGCCATTTTGATGATGTTAGTTCTGCCTATCCATGAACATGGTATATTTTTCCATCTTTTAAGATCTTCTTCTACTTCTCTCTTTAGGGTTCTGTAGTTTTCATTGTATAAATCTTTCACCTCTTTTGTTAGGTTGATTCCCAAGTATTTTATTTTTTTTGAGGATAGTGTGAATGGAGTGTTTTTCCTCATTTCCGTTTCAGAAGTTTTGTCGCTGATATACAGAAATGCCTTTGATTTATGCGTGTTGATTTTATATCCTGCCACTTTGCTGAATTCATTTATTAGTTCTAGTAATTTCTTTGTAGATCCTTTTGGGTCTTCTAGGTATAGAATCATGTCGTCTGCAAATAGTGATAATTTAAGTTCTTCTTTTCCTATTTTTATGCCTTTAATTTCTTTTGTCTGTCTAATTGCTCTGGCTAGTATTTCAAGGACTAAATTAAATAGAAGTGGTGAGAGAGGGCATCCCTGTCTTGTTCCATCCATCAGACTTTCTTAATGCTTCTCAGAATGCTCTTGTCGTGTCACCAGTGTTCCCTTCCTTGACGAATCTGCTGTCCTACTGAGTTCTATTTTCATTGGATCTATCATACATGGCATGTCCATCACTTTCTTTTGGACATATTTTGTTTCAATGGACTTTGGGGACACCACATCACAGTCCCTTGTATTCCCTCTTATTATACTGACCATTCCTTTTCACTTTCCTTTGCTCACCTGCCAACCTATAGTACTAAAGGCTCTATCCTTAGAACTTGTCTCCTCCTTGTGTTTCCTCCCTCCTCAGATGATCTCCTTCAGTCTCATGGCTGTATCCTGATGTATCCCAAATCTCCATCTGCTGTTCAGAATTTTAGTATATATCCCATGCCTATTCATCTCCTCTTGGATATCAAAGAGGCATATCAAATATAAATGCTACCATTCTGGTCCAAGTTACCAACACCTCTGCTCTAGCCTATTTCTAAGTGTGTTCTCTGTTTCTTTCCTTGCCACCTTATTTGAATCACTGTGTTAATCAACTTTCTGTTACTAAAACAAAATACCTGAGATAATAAACTTATAAAGAGAAAAGGTTTATTTTGGCTTACAGAAACAGAAGTTCTCATCTATGGTTGGTGGTGCTATGGCTATGGGGCCTATGGTAAGGCAGCATATTATGGTGGAAAGCACATAGTAGAGCAAAGCTGCTCATCTTGGGCCAGGAAAAGTATGTGTATGTGGTGAGGAGACCAGCATCCCACAATCCCTTTTGAGAGTGCACCTCTGATGACCTCTCACTAGTCTTTGTTTCTTAAGGGTTCCACTACCACATGCTGGGGGCTAAGCTTTTAAAACATGGTCTGAAGGGGACATTTAAGATCCAAACTGTAGCAAACACAGCAGCTAGAATGATCCTCTTAAAACTAAAATCGTCTGTATCACTGCTTTCCTTGCAGTTCTGTGAGGGCTGTTGGTCTTGTCTGCCCGACTCCCTGACTGAATTAGCTGTCATCCTCCCCTGCCCTAGTCTTTTATTGTTACTCTAAAGTGCCCAGTGACTCCTGCCTCAGTGTCTTATAATTTCACCTCCCTGAAAACGCTTCTCTGGGTGTCCTCATTGCTTGCTTTGTCTTTTCTTATAGGTCTCTGCTCAAAGACCACTTTTTAAGAAAAAAGCCTTGTCTTTCTTTCTTTTATAAATCTTCAATCCTGCTTCTAATCTCCCGTTTTGTATCCCCTTATCAGTACTGATAAGCATCTGAGATACTGTTGACTTGTTTATTTTCTACTACAGGAACTAGGCACTGAGTGAATATTGATTGAATAAGAAAGATTGAGAATTAGGAATCTAAATATCTAAGCAACAAATCTTAGTAATTGATCTGGAATCATACTGTGGTAACCATGAATTCTTATTTTGTTTTCTGAATCCTCATACCCACAATTTCAGCATTTTCTCTCTTGGTTCAATTTATGGTGTTTGTTGGTTCTCCCTGAAAGATAAGGAGTGTATGATTTCTTGCTAACCTTTTGGGTTTATGACTCTCACATCATTAATATGAAGCATCTGCAAAACTGAATATTAGTTAAGGATCAGAGTAACTGAACTTTTCAATATTAAATCTTGATCTCTCCTCCATCAGTAAGGGGCCCACAGGAAACAGATGGCATACACAAATTGGGTGATTTGACTAGAGTTTAATAAAGGCATCATTTTCAAGCCACAAGGCAGAGTATACTACCCTGAGGCTAAAAGCAGTCTTCTCTCCTGTTATGCAAGGCCTGAAGGGGAAGGAAGGAGATAGGAGATTTTAAAAGGGGGAAGAAGAGGGGAAGGAAGTTCTTTGAACCCTTGGGAAAAGCTGATGCGAGGCCACCTGACAAGACTGGTATTCTGGGGTTGAGGGCTTCACCCTGTGGGTGATAAATCCCAAGGGTCCAGGGCGGAGAGCTGAGGGATGATGATATATCCCACTTCTCTCTGACCTCTTTTCTTCTGATCTCTGGCTGGGTTTTCCCACTGTGTGAACCAGAGGCAGAGGACCCCTGAGCTCTCATCTGTGTAAGCCAGTCTGTGAGGTAGAGCCCAGGACCAGAAAGGGTGGGGGTCCATCTGTAGTGTGAATGGCAGGATCCAGTCATCTCCCCACCCACACTCAACTGCTCTCATCCCTTTTTCCCATTATAGCCAATATAAAACCATTAATCCATTCTTGTTGATCCCCCTGTTCAATTCCAGATCACCCAACAGCTTTCCACTGCACATGGGGTAAAATCCAAACCCTCTCTGGGGTGTTCAAGACCCATGGTGCTCTGCCCAGTTCCCTGCTGCCTCTGAGCAGCTTACACTACACACCCTGCTCTGGCTCGCTGTGCCCACTCTCAGGGCCGGTCACCTCCCAGAGTGGCAAAGCTCCTGTCCTCACTGGCCCTTTTAGCTGAACACCCATCCTAAAAATTTCACACGGCCAAGTGCTTCTCCTGACTGAAATCTAAACATCGCCACGTCAAAAAGGTCTGGAGAGGCCTGCCCTGTCCTCCTGGGTAAAGGCAGTCCTCCCTTTATTCTGTATCAGGCCGTGGTTGTCTCGTGGCATTCTTCACCCCTCCTTCCCTTCCTCTTTGGGTTTTTCCTCTGGTTGTAAGCAAAGCAAAGTAAGTTTCTTCCAGTCATGGTCCTCTGTTAACCTCAAAGTCCAGAATAATTTCTGGCCCAGATAATTTTGCAATAAATATTTGATGACTGAGGACACAAAAATCCTTTTCAACAAAAACATCTTCCCTCTTTAGCAATAATTTTTTAAAAAAATCTTATCTCTAAGGTCATCTTTAATATGGTTGAACATTTCTCTAGTATTTGAGGGATCTCAAATCTATTAATACGTGCCTAATATATATTTAAATAAAATATAATATTAATAGCAGGGATGATTTTCTATATCTCTGGCAGATTGGTTTCTGTGGTTGACCCTTTATGTTTATGTCTTAACAAAAATTAAGCTTAGAAATGAGCAATATCCTATCTCCTGTCCATAGTCTCACAGTACAGCTAATTACATGCAGCTGACTTTGCAGGTGACTTATTGGAAGGTGGCTGTGTGTAGAGAGTAGGATTGAGCTTTAGAGCCAGAAAGACTTGGCCAAACTCCAGGTAAGCCACTAACTGGCTGGGTAAGACTGTGGACCAGCTACTCAGCCTTTCTGACCCACAGTTTTCTCCCCTGTAAAAACAAGGATAATGTTGCCTCATTCCAAGAGTTGGGCTACAGTCACAGGAAGTAACTGTTCTTTTCTCTGTATCCTCCCCATTTCCTCCCAAGACTGCTGCTTCACTAATACCCTGTCCCCAGCCCATTTTTTATTAGCTTTTGCATCTCATGTCCATATTCTAGTTATTGAGAATCTTGCTAGAAGGCTTTCCTGTCCGTACTTCCTGTTATTAAGTTGAATTCTGTCTCTGGTGGAAGCAGCCTGGAGCTTGAATGTGTCCATGACAAATTACAGACCCATCAGGATTTTCAGTTGGCATCGTATTTGCCAGAAAAAAATGTAGACAGTACTTTTGTGCAGGGAAGCACTTTGTTAGTACTCTGAGCCTCTAAGGGACAATTTGAGTTAGAAAAAAAGAGGCACTGAAACCTTGTACAGTACTCACCCCATTAAACAAGGAAAACCAAATAAGTTTGTATGACAACAGGTATGGGTATGCTCTGATAAAAGAAGCCTAAGCCCCAGGGTGCTGTCTTCACACTATAGAGAGACAAGTTCAAGTTTTATCTTTTCTTTATTTCTTTTCAGTTAACTTTAACTAATATGTTTGGAATGCATCTCTATGCCAGGCACTTTTCTTTACTTGTTTAGATGAGTTTAGAACTATGAAGATTACTAAGTAGAAACATCTAGGAGCAGGTGCTTCTACTGAGATCTTACCAGATAATAGATACTTTGCCTGACAGTTTGGAAATTTATTGGTGCGATATGTTGAATCTAGATATAATAAATTTCTAATGCATGAATTTGTTCTCTGGAACCCAGTTTCTTCAAAGATCTAAATCAGTTCCATCCAAACCTATATACTTAAGCATTCTTGATAGTAACAGAATAAAGTAAAGATCCAGTCCCTGCCCTGTTGGTCTTTAGAGTCTGGCTCAGGGTTTCTTATTTAACCAGTGTCCGTCCCTCTTCTAAATATAAACATTGAATGACCTCCTTATGTATTATTAAATTTTGAAATAAGCTAAAACTGAAAACAACCAGTTAAAGCCATGCTCTATTTTTAAGTTACATTTAGCCTATACATTTATTTATGTTTCCCTGAAATATACTGATCTAATTGGTGGTGTGAGACTGCACACTTTTTACAAGTATGTCCTATACTATGCTTCACATGCTCAGTAGGGACCAGAGATTGCACATTTGTGGCTCTGAGGGTTCAGTGCAGAACACAGAAATTTGGTTGTCTTTCTCATCTTAATCGAGCCAACATTTAAAATGGAGATATTTTTATGCAATGAAGATTTTTGGCTTCTCTTCAGTTACTGGGATATCTGGAAGCCTCAGGACAGCAGTGGGATGGGACTGACTGAATGCTGCCCCCTGTAGGGGGACAAGTTCTCTTTTGTGGCCTTGTCCTGTCACTCATGCGGCAATTGAGTATTTCAACTGGGAATTGGCTGCATCATGCAAATAACCTTCTTGGCTCTTAGAAAACACTTGAGTTTGAGAGCCCTAGTAGAATCCAGAGAGAGGAGATTGAAGGATTTTCAGAGTGTAGACCAAATGAACCTTGAGATATTGGTAGGATTTATGTAGTTGAAGAAGTGCTGAGAGGAGGTCATTACAGGCAGGAGAATAACTTTGATCCTGAATTCTACCAGGTTTTTATTTAATAATATTTAAATTACTTAAGGAGGCAGATGATTTGCTTCTTTCTTAAAAAGGAAAATAGATTTAAGGTTAAGACTCTTTCTTACTTCCTTGCAACCTTGCAATCTGATATACTTTCTGGAGAGGAAGGAGACTAGGTTGAAGTAAGAGCTGGTATGAGCTAGGAATTGGGTGTAACCAAGATTCCAGCCGTGGGGGACTGTTAAACTTAGGAAATATGTCAATTAAAATTGTACATCATTGTGTGTAGAAGGTGTAAGTGTTTGGAACAACTCTGCCACTGCAGCAGAGATTCAGAGTTGACAAAGAATAAAAGGCTGACCGCCCCCCCCCCCAAAAAAGTCGTACATCTCCTAAAGGTAGGAATTACTTCTCTTCATAATAGAGGAGCTTCTGCTTTCAAAGGCAACTGGACAAGTAAAAAAGAGTAAGTGATGGTGAATTTGACCAAGATATCTCCAAGGGTAGGCCTTTTGTCCCCAAAGTTCCCTTTAACCACCAAAGACACTCATTGTCCTGCAGGATTTTCCAAACCAGCCTCTACTTATTCATACGATCACCCCCTGTGAACATCGTACTTGAGATGATGTCTCCCCAAAACCACTCTCAGGATAAAATTGCATCTGTAAGCAGTAGCACCTGTGTATGGAAAGAGTTTTGTTTTTATTTTTCAAGTTAACTAGTCTTCAATTATCAGGCAGGCTGAGGCTGAGGAAGGGTACAGTTAGGGTATCTGGCTGTGGTTCCAGATTGTTGGGGAAAGTTAAATGAAGAAGTTTTGAAGTTTCCCCGGAGAGACCAGATCCCTTGTATAGTTTGATGTTTCCTTGGTCTTCAGAAGGGCCCACGATGAGGATTTATTTGTGTTAAATTGAAAACAGATCTCCTTCTAAAGGAAAGGCCCTTTTATTGATCCTGACCTTTTCCTTTTGCTGGTAAAGGCTTGTTGAGTTGCCTTTTAAACAACCAGAAATCACTGTGTTTCTTTTTCTTGTAATCTTTTATTTATCCCATCCAGAGGCCTTACCTGATTAAAAATAAATTTCCTATGGAAATCATAAAACATCCCTGCTCAGCCAAGGGTTTAGAATCTACCCCTTACCCCATCCCATTTGTGGTCCTGTGGGGGGAAGGTTCACACCTGCTTGTCCCTGGCCACCTTCTTTCCTTTGCCTTTCTTCCATCTTTCCATCTGCGTCCTGTGAATTCCCCCACAGAGGTGCTTCAGACTACATTTCAGCTAGTGGTGTCTTGAGAAAACTTGAAGCACTGAGTTGGGATTATATTAGCTGGAACAATCAAGAAATTAATTTCCTTCAAGAGAAGAATGGCATGCCTGGCCTAACAGAATATCACTTAATGTAGTAGAACTCCCAAATGGAATTGGGAAGCTGATCCTCCCCTCACCTGGGGGATGTGAGATTATTGAATTCCGAATCCCTGTCCAAATCAACATCCAAACGCATGGGTCTGACTCTCGCCCTGCCTGCCATTTCTTTCCTTCTTTTTTTTTTTTTTTTTTTTTTTTTTTAATTCTTTTTTTTTTTTTTTTAATTATTTTATTGTTGGTTGTTCAAAACATTACATAGTTCTTATTATACCATATTTCACAGATTGATTCAAGTGGGTTATGAACTCCCATTTTTACCCCGTATACAGATTGTTCTGGACACGAGTGTTGCTGTCACCTGCCAGAGGCCTGTGCGTCTTTGGCCAGCTCCGAGTTGGGGAATAAAAGAATTAATGGCTCAGAACTGAATCCATAACTCCCTAACTCCATGGCTTCATTTTTTTAAATAGTTCATAAACTTCTTATTTTCCCTTTTGGCCTACCTAGATTTCCTCTGTGGTGAGGGAATGGTGTGCCAGCCTTTGGATCTGCCTCATAAAAACGCTTTAAAGGACAGTGGCCCATTGTGTGAACGCCTGTAACTCACCTTCATGGTCAACAACCATCCCAGAGTTTGTTCCTCAGTTTGTTCTAATATGAAGAACCCTGGGGTCAACAACACAACTGCTTCCAGATGGATTAAATTTTGCGTTTTTAAAGACGTAGGAGGTCAGTGCAGATCACTTCTCTTAGAGCTGTCAGAAGAATTATGACTGGGAACATGACACATGCCTAACCAGACATTTAGAGATCTCTGTTGTGAAATTTCTACAGTGACATAGTAGAGTTTGGATTTTTTTTCCACAATAACTAAATTAAGTGTTTGGCTTTGAAGATTAAAACTCACTTTGAGATGTTTTTTGTCATCTCTTGCCCTCTTCTGGGTGATGGAATTGGGAGATAAATCAGTCCTTGATTTCTTAGTTAAGTTTTGAAAAACATATTTCATAGGTTACATGTGCCTCACACAAAGCTTGTTAACAGCAATGGAATTTAAAACAGCGGTATTTGCTGTCAGGAGGGGAAAGTTCTAAAAGTGAAATTCATCCTGAGCTATGGGTTTGAGTAAAAGCAAAAATTAGTGATTGACAAGAGGTGAGAGTGGAAGTTCCACTTTTCACACTATCATTTCCTTTTCCGTCAGAGAGGCTGACAGCATCTTCAGACCTCAGTCTCCTGGTTTTCACCTTAGGCCCTTCCAGGCTCACAGAAGCCTATTTTTTTCTGTGCTTCCTGTGGAAAATGGAGTGGGTGATTGATTCTCTTCTTTCTAGGATTCTATATTTATTTATTGGGAAGTAAAAAATTAGTGAAAAATGAAAGCATGCTGTGTAATTTATTTCTGAAGTATACTTTTCCTTTTGAGACAACACATCCACTGCTCAGAGTGTTTTCTCCCACAAAATGAAAGGAGGGTTTGTTTGTTTGTTTTCTCTCTCCCTGAATATCACATGTGCCTTTGGAGTAAATTAAAGAATATAATGAGACCTGAAATTTGAACACTCTGGGTATTAAAATTTTTCAAATTTACTTCCAAATATCTCCCTATGCAATTTTTTTTTCTACAGGTAGGGTGGCAAATACCTACAATCTCAGCAATTCACAAGGCTAAAGCAGGAGGATCTCAAGTTTGAGGCTAGCCTCTACAACACAGTGAGGTCATAAACAACTAAGCAAGACCCTGTCTCAAAATAAAAAATAAAAATGGCTTGGAGTGTAGCTCAGTGGTAGAGTGCCCCAGGTTCAATCAGTACTAAGGAAGGAAGGAAGGGAGGGAGGGAGGAAGGGAAGGAGGGAGGGAGGGAGGGAAAATTTTATAGACATAAAATTTACATTATAGTTATAATATTCTACATGCAGTTTCATAACCCAGTTTTTTAAACTAGTATCATCTTTTACTGTTGATAAATATGCATGGCATGTACATCATCATTTTAAAAACCTCTTGGTATTTCATTTCATATGTTTACCACAATTGATTTAACCTTTTTCTTATTGGTGGATATGTATTATTTCTAGTTTTGTATTTTATAAAGAATAACAGAATAAGTATCCTTGTACATATGCCTTTACATATTATTTGACAAATTGTTTCCTTGAGATATATTCTAAAAATGAAATTGTTAAATAAAATATAACATTAAACATTTTAAGAAAGTTGCTTCCTTCCCTTCAGAGGGCTACTAATTTCTCTCCACCCCATATGCATATGAGAGTCTTAAGTTTCTTACTATTTCATCATCACTGAGTAGCATAAATACTTCACATCTCTTTCAATCCTAAAGATACCAAGAAATGATTTGTTGTAATTTTTGTTTGAATCTCTTTGATTAATAATGAGGTTAAACATTTTCTCACTATTGACATTTCTGTTTCTTTCTGGGGGAATTACCTGTTCATATTCATTGTTCTTCTTCCTCCTCCTCCTCCTCTTCCTCCTCCTCCTCTTCCTCCTCCTCCTCTTCCTCTTCCTCCTCTTCCTCCTCCTTGGATTGAACTCAGGAGTGCTTATACCACTAAGCCACATCCTAAGTCCTTTTTAATGTTTTATTTAGAGACAGGGTCTCACTGAGTTGCGTAGGGCCTTGCTAAATTGCTGAGACTGGCCTTCAACTCATGATCCTTCTGCCTTTCCCAACCTGCTGGGATTATAGGCATGTGCCACCATGCCTGGCTCATTGCTCCTTTTTCTGTTAGGCTTTTAGCCCCTTGAAGAGCAGTCCACATGTTCTGTGGCTTCAGCTCTCGCCTGTACGGAAGTGACTCCTAGGTTGAATTTCTTGCACTGGTCACTGTCTGGTTCTCTGGTCCCATATTTTCAACTGTCTCCTAGAGATTTTCCCTGCATTCTCTTATTTGGCACATATAAAGTTTTCCTCCTCGAACCAGTACCTTCTAGGTGCTTCCTCATCTAGTGTTGGTGTTGTCAAAAGTCTCTGTCATTTTGACATAGTACTTGCCATAGTTTGATCTTAAGTGGCTCTCAGGGGCCCATGTATTAAAGGCTTAATTGACAGTGTGGTGTCACTGGGAGGTGGTGATGGAACCCTCAGGAATGAGGGCCTAGTGGGGGATCTTCAGGTCATGGGGGTGTGTCCCTGAAGGGGATTGTGTAGCCTTGGTCTTTTCCTCTCTGTCTTTCATTCCTGGCCATGAGGTGAACAGGCTTCTTCACCACAGCCCAGCATGATGTGCTGCCTCACCACAGGCCCAACAGTAAACTGGCAACTGACCCTGGAATGACAATTCAACTGTGGGCCAAAATAAACCTTTGTCATCTCAAGTATTCTGTTACACGTGGAAAGCTAACTAACCTCACACTCCTAAGAGACCTTTAGTTTCTTTCCCTTACAGACCTACAGTAACTCAGTTCTTAAGGGATATTGGTGTTCTCTCTCACAGGATGGCTTTAATCCATCCTTTTCCACTCCATTCCCCCAAATCAGTGCCTTTAGAGTCAGTTGACTCCAGGCTCCTAGTTGACAATGTGGGGACCTGCTCAGGACCCGAGTTGGCATGAAAATTATTTATCTTCTAAGTGTTTGACACTTAGGATTCTAAAGGTACAGAAAGAAGCCTTCTCTAAGCTTCTCTTCTGACTAAAACCAGTTTGGAAAGGAAGGGTCCATAAATTTCTTGTGTAGGGTGGCATTTAGGGATACGGCTGCATCAATGATTATAGCGGCACAATTCACAATAGCTAGACTGTGGAACCAACCTAGATGCCCTTCAATAGATGAATGGATAAAAAAAATGTGGCATCTATACACAATGGAATATTATGCAGCACTAAGAAATGACAAAATCATAGAATTTGCAGGGAAATGGATGGCATTAGAGCAGATTATGCTAAGTGAAGCTAGCCAAGCCCTAAAAAACAAATGCCAAATGTCTGCTTTGATATAAAGAGAACAACTAAGAACAGAACAGGAAGGAAGAGCATGTGGAAAAGACTACAGTAAACAAAGACGAATGGGGGGAGAGAAACGGAGAGAGAAGGGAAGGCATATGGAAATGGTAGGAGACCTTCAAGGATACATAAAATTATAAGAGGCTATGAGGGGCAAGGGGGAGGGGAAAAAAAAGGGAGAGAATTGAACAACAGCAGGGGAGATAGAGAGGGAAGATGGGAGGGGAGGGGAGGGGAGGGGGGATAGTAGGGGTTAGGAAAGGTAGCAGAATACAACAGACACTAATATGGCATTATGTAAAAATGTGAATATGTAACAGATGTGATTCTGCAATCTATATTTGGGGTGAAAATGGGAGTTCAAAACACAATTTGAGTCTAATGTATGAAAGATGATATATCATGAGCTATGTAATGCTTTAAATAATCAATAAAAAATTAAAAAAAAAAAAAAGAAACCAATTGTTCCAACTTATAAAGGCCCTTTCTTCCCCGCCTTTCTCCTACTAACTCAGGCCTATAAGCCTCTAACTTTAACCATTTATCAAGCTACTTGTTTTGTAAGCACCCATATGCATATGAATAAAGTTTTTCCCCCTTAATTTGTCTTTTTTCAGTTTAATTTGCAAGGCCCAAATCCTGAACA
The DNA here is from genome assembly GCF_964194105.1 of Spermophilus citellus. Taxonomy (NCBI): domain Eukaryota; kingdom Metazoa; phylum Chordata; class Mammalia; order Rodentia; family Sciuridae; genus Spermophilus; species Spermophilus citellus. The sequence goes on along the minus strand of NC_138184.1, from coordinate 54,146,940 downwards.
TAAGAGGTGTATCATCCTTAAAGGAAAGGGGACATTAAAACCCCATGTTCCTGAATGCCCACTCTGTGTTCCCCAAAACCTAGCCAGTTAAGGAAACAATGAGAGCAAGCTGAGCTGGAAAGTCCAGATACATATTATCTTGAAGGACATTGGCTCTCTTTTATGAACACTGGGAATGAGGGTAAGTAGTATCATTTGCAGGAATTTCCTTTTTTGCAAGCTCTGGACAGTTGGTCCTTGGGATGCTGATCATAGGAGCATGCTAAGCGTGCTAATGCTGATGTTGTCACTGCTTCTGTGGTCCAACTTCTCTAGAACCCTTCTCTCAGTAGTGACTGGGGTGGAACAGAGTGCACCGTGGAAGAAATACGCGTCGCTCTTCCAGTGGGCCACCTCTGGACAAAATCAGTGAAGATGAGGGGACCCTGGTTAGCAAAGCACTGTGAGAGATGGAGGTGCTATCTCTTGGGCCTGTCACCATGGAATTCTTCTTGGAGCCATCACTGATCTCTTGTAAGCTTTCCCCACTTCACCCCATGTCTTGCAAGCTACTTCTAGGCACTTTATTTGGCCTCTCTGCAACCTACCCACTGTCCTGGCACAACTGGGCTGTGGATGTGACAAGAGGGTAGAGGAAAAAAATTTTCTTTACCAGTTGCTTCCTCATCTGCAAGTTTTCTGCTTATCCCCCAAGTCCATCAAGTGTCCCACTGTCTAGAAAGTCTTTCCGATTCTCATCTGTGATTATGTTTCCTCTATTCCAAAGCCTCTAATAGATCTTGGTTCCCATGGAAAGAAGCAAGTCCCTCAGCTTGGCACCCAAGCCGAACAGTCACAGCCATCATGTCCCTAGCTGCCTCAGTCTGGCTGGGCACAGAATCACGAGCCACTCAAGCAGGAACAAAACTTTATTTTTGAAAAAACCGCCAATACTCCGTACGCCGGCAAGCCAAAACCGGTCCACCCACCCTCGCCTCTACCGGAACCGGCCCCCCCCCCCACCTCTCCCGGAATTCCCTCCTACTATCCTTCCCCAACCAATGGGGAACAGCAGGAGTCCAATTTCCATATGAATGTAAATCTTAACATAATCATATCATCTCAATGGCTAGCTGGTGTCACCTTACAACCGAAAGTGCCCTGCATCATATTATTTGCTTGTGGCTCCTAGCACCTAGCATTACATTCCATCAACTGAACTTATTATTTCTTCTTCTTCTTCTTCCTCCTCCTCCTCCTCCTCCTCCTCCTCCTCCTCCTCCTCCTCCTCCTCCTCCTCCTCCTCCTCCTCCTCCTCCTCCTCCTCTTCTTCTTCTTCTTCTTCTTCTTCTTCTTCTTCTTCTTCTTCTTCTTCTTTTCATTTATAGAACATACATTTTCTGTTTTACCTTTGCACATTTGAACACGTTTTCACTCTTCCTGAGAGATCCACCTTCTCATTTCCAGTGTTTTGAAATCTTGGAATCATATGTCAAATTCTAACTTGACTGGTTATCAGTTATGGGACCTTGAAAAATCACTTAACCTCTCTGAACCTTGGATTCCTCATTTGTTAATGGAAGTAATATTGCCAGATTACAAGATTATTTATAAAGGCAACTAGCATAGTATATGTGTCATAAATACTCATTAAATTGTAGTTGCTGCTATCCACCCCAGCCAAAGGTAATATTTGCTTTGCTCTACCTATTTTTTTCACACATTAGGCATTTACTTTATATTTCCCTTTGCTACATTATATTTCAAAATGTTCTATTTTTACAAATCTACACTGAAAGTTTTTATTTTCTTTTTGGGTCGACCATCAAGAATTGTATTTCTTTATTCATTCAGTTCAATATTTATTAGATATTTTGTATCTCATAGTAGGATGGAGGCTGATAATATAAGAATGATAAAGATTCAGCCCCTGTCATTGAAAAGCTTGCATATTATCTAATTTTCATAGAATGCTAGCTGGACTACTTTTGAAAGCCCAGAGGAGGGGCGCCTGACTCCTACCGCATTGAGAATGGTAGGTACCCTGAGAAAGGAACACCCAATGGAGATCTGAAGTCAGGTGGGGATTAGACAGGCAGGAAGAGGAAGTTCTGCAGGATGAGGGAGGAAGTGCCTGGCGGGGAAGCAGAGCTTGGACTTTTCTGAATGGCAAGAATGAAATGACTGTGATCTTAGTTTTGGAGGAGAATTAGCAGGAGATAAAACTAGGAATGTAAGCCACTGAGAAATCACCAAGGGTTTCCCAATTCTTTTGTTATGCTTGGATTTGGGACCCCTGAAAGACCACCAGTGACCAAGATCGATGTAAGCAGCAAAGAGGTGTTTATTGCAGCTAGCTCGGTCTTCCGCGCCCACAGAGCAGCTGGTGACGCTGAGAGGCCCCAAGCCCAGGGTTTGCAGCAGTTTTGTATACTCCTTGGGGAAGGCAGGGATTTCACATACATCATAGCATCTCTTAGCAAATCATCACACACCGAGGGAAAATCATAAAACAACTCTAAAACATGATTAGCACATTCACTGGCGGGAACAAGATGGGTAAGGGTGATTGGCTAGTATAAGAGGGGGGTTCCTTTGAACTGATTGGTTTATGCCACGAGGAGAGTACGTGCTGAACTACGCGTGGTTTCCCAACATGTTATAATCTACCATAAACTTTGGGAGGGTCATCTGGCATTCCAGGTATTTTCCCCATCTCATGCTGATCGGTGGTTGCTAGGGGGTTGCTATGGGTCCTCACCTAGCCTGACTGAGTCAGGGACACCTGGATCTGCAGATGTCTCCTGTTATTTGTAGATAAACAACTCAGCAGGTTGGGTATATGGCTAGGAGTGCTCTGTGGGTCTTTCCAAGCACAAGGGTCACAACCCCTTCCTTGGACAGGATTTGCTCTGAGGTAGAGGCTGGTTTCTCACTTTCTGCTGTTAATAGATGTGCCAGGAAGAGTGTCTTTATCTGGAAGGTTCAGTAAGTGTGCTTGGAGTCTTTATAAATAGTGGATGCATGTAGTTGAGTCTCGGTGTTTTCCAGTCGGGGAAGTTCATTTGGGTATGAAAACAAACTATCAAAATAGCTGGACTGCTTTACCTGTATTCCTTAGAAACTAGGAAGGAGAGCCAAATCCAGGCCACATTTATTAATTAAAAAACAAAACAAAACAAACAAACAAACAAAAAAGACTTTTCTGCTCCTACCCACTTCCATATCTTTCCATTGATATCTCTTTGGTAAGCCCCAAAAGTGAAGCCAAAAGAAAAAAGTGTTTAGTCTGCCTACCTGCCGGCCCCTCGCCCCTCTATTTTCACATTCCTGTAGCAGTTTTTCTATTCTCTCCTCTTTAACTCTTTTCCTCTGTATTTTCACAAAAGACCTGAGGAACTAATTGGGAGAAACTGAGCTCTTCTCAGGTGTCCACAGGTTGATCATGACAGTCCAAATCCACGCAAGGAACAAGGGATGCGTCAGGCAGAAAACCCAGGGTCACTGCTGCCAGCCCTGACGCCCTGTGTGCAGTGAGTTGGGTGCAGCTGGGAAACACAGGCTGACATCTGCGAAAGGAACTTGTTCCTTCAGAGTTCTGTCTCCCACCCCACCCTCTTCCATTCTTTCTCCAAACCTTGAATCATAAACTTCTGGAAAGCACTGTGAATAATTTATGTCCTTTTATTACTCATTGCTTAACTCCCTTTGGGGGAAATGAAGAGAAACATTTGTCTTTTGCTGCTTACTCTCCCATGGACTGAGGCCACATCAGCTTCAGGCAAGAACAAAGATTTATGACCACGGGAGCTGTCGTTGTGGAACAGTTGATTGACCCACAGTTTTGATTAACAAAAAAAAAATAATTTTTTTTTTTTTTTAAAAATCATGAGCTGTGCTAATGACACTGGAGTAGAAATTCAACAATCACCATCTTCAACGGCAAACCTGCTTGTTGCCATCTTTCTTGTCAGTGCTCAATGGTGAATATTTTCTTGCCTGCCTACTTAATGGATTTCCTGTGGAGTCTTATTCAGAATTTGTAAGTTCACATACAGAGTTATGACACTCAGAGTGCATAGTGGTGCCCTGCTGCTGGAGATGAGGGAGTGTAGCTATGTTCAGGTCTTTTTCAGTTGTGCCTTCTAAATGTTTTTGCTTTACAGAAACAGAAACAACATTTAATTCTAGTCTTGGGCCATTGAGATGATTCTAACACATGGTGTTGGTTCTACAGCAATTACTGTCAGAATATGTCAACTTTACTCCACCATCTCCAGCACCATACCATCCAAATTACCCTCCCCTCCTAGACATTTGAAAGAAATACAGGCTAGACTTCCTGACCTACTTGGATCGGCTCTGTATCCCCTCTCCTCCTGACAACCCAAGTCTTATTTTTTCAAACCATAAATCTGGTCATAGGAGCTACTGTCATGATACCTGCTTAGCAATAATCTCTAAATGGCTTTCTGCTGCTCAGAATCCTTGAAATGTCCATAAGGTCTTTACTAATCCATCATCTCTCTGTTTCTTGCAGACTTCACTCCCATCACAGTGGCCTTTATTCAGTCCCTGCTCAGTCACTGGTCACTGCTCAGCTCCACAGGACCTTTGCACGTGTGGTGCCCACAACCCAGGATGTGTCCCCTGGCTTTCAACCTCAGCTCAAGTGCTGTTTCTTCTAAGACATTCTCTGCCCCTCCACTCCCATTCTCTACCCCTAGCTAGGCTATTTCTTTGTTATAGATCCTCCTGATACTTTCTTTATTCCACCTTTCAGAGGGCCTGTTTTATATTGATCAGATCTTTTGATTAATATCTGCCTCCCCTCTGGACTCCCTGATGATGAGGCCTGTCTTTGTTTTGACTCACCTGCTACCTTCAGCAGTACCATAGTGCCTGATCCCTAGGAAGTGCTCAGTAACTATATATGACATGATCAGGTGAATTAATAAAATAAGTTTGATTAGAAAATGGACCTTTCCTTCTCATTGAGGTATTTATCTAGGTGATAAGAAATCCAAATAAATCTCTATTAGAACTGCCAGGAATAAAAATGTTTTCACATGCAAGAAGACTAAAAGCGTCCCATAATCAGCCAACTATTCGCATTTCATTCTGTACTGGGTTGGACAGATCTTCATGAGTATCTGTTTAAAATGGGGGGAACCCCACTGAGGACGGTGGTTTGAGGGTGAACGTGGTATCTCTGGGAATGCTGCCAAAAGATCACTTGCTCTCCTGTCCCCCCCCCCCTTTTATTTGAGGAACTCGTCAGGGATCCCCTATTAGAATGAAGTCGTAAACACTTATTAGTAAGTTGTGTACAAATGAGTTCTCACTGATCCATCCCACTGAGCTCCCCCCACTTAGCTCTATCTGCCTAGGAAACATGAGATGCCTCATTTGGGAGAAGGGCTGCAATTCTTGGGCATCGAGTAATTTCTTTTTCCTGAACATTGCTCCCTATTTGCAAAGAGAGAAGTAAACAGTTTGAACAGGAAAAATGCATGTTTTGGGTCTGCAGCCTGCTAGAGAAGCCAAGGGAAGGGGCTTTATGAGGCATTGAAATAGTAGCCTTCCTGGTCTCTGCTCAGAACATCTGTCTGTGTCTCTGGGCAAATTTAGTTTAAGGCCAAAACAAATAGCTCCCCTTCCTTGGGTTCTGACCCCACAGCGAAAAAGGGGAACTAAGCTGGTCCAACTGCCACTGCTGGGAAAGTCATTGTTCTCGCCAACCTTCTGGGAGACCCAAATAATTAGCTGTGCAAAGAGCACATTGGAATCAGAATTCCCCTCCAGGGTTTTCTGTGTCCAGCCAAACAAAGCGAGCTGAGATGAGAGACAAATAAACCCTGTAGAAAAGAGCGAGCGCCAAGCCTCCTTCCTCCTGCCTGCTTCAGTCCTGGTCTTGGGGACCCATGTCCCCTGGACCCTTCATCAGCCGGAGGGAGGTCTTTCTTAATTAGAGAAGCCTAAGCTGTGAGCCATGCTCAGGCAGAAGACAGGTGCTGTGCTTTGGGACCTGGCAGGTTTGGCATGTAGAGGGACATGTCTCTTCCTCCCAGAGTTTCATATGTTTTCAGAGAGAAGCTAGAAATCTGGGCTTTTGATGATGAGTTCTGTTGAAGTATAACATTGGAGAAGCACACTGAGGCACACATATAAAGCAGGGTTTATTTAAAAAGGGGTAACATAGACTTCTCTCTGGTGACAGAAAGGGACCATAGCTGGGATCCTGGTATCCCCAGAAGTGAGGGTGTTCTTCCTTTTTGTGTGTCCTTGGCTTCCTTTGTTCTCCACTCTCTTCTCCTTCTCTCTCTCTTTCCCAGTATGCTAGTTGGAGTGGCAAAAAGGTGAGTAGCAGATGGATGGGGGAAAGGCCAGGTGGAACAGCCCAGGAAACATTAACAACTTTTGTAGCTCCCTGTAGGGAGGGGCAAGTCCTGGGACAGGTTACCTTAGCAACAGGTTGGAGGGGGGGGCAGCTTCTCGGTCTATTCCCTGAGGACCTTAAAAGAGCGTACTATAGGGATACTGCCACACCAATGATCATAGCAGCACAATTCACAATAGCTAGACTCTGGAATCAACCTAGATGCCCTTCAATAGATGAATGGATAAAAAAAGTGGCATTTATACACAATGGAGTATTACGCAGCACTAAAAAAACGACAAAATCATGGATTTTGCAGGGAAATGGATGGCATTAGAGCAGATTATGCTAAGTGAAGCTAGCCAATCCTTAAAAAACAAATGCCAAATGCCTTCTTTGATATAAAGAGAGCAACTAAGAACAGAACAGGGAAGAAGAGCATGAGGAAAAGATTAACATTAAACAGAGACGAGTCGGGGGAGAGAAAGGGAGAGAGAAGGGAAACTGTATGGAAATGGAAGGAGACCCTCATTGTTACACAAAATTACATATAAGAGGTTTGAGGGGAAAGGGGGGGAAAAACAAGGGAGAGAATTGAACAACAGTAGATGGGGTAGAGAGGGAAGATGGGAGGGGAGGAGAGGGGGGATAGTAGGGGATAGGAAAGGTAGCAGAATACAACAGTCACTAATATGCCATTATGTAAAAATGTGGATGTGTAACCGATGTGATTCTGCAATTTGTTTTTGGGGTAAAAGTGGGAGTTCATAACCCACTTGAATCAAATGTATGAAAGATGATATGTCATGAGCTTTGTAATGTTTTGAACAACCAATAAAAAAAAGGAGGGGGAGGCAGGTTATCTTGATAAGGGTGGAGGAAGGGTTCTGAAGGAATTAACATTTCAGTCTGTCAGGGGACAGTCTCCAACTTGCTGATTCAAATTGGCCTCCTTGATCAGACCCAACTCATTTTACCTACCTATACTGACTGCCTGCCTAATTCTGGCTTCATTGCTATCAGTAATAAAATACAACAATTGCAATAGTATTGTAACCACAAAAAAGGCTGCTCTGCTTCCTGTATGACAGCAGCCAATCACTCAGTCAAGAGGCAAGGTGGTGGCAGAGAAAGAACTTTATTATTATAAACTACCTGATCAAAAGATAGCAGGGATTTTCCATCCTGCCAGAAGGCTGGGTTAAAAGCGGATTATATAAGAAAGGGATGATCTGACTGGTGGGCGCCTTCTAATAGGTGGAGGTTTTTGGCCAAATAACACACATGTGATCCTAATTGCCTAGTTACTGGATGCTTTTCAGTTCTGCAGATCTCAAGAACAAAGATCATTATTTCCTTGGGCTATTCTGGTCACTGATTAGTTGCCCCTGTGCAGTTCCTGATACTCTACTCAATGGGCAGGCTGTAGAGTGTGGCCTCTTGCTGATCAAACTTGAGGCAATGAAAGTAAACACTTCACCTGATTCTTGTGGAAGACAAGGCAGGTTACATAGGGAATCAGGCATGAGATCTGGCTTCAATATTGTTTTTCACTACCAACTAGTTTTTATTAAGCCCCGATCTGCACCCTGATCTTAGACGCTGTGCATTTTCTATTATTCCCATTTTGGTAACAGAAAAGGAAACCCAGAGCTGTAACAGGATTCCCAAGCCTGTTGGCCAGCTGATGAGTGGGTTCTGATTAAGGCTTCACTGCCTCCAGAGCTGGTGTCTGTAATCCCACTGCAGCAGTGCCTAGCACCCTGCTCTTCTGACTCTGGCCAAAGGGAGCAGGCTGAGACCTCCAAGAATCAGCCCTTCCAAAAAGGAGACACTGTGTGGCATACTGTCTGCTTCCAAGCTGAGTGTCCTGGGCAGTGTCTGCACAGCATCTGAAAACATTTCCTAGTTTTCCTTCTACGAGAGACTCTGATGAATTGGGATTGTCGTGGTGTCCTATGGCTTAATAACCTTACATGACACAAACCAGTCAGTATTTGAGCATTCTGCTAGGAGTCAGGGCTCTGTGCTGAGGTTCACAAAGTCTTTGTTTGGTTTCCTTTAACTAACGGGAAAGTGGTGACTCATTGTCAGCTTAGGACACAATTAAATCCAGGGCTCCTAAAAGCAGAACATGGTGTTATAGCCTGCTGTTCCTGAACGTATTTTTTTTTTTCTTTTGGTGCAAATACTTTATTACAGGTATTGAAGTGTTAAAAGCATTATTCTAGGAGGGACATAAAAGCCTAACTAATTTTACAAAGTGGGGTAGCTCTGTACAATAGCCACCATTTGATGGACTTACATATGTTAATGCTTTCAGCTACTGGGGGATCCTTTTAATCAGAAAGGGACAATGGGAATAAAGAGTATAGGCCTTCAGAAAAACTGAATTACATGCTCATACCCTGCTTTCTATGGGGGCTACTTCTCAGTGTCCCTTTTGATTTTTCCAAGCTATCATCCTGGTTTGAAACCCATTTGCTCTTTGACTAAATTGTTCTCTGATGGAAGGTTTTATAAGCTAGACCATTGGTTTTACCAAGTAGAGAGCAGCTTTTTAAAAGAAATTCTTTGTAATCGTCATCATAGTTCCACTGACTGAGACATCATTTAAGGATTTTGCATTCATTACCTCATTTGTTCCTTCCCAAGACCTTGTGAGACAGTTCTGCTTTCTCCCAATTTTACAAAAGAGAAAATAGGCACAGAGAGGCCAAGTGACTTGCCTGAAGTCACCCAGCTCAGCAGCAGCAGCACCTAAGTCCAGTCATGTATCACATTATCCTAGGAAACTTCTTAGCAGCAAGTGTAGTTTCTGGGGTCAAAGACTCCTAACCTGCTGTCTCAACTGGAGGGGAGTCTGGGAATTTATTTTTCAAGTCCCCTGATCACTGTGATGTATAGTCAGACTTGGAAAACATTACAGCAATCCTTTGAAGCAAATCAAAGTACAGATTCAGTTTGGATATTTCAGTGTCTTTTTTTGTTTGTTTCAACACAGCCATCTCCATTTCTGCCTTGGGGGCAACAGAAAGAACTTTTCAAAGGAGATAGTATTTTGCTTGTCCTACAGAATGGATAAGAAGGGGGAGAGGAAAGGGCATTCCAGGCGAAGTGACCACAGGCAAAAGTCAGAGCTGTGAGCTGAAGTGCCTGGGGAACGTTGCAAGGTCAATATGTCCAGACAGATGGTGACAGATGTACCATGCCTGATAGCAGCTGAATGCAAGAAGGACTGTCTTGGGGTGTCCCACTGGCAATACGGCAGAACTGGCTTCAGCGGGGGCGCTCAGAATGCCTCTCTCTTGCTGTGGTCAGTTTCCTTGACAGTCTGCTTCCGGGCATGCTTAGCTGTGTGCTTCTGCCTGACCACTCGCTAGAAGATGATCAGGCAAAGTGCTGACAGCTCAGACAGGGTTCCTGTCTACAAGCTCCTTAGACTCATTGCGATGGGGTCAGATCCACTGTCGTTTCTGACAGTGGATGAGAAATAACTCAGCACAACACAGTAGGTGCTGCAGTGGAGGCCTGAGGTGAAATTAGCAACTCCTGAGCTGTTTTGAGGTGCTGACTATAAATCAGAAGGTTTCTGCACCAGAATGCTCCTGCAAAAGCTGGTCGATTCTTGACCAAGGATATTTGTTCACATTTCTATTGAAAAGTGAGTGTCTTTAATAGTTTAGCCCCAGCAAATTGTCTTTTCTTTCTAGTCCAGTCTACCAAAATATAAATGTCCCAGGACTTCCTTGTGGAATAATATGGAGAAGGTGCATTAGTCTGTACTTATGGGCACATTCCATAGCCAAGAGCCATTTGCCTAAAGGGGGTAGGAGCAATGGATCACTTAGACTTTACTGCTAGGAGTTGGTGGATGGATACTAACTCACCAACCTCATTATTTCTGTTCAGTTTCCGGGGTGCTAAGGGTTTGAATTCCATTTATAGAGGGTTGTCCTCCTTTCCTCAGAAGGTACTTTTCTGGACAAGGACTGGTTTAAAAGAGCATTTGGTGGGTGAAGAGGATGAGTGTGGGAGGTAAAAGAAATTCTGGAGATGGGTGATGACAGTGGTCATGGGCAATGCAAGTGTCTTTGATGTCACTGAACTTTATGCTTAAAATGGTTAACATGGTCCATTTTATGTTATATGTTTTGCCACAATTAAAAAAATATTACATTCAGGCCATAATAAAATTGAGGCAGCAGTATCAGTGATTATAACTACTGTTTTCATAATTGTGCTTTGTGGAAGGCATAGAGCTAAGCATTTTACATGATTATCTCTTGCAGCCCTCTTAACAAATCTGTAGGGGGGAGGTGGAAGGTGCAATGGTTGTCTCCTTTTCATGGAAAAGTACTAGCTGATTGGAGGGATTGGCAAGGGTCGCACGACAAGCAAGTGGCAGAATCCAGACTTAAACCCGGGGAGCCCCATCCCAGAGCTCTCTGCTTTGGCTTGTGTTTCTAGGCCATACCCCTTCACCAGGTCCTCTTTTCACTTTTCACCTCCCACCCAGCAACAAACAACTGGCGAAAACAACTAAAATGAATATGAATGATCCAAAACTTACTCCGATGTTAGCAACTTCGACACATGTAGTCATCTTTTAACAGCAAAGAAGTACGTTCTGACTCTTGCCTGCCTTTATAGCTCCCAGGTCCAGTAAACACAGAAAGATATTCTGCCATATATTGGAAAGATGGTGATCTGAATATCCCCCCTCTTTTTTGGGTTGTAGTTGGTTTCTACTTAGACTGTGAGCACCTCAGGGGCAGGGACAATGTTTTTCATTTATCTTTCTACTTGGAAGATAATAGGTGCTTACTAAAATATTTGTCAATATAAAATCATAGTGATGTTGAAGGTATCTTTGTAAATTTGCCTAATAATTAGGATCACTGTACGGTTATGTACTCCTATCAATATAGCTTCTAGAATCTAACTTCGGGAAAATGTATCAGAGATTCTCAATTGCGAGTAATTTAGCCCACCTGCCATCCCCTGAGACAGTTGGTAATGTCTGAAGACTGTTTGGGTTGTCATAACTGGGGGGATAGGGGAGGTGTTCCCCTCCTATCTAGGATAGAGACCAGGGATGCTGGAAATATGTGACAGCACATAAGACAGTCCCCACAGCTATCCTACCTCAACTTTCCATGGTGCTGAGGGTGGGAAATCCTACCTTGCTGTTTTTATTCGCTCCTTCACGTAGTCACCATGTGTTCATCATCTGCTGCCACTCTCTGCCTGAGAACTGAACAAGATCGTTTGTCCAGGATCACACAGCTGGAAGGAACAGATCTCAGACTTGAACCAATGTCCCAGGAAGAGCTCTTTTTCAAATACATCAAGATGACCCCTAACAGCCTATTACTGATTCAAACGCCACCTTTATGGTCACGCTGGAGCAGGTCCTGCTGACTCTGATAGGACTCTGAGGCCATGCTCGGTGCCTGGAGCTGATGGAAATAGCAGTGGGCTGAAACAGCTTGTTCAGGCGCTGAAGTCCCCAGGCCTGGGCTCCCTGGGCTCTGGCTGAATGAGGCCAGGCCCATTTCCTGGGCTTCCTGTGCTTGCTACAGTCTACGGCTGGGCTGGTCACTCCTCACTGAACTGTGACACTATCTTCAGCATCCTTGTTTTCACAGGGCCCTGTAAGCCATATTGTGGACTTTGTTGAAAGAATTATCATGTTCACACAGCTCTGTATTTGCAGAAGGCTTAGGACTCTGTTCAGATTTGAGCATGGGCCATCTTTAATGCAATCTGCTCTTCCACACACATCCTACTTTCTCCTTCCTTTTCTCTCCCAGTTTGATTTCTTGTTGCCCAACTCATTCTGCAGGGTCCCTCTGGCTGAGCATAACAGTTGCTCAATAATCCTCAGGATGGTCGAGTTGATGGATTTTAATCAGGTGAGTGCAGTTTAATGCAAATGCTTCTTTAGCCGAGGCTCATAAACTGGGCTGCTCAATATTATAGTCCCAAATATTAGTTCAATGCTTATGGCTTGTATAAATGACTTTCCTTTGGGGTTAGGTTAGGAGAAAATCAATAAAAACCAGCTGGAATTGCAGAAAGGAACTGTGTACTTACACTCCATCGTGATGTAACTCTGCTCCCAGCCAGCCCTACCTTACACTGATCTTTTTTTTTTTTTTATCCAGCTTTTTCTTTTCTTTCTTTCTTTCTTTTTTTTTTGTCACATTTAAGGCTTCACAGAGATAGTAAAAGCCACCCTGGCTCCTCCATCTATTAAACGGGAGATGCATATGAACAAATAGAAGAATTGCACCATATAATACAGCTGAAATACAATGTTATCAACATTCTGCTCTGAGCATTTCTCAGGATGGTTTATGTCCCAGCAGTTAATCGTTTGCTATTGTTGGTGTACCAACACAATGCTATTAGCAACATAGCATTCTCAGGCTTTCTGTTTAGATTGTCTTCATGTAGGCCAGCCAGAATTTAGATATTTGTAAACGGAATTTCAACAGTGGCCTTTCTTCACAATATGAAATTCAGATAAGTGTAACCGGTCATGGCTCAACTCTTGTTTATTAATTAAGGCTTTATAATGTGGCACCACTTTTGGAAGCTGTGGCTTATGCAAAGAGGAATACTAATTATATTCTGCATTTTCTGTAATAATGGGGCAGTGTTTGGGACAATGCTGTTTCTCCCAGACAATGCGTCCAGCTTATAATGTAGTTTATTAACAAGGAGGCTCTGAATGTTTAATGGGAGACTGATACAGCTGTGAGAGGGTGGAATAAATAATATTCCTGGCTTGTCTGGGTCAGTGGCCATATGTTGCATGCTGTTAACCTCAAGAGGTCTCCAAATAGCTTTTGTGTGTGCCTGCTGTATATTGGTTGACCATTTCTTCATACAAAGGAAGCCAGGAGACCTGAGAAAACTTATTTTATAATTTTGTTTTCCTGTTCACTGAAAGCTTGCTAAGGCTTTAAAAACAAGAGGTTTTGCATTTGTATGAATCTTATTTCCTTGGACTTTTTCAAAAAGGGCCCTTTTGTAATACCATCATGATGTATGGCTTCCAATGGCCATCTGGGAGAATAGAATAGGCTGCCTTTCTTTCAATGAAATGTTTTTATTGAGATAGAATTTGCATGTTGTAAGGATGACCCTGCTCATGTGTACAGTTCCATGGGTTTTGTATCTTCACAAAGTTGTACAGTTGTCACCACTTCCTAATACCAAAACATTGTCATCACACCAAAAGAAACCTGTACACATTCGCAGTCATTCTGCATCCTTCCCTCCTAACTTCTAGTCACCGCCATTCTACTTTCTGTCTGTAGGTATTTATGTGTTCTGGACATTTCCTGTAAGTGAAATCATTCAATATGGCTTCCTTTGTGTCTGGCTTCTTTCACTTAGCATAATATTTTCAAGGAACACCCCTGTTGTACCAAAAAGTCTGAGCACTTGTATTTTATTGTATATATATACCGTTGTTTTAGTCAGCTTTCTCTCTGACTAGAAGACATGACAAGTACATTTAGAGGAGGAAAAATTTCTTTAAGGGCTCACAGTTTCAGAGGTATTGGTCCATAGACAGTTGGCTCCATTCCTTGGGGCTCAATGTGAGGTAGAATATCATGGCAGAACAGTGTGGCGTAGGAAAGCAGCTCACATTATGAGGAAGCAAAGAGAGACTCCACTTGCCAGATACCAAATATATACCCCAAAGACATGCCCCCAGTGACCCATCTCCTCTAGCCACAACCCACCTGCCTCCAGTCACCACTCAGTTAATTCCATCACAGGGATTCATTCACTGATTGAGTTAAGGCTCTCATAACCCAATCATTTCTCCTCCAAATCTTCTTGCATTATCTAACACTTTTGGGGGATATCTCATATCCAAATCATAATATGTCATATTGTTATCCATTCATCAGCAGGGGGAAATGTAGTATTTTTCCCCACTTTTTGGACATTATATATAGTGCTTCTATGAACATTTCTTGTTTTTGTTTTATTTATTTATTTTTTTTTGCACATACCTAGATATTTTTTCCCTCTGGAGTATATACTGGAGAATGGCTACATTATGTGGTAACTCTGTTTAACCCCTTAGAGGAACTCCAGACTGTTTTCCAATGCACCATTTTACAACCCCATCTGCAGTGTAAGAGGTTTCAAATTTCTCTGCGTCCTTGGAAATACTCATTAATGTTTATCTTTTTTATTATAGCCATCTAGTATATAGGAAGTAAAATCACATTGTAGAGTTGACTTGTATTTCCCTATTGATCCATGATGTAAAAATATTTTCATGTGGGTTACTATTTTTAACCCTATTTTCTCAATGAGAAAACAAATGAACAGAGAGGTCTTGCTAGGGTCACCTCATGAGGTAATAGCCCATCAGTACCAGAATTTAAGTTTTCTAACTCAGAGATGCAAACACTTACAGCTTCAACACTTAATAAGTGAAATAAGCTCTTTGGGTATAGTGACTAGTCTTTTATTAGCAAGTGACAGAAACTCAGCTCTAACTACGGCTTAATGAAAATAAGGGGTTCTGGCTTACCTGCCTAAAATGTTAAAAGCTATTTACCTTCAGGAATGGCTAGACCCAGATCTCAAAGATGGCATGAGAAATCTCTTTCTCTCTTCCCAAAGTTGTTCCATAAGGTGGACATCATTCTTGGGCTGGGTCTGTGTTTTTGTGGTTAGGATGGCCACCAGAAGCTCAAAATTTATGTCTTACCATCTTACCAAGCCAGCAGTATTTTTTTTTAAGTTTCTTCTCTTTCTCAAGAGTTCCTTCAATAGTTCTCAAAACTTACCATTGAGTAGTATTGGGCTGACTTGAATCAGCGATTGACTCCCTGAATCATTCATCTGATGAAATACAGTGACTAGTCACTGGACTACTCTTGGTGGTAGGGATCCATCTATACCTACTAGATTGAGAGTTGGGGACAGTGTTCCCAGAGGTGATAAAAATGCTAGTAATAGCATAACAAGGAGCTCAGGCTGGGACACTCAAAACTCCTGGATGTCCACCGTGCTATTCAGTCTTTTCCTTAGGCCTTCCCTTCATGTTTACTGCTTTATAGTTGTCTGTATATTTGACTTAAGAGGCACAGAGTCTCTGAAAAGAGATTCTTATAAGTGAGTGATTAATCAACTTATAATCAACCACACTTTCTCTGGTATTGCAGGATCTTTTGTTTTAATAAATGCTAATAAGGTTGCTTGTTGTTAAAAGCAATTGGCTTTTCATCGTGATACTGGTCATTTTGCATCTGAGTTGTTCTAGATTATTTTGGTCCATTGGGAAATGAAATAGCTCCTTGAATATAACTATAGCCATTTATTTGTTTATTTAAATTAGAAATCCCAGTGCACTCATTCCCTATTTGTATATTTCAGTATGTTTTATGAGGCTAAACAAAAGCAGCCTCATTGTGTAATAAATCTTTTTTGCATGATTAAAAAGTAATGGGTAAGGTAAACCTGATAGTCATTAAAGTACGAGTGTTTTTTTTTCTTCTTTAGCTCTTTCTTAACTATTCAACTTTAGAGACCTAACTTGCCTCTACTCATCTAGCCTCTAAAACATACAGAGGTTGAGAAGTTGTGGACATCATGTGTTATGTTCTTTGATTTTTGTAAACAGAATTGTCTGTGTACCTTCTCCCTAAGGCAGAGTTTTCAGCTCACATGCTAACTTCTTCTTTACCGAAATAGACAAGAAAGGTTTTCTGAGGTTGCTTTCAGGTTCAGCAGGTAAGAATGATGTAACCAATTCATATCTGTCCCAGGCCCAGGAGAAGACAGCAATGGCACCCGTATCATATATAGTCCATAACTACTTACATCTTGATACCAAGTCCCCATGCTGAATGTTGGGGTGTCTGTCTTGATGATTCAGACCAACAGATACTCGTTCCTTCTTTCATTGCTCAGATAAACTGTTTTGTCTGCCCGAACAGCTACTTGTATTAATCCTCAAGATTGTCTTCACTAGGGGGACTTGACTTAGACATAATATTTTGATAGAAATGAACCAAGTACAGAGTAAAAACTTGTGGCCAGAAAGACTAGGCAAGTAGACTCTTTATTCACTTTTTTACATTTAATTCACTTTTAATTTTTTATATTTAATTCACTTTTTTACATTTACATTTAATGCCTGTAGGATGTAGAACATTCTACTAAGCCCTCAGGAGTGTGAGGGTGGTAGGAAACAGGGTCCTCAGCTTTAGAGATTTTTATAGGGTAGGTGAATTAAGGGAAGAAGATGAGGTGCTCACATATGCAACACGAAGTGTTCTTAGAAATGCTAAAGGAATAAAACAGTGTATGAGAAATGAGTCATCTGGGGAAAATTGTTTGGAGGAAGTATTTTCTCAAGCAATGTCTTAAAGGAAGTAACAGGCTTGGATTGGTGGGAAGGATGGGTAGTTGGGGTAGGTGATAGTGGTGAAAAAGATTAAATGCTACTGGTTAAGGGATGACTTAAATCCAGAGGTCTCAACCTGTGTGCTTACTGGCAAGAAAACAAACAAACAAATAAAAAACACACATTAAAAAAAAAAAGTTGTCTGCTACACTAGGGCATAGAAATATATTGGGAAAACAGATTTCACATAAAAATTAGAAAATACTAGAAAGTCGGGAGATTTTACATAAAATGCAGGTTATCTTTTCTATAAAAACTGTATGATCTTACAACACTGTGGCAGTGAGTGCCAATTGCCACCACCTTCTGGCAGTTAGCCACAGTCAGCCTCTCCATGGAGCCTCCCAACCCTCAGGTCAAAGGCCACCTGCCACTGGCATTATTGAGACTGTTTTCATTTTACCTGTGTCTCCAGTAAAGCTTGAAGATCATATATATATTTTAGAAGTTTCTTTAAAAAAAAAGGTTGAAGTTGGATGAGGAAGAGTATGCTTAATATGCCGTCCCTTGTACTGGTGTCTATTTTTCTTATATCTGAGCTGCTTTATTCAGTTACTTTTATTACTTCCCAGTGTGATAGGCATTTGAGTTTGTATTCCTTCTGGTACAGTAAAAAGTACTAGATGGAATCTATCAAAAAGAGTGTAAAGGAGTATAGAAAATTCCAATCTGGCTGGAATAGAAACCATAGTTTTTATTGCATTATTTGGAAAGACTTGAGGGAAAGGCTGAAATGGTAAACTGAAGAACTTCCTTTCAACCTGTCTGAAAGGGTGGATACAGAGGGTCAAAAGGATTTTTAACGGAAAGGTTAATGAGCACACGAAGAAAGGAATCAGTGTGGATTTGCCAAAAATAAGATAACCAGATTAATGTTGCTTTGACAGGGTTACCAGTATAAGAATAAAGTCAAGTTTGAGAAATAATGTATTTCCGCAATAGCAATGAATATGTTTCTCCAGGTATACTTGTGGTCAGGCCTGACAAATGTGGCATGATTGATAGCATAACCATGAATTTAGAGAAATTTATTAAGTTACATGCAGAATTTTAAAGGTTTCAACTCTTGTTATAAAGAACAAAATTGAGGTTTTCATGTCTATTTCCTCATGGACATAGTGTGCATCTTTTTATTATTGCTTCGTTAATCAAATGATTTGATCCAGGTTTCAGTTTATAAAATAACATCAGATAAAATGTTAGTAATAGGACAGTTGCTCTTTGGATGAGCTCTATTTTCTAGAGTCACGTAAGTAAAGTTATCTTTGCTTTCCTGTAACAGGGCTTCTGCCTCATTCACAATTTATATAGATATAGTTTTCTGACCATACCAACTATACAACAGCATCAAGCCCAGTCACTGTCTGCCTTTATTGCTGTTGGCTGATTTAGTCTTATCATAATTATGTCTTTGGCATAGCTGTTCTGGCTTCTCTATCTCTTTCTTGTTTATCTTGGTTAAAATATATAAAAGTGTATTAACATTTCGATACACTGGATTCTCTGGAGGACTGAGTCTTATATTAAATTTTAGTTCCTAAATATAGGGAGAGAGTAAAGGGACTTGGAACATTTCTGATGCTGAGTTTTATTCCACTGTGCGCTTTCCTTCAGCACTTTAAGAATCCATCGTTCTCAGGATGGGTAGAAGTGGAAGACAGAAAGGGAAATCATTTCCTGCATTCTCTATAATGGTTTTTATTTAAGAATGATAAAGCAATACTTGCTAAGCCTGCACCAGTTCTGCAACAGACAGTGCTGAAAATCTCAGGGGAGATTCAGTGATGTTTCTGTGTTGGGAGGAAATAAACTTCAAAATGTTGTTTGGTATATAAAGTTATTATAAGTATATTGAAGACAACTTTGCCAATGTGAAAAGACTCAACTTGGAGTTGGGCTACCTATGCTCAACCCCTATGCGTATAGTTGCTTGTCTTCTGAAACCAGGTAGGGGCATGATTAAAATGCATTCTGAACTCATGGTCTGACTTCATCCTGTAACTCTTCAATTAATATCCTAGCACCTTCTTTTCTTCTTATGTAAAATGTGAATAATGATAGTACTTACCTGTGTACCTTGGATTAAACAAATTAGTTGTCACTTCTCAGGTGCTTAGGGAGCTATATAACTTAAGACTAAATAAATGTCAGCTGTTATCATTATATTTATTATTTGTGACTCAGCCAGTACAGAGAAAGAAAATTAGACTTGAACTGGGGACCCTGGCCTCTCTACCATAAAGTTGTTGCAATTTGGTAAAGTCAGGGCTTCTCTGTCTATATTCACTGAAAATTGACCAGACTTGCCTTACTAGGGACATTCCCAAATCAAGTTGTTCAATAATCTTAGTGTTTTCAAAGCCATTTGTCCTATAAACAAACAGAGCAAGGGTAGTTTTGAAAATTGATGCTGTCCACTATTATTGTTTAATGAATTCCTAATTCTCAGATTGGAAGTAATTGACTTCATATCTGGATTTCTAATCTGGTTCTAATTGACTTACTCCATCAATCACCTAGTCACTAATGCAATATTTGGAGTGTTGACAAAACCCATTCAGCCATCAGATAAATCTTGAGTGATATTTGAGCGATAAGATTTCTGGCCATTTGTTGAGTTAGAAGGTTGTTGTCAGGGTCTTCACCAGAACTGGGGATGTCATCTACTGGTGTTAGATGTTGGCTTGTCTATTTCTATATACTTTGAATATGTGTTTGGCTACTATTTGTTAGAAATTATAATTATTTTTTATAATGTTATTGTATTTCTTATACCTTTATTTATTTTTATATGGTACTGAGGATTGAACCCAGTGCCTCACACATGGTAGGCAAGAGCTTTACCACTGAGCTACAGCCATAGTCCTGTTAGAAATTATTACCCAATATTACTTGGCCTACACTTTCCAAGGCCATTCCTTCCCTGAATTTGTTATCCTTTTTCCTATCAGCTCTGTGATCTAAAGAAAATTACCTCAGCTAGCCTCAGTATTATCATCTGCAAAGTGGAAATACTGATTCTACCTATCCATGTTATTGATGGAAATATTAAATGAATTAATGCATGTATACTGCTTATACATGAATTCATGTTAAACACAAGCAGAGTGCCTGGCATATGTGAAGTATTAAATTGTTGTTAGCTACCATTAGCAGTAGTAGTAATACCAATGATGATAATAGTGGCAAAGCTTTCTGATATAGCAGAATAGTAAGCATATTCCTAAAGTAGAAAAAAGACCCTCACACTATTGGCCATATATATAGATTTTATGTTCTGGTACCTGTTTACAGATAGCGAAAAATTACATGAAACTATCTCTGGAGGTGATTCAAAAGATATCACAGGATCACTGGATATATGTATACAAAATAATTAATTAACTTAATTAATTAGATTAAAATAGAACAAATATCTAAATGGAAAAGGTAAAATTATAAAACTCTTAGGTGAACATATATACTTAAATCTTTGTCACCTTATGTTAGACAATGTTTTCTTAGCTATAACACCAGAGTGCAGTAATTTAAGGAAAAATAGGTAAGTTAAACATAAAAATTCAAACTTCTATGCTTCAAAGGACACCACTGAGAGATTAAAAATTTTTTTAAAAACCCCATGAAATGGGAGAATTTTCTTCAAATCATATATCTAATAAGGTACTTGTATTCAGAAATTGTAAAGCATTCTTATAACTCAATAATGGCCCAGTTAAGAGGGAGCAAATGATCTGAATAAAATTCATCCAGTGAAGATATGCAAATGGACATGGGAAGATGCTCAGCACCATTAGTTGGCAGAAAAATGCAACACAGAGCTACGTGATACTACTTCATACCAAGATGGCTACAAATAAAAAGACAGGTAATAGTAATTGTTGGCAAGAATGTGGCAAAATTAGAATTCTGAATCACAGTTCTTTGAAAAAGTTTGGAAATTTCTTAAAAAGTTGAGCATGAATATGACTCCGTAAATCTCTCCTTAGATATTGATCAAAGGGAAAAGTTAGTATTTAGCACACAAAAATTTGCAAAGTTTCAGTGTAGTGTTATTTATAGTAATCAAAATGTGTCACAACACAAATTTCCATCTACTGATGAATGGCTAAATAAGTGTAGTGTATCCATACAATGGGATATTATTCAGCAATAAAAAAGAAGTGCAGTATTGATACATATTGCACCATGGATCAACCCTGAAAATATTATGCTAAGTGAAAGAACCCAGTAAAAGACCACATATTGTAGAATTCCATTTATATGAAATATCCAGAACAGGTAAATCCATGGAGATGGAAAACAGTTTAGTAGTTTACTGGGCTGAGAGTTGGGAAAAATGGATAGTGATGGCTAATGACTATGGAGTTTCTTTATGGGGTGATGAAAATGTGTGTGGTCATAGTTGTGCAACTCTGTGAATATGCTAAAAACCTTGAATTATACACTTTAAATGAGTTCATTGTATTTTATGTCAATTACATCTATTCAACTGTTATAAAGACATTAAATGGAATGCCACAGGGCTTATTTTCTGCAAAAGAAGCTTGAAATATACTAGAATAAATGCTTCCCTGGATGCTACCATCTAAATTCTGTGAGGCCTGAGAGCTTCAACTTTTATATAGAAATAGAGGCACACAATAAAATGTTTGTTGGATGAATGACTGAATGGGTGGTCCCCAAGACCACCCCAGGTTTACAGTTCTCTGAAGGACTAGAACTAGAAATTGTCATCCCCTGGTTATTGTTTACTATAGTAAGAGGATGTAGAGTAAAATCAACAGAGGGAAATGCTCATGGGTAGAATCTGGAGGGGACCAGGAGTAAGTTTCCAAGAGTCCTCTCCCTATGGAATCACACAGGGTATGTCAATTCTTCAAGCAAGAGCTGTGGTAAGTGTGAAGTGTTTTCTACCAGGGAAGACTTAGTGCCTATGATTTCTCTTGGGGTTGATCTGCCTAGCACATACCAAAGTTCCATGATCTCAGAGGAAAGACCTAAAACACAGTATTTGTAGAGTTTGGGCACAGTGGCCACTCTTTCACTTAGGAAAAAATTTATATCCATACAGGGAACTGTTTATCAGCTCAAGATTCCCAGGATTAATACCAACCAGTGACCATCCTTGCATGTACATCTTCTAATGTAGGCCATTTTAAATCTGCTATGTTAATCCTTTTCTGCACAATGAATGGAAGGATGCCAGGTCCCAAATTTGTATGTGTAAAAGGTATTAGTTAGCTTCTCGTTACTGTGATCAAAATGCCTGACCAACTTAGAGCAATGTAGAGAAGTAAGTTTATTTGGACTCAGTTTCAAAGGTTCAGTCCATGAATGGCCCACTTCATTGATCTGGGCCTAAGGTGAGGCAGGACATCATGGTGGAAGGATGTAGCCAAAGAGCTCTGCTCTGCTCATGGCAGCCAGAAAGCAAAGAAAAGGTGGGGCTGCAGAGGAAAAGAACCCTTTTAGGAGAACCCCACTAACCCACTTCTTCTAGCCATACCCTAACTAGTATGGATTGATTAGGTTAAAGATCTCATAGTCCAATCATTTCACCTCTGAATATTCCTGCATTGACACAGGAGCTTTTGGGGGGCTCCTCATATCCAAACCGTAACACCTGAGAACAGTGCTGCCTTGCACCCAGCTGGAAGCTCAATGCATGCTCATTTCTCAGGAGGAAGAACAGTCTGGATTGGGTTTGTACCCTCAAATTTCCTTCTGCCCATAAACAGGTGAAATAAGACATAAAGCAGATGTTCTCAGTAATAGCATTTTACCTCCTACATGGACATTTGACTGCAGAGATACTTTTGATGCCATGGTAAGGTGATGGTGGTGTGTGTTACTGCATCTATAGGTTTAGAGGCCAGGGATACTGTTCAACATCCTGTGATGCATTGGACAAGCCTGGACAACAGGAAATTACCAAGGCCAAATGTTACTAGTGCAAAGGATGAGGAATCCTGCTTTAGAAAACATTGATAGGTAGAGTGTAAGACAATTATTTGGTAGAGCTTTAAGGTGGAGTAAGACGTGTAAGGTCATGGGCAGTAACTACCCCGGCATTTATGCTGTCCCATGCCCTACACTTCTTTCTTCTCGAAGTTTGTGACATTAAGATTATAAATTCTATTCTGTATCCATGTGGGACTGTAAAGGATGCTATGGGCAAAGAAAAGAAGACGCCTCCTTCTTTGAGTGTTTTATCCCTGAGTTTAGGATTTCAGGCCCATTGGCTCAAATAGGCTGCTGATTCACTCACTCTGAAAGAATAAAGGGAGATGGAAATACTAGCCTTCATGTTTGCACTGTGAATTTCTAATGGCTGAGAGTCATTCCTGATCATATCATCTCTGAGCCTCTCCTATTTACCACTGCTGTTTATAGCTTCACTTCCTTCCTTCTCTTTTCATAATATCTTTCAAAGTAGAAGCTAATGTGAATTTTGGTTCTCTCCAATTCCTAACTGGTATGTCTAATGCCATCAGATTGAATTAATTTGAACTATTAAGCATGAAGTACATATTATCATGGAGCTTATTCCAGATGTATTATTGTTAGTTTAATTGTTATGGCTAATCATTGATTGTGGTTTCTCTGGTTGCTTGAAATAATAATAATAATAATACTCTTTTTTATAGTGCCTTTCATTGGAGGATCTTGAAAAGCCTGCATCCTGGAATCACTTATTGTAAAATTGTCATTATCTTTGTATTCTCATTTGGCTGAAGTTTGGGGAGGATTATGCCAGTGTATGATTTTAACAGCCAAGAAAAATTTATATTCATGAATCATGCTAGTTTTTTATTTTTGCAATTTACCAGCATGGAGAAATAGGAGGAAGGGGAATTTAGCCCACTGAAATATTCTTTCTAGAGAGCAATCCTGTGCCTTTTATAATAATTCTGAGGCCTTTGTGTTGGCCTGGAATTGGCTTGATATGGTGGGTTTTAATTGTAACTGATGCTCATTTTCTATTCTGTCTTTTGAACCAAGGCATTTTGGTTCTTTCTCTCTGTGTGTATGTGTGTTTTAAGCCTTTAAAAGAGATAAAGGTTCTTTGGCTACTGCTCATTGTTAGATCACCTTTCAAAAAGTTTAAAATATGTGAGAAATGTAGTGCAATATATCTGTACTTAAACATGTATTTACATATGCAGAAGGTTGGTCATTAGGAAGAAGAAGACTGTTGAAGTATAGTTTGATCTCTGGATGTTCAAATACTTTTGTAGAGAAGGAGACAGAAGGTAAGGGCAAGTGGCTCCCAGCTCACGTATTTCTTGTTGCCCGGCTGAGCACTCGGGAGGTCTGACCTTTTTTTAGCAGTTGAAATTAATTGCTCCCATAAAGAAGTTGCTTTAGCAAAATGATTATGACAGGTTTATAATGGAATCTTGATGAGTTTTGTTAAATCAACACTTAACCCTAAGGACTGGAGTCATCTTTAGACATG
This sequence comes from Spermophilus citellus, assembly GCF_964194105.1. Classification (NCBI taxonomy): domain Eukaryota; kingdom Metazoa; phylum Chordata; class Mammalia; order Rodentia; family Sciuridae; genus Spermophilus; species Spermophilus citellus. The sequence goes on along the minus strand of NC_138184.1, from coordinate 54,122,673 downwards.
TTACTCTACCTCTTTCCAGTGCTAGTTCAGGCAACTTGGATTTCCCCAGAAGGTCTGAGTCTGGATTGGGTGATAGGTGAAAAGTGTCCACCATCTGGCTACTGTCAAAAGGCCCAGGGGAAATGAATTGCTGGACTTCTTTCTACACAGATTTATATTGTCCCTTTCCAGTTAAGAAGTGAGGCCATGGACATGTCCCTTGAATAATGGACACTCGTCTTGTCACTCAGCACGCTTTCTCCCAGAAGGGTTGGAGACCACAGTGAGAAAAAGAGTAAAGCAGTTGTTTCTACTTTGGTTGCACACAGTAATCTCCTGCAGAGCTTTAAGAACACAAGGGTGACAGGGTCCTACCCCCAGAGATTCTGACTTAATTGATCTTGGACAGAGCCTGATCATTAAAAGTCTTAAGTTTTCCCTATTGTTTTAAATTGTTAGTCCATGTTGAACATTGCTTGCAGTAGTCCAGTTTTGAAAATATGTAATAACTGGTACAACCCTGAACTCTTTCTCTCTGCCAAGCACTGTGTGAAAATGCTTCACTGTGTGAAAATTTGTATATTTGATAACCATCTGGGTGAACATGCATTAGTTCATAATTCATGTATTCAACAAATATTTATGGGGTATAGGCAATGGCCAAGCAGTGTGTGTTGGTTTTGGGGGAATACTTTGAGGATTGATGTCATTTGAACTGACATCAAGGAATCAATTAGGCCAAGAGGGGAGAAGGTACTGCATGCAAGGATGGTGACTTTTGCAAATTTACTATAATGAGAAGGAGGATGGTTAGTTCAAGGAAGGCAAAGAAAACCCATACTTCTGAAGCAAGGAAGCCAGGGGGAGAATAATGCAAGATAAGACACTTGTGAACAGGGACCACCCGGCAGAAGTTGTAGGTTTGCTAAAGGCTGTTGGCCTTTATTTTCAGATCAATTGGATGCTCTAGTCACATTTGCATTTCTTAGAAGATCTTTCTGGTTGTAGTAAGGAAAACAGAAAGAAGAAAGCAGTAGGGGCTGCATTGTAATGAGTTGCATAGTCTTTGCAGTAGGTCTGGTGAAAAAGGAAAATGGTTTATTAGACTATGGTGGAAAAGGGCATTCTTGGGCAAAGATGACTTGGAGATGGATTCAGAGGATAGGGGAGGAAGATGCCTTTATCTTCAATTTTACTGCTATTTAGTATTATTATTCCAGTTTACAGATGAGCTAATGAGAATTTGTGTATACTTTTCAAACTTTAATGTATGTAGGGATCACTTGAAGATCTTATTGAAATGCAGATTCTGACTTAGTAGGTTGTAATGGAGTCTGCAGTTCTGAATTTCTAATATGTCCCAAGTGATGCAATGCTGAGAGACAACAGACTTAGAGAAGTGAAATAACTATTGAAGATGTAGTGTATTGGAGCATGAGCTTGAACCTTGTCTGTCTGTCTTAAAACCCACAATCTTAATCATAAATTCTAAAATTTAAAAGCTAAACCTAGGAAGATTATATACCATTCTGAGAAGTTTGAATTTTAACTATAGGCAAGTGGCAGTCATTAAAAATGTATATGTAGGCAGGGTTCATTCAGAAAGTTTAAATTATGATTTATGGATGTATTTCCTCTAAGTATTTTGTTTGTTTTTGATGGTATAGATCTAGGTCGAATTGGAGTGCAGTAAAAGAAAAAGGAAGCCTCCAAACTTTGTAAGTAATTGTGATGGTTTATTAGATCATCTACCCTGCAATGAGGGCAATAATTGGCTCTTATTTAGTGTTTCCTGCCCAACCATCCCAAGGCACTTTACTAATAAGCAACATCTTTCTTTCAGAGCTGAAAGGCTGATGGAGAAGAGCTAAGGGATCTGATATTGTGGGCCTGACTTCTGGGCATGCTTTCATTATTTCTGTGGGATCTAGACTCTTCTTTCACTGTTCAGATATATACCTGACCACTGGCCTTAACTACTAGAAGTATCTGTATCAATATTTCCTTGAATGTGTCCCATGGAGACATTTTTTCTCCTTCTTGGAAATGTGTAATGCACATCAGTACAGAAGGGCTCTGAGAACTCCCACTGTAAAAGAATTTATTTAACTCTGTATAACTTTGTGGTTTTCCAACGTAACTTGACCTTAAAATGACCCCCAACATTTTTCTCCCTCCCAACTCCTAACATTCCATTAGCTCTTCTGTCTGATGGGCTTTATGAAATGCTAGTCTGTACTCACAGATAACTATAGTCTTTGAGTACATTAATATCAGTTGCCTGGGGCTGTGTTCTGGCAGATTTGACATTGTAGCATCTGCAATAGGAGAGCCTAGTTTTTACTTTGCCTTTCCATAGTCTGGTGACCCTACAACTGTTAAAATATATATCTGTCCTTGGGGGGTTAGTTTGAGGAAAAATTGCTAATTTATTTGCATGTTTCCCTGTCATCTGGAAGGGTTGAACTGTATGTTTATTTCTTTGTTGCCACATGTTTAATTCTTTTGTGGCAGTCATGGAATCTTCCTTCTCACTCTTCTTTGTGTAAAAAAAAAAATCCTAGTAATAGGATTATTATCAGACATACATTTACACTGAGTCATTTCTTTTAACATTAAGTGTATAACATGGAACTTTTGATTTTTAAAAACCTGAGTCAGTTTGATAATTTGAAAGTGAATGAGGTTTGTCTTTTCTTTTGAAGGATTTTGCATAAGATGGAAAAAAACAAGAAAGATGATATATAGTTAGCATTCATATAAAACCGGAAAATTCTGGCTAAATAAATTTCAAGATGTTGGTGGAATAACATACAAGGTTGAAATTCAATATTATACTGAAAGATTGAAAACAAGCATTACTAACAGAGGAGGGTAAAGAGTTGCATTTTTTTATAAAACAGTTATTGGTCTATTTTAAAATATGAATTTATAGCTATTGAATAAACTGTGCCTACACAATGTCTAAATTTTCTGAGCAGTCAGTTTGTCTGTTGTGTTCAGATTTTGTAGAGTTGATCTCTCCTAATCAACTCTAGCATTTTTCATCTAGAAAAATGACTCTCACCTTTTGGTGGGCAAGTGGAATCCAACCATGAAGCTTCTTGAAAATACAGATGCTTAAGCTTCTACCTGAGAGATTCTAATTAGGTTTAGCTTGGCACTCAGACATCTATGTATTCAATTCTAGACAGGTAATTCAGACACACATGGTTTAAGAAGAGCTGTACTAGGTAGGACACTCTTTAAGATTCTAATATAGCCAAGATTCACATAAATTGTTAAAAATGTAACTTCCAAGCTATAACCTTGGGAAACTGTATACCTTTGTGCAAGGTGTACAGTATACAACCTTTTTGATTTTCAGGTATCCCTGCCTCATCCTCAGATATTCTGCTTTAGTAAGCTTAATCTGGATTGTAGAAATATGCATTTTCTTCAGCTTTACTATAGTTGACAAATAAACATTGTCTGTATTTTGCAGTATTTATAGTATTCAATGTGATGTTTTGATATAAGTATACATTCCAAAATTATTAAATCAAGTTAATTAACATATCTATCACTTCACATTATTATTATTTTGTGGTGAAAACAGATTTTAACTGTTCAGCAATTTTTTTTATTATTATTGATAGTAACTATACTGTATAATAGATCTCCAGAACTTTTTTATTTGAATGAAATTTTTTACCCTCTGACCAATATTCACCTGTCCTCTGTTCCCTCACATTCCCTAGTAGCTACTTCTACTCTCTACTTGTATGAGTTCAATTTTTTTCAGAATCTATACCTACGTGAGAGCATGTAGTAATCGCATTTCCTGGCTTGGCTTATTTAACTAGCATAATGTCCATTCATGTCAGAAATCACAGGATTTCCTTTTAAAAGCTGAATAGTATGCCATTGTATATATACCACATTTTCTTTATCCATTCATCAGCCAATGAATCATGAAAGGACACTCAAATTGATTCCTATCTTGGCTATTGTGAATATGCCACAATGAGCATTAGAATGCAAGTATCTCTTCAAGATACTCATTTCATTGACCAAATTATGTTATGCACATGTACAAATATATCACAATGAGTCCAACTATTATGGATAACTATCATGTACCAATAAGAAGATTCTTATTTTATATTCTTTGGATACATACCCAGAAGTGGGATTGCTGGATCATGTAGTAGATTTATTTCAAATTTTTGAGGATTTCTACTCTATTTTCCATAATGACTGTGCTAATTCACATTCCCACAGAAGTGTATGAGAAATAAAAGGCATTCTTTTCTTCTCATTCTTTCCCATACTTGTAACCTTTTGTGGTTTGAGGACAGACATTCTAACAGGTGTGAGGTGATGTCATCTTATTGGGTTTTCATTTGCACTTCCCTAATGGTTAATGATGTTGATCACTTTTTAAAAGCCTATTGGCCATTCGTATGCTTTCCTTTAAAAACATCTGCTTAGGTCCTTTGCCTATTTTTAGTCAGGTAATTTGTTTTCATAGTATTGAGTTATTTTAGTTCCTTATATATTTTCTATATTAACTCCTTATTAGATGTATGGTTTGCAAATATTTTCTCCTATTCTGTAGATTGTCTCTTTATTCTTTTGATTGTTTCTTTTGCTATGAAGAATTAGTTTGATATAATCCCATTGTTCTATTTTTGCTTTTGCTGCTTATACTTTTGGGATCATATATAAATAAAAAAAAAATCCTTGCCCAGACCAACATCATGTAGATTTCCCCTATGTTTTCCTCTAGTAATTTTATGGTTTCAGTTGTTATATTTAGTCTGTAATACAATTTGAGTTTTTTTAATGGGGGTTTGTGATAAGTTTCATTCTTCTGTTTATGATTACCCAATTTACCCACTGCCATTTATTGTAAAAGCTGTCCTTTCCCCATTGTGTGTTCTTGATACCTTTGTCTAATTCAGTTGACTGTAAATATGTGTGGATTTATATTTGAGCTCTCTGTTCTGTTCTTAGTCCACTTGTCTGTTGTTGTATTATACCATGCTTTTGATTACTATAGCTTTGTAGTATATTTTGAACTCCAGAATAAGGTTGAGTATGTCTTATATGAAATGCTTGGGAAGAGAAGTATCTCAGATTCTGGAGTTTTTCAGATTTTAGAATACTTACATAGAGTTTACTGTTCAGATATTCCTAATCTGAAAATCTTAAATACTGCAAAATTTGAAATTTTTGAATGTCATGTCAGTCCTCAGACTTTGGATTTTAGATTTTCTGATTAGAGATTTTCAACCTGTAGGGTGATGCCTATGCCTTTGTTCTTTTTGCTCAAGATTGCTTTGGGAGCAGCCGCTGAAATAGCTCAGTTGGGAGAGCGTTAGACTGAAGATTGCTTTGGGTATTTGTGGTATATAGTGTGCTGCATGAATTCTTGAGATGTTTTTTTCTGTGAAAAATGTCCTTGATATTTTGGCAGGGATTGCATTGACTCTGTAGATCACTTTGAACATAAGATCATTCTAGCAATATTTATTCTTTGAATTCATGAACAATAAATTTATTTCCATTTGTTTATATCTTGTCCAGTTTCTTTCATCAAGGTTTAATGATTTTCATTGTACAGATGTTTCACCTTTGATTAAATTTATGTCTAAATATTTTTTATACTATTGTAAGTGAGATTTTTTCTCAATTTCTTATTCAAATAGTTAATGAATAGAAATGCTATTGGTCCTTGTATAATCATATTGTATCTTGGAACTTTTCTGAGCCTTTTTATGGTATATTTAATGTTTAATGTCAATAAGTTTGTGTTATCTGCAAACAAGGAAATTTTTACTTTTAATTTGGATTTTTTTTTCTTTTTCTTTCCCAATTGTACATGCTAGAACCCCCAGGACTATTTTGAATAGGAGTGGTGAGAGTGGGCATCCTTGTCTTGTTTCTGATCTCAGAGGAAAGGTTTTTGGCATTTCACCATTGTGTATGGTTTTATTAATGGGCTTGTCATACTTGGCCATAATTATGTTCAGATACATTCCTTCTCTACCTAATTTATTGAGAATGTTTTTAACCATTAAAGGCATCAAAGTTTGTCATATTTTTTTCCTGCATCTATGGAGATGATTATATGATTTTACCCTTCATTATGTTAGTGTGGTATATCACATTAATTAATTAGCATAAGTTCAATCATTCTTTCATCCCAGGAAAAAAAAATCCCACTTGATCAAGGTATGCAAGGTGTGTGATCCCTTAAAGAGGCTAGTATTTGGAACTCACTTTGATAGTGGTTTGTTATGGAATTTTTGCATCTATGCTCATCAGATATTTTTAAAATTTTTTATTTGTTTTAATTAGTTATACATGATAATAGAATGCATTTATGCACTTTGATATATCATACATAGATGGGATACAATTTCTCATTTTTCTGAGTGTACATGTTGCAGAATCATATTGGTCATGTAGTGTCACACACACACATATTTATATATATATATATATATATATATATATATATATATATATATATATATATATAGTAATAATGTCTGTTTCATTCTACTGTCTTTCCTATCCCCACAACCCCATTCCTCCCCTCCCATCACTTCCCTCTACCTAATCTAAGGTAACATTATTCTTCCCTAGTGCCCCCACCACCTTATTGTGAATTAGCATCCGCATATCAGAGAAAACATTCGGCCTTTGGTTTTGTGGGATTGGCTTATTTCGCTTAGCATGATATTCTCCAACTCCAACTATTGAACTGTAATTTTCTCATTGTGTTTTTGACTAGCTTTGGCATCAGGGTAATTCTGACCTTGTAATATCAGTTTAGAAGTATTCCCTCCTTAATTTTTTGGGGAAGTTTTATAAAAGGATTGGTGTTTATTTTTTTTTAAATGTTTGGTAGAATTCAACAGTGAAGCCAGGAGGTTTTCTTTGTTGGGAGTTTTTTATTTTGTTTTTACTCATTCAAGTTCCTTATTCATTATTGATCTGTTTAAATTTTCCATTTCTTTCTGAATAAGTATTGGGAGGCTATTTATTCATTTCTTTTAGGTTAGCAAATTTGTTGGCATGTAGTCTCTTATTTAGTATCAATTGTAATATCTCTTTTTTCATTTCTAATGTTAGTGAATTTTTTCCTTAGCTAAAGGTTTGTCACTTTTGTTTAAACCCAACTATTCATTTTATTGGTCTTTTCTATCATTTTTCTAGTTTTTATTACATTCATTTTTGTTCTGATTTGCATTATTTCCATCCTTCTGCTGACTTTGAATTTAGTTTGTTCTTGTTTCTCTAGTTCCTTGAGGTTAACCTTCAGTGCTTATTTGGGATCTTCTTTCTAAAAGTAGGATTATGGCAACAAAATTTTCTCTCAGAACTGCTTTTGCTGTATTCCATACATTTTGGTATGTTGTGTTTCCATTTTTATTTATCTCATGATATTTGATTTTGTATTTCTCTCATTGATGTCTATTTTCATACTTTTGTCATCAGATACTTATTAGAATTTCAGTCTTCTTTAAATTGTTAAGACTTGCCTTCCAATGTGTTTTTGCATGTAGATAGCTGTTCAGTTTGCTCTTCCTGTGCCAGGATGAGTGCTGGAATGCACCAGTCCCGACTTGTTAGGAACATGAATTTTAAGCAAGTATTCCACATGATTTTGCTATAAAAGCTTTAAGAATCATATTTTGAGAGTCATGACTCTCGAAATATGATTTAAAGTAGGTAGATTCTATGGATGGTGAATTAAGTGGAGCTCTCGGCTACTTGTTTGGATGAAGACTTAGGGCATAGAATTGAGTTGGCCACACCTTCCTTGTCAGAGATCCCATGTGGCCACATAGGGTGGGGAACCCCCAAGCTGTGAACAGACCATGCTGTTTCCAAAGATCTTCTTGCATACCCTTGTTGTAGATCAGTCATAACATTTTTCATGCTGCAGTTAGGAATGTATCCATCAAGAGGAGCAGTGTCTTTGCCTGTGAGCAGGTCAAATGAATTTTCCATGGCCATGACTGCCTGGAAGAGGCATCGATCCTGCACACATAATCTGGAGGGACTCAGTGACTTTAAATTATAAAGAAAATATGGTGAACATTGCAGGACAATGGACCTAACTTGTCAATTAACATGCCCAGAGGATAAACTATAAAGTGGTGATTAGAACTTTACTTTATGTCTCTATCATTTTTGTCAAACTAGACTCTTGAGTCCAGAGCAACCGTTCCCAAAAGGTGGCTTATAGAGCCCTGAGAATCCCTGAGACCCTTTCATGAAATCTGCAAGGTAAAAATTATATTGCTATAATACTAAGTTGTTATTTTTCTTTTTCACTGTGGTAGCATTTACTAATGGCACAAAAGTAATGGCAGGTAAAAATACTAGCACCATAGCATGAATCAACACAGTGTCACCAAACTAGACTATTTGTCATTTATTCTTTACCACCACATACTTATTGTTAAAAAAATAAAAAATAAAAGCCAATTTCATTGAAGAATATCCTTGATAAGCAGTAAAGTTTAGTAACTTGATTAAATTTTGATAGTTGAGTACAATTTTTTTATAGGACTGTGTGCTAAAGTATAAGGAAACATAAAGAGCTGCTGCTGTGTACTGAAGTATCATGACTATCTCAAGGAAGACCCTTGTGAGATTGGGTGGTGATCAGAACTAAGAACTGTTCATATAGAATACCATCTTTTTAAAAAATTCATAGGAACTACTGAAATATATAGACAGATATTTTCAAATGAATGTACAAAATGAGCCTGTCACTTTAAGTAAACCAATGGACATATGGGCTGCCAATGATACAGTTGAGATTTTCAAGAAAAATCCAAAATGTGGAAAACGTGTCTACCACCATAAGCTTGACAGCTTCCCAATTCTTAAAGACTTTACTGATGGGATCAATGATGGTATTAACAAAAGTAATTCTTTTTTATGTCATATAATGAAATGTGTCAACATTTGAAAGATCAGCATAATGTAGTGAGCCAATATTTTTGACCAAAAGAATGTGTACTATTACAAAATTTTGCACAGAGGATCCAATTGAAGTGCCACATAGACTTGGATTTTCACATAAGAGAGTAGAAAGATTTTCTTGATAATGGTTTCAGAATGTACACATCAGCTAACAATTAAAGAAACCCTCCTTTGTCAAGTTCTCACACAGTATGAGAGAAAATATCCAGTTATTTGAAAAAGCCAAAAATACTTCTCCCGAATTTTCTTGGTATACTTCAACCACAATCATACATCACCACACAATGCAGAGGCAGATATGAGAATTTACTTGTTTTTTTAAGCTAAATATTAAAATAAATTTCAAAATATGAGACATGGTTCTTCTCACTAGTTCTTTTGTTTGTATGTTTTGGAAATGTATTATGTATGTGTACATGTAACAAATTTAGTATGTATGTATGTAAAAGGCGAAAGATTTATACGATCTGAAGAGAAACCAGAGTATAGTATGTATGTATGCATGTATGTATTTATATTAGGGATTGAAGCCAAGACCTTGTCTATGCTAAGCACATGCTCTAACATGGAGATATGGTCCTAACCCCTAATATAGTTATTATAATGAATTATTACTGTTTTTAAAGTTCTCTGTTTAATTTCTAATATGATAAGTATATATAGATACAACCCACAAAGTTAAAAACTCTTTGAGGGCTTTCAACTATTCTTGAGAGTATAAAAGTGTCCTGAGACTCAAATGTTGGAGAGCTTCAATCTAGAGGAATATTTCCTGGAGCATGCTCTGTAGAATGTTCTCCCTTGAAATGCTCTACGGAAACCCCATGAAGCAGCCAGAAAGCAAAGGCAACATAAAAGAATAATAATTTGTAAATATGTTTCCAAGTGTTCCCAGATATGGCCCATAATGGAGATTCACAGTTCATACTAACATATTCAAAATTCAACTTGAACTTTCCTAAACTCTCACTCTTCCCTAAATTTTTTGATCATGAAAATGTTTTCCCCATGGAATAAGCTTTAGGAAATACTGTTTCCTTGCCAATGAGTACTATCATAACAAGCAGTATGCAACAGCTGTTCATTGGCTCCTAAAATCTGGAATTTTGATTTAAGGGGCAATCATATTTTCCTTTACATCAAAATCAAGACAGAAGGTTCTGGGGCTGAGGATATAGTTCAGCAATAGAATGCTTCCTTAAGGACACCCATTTCTGCCAAAATAACAACAACAGCAACAACAACAACAATAATAATAAAGAAAACCAATGAAAGCTAATCTCAAGGTAAAACAGATGTGAGATAGTAGGTGTAATACAGAAGCATTTCCTAGAAACAACTTGTCTTTTTAATTTTTCATTCCTGAAGGGTAATTGGTTTTATGTTATTCATTGTCTTATACATGTAGGTGTAAGTAAGATGGAATTTCACTTAAAAATAAATGTTGTTAATTTGTTGAAAAAAAAGAAGAGGTAAAGCAGATAATATAATAAAAAGGTATGTAAAAAAAGAAATTTCTGTCTTCAAAGCTACCAAAGGTAAAAGGTTTAAAAACACCAGAACATGACAGCACTGCATTATGACTTTCCAGTTTTATGAACTTGGATTGTTTATCAGTTCTCAATAGAGAGGCAAATCCATGCTAACCAATGTTAAGAACATGTTCCTGGATCTTGTACACAAATAGACTTGGTGAGGGGCACTTTGCTGGGTCAGAAGACGACATAGCAAGCTGTTGCCTTTCCTTGAAATAAATGTCATTTTGGTAGGACTGATTTCTTCTTTCTGTGTCAATGGTGACTTACTCATATACGCTAATATGATTTGATGTTGTTAGTGGAAATGAGCGGGGTCAGTTTTTGTTACCAGATGTATTTCTCCTCATAAGTTATGGTCAACCAGGATTCTAGTTTAGAAATTGGCCTGCTGATAGCAATTCCTTAATTCCTAGGATAATGTTATACTTGAAAGTAAGCTTTGCTAACTACTATATTTCAATGTCTAGGAATCTTTCCTAAGGTATAAGCAGAATGTGAGTTTAAAATGTGTTTATGAAGATGATCTTCAGAGGATTGTTTATGATACCCACAATTGAAAACAACTAAAAAGTTGACAAATGTGGAAACCATTGATAATTATCATATTTACATAACAATGCCATGTAGGCATCAAAAATTTTAGTTTTTGAAGGCTATTAAAAATATGAGACTGGAGTCAAGAAAGCAGAAAAAGGGGGTGGCTTTCCAGGCTGCTCTGTTAGCATGAAACCAAGACAGGAGGTTGGCATGAAACCAAGATGGGAGGTAAGGCAACTTCTCAGTAAGGTGGATAGAAAAAGAAAGGGGGGTGGACTTTACTGGGAATTAATATTGGATATGCAAAGGAGATTGGGGACTCAGGAGGTTGGATATATAATAAGGAAGAAATCCCCTGCCTTTTGCTGGTGCCTACTGGTCCCTTTGAGGGCAAAGTGGAGGGATAGTGGGTTAAAGGGAGCCTGCATTATTAGGAGGCCTGTGGTGTATCTTGATATGGAAAGATCATAAATCAAAGAAAGTGCTAGAATGACCCAAAAGGTGTGCTGCACAACACTCTTGTGTGGGAAAGAGGGTGTGCCTCTCCCAATAACCCATGGAGAACAGAGGATGAAGCCATATTGCTGTCATACAGCCGGGGCAGCGGCTATGGGTGCCAAGTCCTGGCAAACCTGAGCTGGATCCCAAACTCAGGCCTGACAACCTATGCTTCACATCACAGGGTGTGCATAGGAGGCCAGGAGAAAATTAGATGCAGCAGAATACATGTCATGGAAACTCTTCCAGCTACTCCCTACCCCCTTGAGTCCTGGTGGATCACAGGACTGGCTGGGAGGGCTGAGCCTGGCCAGGAATTCAAAAGGGCAGTAGCAGGAGTGATTGAGTCTGGGGATTCAACCCAAGAGTTCAAGAAAGGAGATACCATGGGGAACAAAGTGGGTAAAGGATTGGCTGCTCTGCGGCGTGAGTGGGATCAGTCGAGATTCCTGGGGTAAGGTCTCTCAGTGTGGACCCATAGGTGCTGGGCCCTGGAGGTGCACTGATTTAAAATCTTCAGAACAGAGAACCTGAAGCCTACCTAGACCTAAACCCACCTCCAGGAGCTCTACCTATGGGATTTCCTGTCACAGAGCACTACAGCAACCCCACCCTGAAGGTAGAGCAGACATCACATTCCAGCTCACTCTACATGTACTGTCAAGAAGGGAAGCTGAAATTTTCTGAACTCTTAACTGGAAACTTGACAAGCAACTCAAAAATAGGAGGGATTTGACAGTCTGTACCCAGTACTCTTGTATATGCTACATACCTCAAGAAGAAACAGGCATTTGGGAAAGAGAACAAACACATATCTTCACTGACAGCTTTTGGCCAGTGCAATGGAAAAATTCCTTAACTTTTCATCAAGAACTTTTTTTTCTCTTTAATTATGAGCTGAACGGTCCATGGACATGCATACATATATATTTCTAGCATTTTTGAAAGGCAATTATTTTTCAAGGCTCTGTCTTTTGAGACCTAGGATGCTATATTAGTCTATTTTGGTTGGAGAAAAAAAATATAGATAGATTTATAGGTTTATCTCACTTAGCTGTTTCCCTTATTATATTTTAAAAAAGAGTATAAATAACAATAAATGTTGGTGAGCATGTAGGGGAAAGGGCACACTCATATATTGCTGGTGGGACTACAAGTTGGTCCAACTGCTGTGAAAAGCAGTATGAAAATTCCTTAGAAAACTAGGAATAGAATCACCATTTGACCCAATTATATACCACTTGTTATATATCAAAAGGAGTTAAAATCTGCATAGTACGGTGATGCAGCCACATTAATATTTATACTAGCTTAATTCACAGTAGCTAAGCTATGGAACAAACTTAGGTGCCCTTCAACAGATGAAGGAATAAAGAAAGTGAAGCACATATACACAATGGAATATTATTTGGTCATAAAAAATGACTTTTGGTGGTAAATGGATGGATCTGGAGACTATCATGCTAAGTGAAATAAGCTAATCCCAAAAAACCAAAGGATGAATGCTCACTCTGATATGTGTATGCTAAAACAAAACAAGGAAGGGGGTTAGAATAGAAGTTCATTGGATTAGTTCATTTGTCTAAAGGGAAATGAAGAAAAGGGAGAAGGAATAGAAATATGAAGGAGAGTGGAATGAACCTGACACAACATTCCTATGTATGTATATGAATATACCACAGTGAATCTCCACATCATGTACAAAAAAACCCCAATTCTAATTAGAATAAGATATACTCCATGTCTATATAAATATGTCAAAATATATTCTATTGTCATGTATATCTAAAATGAATAAATTTTAAAAAGAAAAAATGCACTATAATTCAAGTAGGCCCTGATAACTTTTAAGAAAGAATTAAAAAAGGATAAGGAGGAATAAACACTCACCTCTAGATTTATTATCTAAGTTTTCCTACCTTTGTAAGTTGGAACAAGAGGCCACACCAAATAGAGTAGGAAAAAAAAAAACCCCAGTGTCACCCAATTAATGTAAGTAGGATAAAATATTATGTTTTATAATAGCACATTGTTTTCCAAAAGGATTGTCCTGGTTTACATTCTCGTTGGCATCACTGGGATTGTTTCTTTTCCAGCATCCTTGCCAACCCTTAGGGTTATTTAAAATAATAGTTTCCAAGATGGTGAAGTTAAAAATGATAGATAATTCTTATATGAAGGAGCCGTTCAACAGGGAAGACAGAAGAGTGATTGGCACTTCCAAATGAGATTTGACTCCGATTACTACCTCGTAGGCAGAATTTTTGCTGCCCTGACTACAAATGAGCTGTTTATGACAACTGAGATCTCTGGGAAATAAATTCTAGGGCTCAACGGGAGGCAGGTGATTGGAGTCCAGAAATTAAAAAAAAAAAAGCAAGAAAATCCCATCTAGTCAGATTTTATCATTTATAATTTGTCCTTGGATAGATTATATAAATACTGTACTAAGGTCATCCCTGTAGAGCTCTGTGTCAAACTCCCAAATAAACTGAGACTGAGAGGCAGGGGAGAATGTACGCCTGTCAGTCTCTTGTGTGTCAGAGGCTTTGCCATTATAAAGTTATAGTAGATCATAGAATTGCCTGTCAAATGATTAAAATTGTCATCACGTTTTCCATTTTCCACATCTTTTCCTTAGAGCATGTATGCAAAAGATTTGCAGAACGCCTGTGGGCTTTTGGAGCCACTAAAGGGACTTGTTGCCTATCTCCATTCCCTGCCACTCACCACAGATGTGCCAGTCATGCCTACAGACATCTTTTGTCATAGTCACACTGCAACTGGGTGGAATATTGAGGGAAATGTCAAAAATGTATCCATGTGAAAAGAATAAGAAGGAAGCGTTATTCAAAGAGCTTGCTTCCTGCTTGGGCTCCTGTCTGCATGGAGCAGGCTGATGTCTAATTTCAGCTATACAATTAATTCTTGGCCAAGAAGAGAAGAGAGGTAACTGCCACAATTTGTATAACTGGGATGTTGCTTCTCTAATTCTTGTGCTTCTTTTCATTGTGATTTCATCTGAAAGCATCTTTTGAGGCCTTTTTGTTGTTGTTGAATTTTTTTTAATCTCTTGAATGATGAAAATGGACAAAAACAGAATTCAGCAAAATGTAAATGAATCAGAGCAAATGGGATGCAAGTATATATTGTGCAAATCCAGAACAGAAATAGAGATATTTGTTCTTCCTTTTTTGAGGAGAATCATAAAACTTTCCATGATGTGTCAGACACTGTGTTTTACATTCTCTATGCCCAGGCGTTTAAAGGTGACACAAATGCAGTTTTGAAATGTCGAGGTTATTATTGTGCGTTCTGACGATAAATTAAGTGTTCATTCTGAGACAGAGATTTGTCCTCTAACCCTGATGTGATCTTTCAACACCACTGTGAATTTCTCCTCTTTATAAGAATTTCACTTTTCATGTTTTCACTTCTACATCTTTCTATAGAACCCCCACTTATTAGAATTATGATATATTAAATGTAGATTTTAAAGAACATTCTGGACTGTGTCATGAAAAATGGCTAATGTCTACTGAATAAAAGCTAGTAGGAAAATGGCCTATGTATTTTTTGAAGTAGAGTTTTCAGCTGCTCTAACAGGAAATATAACAGCCCTAATATACTCAACCTGTATTGTAAATTGCAGTATTGAGATGATCTCCTGGGATTTCCTGGGGTGCAGGTGGGGGACAGCTTGAGGGTTGGTGGGTAGGAATTGCTCGAGAGCTTCTTAGTTGAGCTGTAAGATGTATAATCTCCTTTTAGTAATTATATAATGAAATATATATTTTTTGTCTATATAAGTTAGACCATGTACACTTACACCAGTGTGTAATTCAAAGGCTTCCACGTACTTACTGGAAGGTCTGAGTTTCAAAATTGTACTTTTCTCTAAGGGATCTGATAATGGCATAAAATCACCATAACCAAGTGGTCCTGAGAGGCCAGCATTGAATTTCAAACTCTAATTCAATAGACGCACTTTTTTTAAAGTACATTAAATCGAAGTTAGTGTCCTTCATTCCCTTCATCTTTCTCTTTCTTGTTTCGTTTTTGTGACTCCATTTTGAAACTCTTGTGACCAGCCGTCATTTACCTGCCTTGCTTGCTTCACTCTAATATAAGGTGAAGGTCCTCCTTTTTCTTTGGTTTCTATTTTCTTATCTGTAAAGAAGATTATTGATATCTTTAATATTGCTTTCATCTCTGAAGTTCTGTTTATGTCTCTTTCCTCTTTCATCCTGCATCCATGATAGTTTTTTTGAGGACAAAATAAGAAAAGTGTCATGAAGGTAGTTTGAACATTGTAATATAGCATAGAAATTTAAAATACAATTGCTGCTGTCTAGTATCACTCTCTCCAGTTGGTCTTATGGCAGCAGGTATGAACTATCTTAGATTTTTTTCTAAATCCATGGTGCAGCTGATATAGTAAAAATTGTGGATTGGTTCATTCTTAACACAAGACTGTTGGGGTAGAATGGCAGTCATCTGAAGCTTTCCAAGCAGATAGTTCAGTTTTAGGCATTTCATGAAAGCAGGTAAATATCTGAGAAGTAAGAATACATTCCAAGTCTTTCGAGCAACCAAGGAGTTGATTTTAAGTTTAAAGATCATGATTTTTTTAGAAGAAGCTGTGATGATTTTTCAGAGACCTGAATGGTGGGCAAAGTAGGACCAGTGATTAAGTTATACCATTCTTATTCTTCCTTTGGTTTGTGATTAAAATCCAAATAGGATGTTGTTGAAGAAATTAAGATATAAATTCTTATTGTGAAAAAGATTCATTTTAAAATATGTTTTATGTCTCTTTCTGCCTAGAGCAAACTCTTGCTCTGTGTAACAATAACCCCTTGAAATGCCATTTAGATTGGAAGTGCTGATGCAGCACTAATGATTTTAGAGCAAATATGTTACTTTAATTTCCTCCATCTGCTATGAATAAAAGCATATGAGTATGAAGTCTTGGAGAATTGTAGAGAATATTGTTTCTTAGAAGAAGAGTTGAAGATATTTTAAAATGTGTGCAGGTGTGAGAATAATTCTTTTTTTATTTTGTCAAGTGTCTCAAAAATGAGAGCTTTATCATAGCTCAATGAAAATGTCAAGAAGTTTTCTATATAGTTTTGCCGAGAGACTCCTGGGGAATCTTAAGTGACTTAAGGACTAACCCTCTAAGTTTTATTGTAATACAGTATTGATGATTCAGATGAAAACTTCCCCATGCATTTCTTTAGCACTTCTAACCATGGGTAAGAGCAACTTTTATACCTTCGAGTGAAGAATAGTTCTTTTTATTTCTTGAGGATTGTTGTGTCTTGAATCAGTCCTCATGTGGTAGTGTGGGAGGAAGGGTATACATGCTCTCCAAGCTTCATGGACAATTCCGCCTGTCAATGCTGGTAAATAAGTTGAATTAATTTTTTTTGTAGCCATTATCTTTAAAATCTAGAAGAAAAGTTGATTCTTTAGGATGCTATAGGTCTCTATGTTTATATATGTATATAAAATCAACATTCACATAAGCAAAGTAAAAACAATACCAATACCCATAGAAACAAATGGAAGATTATTGAAGATGTACCACTAAAAAAGGCACCAGGCCCAGATGGTTTTACAGCTAAATTGAATACAAGTTTTGATTATCAAGCAATTCAAGACCTCAGAGAAAGAGGGAAGGAGCCTTAATTGCACAAATCTAGAATGAGCTTATTTCCAAACCTTACATAAATAGATCTAAAAAAAATCTTATACCCATTTCATATTTGTTTGTAAAAGTATGTTATTTATAATAGTATAATTATATATTTAAGTATATAATAGAACAGTAATATAGGTCTGTCTGCTTATGAAAATAAAAGTTTTGAAATAGAGGTAATTTCCTAAACTACAAACCTGTTCATAACTGGAAATTCATACTATTAATCATGTGAGAAAATTAAATCATCAAAATGATGTGATGATACCAATTTTGTTGTGTTAGTTTACTCAGGCTGTCAAAACAAACTACCAAACTGGTTAACTTTGACAAATAATTCATTCTCCATCAGTTCTGGAAGCTCAATGTCCAAAATGAAGGTGCCAGCAGAACCATGCTGTCTCTGAAGGCTCTCAGGGTACGCCTGCCTGAACTTTCTCTACCTTCTTACACTTGCTGCTTGTTCTTGGCATTCCTTGGCCTATGGACACATACTCTCTGCCCCCATCGTCACATGGCATTCTCCCTGGGTGTCTGGATGTCTGTTTTTTCTTCTTATGAGGACACCGATCATTGTATTATAGCCCACCCTAGTCCAGTATAACCTCTCATCTAATTACTATAATGTAACTAACTATATCTACGAAGATTTGATTTCAGAATAAAGTCACTTGAGATTCCAGATAGCTATAAATTTGGGGATTCTGTTCAACCCAGTGTACATGTCAACAATTTCACAGAATTTGTTAAACATTATTCAGAAATAGCCATAGAAGAAAGTGAATTAAGGACAATAAAGAATCTTTACAAAAATCTACCATCAATTATTACATTATACATGAAATAAAAAATCTATTCATGTTAAACCAGGAAAAAATATAGATGGACATTTTCTGTTAGCACAGTTACTTTAGCACTGTGTTTTGGGTTGTGCCTGATATAATTAAACAAAACAAAAATAAGCAAATATAAATAGAAAAAAAGTGATTTTTATTTTATTTGATATGATTATATTCCTAGAAATCTTAAGACTGTCTTATAGACTATTACTAATAAACCTGAATGCTAAATATCCATAAGGTAAGTATAAAAAAATCAAAGTTTTCTTTATGGTTTTAATAATAATTTTTATAATAATTTTTATATTCTTTTGTTTATATAAGTGAATATTTTTCACAGAAATAAAAAATTCACTTATGTAATTAAGAAAAATAAAAATCCTGAGTAATTAATATACTAAGGAAAGTGAAATGCTGTTATAGGAAAAATATTTTATCAAGAGATGGAACATTATTTGTCAAAATAGTCATACCATATTCCCTAAAATTTCCTAATAATATAAAATGTTATTCCCTCCTAAAATAATATATGCTAGTATAATTCATCAGAATGGTAACAAGTTATTATTTTTCTTCAAGGCATTAAAATTTAATGAAAAGTCATTGTTATTAAAATGGTATGTTGTTTGCTATAAGAAAATTTGATGAACATAATAGAAAAGAGAGTTAGAAACAGATTCAAATATATAATAATGAACGAAATATTGTAAAATATTTTTAAAAATTTACTGCAAAAGGTATGTTTATAAAATAAATGATGTAAAAATTAGTTTTTATCAGTAAGTTATAAGTGTTAGCACCTATTTCTTAACATAAAACATTCAGATGAGTTGAAGGTGTGAACATACCAGACTGAACAACATAAATATTAAAAAAAAATAGAAACTCCTGTACACTGACCAAATGAGTTATACATCATATTTGAGAAAAATGGCTAAAGATATAATTCCGAAGGGAATATTTAAGTGGCCAATAGACATGAAAATCTTTTCAGTTTCACTAGTAGTCATAGAAATACAAATTCAAATCACAATGAATTACTCTTTTCCACTCAAATACATAATATAATTTTAAATTATTGATAATGTACATGTTTGGTGATGATGATGTAAAAAATGAAAATTTTTCATATGTTGATAAATTTGGAAATGTCTATCAAAATCAATGAAATACCTGCTCTCTGGCACTATGTCATTATTTTTGGGAAGTATTAGTATGTTATATGAAAATATATATTCAAAGATGTTAGCTGCATTGTTTGTAGTTACAAAAACAATCAAAAGAAAAATACATCAGCAAAAAGCTCATCAAAAAGAAAGATTGTTGAATATTATAACTGTACTGTAGAATATTATGAACGAGTAAAATAATTAAATACATCTATACATGAATTCCAGCATGGCCATAATATATCAGTGTATAATCTAATAATATAGCGTATTACTAGATTATAGAGTATAAACTAATAATAATCAGCGATTAATTGGGACATTAAGAATATATTAAAATTAGGGGCTGGGGTTGTGGCTCAACGGTAGAACACTTGCCTAGTACATGCAAGGTTCTGGGTTTGATCTTCAGCACACCATATAAATATATAAGATAAATATGTAAGATATCTTACATATATAAATATGTAAGATAAAGGTATTATGTCCAACTACAAGTGAAAAAATAGATTTTTTTAAAAAAAGAATGTATTGAAATTAAAAAGAAAAGGATGACTCTATAGCCAATATAACCTTATGTATGCTATATGAAACTAGAGAAGAATGTGGAAGGATAAAAAAAAAATTGTCTCTGTTTATTGTTTTGATTTTGTTAGTTACCGTAATAAATTGAATAGGAAGTACAGCTGGGGGAGAATATCGATTACTATATACCTGTGTGTGTGTGTGTGTGTGTGTGTGTGTGTGTGTGTGTATATCATATATATATATATATATATATATATATATATATATATCATATACATACTAATTTTGTTTATTGTGTTACCTAAATATTTATTATTTTAAAAATTAAAATAGTAATATTTCTCTGTAACATTTAAAATTTTTACATATGTGTTTATCTTAAGTCCTCATGGTATTACATTTTAAGATAATACTTTCACCTCATACAAACATAGGCCAAAATTAGAGCATTCTGTGTCACTCCATGACTGGGTCTCAACTTGTGGGAATACTGCTTTGCTCAGAGTGCTAGAGGACCCGTCTGCAGCTGCTCCCGCAGGAATCATGGCCACCATGCTGCATGGGGCCCATGCTATATGGGACCCTGGGCCTTAGCATTAGAACAGGATTCCTGGCTCCCGATGACTCACCTCTGCAGGTCTCCTGGGTGCCTTGACAGGACCACTGGCATCAACACCAGGTGCAGAATTCCCAGGCACCGCTTCCTCAAAGGACATTCAGCTGCTACCCACTTGCAGGAACTATGGCTGCCACTCCTGTGTGGACCCCCATCTACCAATGTGGGGCTCCACATGCCTCCATCTTGGGTCACCTCCATCACCATCTTTTGTTGGGGCAACTACCAGTTTGGAACACCAAATAGCCAGCTACCCTCATTTTCTAATCCCAGCCCCTCCATCCTCAGCAGGTGCTAACTTGGCAGAGTGACTTCCCAATACGAAATAGCCCACCATGATAGGTGCACAGCTACAAGAGTGCAACACATAAGACCCCGAGAGGAAGATTCCTGATTAGGAAGTAGAAAGGGAGAGGGTGAGGGAGTTACACTTTAGAGACTAATCTAGAGGGCAGGAACTATGAGGTCTACAGGTGAGATGAGGAGATAAGACTCGGTGCCCATATCACAGGAGCAGACCCCAAAGAAGTTCCTTGAGGTGCAGTCTACCAATGGGACCAGCAGGTGCCATACCCCACCTCCAAATGCCCTGCACCCAAGACCAATCCTCACAACCTGGTAACCACAACCATCCTGAGGGCGGAGATACCAACTAAGAACAGACAACCCCACCTATTGGATAAGAAGAGAAGCAGGAAAGATACTGATCTCCAACCAAAACAATCCTGGTTTCTTCCTTAGAGACTTTCTTTTCTTTCTTTCCGCTCTTTGTTCTCCCACCTTCACATCCACAACATAAGTGAAACCAAGTACTTTGCATGAATTAGGATATTGAGGACTGAGATGACTGAAT
This sequence comes from Spermophilus citellus, assembly GCF_964194105.1. Classification (NCBI taxonomy): domain Eukaryota; kingdom Metazoa; phylum Chordata; class Mammalia; order Rodentia; family Sciuridae; genus Spermophilus; species Spermophilus citellus. The sequence continues at coordinate 54,101,421 of NC_138184.1, read as the reverse complement.
AGTATATTATAGTCATATTACACATAGTATACTACACCCTGATTCCAAAATTGGGCAAAGACACATTAGAGAAAGAAAACTTCAGACCATATTGCTAATGAACATAGATGCAAAAATTCTTAATAAAATTCTGGCAAATTGAATACAAAACATGTCAAAAATATTAAGTAGGGTTTATCCAAGGGATGCAAGGTTGGTTCAACATATGTAAATCAATAAATGTAATTCATCACATCAATAGACTTAAAGATAAGTATAATATAATCATCTCAATAGATGCACAAAAAGCATTCAACAAAATATAGCACCCATATATGTTCAAAACACTAGAAAAACTAGGGATAACAGGAACATATTTCGACTTCATAAAAGCTATCCATGCTAAGCTCCAGGCCAACATCATTCTAAATAGAGAAAAATTGAAAGCATCCCCTCTAAAAACTGGAACAAGACAGGAATTCCCTCTTTCACCATTTCTGTTTAACATAATTTTTGAATCACTGGCCAGAGCAATCAGATGAAAGAAATTAAAGGGATATAGATAGGAAAAGAAGAAATCAAAGTAGCACTATTTGCTGCCAATATGAAGACCCAAAAAATTCCACCAGAAAACTTCTAGAACTAGTAAATGAATTCAGCAAAGTAGCAGAATACAAAATCAACACTCATAAATCACTGATATACTTCTGTATATCAGTGACAAATCCTCTGAAAGGGAAATGAGGATAACTACTCAATTTACAATAGCCTCAAAACAATAAAATATTTGGGAATCAACTAATGAAAGATGTGAAAGACCTCTACAATGAAAACTACAGAATGCTAAAGAAAGAAATTAAAGAAGACCTTAGAAGATGGAAAGATCTCCCTTGTTTTTGGATAGGCAGAATTAATATTATCAAAATGACCATACTACCAAAAGCACTATACAGATTTAATGCAATTCCAATCAAAATCCCAATGACATTCCTTATAGAAATAGTAAAAGCAGTCATGAAATTCATTTGAAAAAATAAGACCCAGAATAGTTAAAGCAGTTATTAGCAAGAAGAGTGAAGCCAGGTGGCATCACTATACCAGATTTCGAACTATACTACAGAGCAATAGTAACAAAACCAGCAAGGTATTGGCACCAAAACAGACTGGTAGGCCAATGATACAGAATAGAGGACACAGAGACTAACCCACATAATTACAGTTATATTAGACAAAGGCACCAAAAACATACATTTGAGAAAAGATAGCCTCTTCAACAAATGGTGCTGGGAAAACTGGAAATCCATATGCAACAAAATGAAATTAAACCCCTATCTCTCACCATGTACAAAATGCAACTCAAAATGGATCAAGGATCTAGGAATTAAACCAGAGACACTTCCTAGAAGAAAATGTAGGCCCAAATCTCCACCATGTCAGTTTAGGCCCCAACTTCCTTAATAAGACTCCTATAGTGCAAGAATTATAATCAAGAATCAATAAATGGTATGGATTCAAACTAAAAGCTTCTTCTCAGAAAAAGAAACAATAAATGAGGTGACTCGAGAGCCTACAGATTGTGAACAAATTTTTACCCCTCACACAGCAGATAGAGCACTAATCTCTACAATATAAAAAGAACTCAAGAAGCTAAACATCCAAAAAACAAGAAACCCAATCAATAAATGGGCTAAGGAACTGAACAGACATCTCTCCGAAGAGGATATGCAACCAGTCAACAAATATATGAAAAAATATTCATCATCTCTAGCAATTAGAGAAATGCAAAGCAAAAGTACTCTAAGATTTCATCTTATTCCAGTCAAAATGGCAGCTCTTAAGAACACCAACAACAATAAGTGTTGGCGAGGATGTGAGGGAAAAGGCACACTCATACATTGCAAGTGGGACTGCAAATTGGTGCAACCAATATGGAAAGCAGTATGGAGATTCTTTGGAAAACTGGGAATGGAACCACCATTTGACCCAGCTATCCCACTCCTTGGTCTCTACCCAAAGGACTTAAAAACAGCATACTACAGGGACACAGCCACATCAATGTTTATTGCAGCATGATTCACAATAGCTGAATTGTGGAAGCAACCTAGATGTTCCTCAGTAGATGAATGGATAAAGAAAATGTGGTGTATATACACAATGGAATATTACTCAGCAATAAAAGAGAATAAAATCATGGCATTTGGAGGTAAATGGATGGAGCTGGAGAATATAATGCTAAATGAAGTTTGCTAATCCCTAAAAATCAAATGCCAAATGTTTTCTCTGATATAAGGAGGCTGATTCATGGGAGGGTTGGGAGAGGGAGCATGGGAAGATTAGATGAACTCTAGATAGGGCAAAGAGGTAGAAGGGAAAGGGAGGGGGTATGGGGGTAAAAAAGATAGTGGAATGAGATGGATATCATTACCCTAAGTACATGTATGAAGACACGAGTAGTTTGAATATACTTTATATACAACCAGAGATATGAAAAATTGTGCTCTATATGTATAATATGAATTGTAATGCATTCTGCTGTCATATATAACAAATTAGAACAAGAAAAAGAAAAAAAGGCTAAAATTTCAAACACTTTATGAATTACCATTCAAAAATCATATGAATGGTAATTCACAAAGGAAGAGATATTAAACACTGATAAAAATTTCAGCTTCATTAGTTATCAAAGCAATCATAATTACAGCAATAATGAGATTTCTCTCAGACTGGCCAAAGTTCAAAAAAATCAGTACTTCTCAGTATTATACAGCATGTAGGAGTGTAGGAAAATCTGCATATATTGCCTGGTAAACTTTCCTGTGGGCAGTTTGATAGTATTAACTGAATAGCTCCAATTATGTCCAAAGCTACTTCTGGAAAGTAATGCTGAGGAAATAATTGCTAAGTTGTGTGTATTGATGCTCATTTCATCTTTGAAGTAGTGAAAAAGTTATATATCTCTATATTCTAAAAGAGATGAGCCTTTAAATAAGCCCAGCTACAAATTTTATTACATTATAACTACATAAACAGAAACTCTCACTTGTCAATGTTATGAAAATTTACACACGTTGATTCAGATTACCATTTATGGCATAGAAAGACATTCATGAGGGCTGGGGCTGTGGTTCAGAAGCAGAGTGCTCGCCTGGCATGCGTGAGGCACTGGGTTCAATCCTCAGGACCACATAAAATAAAATAAAGTTATTGCATCCACCTATAATTAAAAAAATAAATATTGAAAAAAAGACATTCCTATAATAGTTGATTCATGTATAAGGCAGGTCTCAGTTATTAGGGAAAGCATGATATAACTGTGGTATATTTATGCATTAAGAAGAATGATAGTATGCATACCAGACTCTTAGCAGGAGCTTTCTCTGGGTGAATAGATATTTCTCTTGGTGATAGATTTTGGTTTTATTTTGGTATTTTCTAAACTTTTCAAAATGTGCTTAATGAGCTTTATCAAAAAAATACACTGAATCTTTTTTTAAAAATCCTGATTTTATTAATAAAACATAAAACAAAAAAACAAAACACAACAACAACAACAACAAAAAACTAAAGGCCAAATTCGAAATATTTCAAAAGTTAAAAAGGGGTAGGGCCTTCTGTGAAAAAAAAAATCCAGACCAGTAAAGAAAACTTATTATTTTACTGGTCTTAATAGCAGAGTTTGTTAGTTCATAATCTGGGCCTCAGAGGCCTATTGGAAAGTTTGTTTGGAGTCTATTGTTACCTAAATATCTGACCTTTTTGAATTAGCTTTGCTGCCATATGTAGTTTAGCAAAGGACTCTTCACTAACATGTTTACTTTATCCCATTTGTTTGAGGATGAGGTTTGCAGTTTTCCTCCAGGGAGTAAATGACTTCGTGTACCTTGTTCCCAGACACTTATCTCAGAAGCAACACACCTTTCTGATAGAAGGCAAATGTCATGACTGAAGGCATGGGACAGAGGCCTGATTGATATTCCTAAACTGCCTCTTTTATGTCCTAGAAGCTAAATCTGAATTCTTTTGAGTGGTGTAGAATGTCAGTACAAATGCTCTATCTATGCTGAACCTGATGGAGAAAAGGAAAAAAAAAATGCCCCACTCCACTTCTTTATTTAGAGTTTGCATTGAGAAAGGCAAGCACTATTTGAAAGGTCATCCCATTTCAAGTAGCAGATGGATAGGAAAAAAAGACTCTGGCTTTTACAAATAATTTAATTGAATTCTCCTTGCCATTTCTGCAGGCAATTCAGGATATTTTTTAAAGCATTGATCCATAATTATCTTTCAGAGTGGTTAGTTAGTATTGTTAGACAGATGTGTAATTCTTCATGTATATAAGGGAGCAATACAGTATCCATTTTACTCAGCCAATTGTCATTTCCTTTCCTGTGCAAACAAATGCATATTATAGAAGACAAATCATTGCTTTAAGAAAAAGAAACAAATTAATTTTTCAAATTTATTTTTGACTTGAAGTCCTCTTTTCTTAAGCATGGCTGTGTTTGTAAAGGTCAGCTCCTTTGCTTCCCTATAAGCAAATTACCATTTGCATCTATGTAGCAAATTTATGTTTATAGTCTCTGGGTGCAAAGATCATAGGGATAAGAGGGGTTGAGGGGGTCACAAGCCACAAAATACAAATTTAGTATGTTAATAGAATATAAATCAGGAACAACTAAGACTTAAAAATGCCTTGTATTTGTGGCTTATTCGTTGGTGTGTGTGTTGAAGTGTTCGTAATCTAATTGAGCTATTTTTTGGGGTTGAGTTTGCTAGGGAAAATTCAGGATGCCCAGTTTTTGAATTTCAGAGACACGATGAATGCATTACTTTAGTAGCACTCTGCCCCAGGTAATACTTTATACAGCCACCTCAGAATAGAACATTCCATTTAAATACAATTGTAAAATACAATTTATAGAGGAAAAGTATATAAAACATGTTTAATAAATAATTAAAAATTACTCATCTACCCAGGACAAGGCAAGATTTCCAGGAGCCCTATAGTTTTCCCTTGAAAACTTCCCTGGTCTGAACTCTTACCGCATTAGAGGGGGGAAACACTATTCTCTTCTTTGAAATAATAGTTTCCCTTCTTTTTTTTTTAAATTGTTGTTGTTGACAGTCAGTTTAAGTACCTGGAATCACACTCTGTGTATTTTGAATTTTATACAAATAGAATTACAATGCATGCATCTTTAAAGGTAAAATATTCATAGTTAAATTTGAGAGCAATGCTAGCGATGTTTCTCTATCAAATTGTGAGATAGGTTACATTTCCACATGCTTGAGTTTTCTACAGAGGAAAGACTGAAGTGTAATCATTTAAAAGAAATCTCTGTAATGAGTTCATTCGTGTTAATGGCACCATAGATATTTGCATTTTTGAATACTCTCCTGTCCAAATGTTTGTTCTCCGTAAGCCACAATGATTTTCTAGAACTTGAGGAGAATCCAGTGATATTTTCACTGGGTTTCTGTTGCACTGATGTCAGTGGAGTAAATCACATCTCCAACCTAAGGTCATAATGTTCAGCAGTAAATGGATAAAGAGCTTTTTGATTTATTATTCATGTAGATAACAATCCTCAGAATGACTAAGGAACATTCCCTTTTATGTCATAAATTTCATCTGGTGACATTTAAAAAATGTCTTCCAGAGCCCAGCCCTCTGATCCGTGGACTCTCTTTCCTTTTGTTAATAACAACGTATTTTGCTCTCCTTTACCTCCCTGAATGCTGAGGATGGCACATTTTCCACATTGCTTTGTAGCGCCACCTTCACAAGAGCAAAAAGAATAAAATGCAATTTAAAGCCAGATTTCTAGATGTTGTAGGAAATACGCAATTTTGCACGGCAAGCACTTGAACCCAGGGGTGATTTATTATTTATTTGACTGTAGTGAATATTCATGGTTTTGCATGTCAAATTATGATTACTGAGATTTTTGTTTACCCTCAAGAAGCATGGGAAGTTGTCTTTAAAATTTAAATTTACTGAAATTCACTGTTTAAGGTACAGAGAACTTTATATCTAGATGAATCTTTTAAAATGATTTAGCTTAAGCATCTAGATAATCTATGTAAAACTATTCAGTGTTGTATAAAACTGGACTGAAATATTTTTGTGAGGGCACATTGGTATGTATAGAGCTAAGGTTCTTTTCTCTTGTAGAAGAGGACCCTAAATTCAAAGAAAAGTCAAAACCCAGCTGGCTTTACCCTATTTGACTAGAGAATGGAGCTGGGCCAATGTGCTTCTTATCTCCACCACTCTATATAGACCTCCAGAGGTACTACTACAGAACTCTTGGTTTTCCATCATCACAGTCTTAAAACCATTTACATAGGGCTGAATAACTTATTAATCAAACATTATGCACCAGGAACTATTCTGAACACTCAACAAATATTAACTCATTTAATTCTCAAAACAGCTCTCATAATGGTTATTAATAGTATTCCAATTTTATACATGAAGGAGTTGAGGCATGAAGAAGTTAAATAAGTTGCCCAATATCATACAGCTTGTCAATAGCAGACCCTGGATGATATTGTTCCAGAGTCCCTATTCTTGTCCATAATGCTTTGCAATGTCTCCCTAGCATTAGCAGCAGTTACAGTGAACTCTTATTAAAGTTAAATACTATTCCAGGAGAGCGTTACATAAATTGTTATAGCTGATTCTCCCAAAGCAGCCAAGGAGGTAACTGTATTATCCTCAGCTTACAAATGCAGGAAATGATGCATAAAGAAGTTACATAATGTTTCTGTGAGGTACATGGCCAGTATTTATTTTACTCATTTATCTTAACCACTTTTTATTGATTATTTTTAAAGGAGTATGATGATTTTCTTCTTTTCTTCACGCCTAACAGTGCTGAGATAACAATATGTTCTGAGGAGCTGGAATATAGCTCTACCAAGCAAGATAATGCCCAAAAGACAGTTGTAAAATTCAGCATCATTGTGTTCCTTGCCCATGTCCTTAATGATTCTCAGATTTACTTTCTGGTCCTTCTCAAATTACCTTGCTTAATTTCCTCAATTTTACTTGCAGTTCTACTAATCAATGTCATCAAGTAATTACACTTATTTGACATGGGGCTAGTGGTTTTTCTCCTAGGTCAATTTACATTTTGACTTAGTCTTGCTGGAGAGCAAAAGTCCTTATCCAGTTGGATGACTGCAATGGTAGAAAATGTTGGATTCTGCTACAGACAATGGTAGAGGACTCTTTTCTCTCTTTAGAGCTACTTAGTGAAACGACCGTCTCTGGAATAATTTTTGTAGTATGCAAACATGATTCTTCTAGTAGGACTGGTGAGGAGCTTGATGTAATAAGATCAGGTACTTATGGCTGCATGAGTTTATGCTAGTCATTAAACCATTTTGTGCTTTGGCCCTTTGTAAACTTTTGAAGGACAAGGTTAAGTGAAAAGTCCTGGCTGCCATGTGGCCCTCAGCACTGGTGAGGCAGAAGGCCCTGCTGTATTAACTCTGTAATAATGTGTTTCTTTTAGAGAAAGTAGTCTATATCTTGGAGCTAATATGCCTTTGTCAATTCTCTCTCAATATTTACTCATGACTTTAGCCTCTTGAGTTAAATCTTGTGTAAATACAGTTTATACTGATTTTCAGAGACCAGTGAGTAGAGAAATACCTACTTAGTTATGTCAGAACTTATGCAAATCCCTCTCCTACTGGCCTCCCATCCATGTAGAAAGAAACACTGAAAACTGGTATCTTTTTCTCCTTCCCCAAGGAAAATTACTGCTACACAAAATTAAAATAGGCCATGGTTCTTATTAATGGTGGGGGGTGGGGGGAGACCTCTTACACTTTGGAAATATGCTCACTTTTAAAAGTTATCATTTAGGTTTGCATTCACTTATAAAGGAGTAATTCAGGAGGATCAGCACCTTCCCCAAGAAAGGTTTGAAGAATGCGTGAAATTAAATTGAATTCTGGGTATTGGCCTCTATTATAACTGCTCCAGTTTTCAATAAAAGTATTCAAGAAGGTATATATAAAAAAGTCACTGCCACTAAAAATTAGTTCTTACAAAAATGAACTTACTCTAGATTTCTGTCGAAAATTCTACTACAGGAGAAGTCTGATGACATCAGAATGAACAATTTCAACTGATGTTTCCCTGGTGTTGTGGCTAAAAGGAGAGAAGACCTTTATCCTTTGGCTGATATCATTACCCTGCTTCAAAGCATGTATATGCTAATCAAAGTGAACAAGCTCTCTGCCTAATAAGTACTTTTTTTAAAAAAAGTATCACTATTAATTAAGACTTTTCTGCATCCATGCACAGAATTTAAATAGTGGTTGGCCAAAGAGATAGTCACATATTAGTTTTTTTTGTTTTAGTTATTGTAATAAATTACCAAAAATTTTGTGGTTCAAAACATCATAAATTTGTTATTTCACAGTTCAGGAGGTCAGAAGTCTGAAGCGGATGTCACTGGGCTAAGATCAAGGTGTTGATCTGAATTCTTTTCTGGAGTGTCTGGAGATAATCAGTTTCCTTGTTTTTTCCATTTTCTAGAAACTACCTGCATTCCTTGGCTTGTGGCCTCCCTAAAAGTCAGCTTTTATCTTTAAAGACAATAGTGTCCAGTGAAATCTTTTTCATAATGTATTGCTCAGACCCTTCTATTTCTTTTCTTGATGTTTAACAACCTTCACAATCTCTTTGGTATAAGGATACTTGATTATCAATCTTATTTCCATTTTCTACCTTAATTCTCCTTTGCAATGTAGCTGAACACATTCACGGATTCTGGATCTCATGATGTAGACATCTTACGAAGGTCATATTGTACATATTGGAACTACAGTAAAAGTAAAGGTGGCCCCAGGGGTCATTTTTGTTTTCCTAATCAGATTGGCTATAACTCCAAGCAGCCATGCCAGAAGATTCTATGCCAGTCCAAAGAGCTCTGTGAGGTGGAAAACCTGCTATAAGTTTGGAATTGGGACATAAATTCTGCAAAGCTATAGAAGATTCAAGTCACACACATACACACACACACACACACACACACACACATACACACACACACACAAACATAGAGAGAGAGAGAGAGAGAGAGAGAGAGAGAGAGAGAGAGAGAGAGAGAGAACCTGTATCTATTTCTTGTCAAATGCTGGCTCTTTCAAGATAAACAAAAAAATTTAAAATCATGGTGTTACAAAGGAAACAAAATCGCAGACCTAGGGTACAAGTTGATTCCCAAGAATATTGACCACCAGAAACATGAAGGAATTTCTTAGAAATTCACACCCTTGTGGTGCATGCCTGTAATCCCAGAGGCTCCGGAGGCTGAGATAGGAGGATCTAGAGTACAAAGCCAGCCTCAGCAAAAGTGAGGTGCTAAGCAACTCAGTGAGACCCTGTCTCTAAATAAAATACAAAATAGGACTGGGGATGTGGCTTAGTGGGCGAGTGCCCATGAGTTCAATCCATGGTACCCCCCCAAAACATGTTGGCACCCTCCAATAGAATCAGGAAACAGAAGTATATAAGTTTAAATGATAAAAAGTAGAATTATTTATTTGGAAAAGGTGATGGGTTAGTCACGAAAACAAGGTGAAAAAAACAGAATGCAATAACAGAATGAAAAGCTAAAGACATCAGCATCTAAACTTTGTAAATCGAGAGGAGGAAAATCTATAAACTCAATCAAAATGGAAAAAGTACAATAAAATTAATTAAATAGAAAAGATTAAAAACATAGAATATAGAAATAATTGGCTTAAACACTAGCACCTATCTATGAATTATAGATGTGCTTAAGGTGGAAAAACAATTAGAAGACAAATAGTAATCAGTGATTAATACAAGTTCTTTTGAGGTTAAAAAAAAAGTCCATGAAACAAAATTTGAAAGAAATTTCTTAGGCAACATTAATGAAAACAGTTTCATACCATTATAACTTGGCATTATTTTAAAATTATGAGAATAAAGATTGACTCCTTCAAGCACATAGGCAAAGAAATATTTACCTTACAAAGGGGCAACAGTTAGGCTGGGGTGTTTTACCTTACTCTACATGATACAAACTATTGCTTTAAACACCTACAAAATTTGTATGGTGCATGTATGACAATATATCTAAGAAATTTGGATTGTCAAGTTTCCTTTGTGACGGTAAAGGTGATTTTCACATATGAAGAGAAAAGCAAGTGTAAGGCCTCTTAGGGAAGAAGTTTGAGGATAGAGCCCACGTCCATGCTAAAGTGAGGTAAAGGGTTCAGCACCATCAGCATTACCTGGAAAATTATTAGAAGTGTAGATTGTTACTTGTGACGGATTGTAATAATGTCTACATTAAAATTCTTTCTAAGAGATTCTCACATATACTAACAATTAGGACATACTGGACCAGAGAAATCAAAGTTAAGAATTCAGTATCAGAAATGGAAATCAATTTCATCTCAAATTTCATCTCACTCCAATCTGAATGGCAGCCATCATGAATACACACAATAATAAATGCTAGAGAAGAAAAGGGGAAAGAGGAAAACTTCTACACTGATGATGAGATTATAAATTAGTACAACCACTGTGAAAATCAGTATGGAGTACCCACAGAAACCTAGAAGTGACCTAGTTATAGCACTCCTTGGTATTTATTTCAAAGAAATAAAGTGAGTGTGCTATAGCAGTACATGCATACTCATGTTTATAGCAGGACAATTCACAATAACCAAGTTAGGGAACCAGCCTGTTAATCGAAGAATGGATATAGAAATTGTGGTATATACACATGATGGAGTTTTTTTCAGCAATAAAGAAGAATGAAATTATGTCATTTGCAAGAAAATGGATGGAATTTGAGACCATCATGTTAAGTGAAATAAGCCAAAATCAGGACAAGGGCATATGTTCTCTCCTGTGTGGAAGCTACAGAGGAAAAAGGAGCAGAATGGGGAATCTCATGAAAATCAAAGGGAGATCAGTGGAGTAGAGGAAAGGGGTCAGGAGTAGGGAGAAGGGGAAGGAAAGGGGGAAATACTGGGGAATGATATTGATCAAATTATATTGTTATATTGTGTGCCTATACGAGTTTGTAATAACAAATCCCACTATTATGTGTAGCAATAAAGCACCAATAAAATATGGAAAAAATGAAATAAAAATAAAATAAAATAAAAACAAAATCTTGTGTTAAGAAGAATAATTCCATGTCAGAGAAGTAAATGATACTAAGAGGTTTTACTAAACAGTTAACAAAGTGAGATTTAAATAATTGTAACTTTAATTATAACACCGAACACAAGTGTAAAATTATACTTTTGAAGGGAAAATATGTAATATGGAATAATGCTTTAATAAATGTTAATTAAGTATTTAGTTTTTTCTTCATGTATAATGTGATATAATAATAAAACCTGAGGTCATTTTTACAGGACACTTAAATAAATTTTTAACAAATCCTCATTTTTTTAAGAATGGACTAAATGATTCTAAGTATTTGAAATCTTTAAAATTTATTTAATCATTCAATAAATAGTAATATTCTTTTTTATACCAGATATCTCTATTAGAAATAAAAGCAGGATGGATAATTTCCAAATCAATGGGGAGAGAAAAAAATGTGCAGTCATGTCTAAATCGACAAGTACATGAAGCGAAGAGGAACAGTGAAGCATAAACTAGATAAAGCATAAAATAAGATCACAGAGGTACAGCCTAACATATCATTTGTGCCAATACAAATAAACAATATCATTTCCTCTCCTAGAAGAAAAAGCAGATAGTTTGGCCATACTTGGTAAATCTAAATGTTGGTATTCAGCAAGGGCATATTATGTATTTGCAAAAAGCCATTGTTTTAGAATTAACATTATTTAATTGTATCATAGTACTGCCACATGTTGCATCAGTGACTTTGGGAAATATATGTAACCTATGTTGGTTTGATTTCCTTATATATAAGATAGAAATGGCATTCCCTTTGTACCTTAAACAGTGTGTTGTGATACTGTAAGATATTTCTTAAACTATCTTATTAATATAGTCCATTTAAATACATTCTTTATTTCAGCTAAAATGAAAAATTTTAGCTATAGGTTATTGAGAAGATATACAAAGAGAAACAAAGTGACTCATTAAGATTAAACAAAAAAGGTAGACAAAAATTAATATGTAAAAGCAAAATAAAGCAAAAAATGATCTTGACAATATATAGATATATATAGAATCAGAGGCCATGAAAGTGATCAAGAGGTTATGCTTTCTTTAAAATAGATTACACAATGAAGATAGGGACATTCTGAATTTTTATTGACATTTTTATTTCAATAACCTCAAAATACATGAAACAGAAGCTTTTTGAAATATAAGAAAATATTGATGGAAGTAGAATTGTGTGAGACCTTAATATACTTTTATTGACCATTCTTGGGTCAAATAAACACAGAAAGCATAGGGTATTTTAACAATCTAATAAAATTGATTCAATAAATATTTACTGAAATTTGTTCTGTAGAAATAAACAATACTTTCTTTTTACATAGACATGAAGCATTTAGAAAAAATGATGATGTATTATATCTCCAAGAAACCATATTAAATTATGAACTATAAGATGTTAACAGGCTAAATGATCTTCCTACAATGAAATAAAACTAGAAATTAATTCCAAAATTTAAATGAAAAGCTTAATAACTTTGAAACAGCAGTAACAACAAACCCCTAAAACTTTTCCTAAAGAACTTTAGAATCAAATAGGAAAGCAATCAGTATAACAAATGTTAGGTGAATGAGAACCCTGTATCTATATTTTAAATGTCAAAGCTGTATTTAGCAGAAAATTAATACTGCAGGAGCTGTCATGATTAAAAGAGTAGCAAAAATCAATCTGTATAAAATAAGACTAATGATTAATTAATATAGACTACCTTTCTCTGTTTGTTGCTACAACAGTAACAAATAAATAGTACTTATTCAATAAGCTAGGAATAGAGGGAACTTATATATGATGAATGAAGATATCGGTCAGAAACCTTTAACAATCTATTTTATTTTATGTTAATTGTGGAAATATGCCCCTCACTACCACAAATGAAATGAGTGAATTTGCTGCTACTCTAAGTATTCATCATTGTGCTAGCCATTATATAACACTATCTAAACCAATGGAATTAGGTAATAGAATTAAATTCAAGGTAAAAATATTAAAAATAGAAGATAAATCAAAAGTCTCTTTAAAAAATAATTATCTGAAATATCTGAGAAACTCAACTAAAAAAATCATTAAAACTGACAGAGTTCATTAGATTGCATTAAAGATATCAATAGATTTTTGTACATTTGTAAGAACCACAAGTCCATAGGATTTATGAGTAAACGAAAACAGACTGCATACTAACTATATTATAAAACAGTTAAACTCTACACACTGCTTGAAAGAAAACCTATATAAAAGGGGAGAACTGTGTTACTTAGTGGGAAGACACAGCGTATTTAATTTTGTATCATGCTATAAAGATCCTAATAGGATTTTCACAGGGACCTTTTAAGTATCTTAGAGATTTTCAGGGTGAAAGGTAATATTTTTAATTGTTAAAAAAAATGGTTGGACAATATTTATTTTAAAGGAAGAATCAAAAAGGAGTAATTGTTTACTAAAGAACTGAAACAGTTATAGTATTGTTACTTACCAGGTATATACATGATTGCTTAGAATAAGAGTAAAAAAAAGGCAGATATATTTATATATAAAATTATAGTTATTGATGAGGGTTGAATACTAAATTAGCATATTCACATTATTATATTTATATATATTATAGTATGTTTATATTTAGGGGAAATGTGCTTTCAATGAATGGGAGAACTGGCCAGTAATCTAGAAAAAATATATTCCCACAAACAAAATTAGCTCCAGTGTTTTAGTCAGCTTTTTCACTGCTGTGACTAAAAGACCTGAAAAGAAGAATTTTAAGGAGGAAAAGTTTATTTATGGTTTCAGAGTTTTCATCCACAGATGGCCAACTCCATTCCTTGGGGCCTGATGTGAGGCAGGACATCATTGTGGAAGTGTGTGGCAGAGGAAAGCAGCTGGGAACGTGGCACCAGGAAGCAGAGAGAGAAAGAATTCTCCTCACTGCCTTAGAGAAAATATAGACCCCAAAGACATGACCCCAATGACCCACCAATCTCCTCCAGCCACACTCTACCTGCCTACAGTGAATCCCGGTCAATGGATTAATGCACTGATTAAGTTAAGACTCTCATAACCCAATCATTCACCTCTATACTTCCTTGCATTGTCTCACACATGAGCTTCTTGGGGGACACCTCATATAGAAACCATATTATCCAGTTAAGCTAGAAAGATAAACAGCATTTTAGCAAAACTATAATTACATGAGAATAAAATAAGAGATATTTTATATCCTAGAGATAAGGAAGGTCTTAGACAAGACACAGATAGTATAATAGGGAAAGAATGGTAGGTTAGATTTTGTAAAATTTTAAAAATTCAAGGGTCAGTCACTATGGCAATGGTTCTGGTTGTTCATAAGTATTTTAATTCCCCTACATCTGGGCATGTGGAGTGAGTGTGCTTCTCCTCCACCACCCCCTGAATTTAGAGAATGCCATAAGACTCGTTTGGAAAGAACAGAAAAAAAAAAAAAAAACAGAAATGAAGAAATGTGAACTGCAGTGACATATGTTGAAGCTGGCCAAAAGCATAAAAGTAAGTGCCCCATTCATCATGTTCCCTTTTTCTATCAGTAGAAGAGTGAAAGTCACCAGCTTTTGTCCTTCTGAGAATGATATAAACCCTTGTTAATCTGAGAAATGGACATGTGTCAAGAGTCAGGAAATAAAACTTTGTTTTTAAAAACAGCTTTGAGGGGCTATTTGTTAGCACAGCATTTCTAAACCCCTTCTAACTAATGCAGACACCACAACAAAGTTAAAATACAAGGGACAGGGATTTTGCTTTGCATTTAGCCAAGTACATATCCACAGATAACCATAAATTCTAGACCAAAGTAATTACAAAAAAAAAAAAAAAAAAAGAAGAAGTAAAAGAAAAAGCTGACTCTTAAGGAGCTAGAGTGAGTGATGACAGACTGTGGAGGGGAGTAAGCACTTGGAAGACAGGATTGGGATGGGTTAAAGTTTTTATTCTTACAGCTCTTTTTTTTTTTTGAAGTTAAGCTATAATTGGCAACACACAGGGTAGCTGTAACTACAGCAGGAATCTTACAGTCTTTTTGGCCTGAAGAACCAGAGGAGAGAGTTTGGGGTACCACATCTTTGGTGAGTCCTAGAAAGTAGAGAGCCAGAAAGGAGAAACCTTGAATTCTTAGAATAAGTTCTGCCCAAATCTCTGGCTGACCTTGGGAACATGCTTACATGGGTCAGACTTACAGTCAGTAAATTGAAAACAGATTGGTACATATTTTTTCTTTGAAGAACAGAGATTTAAAAAAAAATATTTAGAATTTCTTCTTTTAAAACCACTAGCCACAGTCTCAGGGTTCTGTGGAATAATAATTATAACATACAGGTAGTTGGTGACTCAGAAAAATAAAAAGACAATGGAGAACGTGGATTAAAAATTATTTCAATAGGATAGGAATTATAACTCACTGGTAGAGCATTTGTCTAGCTACATTGTATGTAAGGCCCTGCATAGGGATGGGGAGGGGAAATAAAAAAAGGGAAAAAATAAAAAATAGTGGTCCAAACTTCTTGAATTTGGTGAAAGATAAATTTATATATTCAAGATGCTGAGACACTTCATAATCAAACTGCTGAAAATCTAAGACATAAGCTTGAAAGCAGTAAAAAACAAAACAAAAACTAAAAACCTAGCTTATACCGAGGAACTGTGTTTCTAAATACTGCCAACCTACCTTCAAAAACTCTGAATTCTAGAAGACAATAGAAAAATATCTATAATGTGCTGAAAAGAAAAAAATCAATCCATAATTGCATGTACAGTGAAACTGTTCTCTAAGAATAAAGTCAAAGCTGGGCACGGTGCACTCCCCTATAATTCTAGCAGTTTAGGAGGCTGAGGTAAGAGGATCACAAGTTCAAAGATAGCCTCACAATTTTGCGAGACCCTGTCTCAAAAAATAAAATGTGCTGGGATGTGACTCAGTGGTTAAGAGCCTCTGGGTTTAATCTCTGGTCTAAACAAACAAACAAACACACTAAACCCATGAAGTCAAAGTCACTTTCAGACAAAAAACTGAAAAATTAATTGCTAGCAAATCCACCTATACTTTAAGAAATGCTAATGGATATTCTTCAGGATGAAAGAAGACAGTAGGAAATTGATATGTGTATGTAAGAATGAAGAACATTGAATATCATAAACAAAAGTAATATACAAGCATTTTTTGTTTACTTTTAAAAAATACATGTTTGTCTAAGTAAAAATTATAGCATTGTCTTGTGGATTTTGTCATGCATGTAGAGGTGATTCAAATAACAACCTGACTGGGAACGGAGTTTGTAAATAGATCCATATGATTATGAAGTTTCTATATTTTATATGAAATGGTATAATATTAACTCTTGATAGACTAGGAAGAGAGGTTGTTGAATTTCAAGCAGTCTGTGTGTAAATGGAGATGATATTTCCTATTGTGAAAGGATTTATATGTGCATCATGGATCCTACAGGTCCTTACAGACCCACATGGAAGGCAAATGGAAACATCCCTATTTTCTATGTGAACTCTAGGTCAAGCAATCCCTTGACCAAAAGCAATTTTATGACTCACATTACAGAAGATGTCATATGGCTTCTTTCTTTTTCTATTTATTTATTTTTGTTCTTGGGATTGAACCCTAGGATGCTTTACCACTGAACTACATCCCCAGTCCTTTTTTATTTTTTTGAGATGGGGTCTAGCTAAGTTGCCCAGGCTGGCCTCAAGCTTACGATCCCTATTCCTCAGCCTCGAGAGTCACTGGGATTATAGGTATGTGCCACAACACCTGGTTTTCTGTTTTAATTCTTACGTAACAGCAAATAGAAAGTCCAGGGAGAAAAAGAGAATGATAATATAGGGAAGACAAAATTTTACCTCTATGGGTTTTTTGGCAGGGCCTGGGAGTTAAATTGACATAAAGTGGATCAATAGTAGAAAAATCACACAGATTTATTTCATATTAAGTTTTGGTGGACACAGAGAAGTCATAAAGAAATGAAGGTGCAAAGATGCAGCTAAACTTGAACATCTGTATATTTAATAGGACAAAATACAGTAGATTATGAAGAGATGTCAAGGCAAAGGGGATTGGGCTAGTTAACTGGGTAAAGACATGACTAGGGAGATAAGGGTTAGAATAACAAGGGTTGTTTGTAAAACTGAACTTCCCACCCTTGATTCTAAGAATGGTCAGGAAGAAAAAGAAAAAAAGAGGGAAGGCAAAGGGTATCCCTTGAATTCACTATTAGAAATGTGGTTTTAACTCAGAATTAGTCAATATGTCAGGTGGCATATTTTGGGGTGTCAAGCTCTGAACTCCTTCAATATTTAGCATTTTCTTCAGTCATACTAGAGATCGATGGGGACTTTTTAAAAAATATATTGTAAATGTTTTTATTCTAATTTATTATATATGACAGCAGAATGCATTATAATTCATATTACACATATAGAGCAGAATTTTTCATATCTCTGGTTTTATAAAAAGTATATTCACACCATTCATGTCTTCATCATGTACTAGGGTAATGATGTCCATCTCATTCCACTGTCTTTTTGACACCCCTTGTTCCCTCCCTTCCCCTCCTTCCCCTTTGTGCTATCTAGAGTTCATCTCATCTTTTTGATGGGGACTTTTAAGAAACCAAAATAAATGGTAAAGATAAAATATTCCTTACAATGTTAATTTGGTGAACTAGATCAGGAAGCTAGCTGAGTATTGGAAAAAAAAACACAAGAGTGCATGATGGGATTTGTTAATGGGCAGCTCAGCCTTTGTACACTCTTCTTGGAAAGGGTTTGGATTTGGGGATGCAGAATATTTAACTCCCTCTGAGGTAGGGCAGATTGACGGAGGCTAAGGTTTGAGGAGGAATAGAGTTGACAGGTAAGTCCTATCTGTCTTAACTTGCCTGTACGGTGTCCTGCTATGTGACCTTTTGAGCCAATGTTCTGTGCTAGAAATTGCCCACATGTATCTAGATCATATTTCTTGAACTTTTGAATATGACCTTATTGGAAAACAATTAATATGGTTGTTAAAACTACTTGCTTTCAGCTGGTGCATGACTGTAATCCCAGTGGCTTGGGAGGCTGAGGCAGGAGAATTGAAAGTTCAAAACCAGCCTCAGCAACATAGCGAGGCCCTAAGCAACTTAGTGAGAACCTGTCTCAAAATGAAAAAATAAAAAGGGGCAGGGATGTGGCTTAGTAGTTAAGTGCCCCTGGTACCAAAACAAAACAAAACAAAACAACAAAACAACTTGCTTTGTATGTAGTCGTTTCTCTCACTTGCTTTGCTTTCTTCTCCATACTTGTTAGTGTCTTCTCAGCTCTTTGGGGACTCTAACAATAAGCAAAAAGTTAAGTTAAATGTGAAAGACAGTGTGGAAATGTGTTCGAGTGTCCAGTGGCAGTGAATAGTTCACACTGATACTGTCATGGCCTGTTAGCACCAGCAGTGTATGAAATCCATTTCCCTTATATTGACACTCAGCATAAATTTCAAAATACGCACACAGGATTCTGACATTCTATGGAATGTATTTGGAAAGTATCATGAGGATTTTGCTATGTATAATTTTGTACAAATTTATGCATTGAGTTCTGGTGTCAAAAATCTAAATTTTGGTTACATGAACATTGGCAAAAAATTATGAAATTTGTATTTAAAAAAAACAATGAGGCATTTAACCAGGGAGATGTTATTTAATGTGTGACATTCTGAAGACTACGCTTTTATTTGCAGGGTGTTTAGCAGCAAATGCTTAATATGAAATATACGAAAAGTTAATATAAGTAAACAATGGGAAAAACAATAAAAAATAGCTAAGGTTCTGAGCAAATTAGAGAAATAATAGAAGTGGTTATTTAATGAATAAAGTAACATGCAACTTCAGAAGTATTCAGGAAATTAAAATGAAAATCACTAGAAAGTGGCTGTTTTACATTCATTCAGTTGGGTCAACAAACAAAATTTAATAGTAACAAATATTGGTGAGCTTGTGGAGCAATGGGGATTCCAACTCACAGGGTAATTGGTACAGTAACTGCAGAATGTAGGGTAGCATTATCCATAAAGATTGAAGGTCTGCATGTCTCATGGCTCATATTGCTCAAGAAAATGCATACAACATATTTAATGCAACATAATGCAACAAAGTTTTTTCATACTTCAATAAGCATAAATACTTACCAGTGGCTAAATAATAAATATTATGAAATGTTCATAGGAGATGATTTTTGAAAAGCAAAAGAGAAGGAATAAGATAGAGATGAATCTCAAAATATTGTGTTAAATAAAAATTTTTGAAGATGAGTTTCAGAAGAATATAATATTGCCAACAATTATATAGAAATTTAAAACATAAAAAATATTGTTTTCAACTAGTTGGCAAGTGGTAAATATAATACTAGTATTTAGATCTAGAGGTTGTAAATTCTCCTGTGTTGAAATTGTGCATGGCAACAGGCTCCCTATAAAAAGGAAGTTTCTATATTTTTTGATTTAGCGATCTAATTTCTAGAAAGCTTTCCTAAGGAAATAGAGATGTAGACAAAATTAATTATCATGATTGTATATTACAGAATTTACATGTAATTTAATGTTCCAACTACTCTGCCTATGAGTTGGACAATTGTTAAATTTATTATGGTACATAAGGTGCATTTGAAAATATTTTTAAAATTATATTTAATGACATGGGTAAATACAGTATATAATTTCCAGTGAAAAAAAGATTCAAAATCACTTTGCTATATGATGCAAATTTGGTTTAAAAAATCAGTGAAGAGACAAAACTGAAAGGACACATAGAAATAAGACTGAGAATATTAAAACATTATCTATGTTTACTTTGAGTGATAGAATAATATGATTTTAAAAACGGCTTGAGGTCATTTCCAAATTGAGTGCAGTGAAAAAATTTTACATTCATACTTGTAACAGCTTCATTGACCCATCTAAAATGAGTAGGGGCTCCATCAGGACTTCGTTCCCCCAGCTGAATAGATTTTTACCTGTTCGCTTTTTCTGAATTGCCAGCTTCTGTCTATGCTTGGAACTAGGAGAACAGCATTCTATGTGGAAGTGCTTGAAGGAAAATTAAAGGAAATTTTTTTAACCCATTCATCTGTAGGAAGTAATCTAAGCCACGTGGGAACTGAGAAGGTTAAATACATGAATGAATGAATAGAACCTAGCACAAATAAGTATCTCTTATACTCATTATTATTATTACTACTTTGTTGTTATGTTTTAAATGAAAGTTTGCAAATCACTTCTATTTTAGAACCCCAAACAGGCTTCCATGTAACCTACAAGTATAATATCCTAAACATAGAAAACCAGTTGATGTCTATTGTGTCATATATATGAGACAGGAAGCGTTTGGGAGAAGAGTAGGAAAAAAATGGTAAATCTTGTTCTTGAAAAGATTGAACTATTTGTCCCCATTAGAAGTGGTCATCATGTTCACACTGGAGCCATTCTAGGGGGCAGAATCAGGGACATTTGAGAGTGGTAAACCTTTGAGACTAAGAGCCTATATTTTACAATTTAGAATTTACAATTTAGTTATCTATTTATTTCACCAGTTTTTCTCTTGGATAACTGATTCTATGTATGTAACTTGCAGTAGGAAGGAATGTCAGAGAAAGGGCATTGAAATTCAGGATTTAAAAATTATTTTTATTTGTTGTAATTAATTAAACATGACAGTTGAATGCATTTTGACCCATCACATATAAATGGAGTATAACTTCTCCTTCTTCTGTTTGTACGTGAGGTAGAGTTGCACAGGTTATGTAATCATATATGCACAAGGGTAATAATGTCTGATTCATTTTGCTATCATTCCTACCCCCATATCCTCTCCCCTTCCTTCATTCCTTCCTGTCTAATCCAAAGTACCTCTATCCCCCCATCATTGTGAATTAGCATCTGTATATCAGAGAAAACATTCAGCCTGTGGTTCTTTGGGATTGGCTTATTTCACTTAGCATAATATTCTCCAGTTTCATCCATTTACTAGCAAATGCCATAATTTCACATATTCCATTGTGGGTTTATACCACAATTTTTTAACCCATTCATCTGTTGAAGGGTACCTAAGTTCCATAGTTAGGCTATTGTGAATTCATCTGCTATAAACATTGATGTATCTGCATCAATGTAATATGCTGATTTAAAATCCTCTGGGTATAAACCTAGGAGTGGAATAACTGGGTCAAATGATGGTTCCATTCTGAGTTTTCTTAAGAATCTTCATACTGCTTTCCTTAGTGGTTACATCAATTTGCAGTGCCATCAGGAATGTATGAGTGTACCTTTTCATCACATCCTTGCCAACATTTATTGTTTTCTATATTCTTATTTTTTAAATGTTAATGACTTTTTAAATATCTTCATTTTTATGTGGTGCTGAGGATTGAACCCAGTGCCTCACACATGCAAGGCGAGCGCTCTCACTCTGAGCCACAATCTCAGTCCCTATTTTCCATATTCTTGATGATTGCCATTCTAACTGGAGTGAGATGAAATCCCAGAGTAAATTTGATTTGCATTTCTCTAATTGCTAGAGATGTTGAACATTTTTTTAAATTTTTTTCTTTTTAAAATTTCTTCTAATTAGTTATACATGATAGCAGAATGCATTTTGATTCATTGTACACAAATGGAGCACAACTTTTTCATTTCCCTGGTTCTACACGATGTAGAGTCACACCATATATGCAGTCATACATGTACCTAGGGTGATGATGTCCATCTCATTCCAACATCTTTCCTATTCCCATATCGCCTCCCCTTCCCTTTGTCCAAAGTTTCTCCATCCTTCTCATATCCCCCCTCCCCATTATGGATCAGCATCCACTTATCAGAGAGAACATTCAGCCTTTGGTTTTTTGGGATTGGCTTACTTCATTTAGTATGATATTCTCCATCTCATTTCATTTACCTGCAAATGCTATAATTTTATTCTCTGTAAATGCTGAGTAATATTCTATGGTGTATATATACCACTTTTCTTTATCCATTCGTCTGTTGAAGGGCATCTAGGTTGGTTCCATAGTTTAGCTATTGTAAATTGAGCTTCTATGAACATTGATGTGGCTGCATCACTATAGTATGCTGATTTTAAGTTCTTTGGGTATAGACGAGGAGTGGGATAGCTGAGTCCAATGGTGGCTCCATTCCAAGTATTCTAAGGAATCTCCATACGGCTTTCCATATTGGTTGCACCAATTTGCAATGCCACCAGCAATGTATGAGTGTACATTTTTTCCTCATTCTTGCTTGTGTTCTTGATAATTGCCATTCCGACTGGAGTGAGATGAAATCTTAGAATAGTTTTGATTTACATTTCTCTAATTACTAGAGAAGTTGAACATTTTTTTCATATATTTGTCGAACAGTTGTATATCATATTCTGAGAAGTGTCTGTTCAGTTCCTTAGCCCATATATTGATTGGGTTATTTATTTTTTTGGTGTTAAATTTTTTGAGTTCTTTATATATCCTAGAGATTAATGCTTTATGTGAGGTGCATGTGGTAAAGATTTTCTCCAATTCTGTAGGCTCTCTCTTCATGTTATTGATTGTTTCCTTTGTTGTGAAGAAGATTTTTAGTTTGATTCCATTCCATTTATTGATTCTTGATTTTACTTCTTATGCTTTTAGAAGTCTTTTTAAGGAGTTAGTTACCAACATGGTGGAGATTTGGGCCTATGTTTTCTTCTATTGGGTGCAAAGTCTCTGTTCTAGTGCCTAAGCCCTTGATCCATTTTGAGTTGATTTTTGTGCAGAATGGAGAGACAGGAGTTTAATTTCATTTTGCTACATATTGATTTCCAGTTTTCCCAGCACCATTTGTTGAAAAGGGTATCTTTTCTCCAATGTAGGTTTTTGGCACCTTTGTCTAGTATGAGATAACTGTATTTGTATGGGTTTGTCTTTGTATCTTCTATTCTATATCATTGGTCTACATATATGTTTTGGTGCCAATACCATGCCATTTTTGTTCAATGGCTTTGTAGTGTAATTTAAGGTCTGGTATTGTGATGTCTTCTGTTTCACTTTTCTTGCTAAGGATTGCTTTGGGTATGCTGGGTCTCTTATTTTTCCAAAAGAATTTCATGATTGCTTTTTCTAGTTCCATGAAGAATGTCACTGGTAATTTAATAGAAATTGCTTTAAATATGTATAACACTTTTGGTAGTATGGCCATTTTGACAATGTTAATTCTTTCTATCCAAGAGCATGGGAGATCTTTTCTTCTTCTAAGGTCCTCTTCAATTTATTTCTTTAGTGTTCTGTAGTTTTCATTGCAGAGGTCTTTCACCTCTTGTTAGATTGATATCCAAATATTTTTTGAGGTCATTGTGAATGGAATAATTTTCCTGATTTCTCTTTTCAGTGGATTCATCACTGATGTATAGGAATGCATTTGATTTAAGGGCTTTAATTTGTATCCTGTTAATTTGATGAATTCATTTATGAGTTCTAGAAGTTTTCTGGCAGAATTTTGATGGCATTTATGAGAATTTCCTATAGGACACTTTGTCAGTTATATGGTGAATCATGTTTCAAGGCTGATACTAGTTAATTTTACATTCTGTTGAGTGTTGATATATGCTTCAATATATATTGTAATTCTGCAATAAATTTTTTTTTCTGCTACTCAATTTCTCAACATATTGACTTCTATTATAACATGTAGTTGCTAGATGGAAACAGAATTGTCTTCCAAAACAGACAAAAGATTCAGCAAATGTGATTTTATGTGCCAAAAACATATATTAATAGTTTTTAAGATAAGTGTCCTTGAGGGAAAATATGATAAATTTGCATATGATTTAAGTCTTCTTTAAAGAACCAGGAAAAAAGTACAAAAACAAAAAGCAAAAAAAAAAACAAAAAAAAACCATAAGGCAGTTTCATCTGTTTGCATGGTATAAATGGGTTCTTGTTGTGAGACTTAGGATGGTGCACCTCCTGGTTCCATCTTGTATTTGGGGATTATAGATGAGAATTTTCAGAGAATGGCCTTGATCAAAACCTATTTGGCCTCCAAATCTTGTCCAAAGACTGTAGGCCTTTTCTTATCTTACCTGACAAATGCAAGTCATTAGGTAACTATTTTGGTTTTGTTCTCTGTGTGACACATTAGGTATTTCTGCCTACCATGAGTCTTCCCTTCTCACCATTGCTAGACTGTAAGTTACATAATGAGAAAGATTGCCTCTAACTTGCTCACCTCTGTATCATAGCCTGGTACCATTCATTTAAATTATGTTGAATGCATAAACTAGTTTATTTGTCGATCTATTGATTTCTCCAGGTTGCTACTTTGTATATCAGAAGTATCAGCCTTTGTTTCCTTGCTTTGAAAAGAGATCATGTAAGGTTTATACCACTGATGGATTGTCAAATACACATGGTAAAAATATACAACAGATGAAGTTTTAATCTAATGGAGGGATTGATAAAGCTATGATAAGCTTTAAGAAAACTATACTACATTTAGTTGTGTAGGTACATGAGCCATTTGCAAACACCTTAGCCACATAAAATGGAGCATCTCCCGTATCTGACCTCCTATTCCCCTTCCTTAGGTGCTATTCACATTTGGTTCTTTTAAGCATATTTAATCTGTGAAAAGTTGGCAGCCTTTTCTCTTTTCTGAGGTGTTTTTTTGAAGAACAATGCACTTAAACTACAGTCTTGCCAGGCATAGTGTTA
This sequence comes from Spermophilus citellus, assembly GCF_964194105.1. Classification (NCBI taxonomy): domain Eukaryota; kingdom Metazoa; phylum Chordata; class Mammalia; order Rodentia; family Sciuridae; genus Spermophilus; species Spermophilus citellus. The sequence continues at coordinate 54,076,501 of NC_138184.1, read as the reverse complement.
TAGTGGTGCATACCTATAATCCCAGCTACTTGAGAGCTGAGGCAGGAGGATCACAAGTACATGGGCAGTATTTTAGTCAGTTTTTTTCTGCTGTGACCAAAATAACTGACAAGAACAATTTTAAAGGAGGAAAACTTTATTTGGGGGTAAAGTTTCAGAGGTCTTAGTTCATAGACGACTGACTCCCATTCCTTGGGACCTGAGATGAGGCAAAACATCATGGTGGAAGTGTATGGTTAAGGAAAGCAGCTGGGAATCAGCACCAGGAAGCAGAGAGAGAGGTCTGCTCAACAAGGATAAAATATAAACCCCAAAGGCACATTCCCAGGGATCCACTTCCTCCAGCCATACCCTCCCTCCTAACAGTTACCACTCAATGCCTATCAAGGGATTGATTCACTGGTTAAGGTTAAGTCTCTCATAACACAATCATTTCACCTCTGAACTTTCATTGTCTCACATGTGAGCTATTGAGGGACACCTCAGATCTAAATCATAACAAGCAGCCTGGGCAACTTAGTGGGACCCTGTCTGAAATTTTTTGAAAAGGACTGGAGGTGTTGCTCAGTGGTACAGTGCCTCTGGGTTTAGTCAGAAACATACATACACACACACACACACAGAGAGAGAGAGAGAGAGAGAGAGAGAGAGAGAGAGAGAGAGAGAGAAGCTGCAAACTATTTGGATTGTTGATCTGTATGAAAGGCTACAGACTGGTATTGTATTTTGTTGTTGACATAAAATCAATGTATAAAAAGTTGAAAAAGAAGTGGACTAATCCTTAAACATCCCTGAACATATATTCTCTCCCAGTTCTAAAGAGGAATCTTGCTTACTCTTTACTTCTTTGATACTTCTTCCTGATCTTTCAGTTTGCTACAGGTTTACTTTATTCAAATGTATAGAAGCTAAAAATAGTACAAAGAATGGTATTCCAAACCAGATGCATTTGGAACCAGGTGCCATTATTAAGTGCTCTAGGTCTTTGTAAGCTCTTGATGAACTGAGATCAGATTCTGTAACCAAGTGCCTTACTGTAAAAAAGTTTAAACAGCTTAGGTATACTGCATAATCATCACATAATTATCCCTGGGAAAGGGCTGGTTGTAGTGATGGCATTGGAAGCTGATGAGTGAGAGTAACTGAAATGTTCACATCACTTCCAAACCTATTGCAAGACTATTTCCATATCCAATTGACTTTCATAGCATATTTTAAAGACAAAATAGGGAAGACCTTGATCTTCTCCTCTTTCCTTATCTGACCCCTTTTGTTCTGGATAGGCATCTATGCTCACTCAACAACCACCATTGTCACCCCACTTCTGTCATTGATAATAAGATTAATTATCAGTCAGATATCTGAGTAAGAGGCAAGAAGAATCATAGCAGAAATCTTGGATAATTATTATCCAGCATTTATATGCACTATGTAGTAGTGAGTTGTAGGAGAAACAGGATCACTTGTGAAGTTCAGATGTTGATGGTAGTAGGGGAGAGAGATATTAAAGCATTTTAGTTTTAGGGGGCAGTGATTTTAGATGAATTAAAGACTTCTGCTGTCAGCTACAATGAAGAAACTATTATCACCCTGCAACTCCTTTCATGAACAACTGTATGATTAGATAAATGTATGACACAACCGTTTTCAGGAATTGGCTGACAGGCTTTGATCTTTGAAGGAAAGTAAATACCTGAGGTAAGCCTTTCATCTACCTTGGTTTTCTTCACAGGAGTGCATTTAGTGGACCAGAGAATAAGGAGGTGAAGTCAAGCATTGCATGGTTGTTTCAATGAACCTAGCAGGCAGAATTTGTAGTTTGAGGATGTTAAAGTGGCATGAATTTGCAGAGTAGGGTACTGAAGAAAAGAGTTCTGAATGGGAGATACTACCTAGAAGTGTACATGGAGTTTCTTGCAGATTTTTGCCTGAATGTTTAAAAGTGTATTAGAAGATTTTGTGAAGCCTAGGACAAAGTGACCACTGTGGAACCAAGAACCAATTAAAGATACAAGTAGTTTCCCAGAGATGGGAAATGTTGGAATTCTGATTCCCTGAGCACCTAACATTCAAATGAGACTCCAGAAAGGCCAGCTTCAGGAGTAGGAACCATCCCAGAATAAGGTCTTGTTCTAGGACTAAAGCCAAACTTAAAAGAGACCAGTCCTAGCAATGGAAGGATCAATAGAAGTTGTTAGTAATGTAATCATCTGCAGAACATGGATTAGTACATTGTAAGGAAGACAATATAATCCAGGTTCTCTAAATGTATCACACAAAGTCCAGCTTATAATATCAACAACAACGAAATTACTGGACTTATAAAGAAACAGATCCATTAACCAGAAAAAAAAAGCAATCAGAAACAGGTCTTGAAATAATGTAGGTGATAGAATTAATAGTTAAGGACTTCAAAATAGCTAGTAATTTATTGAAAAATTTAAAATAAGGTGGGTCACAAATGAAAGAAGAGATGGGAAATTTCATAGGAATAAATATGAGCTATAAAAAGAATCATATGTATATATTCTAAAACTGAAAAGAAGTATTTCTCAAAATAAAAAAAATCATCAATTAAAAACTACAGACTGTGTTAGTAAACCTTAAGTCAGATCATTTTATAAATGATATGATGTGAGGAACATAGTGTGAAAACTAGAAAAAACAGACAAGCAAAAGAAATGCTTTCGTGACCTCTGAGACAAAAGCAAACAGTAAATATTTCTACAACTGGAGTCCCAGAAAATAGAAGAGAGAACTAGGCTGAAGAAAAATTAATACAATGGGCTGAATTTCTCCAAATATGATAGAAAATACCAAATTACAGGTTCAAGATGTTTTAACAAAGATGTTGTGGCTTAGGTAACCAAAGCAGGATAACAACAAAGTGAACCATACCAAAGCATATCATACCCAAACTGGTAAAATACAGAGGTAAAGAAAAAAGACCCTGAGACCTGCGACCAACCGGGAGAACAGGCCCAGTGGCCCGCCGGCGTGGTAGACAGATCACCCCAATTGGAGCAGGGGCAGAGCCGCCGCCTGCGCCTGCAAGGTAGGCAGAACTTCGACCTGGAGAACAGGCCGAGCGGCCTGCCAGCGTGGTAGACAGATCACCCCTACTGGACGAGGGGCCCAGCCGCCGCCTGCAAGGTAGGCAGACCCGGCGTCGCGGAGAAGGGGACCAGCGGCCCACCGGTGAGGTAGACAGAGCACCCCAATTGGAGGAGGGGCCCAGCCACTGCCTGTGCCTGCATGGTAGGCAGACCTGTGACCTGGAGAACAGGCCCAGAGACTCCCCTGAGCGGTAGACAGACCACCCCAGTTGGAGGAGCCCAGCCTCCCTCTGGTGAGGTAGACAGACCACTCCAACTGGAGGAGGGGCCCTGCCACCCACCCATGCGGTCACCTGACCGAGCTCTTGACAAACATAAGGTTTCCCCAACACCCCCACCTCATCAAACACCTTATGAGAAAAACTGATGGAACTCATCTTGGAAAATCCCACCAACCCTTAAAACCCACCAACCGGTTGACTGGCATGGCTACCAGTGCGGTTCTGCAGCGGATCAGGCACCTGGTTTACATCTCAGAGAATAAGAGTAGAGAGGCCACAGGTGGAAGCTCAAGTCCTCTCACACTGACTACCACCACCATCCTGAACCCAGAGACTCAAGCTAGGAATAGACAACACCACCAACTGGAAGAAATAAAAACAGAGTTCTGAGAGACATTTTTTTTTCTTTTTTTTCTTTCTTTTTCTCTCTTCTCTCTCTCTTATCAGCCATTCACCCAGTCTCCTCTACCCTTCCCCCTCGGGTCTTTGCAATCTCAACATATGTGAAACCAAAAATTGTACACGAAAAAGGTCTTTAACAACTGAATCACCAGAATAATATACTATAGAGGAATTGCATATGCCCCACCTCCCTTCCCCCTTTTTATTCCTTTTCTTTTTTCTTGTATTTTCTTTTTCCTGCTCTCTTTTTTCTCTCCCTTTCCTTGTTATCTGTTTTCCTCACTCTTACTCCCTCTATCCCACTTGCAACCCCCTAAATTTTACTATTCATAAGTAGGGTAATCTTATAAATACAGATAGGAATTTGAATCTATACATTCTTCCATAAATTACCCATCTATTGGATAGAGCTCTCCAAAGTTACTAAGTTAGATTAACCCCATACCCTCACCCCTTTCCCCATAAACATAACATCCTACAACTGAAATCCAGTTTTCTTTAAGCTTCCAGAAATGGTATGCCTTTCATGAAACTAATGACTATATTTGTAAACGATAATCGAAACCAACATTTGTAGACGTACAGTCTAGCTATAAATGTAGTAATAAGGAAAACGTGTGCTTAGATGATGTACTATTGATATTGAGAACTGTTAACATTGTCTTTCTCCACAAAAGGGATACTTTGCAACTATACAAGAGCAATATAAATATATAGGGGGAAAATTCAATAACACAACAGTTTTACCAAGCAGAAAGAAATGCGAGCAGTATGAAAAGACAAGGAAAGAAGGAACCACAAGCAATGCAGGTCAACTCAACTTTAGAAGAGGTAATATCTGCAGCAGATGAAATGTCAGATAAAGAATTCAGGATATACATGCTTCAGATGATCTGGAGTCTCAAGGAAGACATTAGACAGCAAAATTAGACAATGAAAGACCACTTCAACAATGAATTACATAAACAAATCCAAGAAGCAAAAGATCAACTATACAGGGAGATAGAGGTTATAAAAAACAAACAGAAATCCTAGAAATGCAGGAAGCAACAAACCAAATTAAAAACTCAAATGAGAATACTACCAGCAGAGTAGAACACTTAGAAGATAGAATATCAGACAGTGAAGACAAAGTATTTCAACTTGAAAAGGACATAGACAGCTCAGCAAGACTGTTAAGAAACCATGAGCAGAACATCCAAGAAATATGGGATAACATAAAGAGACCAAACTTAAGAATCATTGGGATACAGGAAGGTATAGAGGTCGAAACCAAAGGAATGAGCAATCTGTTCAATGAAATAATACGAGAAAACTTCCCAGACTTGAAGAATGGACAGAATCCCAAATCCTAGAAGCCGACAAGACGCCGAATGTGCAAAATCATAAGAGATCCACACCTAGACACATTACAATGAAGATGTCCAACATACAGAATAAGGAGAGAATATTAAAAGCTACAAGAGAAAGGAAGCAGATTACATTTAGGGGTAAACCAATCAGGATAACAGCTGATCTTTCAACACAGACTCTGAAAACTAGAAGATCCTGGAACAACATATTTCAAATGCTGAAAGAAAATGGGTTCCAAACAAGAATTATGTATCCAGCAAAATTAAGCTTCAGGATGGAAGATGAAATTAAAACCTTACACGATAAACAAAAGTAAAAAAGAATTTGCAGCTAGAAAACCATCTCTTCAAAACATCCTCGGCAAAACATTACAGGAAGAGGAAATGGAAAATAACAATGAAAACCAACAGTGGGAGGTAGTACAGTAAACGGAAAAAATAATCAAAGAGGAAAAACAAACCATGTTAAGTAACATAAATAAACAAATATGGCTGGAAGAACAATCCATATCTCAATAATAACCCTAAATGTTAATGGCTTAAACTCACCAATTAAGAGACACAGGCTAGTAGAATGGATCAAAAAAAAAAAAAAAAAAAAAAAGAGCCTACATCCTGGGAACAAATCTTTACTCCTCACACTTCAGATAGAGCCCTAATATCCAGAGTATAAAAAGAACTCAAAAAATTAAACAATAAGAAAACAAATAACCCAATCAACAAATGGGCCAAGGACCTGAACAGACACTTCTCAGAGGAGGACATACAATCAATCAACAAGTACATGTAAAAATGCTCACCATCTCTAGCAGTCAGTGAAATGCAAATCAAAATCACCCTAAGATACCATCTCACTCCAGTAAGATTGGCAGCCATTATGAAGTCAAACAACAACAAGTGCTGGTGAGGATGTGGGGAAAAGGGTACACTTGCACATTGCTGGTGGGACTGCAAATTGGTGCGGACAATTTGGAAAGCAGTATGGAGATTCCTGGGAAAGCTGGGAATGGAACCACCATTTGACCCAGCTATTGCCCTTCTCAGACTATTCCCTGAAGACCTAAAAAGAGCATACTACAGGGATACTGCCACATCGATGTTCATAGCAGCACAATTCACAATAGCTAGACTGTGGAACCAACCTAGATGCCCTTCAATAGATGAATGGATAAAAAAAATATGGCATTTATACACAATGGAGTATTACTCTCCATTAAAAAACGACAAAATCATGTAATTTGCAAGGATATGGATGACATTAGAGCAGATTATGCTAAGTGAAGCTAGGCAATCCCTAAAAAACAAATGCCGAATGTCTTCTTTGATATAATGAGAGCAACTAAGAACAGAGCAGGGAGGAAGAGCAGGAGGAAAAGATTAACATTAAACAGAGACATGAGGTGGGAGGGAAAGGGAGAGAAAAGGGAAATTGCATGGAAATGGAAGGAGACCCTCATTGTTATACAAAATTACATATAAGAGGTTGTGAGGGGAATGGGAAAAAAAACATGGAGAGAAATGAATTACAGTAAATGGGGTAGAGAGAGAAGATGGGAGGGAAGGGGCGGGGGGATAGTAGAGGATAGGAAAGGTAGCAGAATACAACAGTTCCTAATATGGCAATATGTAAAAATGTGGATGTGTAACCGATGTGATTCTGCAATCTTTGTAATGTTTTGAACAACCAATAAAAAAATTTGTTACAGTAAGCATAGTATAACGTTAATGTTAGACAACAAGTACTGAGCATACAAGATGTTCATTAAAATATTATTTCAGCTTTTCTATGTATTTAATTTTTTTCATAATATACTGCTAGAAGAGCAAAAATAATCTTGTCTGGGTTTCTGTTCTATAGGTCTTCATTATTAATTGAGTAAACATGCAGGATTATTAAGTGTTCTTAATTGACAATTTAGTTGACAATTTGTTGTAAAGAAATTTCCCTCTTTAGACTGGGCATATGTGCTCAGTGGTAGAGTACTTTCCTAGAATGCATAAAATGCACAAAGTCCTGAGTTTGATCCCCAGAACTGGAAAAAAAGAAAAAGAAAAGAAAAAGAAGAAAGATGCCTCTCTTTAACCTTGAGAAGCTTCCTGATTTTGAAGTCTACTTTATGTAATTAATATTGTCACAGTTTTCAAAAAAATCAGTATTTGAATTATATATATTTTTTGCTCCTTTTACTTTCAACTCTGTGTTTTCATATTTAAAGTGCATATGTTACAGTCAACGTATAGTTGAGCTTTGTTTATTTTTAAATCCACATTGACAATCTTGGACTTTTAATTGTGGGATTTGGTCCATTTGTATTTATTTATTGGTCCATTTATATTTAATATGATTATCTGATTCATTCTAAATATACCATTGTAATATTTATTTAATATTTGTGCCATCTGCCTTTGTTTCCCTCTTCCTTCTTCCATCCCTTCTTTCTATTAAAAGTGATTATTTCTGGGTTGGGAATGTGGCTCAAGCAGTAACGTGCTCGCCTGGCATGCGCAGGGCACTGAGTTTGATCCTCAGCACCACATACAAATAAAATAAAGATGTTGTGCCCACCGAAAACTGAAAAATAAATATTAAAAATTCTCTCTCTCTCCCACCTCCTCAAAAAATGTGATTATTTCTTGCCACTGTTGACTTTGTAAATTATACCTCTAGAAATATTTATATATTTATACATCCATGTATGTGCTTTTTAAAACTAAAAATATGCATCCATAAACCACTTCATGTAAAATATAGGAAATGTACAATAAATAGTATGAGACCATTTACTGCTCCCTTCTCCATAATGCTAATGCTGTCAAATATTGTACTTATACTTACATTATAAACTTCACACTACAATAATATAACTTTTGCTTCAAATATTAAGTTGTCCTTTAAAAATTAAGATGAAAAGTTATACATATAAAAATATATATTTATCCACATATTTATCATTTCTAATGCCCTTTATTTCTTCCTACAGATATAAGTTTCCACTTTGTATTGTTTTCCTTTATCTGGAAGAATTTCCTTTATCATTTCTTATGGTGTAGTTTGTCTATTAGTACATTTTTTTCAGATTTTCTTATCTGAATATATCTTAATTATGTGTTCACTTTTCAATTAAGTCTGTTTACTGAATATAGACGTTTATGTTGACAGATGTTCTTTTCTTTTTGCACTAAAAAAAGTTCTTCTCTCTTCTTCTTGAATGGTCTTTATTCAAGAAATCAGAGGAACTCTTACTGTTGCTCCCATGTATATATAATGTCCTCCCCACAATCCCAGGATCTTTTTTTTTTTCAAATTTTGATTGTTGGTTGTTCAAAACATTACATAGTTCTTGACATATCATATTTCACACTTTGATTCAAGTGGGTTATGAACTCCCATTTTTACCCTGAATATAGAATGCAGAATCATATTAGTTACACATCCACTGTTTTACATATTGCCATACTAGTGTCTGTTGTATTCTGTTGTCTTTCCTATCCTCTACTATACCCCTCCCCTCCCCTCCCCTCCCATCTTCTCTCTCTACCCCATCTATTGTAATTCATTTCTCCCCCTTGTTTTTTTCCCCCTTTCCCCTCACTTCCTCTTGTATGTAATTTTGTATAACCATGAGGGTCTCCTTTCATTTCCATGCAATTTCTCTTCTCTCTCCCTTTCCCTCTCACCTCTCATCGTCCCTGTTTAGTGTTAATTTTCTTCTCATGCTCTTCCTCCCTGCTCTGTTCTTAGTTGCTCTCATTATATCAAAGAAGACATTTGGCATTTGTTTTTTAGGGATTGCCTAGCTTCACTTAGCATAATCTGCTCTAATGCCATCCATTTCCTTGCAAATTCCATGATTTTGTCATTTTTTAATGGAGAGTAATACTCCATTGTGTATAAATGCCACATTTTTTTAATCCATTCATCTATTGAAGGGCATCTAGGTTGGTTCCACAGTCTAGCTATTGTGAATTGTGCTGCTATGAACATCGATATAGCAGTGTCCCTGTAGTATGCTCTTTTTAGGTCTTCAGGGAATAGTCTGAGAAGGGCAATAGCTGGGTCAAATGGTGGTTCCATTCCCAGCTTTCCCAGGAATCTCCATACTGCTTTCCAAATTGTCCGCACCAATTTGCAGTCCCACCAGCAATGTGCAAGTGTACCCTTTTCCCCACATCCTCACCAGCACTTGTTGTTGTTTGACTTCATAATGGCTGCCAATCTTACTGGAGTGAGATGGTATCTTAGGGTGATTTTGATTTGCATTTCACTGACTGCTAGAGATGGTGAGCATTTTTTTATGTACTTGTTGATTGATTGTATGTCCTCCTCTGAGAAGTGTCTGTTCAGGTCCTTGGCCCATTTGTTGATTGGGTTATTTGTTTTCTTATTGTATAATTTTTTGAGTTCTTTGTATACTCTGGATATTAGGGCTCTATCTGAAGTGTGAGGAGTAAAGATTTGTTCCCAGGATGTAGGCTCCCTTTTTACCTCTCTTATTGTTTCTCTTGCTGAGAAAAAACTTTTTAGTTTGAGTAAGTCCCATTTGTTGATTCTTGTTATTAACTCTTGTGCTATGGGTGTCCTATTAACGAATTTGGAGCCCAACCCCAAAATATGTAGATCGGAGCCAACCTTTTCTTCTATCAGACGCAGTGTCTCTGATTTGATATCAAGGTCCTTGATCCATTTTGAGTTAACTTTTGTGAATGGTGAGAGAAAGGGATTCAGTTTCATTTTGTTGCATATGGATTTCCAGTTTTCCCAGCACCATTTGTTGAAGATGCTATCCTTCCTCCATTGCATGCTTTTAGCCCCTTTATCAAATATAAGATAGTTGTAATTTTGTGGATTGGTCTCTGTGTCCTCTATTCTGTACCATTGGTCCACCTGCCTGTTTTGGTACCAGTACCATGCTGTTTTTGTTACTATTGCTCTGTAGTATAGTTTTAAGTCTGGTATCGCTATACCACCTGATTCACATTTCCTGCTTAGAGTTGTTTCTGCTATTCTGGGTCTTTTATTTTCCCATATGAATTTCATGATTGCTTTATCTATTTATACAAGAAATGATGTTGGGATTTTGATTGGCATTGCATTAAACCTATAGAGAACTTTTGGTAATATTGCCATTTTAATGATGTTAGTTCTGCCTATCCATGAACATGGTATATTTTTCCATCTTCTAAGATCTTCTTCTATTTTTCTCTTTAGGGTTCTGTAGTTTTCATTGTATAAGTCTTTCAAGTCTTTTGTTAGGTTGATTCCCAAGTATTTTTTTTTTGAGGATATTGTGAATGGAGTGGATGTCCTCATATCCATTTCAGAAGATTTGTCGCTGATATACAGGAATGCCTTGGATTTATGTGTATTGATTTTATATCCTGCCACTTTGCTGAATTCAATTATTAGCTCTAATAGTTTCTTTGTAGACCCTTTTGAGTCTGCTAGGTATAAATCATGTCATCTGCAAATAGTGATAATTTAAGTTCTTCTTTTCCTATTTTTATGCCTTGAATTTCTTTCATCTGTCTAATTGCTCTGACCAGTATTTCGAGAACTATGTTGAACAGAAGTGGTGAGAGAGGGCATCTCTGTCTTGTTCCAGATTTTAGAGGGAATACCTTCAATTTTTCTCCATTCAGAATGATGCTAGCCTTAGGCTTAGCATAGATAGCTTTTACAATGTTGAGGTATGTTCCTGTTATGCCTAGTTTTTCTAGAGTTTTGAACATAAAGCGATGCTGTACTTTGTCGAATGTTTTTTCTGCATCTATCGACATGATCATATGGTTCTTATCTTTGAGTCTATTGATGTGGTGAATAACATTTATTTATTTCCGTATATTGAACCATCCTTGCATCCCAGGGATGAAACCTACTTGATCATGATGCACAATTTTTTTGATATGTTTTTGTATCCGATTGCCAGAATTTTATTGAGGAGTTTTGCATCTAGGTTCATTAGAGATATTGGTCTCTAGTTTTCTTTCTTTGATGTGTCTTTGTCTGATTTAGGAATCAGGGTGATGTTGGCCTCGTAGAATGAATTTGGAAGTTCTGCCTCTTTTTTTAATTTTCTGAAATAACTTGAAAAGTATTGGTATTAGTTCTTCTTTAAAGGTTTTGTAAAACTCTGCTGTATACCCATCCGGTCCTGGGCTTTTCTTAGTTGGTAGTCATTTGATGGCTTCTTCTATTTCCTCAATTGATATTGGTCTGTTTAGGTTGTCTATATCCTCCTGACTCAATCTGGACAGATCACATGACTTAAGAAATTTATCGATGTCTTCACTATCTTCTATTTTATTGGAGTATAAGGATTCAAAATAATTTCTAATTATCTTCTGTATTTCTGAAGTGTCTGTTGTGATATTGCCTTTTTCATCCTGTATGCTAGTAATTTGAGTTCTCTCTCTTCTCTTTGTTTGCATGGCTAAGGGTCTGTCGATCTTGTTTATTTTTTCACAGAACCAACTTTTAGTTTTGTCAATTTTTTCGATTGTTTCTTTTTTTTTTTTATTGATTATTTATCGCATTACATAGTTCATGATATATCATCTTTCATACATTAGACTCAAATTGTGCTTTGAACTCCCATTTTCACCCCAAATACAGATTGCAGAATCACATCTGTTACATATTCGCATTTTTACATAATGCCATATTAGTGACTGTTGTATTCTGCTACCTTTCCTATCCCCTACTATCCCCCCTCCCCTCCCCTCCCCTCCCATCTTCCCTCTCTACCTCCCCTGCTGTTGTTCAATTCTCTCCCTTTTTTTTTTTCCCTCCCCCTTGCCCCTCATAACCTCTTATAATTTTATGTATCCTTGAAGGTCTCCTACCATTTCCATATGCTTTCCCTTCTCTCTCCGTTTCTCTCCCCCGATTCGTCTTTGTTTACTGTAGTCTTTTCCTCATGCTCTTTCTTCATGTTCTGTTCTTAGTTTTTCTCTTTATATCAAAGCAGACATTTGGCATTTGTTTTTTAGGGCTTGGCTAGCTTCGCTTAGCATAATCTGCTCTAATGCCATCCATTTCCCTGCAAATTCTATGATTTTGTCATTTCTTAGTACTGCATAATACTCCATTGTGTATAGATGCCACATTTTTTTTATCCATTCATCAATTGAAGGGCATCTAGGTTGGTTCCACAGTCTAGCTATTGTGAATTGTGCCGCTATAATCATTGATGTGGCCGTATCCCTATAGTGTGCTCTTTTAAGGTCCTCAGGGAATAGTCCGAGAAGTGCGATAGCTGGGTCAAATGGTGGTTCCATTCCCAGCTTTCCCAGGAATCTCCATACTGCTTTCCAAATTGGCCTCACCATTTTGCAGTCCCACCAGCAGTGTACAAGTGTACCCTTTTCCCCACATCCCCGCCAACACTTGTTGTTGTTTGACTTCATAGTGGCTGCCAATCTTACTGGAGTGAGATGGTATCTTAGGGTGGTTTTGATTTGCATTTCTCTGATTGCTAGAGATGGTGAGCATTTTTTCATGTACTTGTTGATTGATTGTATGTCCTCCTCTGAGAAGTGTCTGTTGAGGTCCTTGGCCCATTTGTTAATTGGGTTATTTGTTATCTTATTGTTTAATTTTTTGAGTTCTTTGTACATTCTGGATATTAGGGCTCTATCGGAGGTGTGGGGGGTAAAGATTTGTTCCCAGGATGTAGGCTCTCTATTTACCTCTTTTATTGTTTCTCTTGCTGAGAAAAAACTTTTTAGTTTAATTAAGTCCCATTTGTTTATTCTTGTTGTTAACTCTTGGGCTATGGGTGTCCTATTGAGGAATTTGGAGCCTGACCCCACAATTTGTAGATCGTAGCCAACTTTTTCTTCTATCAGACGCAGTGTCTCTGATTTGATACCTAGCTCCCTGATCCATTTTGAGTTAATTTTTGTGGATGGCGAGAGAAAGGGATTCAATTTCATTTTGTTGCATATGGATTTCCAATTTTCCCAGCACCATTTGTTGAAAATGCTATCCTTCCTCCATTGCATGCTTTTAGCCCCTTTATCAAATATAAGATAGTTGTAACTTTGTGGATTAGTCTCTGTGTCTTCTATTCTGTACCATTGGTCTACCCACCTGTTTTGGTACCAGTACCATGCTGTTTTTGTTACTATTGCTTTGTAGTACAGTTTGACCTCTGGTATCGCTATGCCTCCAGATTCACACTTCCTGCTTAGAATTGCTTTTGCTATTCTGGGTCTTTTGTTTTTCCATATGAATTTCATGATTGCTTTGTCTATTTCTACAAGAAATGCCATTGGGATTTTGATTGGCATCGCATTAAACCTGTAGAGAAGTTTGGGTAATATCGCCATTTTGACGATGTTAGTTCTGCCTATCCATGAACAGGGTACATTTTTCCATCTTCTGAGATCTTCTTCTATCTCTCTCTTTATGGTTCTGTAGTTTTCATTGTATAAATCTTTCACCTCTTTTGTTAGGTTGATTCCCAAGTATCTTATTTTCTTTGAGGATATTGTGAATGGAGTGGTTTTCCTTATTTCCATTTCCGAGGTTTTGTTGCTGATATACAGGAATGCCTTTGATTTATGCGTGTTGATTTTATACCCTGCCACTTTGCTGAATTCATTTATTAACTCTAGCAGCTTCTTTGTAGACTCTTTTGGGTCTGTTAAGTATATTATCATGTCATCCGCAAATAGCGATAGTTTAATTTCTTCTTTTCCTATTTTTATGCCTTTAATTTCTTTTGTCTGTCTAATTGCTCTGGCTAGTACTTCGAGAACTAAATTGAATAGAAGTGGTGATAGAGGGCATCCCTGTCTTGTTCCAGATTTTAGAGGAAATGCCTTCAGTTTTTCTCCGTTTAGGATGATGCTAGCCTGAGGTTTAGCATATACAGCTTTTACAATGTTGAGGTAAGTTCCTGTTATCCCTAGTTTTTCTAGTGTTTTGAACATAAAGGGATGCTGTACTTTGTCAAATGCTTTTTCTGCATCCATCGAGATGATCATGTGGTTCTTGTCTTTAAGTCTATTGATGTGGTGAATAGCATTTATTGATTTCCGTATATTGAACCATCCTTGCATCCCAGGAATGAATCCTACTTGATCATGGTGCACAAGTTTTCTGATATGTTTTTGTATTCGATTCGCCAGAATTTTATTGAGAATTTTTGCATCCAAGTTCATTAGAGATATTGGTCTGTAGTTTTCTTTCTTTGAAGTATCTTTGTCTGGTTTTGGGATCAAAGTGATGTTGGCCTCATAGAATGAATTTGGAAGAGCTCCTTCTTTTTCTATTTCTTGAAATAGCTTGAAAAGTATTGGTATTAATTCTTCTTTGAAGGTTTTGTAGAACTCCGCTGTATAGCCATCTGGTCCAGGGCTTTTCTTAGTTGGTAGTCTTTTGATGGCTTCTTCTATTTCTTCTTTTGTTATTGGTCTGTTTAAATTGTGTGTGTCTTCCTGTCTCAATCTGGGCAAATCATATGCCTTAAGAAATTTATCGATATCTTCATTATCTTCTATTTTATTGGAATATAGGGTTTCAAAATACTTTCTAATTATCTTCTGTATTTCTGTAGTGTCTGTTGTGATATTGCCTTTTTCATCCCGTATGTTAGTAATTTGAGTTCTCTCTCTTCTTCTTTTCGTTAGCATGGCTAAGGGCTTGTCTATCTTATTTATTTTTTCAAAGAACCAACTTTTAGTTTTATCTATCTTTTCAATGGTTTCTTTTGTTTCAATTTCGTTGATTTCTGCTCTAATTTTAATTATTTCTTGTCTTCTACTATATTTGCTGTTGTTTTGCTCTTCCTTTTCTAGGTTTTTGAGGTGTTGTGTGAGTTCATTTATCTGTTGGTTTTTTCTTTTTTTGAGGTAAGAACTCCAAGAAATGAATTTCCCTCTTAAAACTGCTTTCATTGTGTCCCATAGATTCTGGTATGTTGTGTCTGTGTTGTCATTTGACTCTAAGAATTTTTTCATCTCCTCCTTTATGTCTTCTACAACCCATTGATCATTCAATAATATATTGTTCATTTTCCATGTGATGTATGATTTTTCCTTCCTTCTTTTATCATTGATTTCCAATTTCATTCCATTATGGTCAGATATGGTGCATGGTATTATCTCCACACCCTTATAATTACTAAGAGTTGCCTTATGGCATAATATATGGTCTATCTTTGAGTAGGATCCATGTGCTGCTGAGAAGAACGTGTATCCACTTGATGATGGTTGATATATTCTATATATGTCGGTTAAGTCTAGGTTATTGATTGTGCTGTTGAGTTCTATATTTTCTTTATTCAGCTTTTGTCTAGAGGATCTGTCTAATGGCGAGAGCGGTGTGTTGAAGTCACCCATAATTATTGTGTTGTGGTCTATTTGACTCTTGAACTTGAGGAGAGTTTGTTTTATGAACGTTGCAGCTCCATTGTTTGGTGCATACAAATTGATGATTGTTATGTCTTGTTGGTGGATGGTTCCTTTTAACAGTATATAGTGACCTTCTTTATCCTTCTTGATTAACTTAGGTTTGAAGTTGATTTTATTCGATATGAGTATGGCCACTCCTGCTTGCTTCCGAGGGCCATATGAGTGGTATGATTTTTCCCAACCTTTTATCTTCAGCCTGTGTATATCTTTTCCTATCATATGAGTCTCCTGAAGGCAGCATATTGTTGGATTTGTTTTTTTGATCCAGGTTACTAGCCTATGTCTCTTGATTGGTGAATTTAGGCCATTAACATTTAAGGTTACAATTGAGATATGATTTGTATTTCCAGTCATGCTTCTTTATTTATTTATTTTAGTTTGGCTAGTTTTGCTTTTTGGTTGTTTTCCTCCCCCTTTACTGAGATACCTCCTGCTGTTAGTTTTGGGCACTATTTATCAAATCCTCTTCTTGTAGTGTTTTGTTCAAAATGCTTTGCAGAGCTGGTTTTCTTGCTGCAAATTCTTTTAGCTTTTGTTTATCATGAAAGATTTTAATTTCATTGTCAAATTTGAAGCTCAATTTTGCTGGATATAGTATTCTTGGTTGGAATCCATTATTTTTCAGCGTTTGAAATACATTATTCCAGGATCTTCTCGCTTTCAAAGTTTGTGATGAGAAATCGGTCGTTAACCTAATTGGTTTACCCCTGAAAGTAATCTGCCTCTTTTCTCTCGTAGCTTTTAATATTCTCTCCTTGTTCTGTATGTTGGCTATCTTCATAATTATATGTCTTGGGGTTGGTCTATTATGGTTTTGAATGTTTGGGGTCCTGTAGGCTTCCAGGATTTGGCAATCCATTCCATCTTTCATCTCTGGGAAGTTTTCTAGAATTATTTCATTTAATATGTTGTCCATTCCTTTGGTTTGAAACTCTGTGCCTTCTTCTATCCCTATGACTCTCAGATTTGGTTTTTTTATGACATCCCATAACTCTTGAATAGATTGTTTGTGGGATTTAAGCATCTTTTCTGTGTTGACTATATTCTTTTCAAGTTGATAAACCTTGTCTTCATTATCTGATGTTCTGACTTCTACTTGATCAAGTCTATTTGTAATATTCTCGTTTGAGTTTTTAATTTGGCTTATAGTTTCCTGCAATTCTAGGATTATTGTTTGATTTTTTTTTAAGATCTCTATCTCCTGGTAGATCTCGTTCTTTGCCATTTGAATTTGTTTGTTTAATTCATTTTCAAAATATACTTTTATTTCTTGGACTTGCTGTCTCATGTCTTCTCTAATATTCCTTTCCATTCGAGTTAGGTATCCCCTGAGTTCTTTCCATATCCCTGTTTCTGAAGTTTCTATGTCCTCTTGTAGAATTGAGTTGTCTTGCATTGTTTGAAATCCTTTTTTCCCTTGTTTTCTCATGTTGTCCACGTTACTTTCCAGTTCTTTTTGATTGTCGTGTTTCTGCTCTCTTCTATAGATTTGTTTTGTTTCTGTATTACTCTGATGTCTCTCCTTTGTGTTGTTGAACTATGCCTGCTAACGTGGGTTCTGCTGGGAAGGAATTCCGACGTCCGAGCTCCAGTGACGACACTACTCTGTTATGCCGTGCCCCAGTCTCCTTGCCGGGGTGCCCTAATGGGGGAGTGTGAGTGGACTGTCTCTGTTTGGTTTCAGCACCCGGTCGTGGCAGGCAGGCAGACTCCCGCCACCCAGTATCTCAGGCCGTGGGCAGGTGATCCATCGCCAGCGGGAGGGCGTTCTCCTACCGCCCAGTTACCCTGGCAGTGGATGAACTGTCGCCGGCGGGCCTGCAGTTTACAGCTGCCCAGTCACGAGAGCCTTGCCTCTAGTCTCCTGTTCTCTCCTGCTAGGCTTGGGTTCTCCTGCTAGACCAGATTTCCCCTCAGTGATGGTTCTCGGCAGTTCAAGCTATACTCTGGGCCTGTTTTGTTGCAATCTGTTTTGTTGCTGCAATCTGTCGGAGAGTGGCGGTGGGTACTTCAGCCCTCTAAGATGGTGGCCGCTGTTTGCCTTAGCGGAGTGTCCCTTGTGGGGGGCGGGGCCTTACCGGCTTCCTTCCCCGACTGCAATCCCGAACTCAGCCCGGGGGTCAGTGCGGGCTTGGGCTTGGCTGGTGGGATACCACCGTGTCGCAGCCACTTAATTCCCTGCTGACTGGTTAACCCCTTCTCTGCGGCGCCACGCCTTCTGTAGCCTCGGGGCAGGCCGCGCGTATCAGACAGCCTGGATCTCCGGGGTCACACCGTTGGCTTTTGGGATCCCCGGCACTCTATGGTTTTGATTTTTTCTGCTTGCCCCTCCCCCAGCGCTGGCTAGGCAGCTTTTGTTTTGTCCACTGATGGGAGGGGGTGTTGAGCGTCAGGTGCCTCTAGCTCCCCTTTAGTCTTTATGCAGGCTCACTCTGATACTGCCTCCCCCTGAAAGTCTAGGAGAGATTTTATGCGAAATCCCCCTAAGTTTGGGGGCTGGGCTGGGTCACACACACCTGTTTTGTTGCTGCAATCTGTTGGAGAGTGGCGGTGGGTACTTCAGCCCTCTAAGATGGTGGCCGCTGTTTGCCTTAGCGGAGTGTCCCTTGTGGGGGGCGGGGCCTTACCGGCTTCCTTCCCCGACTGCAATCCCGAACTCAGCCCGGGGGTCAGTGCGGGCTTGGGTTTGGCTGGTGGGATACCACCGTGTCGCCGCCACTTAATTCCCTGCTGACTGGTTAACCCCTTCTCTGCGGCGCCACGCCTTCTGTAGCCTCGGGGCAGGCCGCGCGTATCAGACAGCCTGGATCTCCGGGGTCACACCGTTGGCTTTTGGGATCCCCGGCACTCTATGGTTTTGATTTTTTCTGCTTGCCCCTCCCCCAGCGCTGGCTAGGCAGCTTTTGTTTTGTCCACTGATGGGAGGGGGTGTTGAGCGTCAGGTGCCTCTAGCTCCCCTTTAGTCTTTATGCAGGCTCACTCTGATACTGCCTCCCCCTGAAAGTCTAGGAGAGATTTTATGCGAAATCCCCCTAAGTTTGGGGGCTGGGCTGGGTCACACACACCTGTTTTGTTGCTGCAATCTGTCGGAGAGTGGCGGTGGGTACTTCAGCCCTCTAAGATGGTGGCCGCTGTTTGCCTTAGCGGAGTGTCCCTTGTGGGGGGCGGGGCCTTACCGGCTTCCTTCCCCGACTGCAATCCCGAACTCAGCCCGGGGGTCAGTGCGGGCTTGGGCTTGGCTGGTGGGATACCACCGTGTCGCAGCCACTTAATTCCCTGCTGACTGGTTAACCCCTTCTCTGCGGCGCCACGCCTTCTGTAGCCTCGGGGCAGGCCGCGCGTATCAGACAGCCTGGATCTCCGGGGTCACACCGTTGGCTTTTGGGATCCCCGGCACTCTATGGTTTTGATTTTTTCTGCTTGCCCCTCCCCCAGCGCTGGCTAGGCAGCTTTTGTTTTGTCCACTGATGGGAGGGGGTGTTGAGCGTCAGGTGCCTCTAGCTCCCCTTTAGTCTTTATGCAGGCTCACTCTGATACTGCCTCCCCCTGAAAGTCTAGGAGAGATTTTATGCGAAATCCCCCTAAGTTTGGGGGCTGGGCTGGGTCACACACACCTGTTTTGTTGCTGCAATCTGTCGGAGAGTGGCGGTGGGTACTTCAGCCCTCTAAGATGGTGGCCGCTGTTTGCCTTAGCGGAGTGTCCCTTGTGGGGAGCGGGGCCTTACCGGCTTCCTTCCCCGACTGCAATCCCGAACTCAGCCCGGGGGTCAGTGCGGGCTTGGGTTTGGCTGGTGGGATACCACCGTGTCGCAGCCACTTAATTCCCTGCTGACTGGTTAACCCCTTCTCTGCGGCGCCACGCCTTCTGTAGCCTCGGGGCAGGCCGCGCGTATCAGACAGCCTGGATCTCCGGGGTCACACCGTTGGCTTTTGGGATCCCCGGCACTCTATGGTTTTGATTTTTTCCTGCTTGCCCCTCCCCCAGCGCTGGCTAGGCAGCTTTTGTTTTGTCCACTGATGGGAGGGGGTGTTGAGCGTCAGGTGCCTCTAGCTCCCCTTTAGTCTTTATGCAGGCTCACTCTGATACTGCCTCCCCCTGAAAGTCTAGGAGAGATTTTATGCGAAATCCCCCTAAGTTTGGGGGCTGGGCTGGGTCACACACACCTGTTTTGTTGCTGCAATCTGTCGGAGAGTGGCGGTGGGTACTTCAGCCCTCTAAGATGGTGGCCGCTGTTTGCCTCGATTGTTTCTTTTGTTTCGATTTCATTGATTTCAGCTCTGATTTTAATTATTTCTTGCCTTCTACTTCTTTTGCTGTTGTTTTGCTCTTCTTTTTCTAGGATTTTGAGATGAAGTGTGAGATCATTTATTTGTTGTTTTTTTTTCTTTTTTTAAGCAATGAACTCCAAGCAATGAATTTTCCTCTTAGAACTGCTTTCATTGTGTCCCATAGATTCTGATATGTTGTGTCTGTGTTTTTGTTTATCTCTAAGAATTTTTTAATTTCCTCCTTGATGTCTTCTATAACCCATTGATCATTCAGTAACCTATTGTTCATTCTCCAAGTGATGCATGATTTTTCCTTCCTTCTTTTATCGTTGATTTCCAGTTTCATTCCATTATGATCAGATAAGATGCATGGTATTATCTCTACTCCTTTATAATGTCTAAGAGTTGCCCTGTGACATAATATATGATCTATTTTTGAGAAGGATCCATATGCTGCTGAGAAAAAAGTGTATCCACTTGATGTTGGGTGGTATATTCTATATATGTCAATTAAGTCTAGGTTATTAAATTGTATTATTGATTTCTATAGTTTCTTTATTCATCTTTTGTTTGGAAGATCTGTCCAGTGGTGAGAGAGGTGTGTTAAAATCTCCCATGATTATAGTGTTGTGGTCTATTAGACTCTTGAACTTGAGAAGAGTTTGTTTGATGAACGTAGCTGCACCATTTTTTGTGGCATATATATTAATGATCGTCAAGTCTTGTTGGTGTATGGTTCCCTTGAGCAGTATGTAGTGTCCTTGTTTATCCCTTTTGATTAACTTTGGCTTGAAATCTATTTTATTTGATACAAGTATGGACACCCCTGCTTGCTTCCGAGGTTCGTATGAGTGATATGATTTTTCCCAACCTTTCACCTTCAGTCTGTGTATGTCTTTTCCTATCAAATGCGTCTCCTGTAGGCAGCATATTGTTGGATCTTTTTTTTTAATCCATTCTACTAGCCTATGTCTTTTGATTGGTGCATTTAAGCCATTAACATTTAGAGTTACTATTGAGATATGGTTTGTATTTCCAGCCATATTTGGTTATGTATGTTACTTAACATGATTTGTTTTTACTCTATGCTTAGTTTTTCCTTGACTGTATTACCTCCTGCTGTTGGTTTTCATTGTTGTTTTTCATTTCCTCTTCCTGTAATGTTTTGCCAAGGATGTTTTGAAGAGATGGTTTTCTAGCTGCGAATTCTTTTAACTTTTGTTTATCGTGGAAGGTATTAATTTCATCTTCTATCCTGAAGCTTAATTTTGCTGGATACATGATTCTTGGTTGGAACCCTTTTTCTTTCAGCATTTGAAATATGTTGTTCCAAGATCTTCTAGCTTTCAGAGTCTGTGTTGAAAGATCAGCAGTTATCCTGATTGGTTTACCCCCTAAATGTAATCTGCTTCCTCTCTCTTGTGGCTTTTATGATTCTCTCCTTATTCTGTATGTTGGGCATCTTCATTATTATGTGTCTTGGTGTGGATCTCTTATGATTTTGTACATTCGGTGTCCTGTAGGCGTCTAGTATTTGGATTTCTTTTTCATTCTTTAAGTCTGGGAAGTTTTCTAGTATTATTTCATTGAATAGATTGCTCATTCCCTTGGTTTGGGCCTCTATACCCTCTTGTATCCCAATAACTCTTAGGTTTGGTTTTTTGATGTTATCCCATAATTCTTGGATGTTCTGCTCATGATTTCTTAACATTCTCGCTGAGCTGTCTATGTTCTTTTCAAGTTGAAAAACTTTGTCTTCGTTGTCTGAAGTTCTATCTTCTAAGTGTTCTACTCTGCTGGGAATACTCTCATTTGAGTTTTTAATTTGGTTTATTGTTTCCTGCATTTCCAGGATTTCTGTTTGTTTTTTATATCCTCTATCTTCCTATAGAGTTGATCTTTTGCTTCTTGGATTTGTTTATGTAATTCATTGTCAAAGTGATTTTTCATTGTCTTAATTTGCTGTATAATATCTTCATTGAGACTCCAGATCATCTGAAGCATGTATATCCTGAACTCTTTGTCTGACATTCCATCAATTGCAGATATTACCTCATCTAATGTTGAATTGACCTGTATTGTTTGTGGTCCTTTCTTTCCTTGTCTTTTCGTACTGCTCATGATTCTTTCTAGCTTTGTGAAACTGTTGTGCTTATGTTTTTCCCCTTATATATTTGTATTGTTCTTGTATAGCTCCAAAATCCCTCTTTTGTGGAGAAAGACAATGTTAACAGTTCCCAATATCAACAGTACATTATCTAAGCACAAGTTTTCATTATTAATACATTTATACTTAGATTCTAAGACTATAGATATTGGTTTTAATTATTACTTAAGAATATATTCATTAGTTTCATAAAAGGCATACCATATCTAGTGGCATATAGAAAACTTAATTTCAGACGAACGATGTTATACTTAGAAGAAAAGGAGTGAGGGTATGAGGTTAAACTAACTTAGCACCTTTAGAGAACTCTAACCAATAGACTGGTAATTTATGGAAGAATGTATAGACTCAACCTCCTATCTGTATTTAGGTAGTTACCCTATGTATAGATAGCAAAAGTTAGGAGATTGAAAGTGGGATAGAGAGAATATGAATGAAAAAAAAAGAAAAAAATAACAAGGAAGAAAAGAGAAATAAGAGAAGGAAAAGGAAATTAAGATCGAAATAAAGAAAAAAATGGGGGGGAAGGTGGGGTATATGCAATTCCTCTGTATTATATTACTTTGGTAATTCAGTTGTTCATGCACAGTTCTTGGTTTCACATATGCTGAAGTTGTGGAAGAGAGAGAAGAAAAGAGGAAGAAATAGAAAAAAAAGTCTCTCAGAACACTGTTTTCCTTGCTTCTAGTAGGTGGCGTTGTCTATTCCTAGCTTGAGCCTCTGTATTCAAGGTGGTGGGTATAGCCAGTGTGAAAGGAAATGAGCTTCCACCTGTATCTTCCCTACTCTAGTCTCTGAGGTAGAAACCAGGTTCCTGTACAGTTGTTTTGCGTTGATAGCTACAACCCCCAAAAGCTTGTGGGAAATATTTTGAGTTATCGCACCTAAGGGTGGGGGAGTTGGAAATTGGGTACCTGGATCAGCCGCAGAACCGTGCTGGTAGCCACACCCCCTTTGATGGGTTTTAAGGGTTGATGGGCTTCCTCCGGACTAGCACTCAGGGCGGGGCCGGACTTCCTCCTCCGGTCTGGCTTAGCGCCTGGCTTCTTCCTCCTCCGGTCTCTGTAACAAATTTCTGTCTGTTCTCTTTGCTTCTGTCCATCAATTCATCAAATCCAGTGATTTTGAGACACTGCTCTGTGAAGCTCCAGGGAGTGAGTGTGTGTTCACAGGGAAAAGTACTATGAGAATACCTATTTGGTCAAATAATCAATGTTTCAGCCTATTGTTCTCTTTCATATATTGCACTTATGTTTATACTTCCTGAAGATACAGTTCTGTGACTAAAAGAAAAAAATGGAAATATGAATCATAGTAAGCCACCCTCCCAATCTAGTTTAGCGTAATCCAGAATGCAGACCATGTGTTCCTTGATGATGCTGAATGGGTATATCAACTTGGGTAGCTTTTCTGAGGGCAAGGACCCAACTTCATAAGTCTTGCTGGACAAATGAAGGTGGGAAAATTATTTATTCTGATATACTATTATATTTTGGGGCACTCCTGTGAGAATATGGTATAAGTTGGACAGTTCTCCCCTGGCTGTCAGATTTGTTAATTATCAACTAATAATGGAGCTGTTTTACTTCTAGAATCCCTCAAGACCATTTATTAATTACAAGACTATAAATTTCCTCTACTCAATCCAGTTTTCTCTCTCTGACATTCCCCTATTCAGAAATACCAACACTGAAACATTGCTTGCTTTTAAATTAAACACATAAGATTTGAAGAGAACTTTGGAATATGAGGGTTACATCTACTGTGTTCTAAATATTGGTACTTACTGTTCTTCTAAAACTGTCTCTAAAAAATGGGAAATCCTTCATAACTCATTTCATATTTTCTGAAGTTCTTCTTCCTCTTGTCAGATCCAGTAGGGTCCTGTATGTGCCTTGTATCCAGTAATGGAAAATCCTCTACACAGAATGTGCTCAGAAGACTTAATGGGCTTAAGCAATTACCTTACCCTTGGGGATCCAGTGGATATTTGTGACCCCACTGTACAGAAAAGAGCAGACACTGAGAAATAAGGGAAGTTGTCTCAAGTCCACCAGAAAACAGGATGAGGTTTTTAGGTGTTTGGGAAAAGCGCTCCATTCACTCCATTTCTGCCTCAGAACACTGAACAGCATGTAGCTAGGCTGAGTTTTCTACTCTGGGAAATGTTATTTTTTACTTATCAAAAATGTATTACAGTTAGAAGAATTACAGTCTCCCTCACACCATATGCTAAAATTAATTCCAGCTGGATTAAAGCAATAAATAAATGTATAAAATCAATCATTAGAAACCCAGAATAGAAATGAGTATTTATCCCAACTAGAGTGAGAGATGACTTTGTAAACTTAAAGGCAAAGAGAAAAGATCATAAAAACCTACGGATTAGTAGGTTTGACTCCATTAAAAATTTAAAATTCTGTTCATCAAAAATGAAAACTACAGGGAAGCAAGTGTCTGATGCAAATACCCAGGACAAGTGGCTAGGGGTATTAGAGGACCAAGCCATTTGATGGCAATGTGTGATTGTTATAGTTTAATGCTAGGTCAGGCATCCAGTCTTTTCTAACGTTAAGTTATTTCCATTCCTTTCTTGATCAGTAGTAGAATTCTTAGTTGTCTGGGTTCTTTTCCTCCTTGTTATTCTATAACCTTTTTTAGCTCTAGCAGTGGCCTGGTTTTATATTCCATTGCATTCTTTGCCTGAGGCCCTCTACCTCTTACATGCATTCTTTAGTAATGTTTCTATGAACTCTAAATAATGTGAGTTTCCCCAGCAATGTTGTCCTATGCCACTTTTTATTAGGTATCAGTGTTCTATGCTCATCTCTTGTTGCAGATATAGTGGTTTTACTTCTAGAAGAAAAGTGTGATATGTAGTTCTACTTGGATTTCTAACTTTGCTGAAAAATTGAGTGCTGGAAAGTGTGTGTGTGTGTGTGTGTGTGTGTGTGGTGTTCAAAGGGAATAGACAAAAGTAATAACTATAGGAAGTTCTGGTGGGAAAGTATGTTCTAGCATTTCCACATTGTCTTGATCCACTAGAAGCAAAAAACTGTAATGACCTGAAGGATTTATCAATTGATAGATGAGTCGGTGTACATTCTGAACCAAGTTTCAGTGAATTACACTGAGCAAGATTCTCCCAACTTCTCCTGTGTCTATTAATAGGGGTGAATACTTATAAATCACGATTACATTTTGCCAACAACCACCCTCTCAACAGGTAGCTCTTGTTCTATTGTATATCCCGAGAGAAAATATGTGTAAACATCCATTCACTCATAATACTTAAGAACTCATTATGTTCAAGGTACTGTAAAATACACAAAGAGAAATTCTCAATATGTTTACTATCTTATCAATGGTGAATATACATAATTAAGTATAATAAGTTCAGAATTTGCTAAGTGTCATATGAAACATGAATGGAAATATGCAGTTGAAATATAGTGAACAGAGGCTTCTTGTCCAGAAAAGATGGTATAGACCCACTTTCCCCTGTTAAGCACAACTTTAAATTCTAGTAATGGTATAACAGACATGCAAATGAGAACTCTGGAAGGTTATAAGAGAACTTGGGTTGATTTGAGACCCTAGACCTGGAGGGGAAAGCACAGTGGCAGCATGCTGGGTCCCAGAACAGAAAGCGGCCTCCCAGACCATTTGTTTCCTAACTCCCAACCTAGCAACAAAAGGAATTCCAAGAAGGCTGGTTTCTTCTCTGATTGATTGGGTGTCTTTATATCAACTTTGGACAAATCTAACATCACCAGCAAAAGGGATTAACTAGAAGCCTTATCAAAAATAATTGGCCAACTGGGCACAGTGGCAAAAGGCTGTAATCCAGTCTTAATATGAGGATTTCAAGTTCAAGGCCAGCCTTGGCAACTTAGTGAGACCCTATTTCAAATAAAATTAAAAGACTAGGGGTAGAACTCAGTGGTACACCATCCCTGGGTTAAATCCCCAGTACCCACTCCTACACACACACACACACACACACACACACACACACACACACACACAGGATGTCCAGAGGAATTCCTCTACTTCCCTATCAGTCCTTTTTCACCAAGAGATGCTGAGGCAGATGGACAAGCAGAAGAGGTAAGAGAGACCCAAAATAGAGAGATGTGCTGTTTGGGAAGTTTTTTTTTTTGTTTTTGTTTTTTTTTTTTTTGTCTCTGTGGGTCTCAGGCTTCTCCTTCTCTACCTATAGACATTGGGGTAGCAGATAGAACCAGAAATGAGGATGCAGCCTCTTTTTTCCCATATACCTGATACTCTCCTCTTCAGCCCAGAGATGCTGACAGCAGGAGGAGCCCATTATGCCCCTCTTGCACTGAAAGATATCTGATACCCAGTGTGGGGAAACCCCTTTAACACAGACAGTGACGTGGCAGCAGGGACCAGTGGGAGCCCTGTGCCAGCAGGTAAACCCAGCAGCCAGAGTAGCACCTCAAGTAATGTAGAAATTAGAGTGCTTCTGGAGCCATAGCCAGAAAAGTAGCCATGACCCACATGGTTGATTTAACAGGTATACCGCTGACTACAATGAAAGATTTAAATAGAACTTGGAATTTCTTACCATAATAGAGAAAATGTCCAGAATGCTATACAAAAAAAAATCACTCATTATAACAATAACTAAGAAAAATCACAGATCATAGGGAAAAGGGCAGTCAACTGACACTAATACCTCCAAGATGAATCTGGTGTTGGAATTATCTGACAAAAATTCTGAAGCATCTGTCATATAAATGGCTCACCTCCATTACAAATTTTTTCATAAACACTTAAAAATAGACATTCTTAAATAACAAGTATAATTTATGAAACAGAACTAAATGGAAATTCTACAACTGAAAAATACAATAATAAAAATTTTAAAAATTATGAGTAATCTGCATAGTAGAATGAAGGTGAGAGGTGATAGAATTATTAAAGGTAAGAACAGAACAATAGGATCCTTCCAATTTGAAAAATACAGGAACTAAACTAGAGAAAAGGAATAGGGCTTCAGGGATACGTGGAACAATGATAAAAAATTCAACCTTCATGTCATTGGTGTTGCAGAAGAACAGAGAGAATGGAGCTGAAAAAAACATTTGTAGAAATAATGGCTGAAAATTTCACAAATTTGACAAAAGACCACAAACTTACAGATCTGAAAAGCTGAACGAACCCCAGATGTGATAACCTCAAAGAAATACATGTCAAGATACATCCTAATTAAACTTTTAAAGATGAAGTATATAGAAATATCTTTAAAGCAATGAGAGAGAAATGACATATTACCCAAGGAGGAATACAAATTCAGATGACAGAAGATTTCTCATCTTATACAATGTAGGCCAGAAGGAAGTGTCACAATATTTTTCAAGCAGTGAAAGAACTGACAACTGTAAAATCTTTGTCCAGCAAAACTGTCCTTCAGAAATGAATAGAAAGTAACATTCTCAGACAAGGAAAGAGTAAATGTATTTGTTATTAGCAAATATTCTCCTAAAGATTGACTAAAGGATGTTCTTCATGTAGAAAGGAAGTGATAAAAGCTAAAATATTGGAGGATTAAGAAAGAAGAAATAACAATGAAAAGAGATGTATGGGTACACTCAATAAAATGTCATTTTCTTCTTGAGTTTTCTAAATCATATATAATTAAAATAAAAATTATAATCTCATCTGATATTCACATCAACAATATTTAAAAATGGGAAAAGTGAGGGATTTAAGTGGGAGTGAGGTCTCCACACTTTACTTAAAGTAGTAAAATTCTCACAACAATAAACTCTAATAAGTCACATATAGAGTACAATATCATTCCCAGAGCAACTACCATGAAACTATGCAAATAAATACTTCCTAAATTATTCCATCAAGACAGAATCCCACAGGAAGGTAATGAAAGAGAAGGGAATGAATGAGGAATAGAGCAATCAAAAAGAAACCAAGTATAAAATGATATACTGAAATGTGAACATCACTAGTTGCTTAAATGTGAATCATCTGAATATACCAATTAAAAGACAGATATTGGCAGAATGAGTAAAAGAACAGAATCCAACTATGTTTTTACAGTAAACTTGTTTCAAATTCAATGATTAGGTAATTTGAAATTAAAAAGCAGGAAAACACTAATTTTTAAAAAAACAGGAGTAAAATTAAGATCTAGTAAAAGTGGAATGCACGATAAAGAATATATCTAGAGATAAATGAGAACTTTGTACAATGATAAAAGAAGTAATCTACCTAGAATACAAAGTGATCCTAAATGTATATACATACCAAACAGAGTCTCAGAGTATCAGCAAAAACTGACAGAACCAAAGGAGAAATAAATAAACCAACAGTGATAGTTGGGGACTTCAGTGTCTCCTGTCAAAAATATATAGAACTAATATATAGAAAATCAGCAAGAACAAAGAAGATAGGGGATCATAATCAACCAATAGTATCTAGTTGACATATACAGAATATTCCATATAACAATAGCAGAATACCCTTTTTATTTTAAGCACCCATAGAATTTTTTTTAAAGAGAGAGAGAGAGGAGAGAGAGAGAGAGAGAGAGAATTTTTTTTAATATTTATTTTTTTTTTTAGTTCTCGGCGGACAAAACATCTTTGTTGGTATGTGGTGCTGAGGATCGAACCCGGGCCGCACGCATGCCAGGCGAGCGCGCTACCGCTTGAGCCACATCCCCAGCCCCCCCCTTTTTTTTTTAAATGGACTATATCCTAGACCATATAGAAAAACTCAGTTTTCAGAATTGAAATCGTAAAGAATGTATTCTTAGACCACAATAAAGTCTAACTAGAAATCAATAACACAAATTCAGGAAAGTCTCTATACACATAAAAATTAACATATTTCTAAGTTCATCCATAGGTGAAAGATTGAGTATTAAAGGAAGTTAAAAAATATATAGAACTGAATGAATAAAGAAAAATGTTATGTTTATAGGAAAAAGCAATTGACCAAATCCAACATTCATTCTTATAAAAACTATCAGTATAAATATGAATTACCTCAACTGGGTAAAGAACATCCTTGAGATTGGGAATAAGACAAGGCTGTTCACTCTCACTGCTTTTATTCTACATGGTTCTAGAAGTTCTGGCCTCAACAATAGGCTAGAAAAGGAAATAAAAAATATGCAATTGGGAAAGGAATGAAATAAAATTATCTCTTTTTGCAGATGTTCTGATTGTCTACCTAGAAAATCTCCAGGAATCTATAACAACAGCAAACAAGAACTAGAACTAATAAATGAGTTCAGGCAGAGAACAGAATGCAAACATACACAAAAACAATGATGTTTTTATATGGTAACAATGAATGTGCAGAAACCAAAATTGAAAACACAATACCATTTACAATAATTCCAGAGAAAATGTAATACCTAGGTATATCCTTGGGGAAACAGGTACAGGGTTAATATTGATGAATTTACAAAATGCTATGAAAGAAATTAAAGGCCTAAATGAATAAGACTTGGGAATTTCAACATGGTAAAGATGTCATTTCTCCCCAAATTGATCTTTAGATTTAGTTCAATTCCTAATAAAATCTCAGCAAGCTTATTCTAAATTTATATGAAATACACAGTCCCTGAATGGCTTAAATAATCTTGGCATATCACAAAGTAGGAGGATTCACTCCACCCAATATTAAGCTAACTATATAGCTGTAGTAGCCAAGCCAGTTTGGTTTTGGCAGAGCAATATAAAAAAACACACAGAATAGAGGACCCAGAAATAGACCCTCAGAAATATAGTCAAATGATATTTGACAACGGTGCTAAAGCAATTCAATGAAGAAAGCCAAGCCTTTCAGCAAATGGTGCTAGAACATTAGACCTCTGCTGGAAAAAAGGTAAACATTGACATCAATCTTGTATCTAATACAAAAATTAATTCCAAATGAGTGATAGACTTAAATGTAAACTTGGAAAAATATAAAATTAGAAAAATTAAATATAGGAGTAAATATTGACAATCTAGGGTTAGGCAAAGAGTTCTTAGACTTAATACCAGAAGAACAATCTATAAAAGGAAAAATTGAAGGATTAAACTTCATCAGAATTAAGACTTAGGCTCTGTGAGTGGCCATGTGAAAAGAATGAAAAAACAGCTACTGACTGGGAGAAAATATTTACAGATCACACATTTCACAAAAGACTAGTTATTCATACTATACAAAGAATTCTTAAGAGTATAAAAGCAAACAACCCAATTAGAAAACAAGCAAAAGTCATGAACAGACATTTCACCAAGATGACAATAAGCATACTTACAAGTATTACATATGATTAGTCAGCAGAAATGTAAATTAAAGCCACAGGTATCATCACAAACCCCAGAACAGCTATAAAAATGATAGAGGATTCTGGCCAGATTGAGAGGTAAGAAGCACCAGGAATCTGTCTCCCAACCTAGACAAAAATTACATAAGCAGACTCTTGGTCAGTAATTGATGTTTATTTTGGTCCATTTCAGTTCTTGGCACAGTATGAGCTACCCATTCCCTACCCCCATCCCAGTAGCAGGCAGCCTTCTAGATCCCAGGAGCATTCTGCACACAATCTGTGGGAGCCAGAGTATGCAAAAAGGACTCTGTCCTCCAAAAGTCACGGATCTGTGCTCTGACTGCTGCTTACTTTGATAACAGAAGTACACACAGAAAGCAGAGGCCATCATTATTGCACTTTGTCCCCCTTTATTGCAAGGCCTTTATCTTTGGGTAAAATGAATAATGGGGAATTCAAGAGTCAACATTCCCTTCCTCTTTTTATATTTCTTTTTCTCCCTTTTGGGGAGTCAGACATTAGAGACTACAATATTCAAAAAGGTCCACATATTCAGGGAAAGTCACGCTCATAGCCAGTGAAAGATATAAGACTCAGAAGAGATGTGAGGAGGCCTTAGGCTTAAGCCACAGGCTAATTCTCAGCACAGAGATATCATATAACAATAGAAATCAAATAACAAATCAAAAAAACACCAGGAAGCCCTAGGGAAGGGAGATAATTTGATTTCCAGAGGTACCACATTATTAGTTTCAAATGCCCAGTTTTTCACAACAAAACCACAAAACATCCAAAGAAACAGGAAAGAGTAGCCCATTCAAGGAAAAAATTAATCAACAGATAATGTCCCTGTAAGAGACCTAATGATGGATCTACTAAACAAAGACTCTAAAAACATTGTCTTATAAATGCTCAAAGAATTAAAAGAAGGTCTGGGGAAAGTCAAGAAAAATATGTATGAAGAAAATGGCAATATCAATGCAAAGATAGAAAGCCTAAAAAGAAATTCTGGAGATGAAAGATCTGATATCTGAAGTGAAAAATTCACCAGAAGGATTCAAAGGCAGATTTCAATAGGCTAAAGAAAGAATTGGTGAGCTTGAAAATAGGACAAAGGAAATTGAGTTTCATGAACAGAGAGAAAAGACTGAAGTAAAATGAACAAAACATAAGGGACCTGAGGGATATCATCAAGCAGACCAACATACACATTGTGGGAATTCCAGAAGGAAAAGAAAGGGCAGCATGTGTGATTATTTGAAGAAATAATGTCCAAAAACTTGATAATACATATTAACTTAAGTGTCCAAGAAATACTCCAAGTAGAATGAATTCAAAGAGACCCACACAGAGATATATTTTAATTTAATTGTTGATAGACAAAGACAAAGAAAATCTTGAGAGAATCTCAAAAGCAGCAACAGAACAGTGTGAGTAATTACATACAAGGGATCCTCAATAAGATTATCAGATTTGGGGATGGGGTGGTGGCTCAGTGGTAGAGCACTTGCCTAATATGTGTGAGGCACTGGTTTCGATTCTCAGCACCACATATAAATAAATAAAATAAAGGTCCATTGACAACTAAAAAATATTTTCAAAAAAGATTATCAGATTTATTATAGAAACAGTTCAGAAAGCAGTGGGCTGACACATTCAAAGTGATGAAAGAAAAATCCTACCAACCAAGCATCATAGATCTGGCAAAATGATCCTTCCAATGTGTGAAAGAAATTAGGGCACTCATTTCATTCAGATCAACAAAAATGAGGGAGTTCATTACCATAAGACCTGCCCTATAAGAAATGGTAATAGCATGGGGAACTAAATAAAAAATTATTTTGTTATGCTCTATGCTTATATTAATTTGTAGCAATAAGTCCCACTGTATACAATTATAATGCACTAATAAAAAATAAATTTAAGAAATGGTGAAGGAACCCTGAAATCAGGTCTAAATGAAAGGATATTAGACTGGAAATTGAAGCTGTATGAAAAAATAAACATATTAGTAAAAATAAATACTTGGGTAATTTTAAAACCTAATATTATTGTAATAATGGTTTTAAGTCCAATTTTAATTTGTATATGATGTAAGAGACTAACTTTTTTTAAAAGTAATTATTGTTCTAAAGTTTTTATTATTGCAAATTTGATTTGTAACTTCACTTTCTTTGAAGATAAAACATAATTTAAAGGCAATGCATTTTAAAAATATTAGTTTGTGTTTTTGGAAACACAATGAATAAAGATGTAATTTCACAATATCAACAATTGAAAGGAGTTGCAACGGAGAAGTACAGGAGCAGTGTTTTTTGAATGTTATTGAAGTTGTTATAAATCCAAATTAGAGTGTATGACTTTAGGAAGTTTAAATGTAATACCCATGGTAACTGCAAAGAAAATACAGAATATACACAAAAGAAAATGGTAAAATAATTTAAATACTTCACTAAGGAAAAAAAAGTCAACTAAATATAAAAGACTATAATGCAGGTAATAGGGACAACAGTGCTACAGGATATTCAGAAAAACTATAACAAATGGTATAGAATTAAGTTCTTCCTTGTTAATCAGCCCTAAAAAAAGGAGAGAAATTCTGACACCTTTGACAATGTGGATGGACCCTGAGGACATTGTGCTAAATGAAATAAGCAAGTCACAAAAAGATGAACACTGTACGATTGCATTTACCCATAGGACTTAGAGTGTTAAAAATCAGAGACAATAGAATAGTGGTCAGGGGCCAGGGGTAAAAACATTAAGAGTTTAATGGGTGTCACATTTCAGTTTTGCAAGATGAAAAAGTTAAGGAGATGCATAGGTAGTGAATGTATTTAAAATGATTAATTAAGATGGTTAATTTTTATGCATATCTTACCACAATAAAATAATTAAAAAAAAATAATGACACCAGAGGCTGGTGTGGATGCAGATAAAATGGGTCAGAGAGAATAGATAACATTGCTGTGAAATATACCTAAAGACAGCCAGGGTGATCAGACATCACTTGAGGGTGATGGACAATGAGGAACCTGATCAGATATTGAGTATGATTGAATATCAAGTATTGGGGACTCTGGCCAGCATGGGAGATTTTGCCAAAACTGGACAAATACAAAGAAAGGCACAGAAGTACAAAAGTCAAGGTCTAATTAGGAGAGAATTTGAAGGAGCCTGACTAAAGTGTGGTCAATGAAACACTCTCTCAATAGCATTAATTTCACTGGATGTAAAGGGTACTTAATACACATTTATTAAATGAATAAATAACTTACCATCTTTTTTATTGGTTGTTCACAACATTACAAAGCTCTTGACATATCATATTTCATACATTAGAATCAAGTGGGTTATGAACTCCCATTTTTACCCCAAATACAGATTGCAGAATCACATCGGTTACACATCACATTTTTACATACTACCATATTAGTGACTGTTGTATTCTGCTACCTTTCCTATCCTCTACTATCCCCCCTCCCCTCCCCTCCCATCTTCTCTCTCTACCCCATCTACTGTAATTCATTTCCCTCCATGTTT
This sequence comes from Spermophilus citellus, assembly GCF_964194105.1. Taxonomy (NCBI): domain Eukaryota; kingdom Metazoa; phylum Chordata; class Mammalia; order Rodentia; family Sciuridae; genus Spermophilus; species Spermophilus citellus. Next base: position 54,042,698 of record NC_138184.1, on the reverse strand, counting down.
GTTATCCCATTCCCCTCATAACCTCTTATATGTAATTTTGTATAACAATGAGGGTCTCCCTCCATTTCCATGTGATTTCCCTTTTTTTCTCCCTTTCCCTCCCACCTCATGTCTCTGTTTAATGTTAATCTTTTCTTCCTGCTCTTCCTCCCTGTTCTGTTCTTAGTTGCTCTCATTATATCAAAGAAGACATTTGGTATTTGTTTTTTAGGGATTGGCTAGCTTCACTAAGCATGATCTGCTCTAGTGCTATCCATTTCCCTGCAAATTCCATGATTTTGTCATTTTTTTAGTGCTGCGTAATACTCCATGGTGTATAAATGCCACATTTTTTTATCCATTCATCTATTGAAGGGCATCTGGGTTGATTCCACAGTCTAGCAATTGTGAATTGTGCTGCTATGAACATCGATGTGGCAGTATCCCTGTAGTGTACTCTTTTAAGGTCTTCAGGAAATAGTCCGAGAAGGGCAATAGCTGAGTCAAATGGTGGTTCCATTCCCAGCTTTCCCAGGAATCTCCATACTGCTTTCCAAATTGGCCGCACCCGTTTGCAGTCCCACCAGCAGTGTACAAGAGTACCCTTTTCCCCACATCCTCACCAGCACTCATTGTTGTTTGACTTCATCATGGCTGCCAATCTTACTGGGGTGAGGTGGTATCTTAGGGTGGTTTTTATTTGCATTTCCTTGACTGCTAGAGATGGTGAGCATTTTTTCATGTACTTGTTGATTGATTGTATGTCCTCCTCTGTGAAGTGTTTGTTCATGTCCTTGGCCCATTTGTTGATTGGGTTATTTGTTTTCTTATTGTCTAATTTTTTGAGTTCTTTGTATACTCTGGATATTAGGACTCTATCTGAAGTGTGAGGAGTAAAAATTTGTTCCCAGGATGTAGGCTCCCTATTTACCTCTCTATATTGTTTCTCTTGCTGTGAAAAAACTTTTCAGTTTAAGAAAGTCCCATTTGTTGATTCTTGTTATTAACTCTTGTGCTATGGGTGTCCTATTAAGGAATTTTGAGCCCGACCCCACAATCTGTAGATCGGAGCCAACTTTTTCTTGTATCAGACAGAGAGTCTCTGATTTGATATCTAGCTCCTTGATCCACTTTGAGTTGACTTTTGTGCATGGTGAGAGGAGGGGATTCAGTTTCATTTTGTTGCATATGGATTTCCAGTTTTCCCAACACCATTTGTTGAAGATGCTATCCTTTCTCCATTGCGTGTTTTTAGCTCCTTTATCAAATATAAGATAGTTGTAGCTTTGTGGATTAGTCTCTGTGTCCTCTATTCTGTACCATTGGTCCACCCGCCTGTTCTGGTACCAGTACCATGCTGTTTTTATTACTATTGCTCTGTAATATAGTTTGAAATCTGGTATCGCTATACCACCTGATTCACACTTCCTGCTTAGAATTGTTTTTGCTATTCTGGGTCTTTTATTTTTCCATATGAATTTCACGATTGCTTTATCTATTTCTACAAGAAATGCCATTGGGATTTTGATTGGCATTGCATTAAACCTATAGAGAACTTTTGGTAATATCGCCATTTTGATGATGTTAGTTCTGCCTATACATGAATAAGGTATATTTTTCCATCTTCTAAGATCCTCTTCTATTTCTCTCTTTAGGGTTCTGTAGTTTTCATTGTATAGGTCTTTCACCTCTTTTGTTAGGTTGATTCCCACGTATTTTATTTTTTTTGAGGATATTGTGAATGGAGTGTTTTTCCTCATTTCCGTTTCAGAAGTTTTGTCGCTGATATACAGAAATGCCTTTGATTTATGTGTGTTGATTTTATATCCTGCCACTTTGCTGAATTCATTTATTAGTTCTAGTAGTTTTTTTGTAGACCCTTTTGGGTCTTCTAGGTATAGAATCATGTCATCCGCAAATAGTGATAATTTAAGTTCTTCTTTTCCTATTTTTATGCCTTTAATTTCTTTCGTCTGTCTAATTGCTCTGGCCAGTGTTTCGAGAACTATATTGAATAGAAGTGATGATAGGGGGAATCCCTGTCTTGTTCCAGATTTTAGAGGGAATGCCTTCAATTTTTCTCCATTCAGAATGATGCTAGCCTGAGGCTTAGCATAGATAGCTTTTACAATGTCGAGGTAAGTTCCTGTTATCCCTAGTTTTTCTAATGTTTTGAACATAAAGGGATGCTGTACTTTGTCAAATGCTTTTTCTGCGTCTATCGAGATGATCATATGGTTCTTATCTTTAAGTCTATTGATGTGGTGAATAACATTTATTGATTTCCGTATGTTGAACCATCCTTGCATCCCAGGGATGAATCCTACTTGATCATGGTGCACAATTTTTTTGATGTGCCTTTGTATCCGATTCGCCAGAATTTTATTGAGGATTTTTGCATCTAGGTTCATTAGAGATATTGGTCTGTAGTTTTCTTTCTTTGAGGTGTCTTTGTCTGGTTTCGGAATCAGGGTGATGTTGGCCTCATAGAATGAATTTGGCAGAGCTCCCTCTTTTTCTATTTCCTGAAATAACTTGAAAAGTATTGGTATTAATTCTCCTTTAAAGGTTTTGTAAAACTCCGCTGTATACCCATCCAGTCCTGGGCTTTTCTTGGTTGGAAGTCTTTTGATTGCTTCTTCTATTTCATCTATTGATATTAACTTACCATCTTTTTATCACTTGATGATTCCTTTGGTCACTGACTACTGCCATCAGCTCATGAATTTCAAAGTGAGACAATCAGGGACGCTGGACAGTGAGCACATTTTGCCTTATTGCTGAGTTGACTGTCTCCCAACTGAAGCCAGTGTTTTCTAAGGGGGGATTGTGGGTATTCTGCGCAAGACAATACTTTGTTGATGAAAATGACACATTGCAGAACTTTTAGCAAACTTTAGAGTGTCCTTCAATTGTCAGTATTGCACCCCACACACACACAATTATTGAGACATTAGAGACCCCTTCCCATTTCCAGGTGTACCCTAGCAACCTTGATTAAGAACCAGCACTTTCTCTGATTATTATAGACCCAAGAAAACTGGAGGATTCGCATGATTCAAGAATTATGTCCTATTTTACTCTGGCACAGTGTCATGCACATAACAGAAAGAAATAAGATTTCCATGCCTTCATGGTGTCTCTAAGTTTGAGTTTGAATTGGTCTAAAGTGTTTGTTTTGCTTTTTTTGTGTGCTGGTTTTTCTTTTTGATGAGCATAAAGAAATTTCTGCTTTCAGAAAAATGCTTCTGAGCACATACCAATAGCCTACCCCCAAACCAATCTCAGTCTCAATAGAAGAAAAGTATTTGAAAGGAAAAATAATTAATGGATAATTTTTGTAGATGTGAAAAATCTCTTGGAAGGGCAATTTTCTCGTGTTGACTGGCAGAAAAACAGCAGCATTAATTATGTTGCCTTGTAAAATCTGAAAGAATTGTAGTTAGC